>NC_031972.2:38126415-38792634 GCF_001858045.2 Oreochromis niloticus | reverse complement strand
CGGGCGGGGCAGGCCGGCCGGGGCAGGCGCTCTCTAAATGACCTATTAACTTTCTTCTGCAATATTCTTCCACACAAATTAACACATGGAAACCAGCAATTTTTCCATTGCCATTCACTAAATGGGACTGCCAATGTTGGACGGCTTACCAAGACAAAGCCTTCCTGCTACCGGAATCAGCTTTCTGCTCGGAAACCTGCTGGGCGCCACTATGTTTACACCACGCTCTTCAACTTCGGCTTTTTTGCCTCGTTTCAGCACCTACCTAGTCCCACTCATCAATGAAGGTAAATACAAGCAGGTCATTCTGAAAACACACACAGCTTATCATCTTATCCTTCTACACACCTAAAAGCACTCTGTTCATTTCTTCGCTAGATTAGCCGCTAGCATACACGCTGTGTTAGAGGCTTGTTGCTACCTAGTTAGCCATGCTGCACACCTGTTACTCTGTATTTGTCAATGATTCAGCACTCCTTCGGTTTTGTTATCCATTTTTAGACAGTCATAGATCATCTGCACACTCCAACAGAGCTCCAGAGTTACTGTTCATAGAGCAACACCAGAGGTATGTGGAGAGGACTGAACATCATCACTGGACGGAGCACTGTGAGCGGAGGGGTCCAGAGTCTGGAGACCAGGTTCTGGCTAACAGATTGAACCAGTTGTTTAACAGGTTGATTCAGTAGCCCTTCCCTCCCCCATCCACCAGAGCTCGTCACACCTCTCTGCAGCCCCCCATAGCACGGGGACATGAAATGCACCTCACCTGTCCCACTTTTTCCTTCTCCTTCAACCACTCTACTGGTCTAAGTCGTCTCCACCTGCTACGGCGGCTGAGGTCCTTTGGGGGTGAACAGGACACTCCTAAGGACATTTTATGACACTGTGGTGGGTCGGCTATTTTCTATGCTGTGTCTGCTGGCGTGGTGGAATGGCAGAGAGGACAGGGGAAACTCAACAAGCTGGTCAGGAGGGCCAGCTCTGTCCTGGACTGTCCGCTGAAGTCCATCGAGCAGGTTGGGGAGGAGAGGATGTTGTCTAAGCTAACATCCATCATGGACAACACCTCCCACCCCTGCATGAACTGTACGAGCACTGAGCAGCTCCTTCAGCAGTGGACTTTTACGCCACAGTGTAGGAAGGAGCGCTACCGCAGGTCATCTTACCAGCAGCTGTCAGACTCTATAATGCAGCTTACATTCTTTGTCATCTTACTCAGCAGCTTGTTAGTTTACTCTACATTTATACATATCGCCGTACAATTTTTCTATGCATTCTGTACATTGTTACCTGTATATACGAACTTCGGTTGCTTACGTTCATAGGACCACCCTGTGTCTTCCTTTGATATTTTATTTTCCCTTGCTGTAAGGGTTAGAAATTTCTGATCCGTGGGATTATAAAGGTTTATTCTATTCTATTCTATGTTTTATATTTGTTTGTATTTTATTTGTATTTTCCTTCTGCTATCTGTACCTCTGCTGAGGAAACGCAAAAATTTCCCCGCCGTGGATCAATAAAATCTTATCTTATCTTATCTTATCTTATCTTATCTTATCTAACAGAATGAACCTTTTGGGATTTAGTTACCTAGATGATTGAGCATGCATCAAGACATAACTGGACCCAGTTTGCACTTTTGTTTGTAGGGAGTGACACGTCACGGTGTAAGAATCTTCACTTTTTGTTCCAGTTTCTTAATAAACACCCTCATCCTTATACAAATATTATACTCGCTCCAAAATTAGTAATCTAGCACATCTGTGTCTGAAACACAACGTTTCTAATATGATTAGATCAAATTTGCACTTTCTGAAAAGAGAGTGACACGTCCAGTTGCATAAAAACCTTTTTCTATAGACATTAGCACACACTCCAGCAGCTTTTCATCCCTTTGAACCCAAAGAGTCATTGCTCAGGACCCCAAACTTTCTAAATGTAATGCTTCCTTTGATGAGAACAATGTTTTTCACTTCTGAAATGCAGTTGCAGAAAACCTGAGCTAAAACTGAGCTATGTTATTTCATCTGGAATGGCTTATTCTTTAGGTTTTTCTACTCATATATTATCCACCCTCTGTTTTAGACTTGCAAAGATTTTTCCCAGCAATTCCATGTGTTTTATTGCCCCATGAAAAAGGTAAGATGAGTGAATTTAGGTTTTTAGAAATGTTTTAGGAAGGAACACAAGGAGATTTTGAAAAAAAGTACAACCACTTAGGCAAAATTCTCATCTTTATATGATTAACTCAATGAGTGATTTAGGAAGCGTATTCCAGAACTGTTTACTTGACTGAAGCTCAGATATTAAGGGAGAAAAGTTAGATTTTAATAGAGAGGAATAGCTTTTTGTAACCTGAATGCCCAGATAAGTGAGCTTCTCATAAGCCATACTTTTTTTAACCCAATTTAAATCTTTCTAATATTTCAAACAAATAGGGCCATTCGATCTGGTCCAATGCCTTCTCAGCGTCGCGTGCCAAAACTGCCAACTCTTCTTTAGGTCTGGCAGTGGAGTAAATAGTGGAGTCCGCTCTTTTTTTTTTTTTTTTTAAATAAAATACCCTAGTAATAAACCATTGGTGTCTAAATCTGTGAAGTCCATCATACAGAAAAGGAATTGGTTTTAAACATAGTACTGTGGTGGTTTGCTTACCAAGGAGGCTCAACAAGGAGTCGTCTCTTCCACGGTGCCAATCAGGTTTCTCTCCCTGACATATAAGATGAATCTAGTTTGTTTGCAAACCATACACAAAGGAAGCTCGAGCTCGAGACCTGACACTCTAAACATCAAAACAAAACCAGCCCAGTATACTTTGTGAACACCAAGCAATATATTAAACACTGCAGTTGCACATAACAATTCCCAAAACACCCATCTACTAAAATATGTAGTTAGTAATTCTTCTTCCCATTGGTTAAAGTCTTCATAATGATAACCTTTTAATTCACCGGGTTTAGGTATTGGGAAGACTTACAGCACTGAGCTGCAGATCATCTTCCTGGACTGTGCCTGGAAAATAATCCTGAAAACCGCAGTGGTTTTCTCCTTGGTGTTTTACAAACACGAGGTAAGCTATCATGGGAACTCACTGAATGAGGTGGCCAAGTGTTGACCGTGATGCGTTGCAACAAACTGGCCATTTCCACTCTGATCTTTCTCGCACTTCATTCTGTGTGTTGGTCCATATGAAAAGCAGTGATTGGCTGATTGGCTGGTTTCATTTTTATTTTTGGGGGGGGCAATTCAGATCCTTTGCATTGTGAATTTAATTTTCTCCTTTCTGGACAAAGGTTTGTGGTTTACAAATGTAAAAGAACACAGTTTTTAAAATCAGCTTTTTCACTAGTCATCACTCAACAAATTATAGCTTAGTTACTTAATGTGTGTTGTGTCTGTATTGAGAGTGTGCATGTAAGGATTCATGACTCATGACTGCAGAACAGGTGCAAATAAAGTAACCTGAACATGAACCAAATCTCCTTGTCCTCTTTGTCTTTTCCCGAACATGCACCAAACACCTTCTTGGCACTTTACCTTAGCACCACAGTTATATTTTTCCAGTCATCTGGTAATACTTCCTTACCACCGAGAACCTTGCTCAACTTTTGGAATTCTGTGCAACATTCGTCCCTCTTCAACCATTCATTGCTGCCTAGTCCTATTCTTCCCTGCCACCACCTTACACCATCTGCATTAGATGTAGTTCACCTGTGCTCCTTCCTCCACTGTTATATTCTATGTTTCCCCATCTGTTTGCAGTATGTGTTCACCTCAGCTTTAACACCATACCACTCGGTTTCCTTCACCTACATGTTAACCCCAATCAGCCCTGGGGACACTATCTACCACTTCATCCAGCTTACTCCAGAATTCCTTTTTCATTTCTGATATCCAATCTGTTGGGCATACTCATCGATAACAATTAACAATATCTCTTTTCCAGCTTCAAATTCATGATCCCGTCAGACACAACACTATTTAGATACTTCTTTTTCAAGATTACCCCTACTCCATTTCTCTTCATATGTGCACTATGGTAAAACAGTTGAATCCATCTTCAGTGTTTCCAGCCTTGCTTTTCTTTTCAACATGTCTTCTGCACACACAGTATATCTACCAGTATATCCTTACTCTCACCTCCACAATCTCACACCTTTCCTTCTCTCTTGCTGCCTCCTAACACGCCTTTCCTCTCTTCTTTTCCTTTGCTCCAGCCCAATCATGTACTGTTGTACATGATTGGGAAAAATGGTAAATAACTTATTTGTCTAAGGATTAACATTCATCTGTCAGTTTTTTGGATTAGCATATGGGGTTGATGTGGATTATGATAAAATCACCAAAAAGTAGTTATGGAAAGGACTTTCCAAGTGTTTTATAATGAAATGAATGATCTGTATACTATTATTTACATGATCCTTGCTCTGGCCTTGGTTTTAGGCACTGACTACTGTGAATCATATGAAAAGGCTTGTTCGCAAGGTTCACTGAATATCTAACTGATTTGTGGACTGTTCTTTTATTTAAAAGATTTTTTAAAATCTGTGTGAAAATGTTTCACTGACTGGTTCTCAGTTTACTGGCTGATCTTTTCTTCAGCTGTGTTGTAGGTTGACTGTCTGGTTTGCTGACTGGGCTATTTCCTTTGTTTGACTCTCCATATTACTGTCTAATCTTATTTTACTGGGTCACAAGCACATATGCATGCCCACAACATCACAGTGTTTATTAGCCTCAAATCAGAGAGCACCACAGGCAGATCAGTTGATGATGTCATGCTTTTCCCTGATTGGCTGGTACAGAACTCCCCCTCCTCCCTGCATCTCTGTTCTTTTCCTCCTCCTCTTTCAGTCCTCATTCACTCCATCACTACCCAACACCACCCACTTCTCTTTCTCATTCTCTCGTCTCCATTTCCACATCATCAGAAGGATAACTGTGATGATGATGATTATGATAGTCTGACGCCGTGGATGCCGAATGATCACGCAAGAAAGGACTGAAAGGGATGTGCCCTGAGGCTGAGCTCAGAGCTGATCGATGCTGAGAAGACAAAAGGAAAATAACGGAAAGAGAGGGAGGTAGAGGTGGTTGGAGGGTGGGGTGGGGGGGTGGGGGGTCTGTCTGAACAGCAGTGCGAACATTGGCTTAATAAAAGAGAAGAGGAGGGGGAGGGAGGGAGAAAGGAAGCTGTCATTTGTCAAGGGGGGATCCATCTATGCTGTCATGGACAAATATCGACCAAAGAGACCAACTACCCTGGCCCTGTTCCCACAGCTGCCACAAGCCGGCACCCAGGTAGGAGGCCTGTTTTTAAAAGGAGCTGTGGGATGCTGTGGAAAGTGTGTGTCATGGTTGGTTGTGTATTCGGAATGAGACATCTGTGGCATCCAACTGAATAACCGTATTTCTGTGCATTTCCGGGGAGGATCCAGTCCAGGATGAGACAGCACTGGTTTGTTGTGTGTCTGTGTGTATAATTTGTGTTTATGCTTGTGCTGGCACATAGTCAAATGCTGTAGATTCCTGCTTATTGATTGTTGTTTATTTTCACAAATTCTCCACAGATGCTTTTATTTAGACAGGTGGTCCTGATAAATCAGTCTGTGTCATGTCAGGCAGCTGAACAGCTAGGGGTTGGGTTAGCTGGGGGATTTGCTCAAGGACACTTGGAAAAGGTTTTTTTTTTTTGTTTTTTTTTTTTACCATGCTCTCCTGTCATCTTATTAAATATATACTTAACATAGGTCTACTACACTGCCTTGCCTACCTTGAATACCTTAACTAACATCTGGACATTTAAATAAAATTACACCAGAATAGTCTAGTCTATAGGATGGTAGCTAACAGACCTTCAGTGTTATTGCTTCTTTCTGTTATTGCATCTTCCTTAGCTTTGTTGAGTTACTTATGAGTTAACACATTCATGTTATTTAAATTATATATATATATATATATATATATATATATATATATATATATATATATATATATATGTATATATATACATATATATATATATATATATATATATATATATATATATATATATATATGTATATACATGTAATGTCATGTACAATCAAGTAAATCTACAGGGGCTGCTTTCTCACTCTCCTTCTGTTTTTCTGAGCAAACTCTTTACAGTAGTGACCTGAGATTTTACACAATTCCTTTTGAAAACATACCTTTACCTTCTCAGGTAAATCTGAAATGGTCTGGTGGAAGGTATTTAATAAATTGGTATAAAGTAATTCTTATGTGCTTAAGTTGCCTTTAAATTGCGTGCTTTCAGAAGTTATTAAACTATAGATAAGTATATTTTGCTTGTAAACACTAACTTTCAGACAGCTTGTCTATTTGTTAAGATTTTATAATAAAATAGGTAAAAGCTAAATCAAGCTAAAACCACCTAACTAACATTAACTAATATGCTTTTATTCAGTCAGTGTTGACTGCCTGTTTAACTAATACATTTTTACATTTTACATTATTTTTTACATCTCCTGTGGGCTCACCACCCACAGGATGCGCCATAAGTGTCCAGTGCCAGTGAGTCTGTCAGCAGTCAAAAATGGAGGCCCTGGCAGTCCAATTCCTGGCTACTAAAACTAGCTCTTGGTACATGAAACATCACCTCTTTGATGGAAAATAAGCCCCAGCTAGTGCCTGACGTTGGGGAGATGGACTAGATAAAATAGGATTTACCTCAATGCATGGCATAAGCTCTGGAACTAGTCTTGCTGAGAGGAACTGAACTCTGTTCCAATCTGGAGTTACCCTCAGTGAATGGCGGTATGCAGGGGTAGGACAAGCAAGACAAGTTCTAGAAATTCTGAATATAAAAACTGTAAAAAGAATTAGTGAAAAGGGCAGCCCTGGTGGAGTCCAACAGCCATTATGCTTATACAGGGACTGAATTGCCTCGTCCAGTGCTCCACGACCAGGATGAAAACTACATTGTTCATCCTGAATCCAAGGTTGAACTCTCCTCTGTAGTACCCTTGCCTACACTGGTGTGAGAAAGTGTTTGCCCCCCTTCCTGATTTCCTATTTTTTTTTTTGTATGTTTGTCACACTCAAATGTTTCAGAGCATTAAACAAATTTAAATATTAGACAAAGATAACACAAGTAAACACAAAATGCAGTAAATAAAGGTCATCACTATTAAGGGGAAAAAATGCGTGAAAAAGGTTTTGGAAGGTGTGTATCCCATTACATCTGAAATGGTAACACAGTATTTCAGAAATGGAACATCATACCAACAGTAAAATACTGTGGTGGTAGTGTGATGGTCTGGGGCTGTTTTGCTGCCTTAGGACCTGAAGACTTGCTGTGGTAAATGAAACCATGAATTCCTCTGTCTACCAAAATATCCTGAAGAAGAATGTCCGGCCATCTGTTCATGACCTCAAGCTGAAGTGCACTTGGGTGCTGCAGCAGGACAATGATCCAAAACACACCAGTCAAACTCTCAATGGCTTAAGACAAAAAAAGGAGAAGACTTTGGAGTTGCCAAGCCTACGTTCTGACCTGAATCCGATTGAGATGCTGTGGGATGACCTTAAATAGGCAAGTTCATGCTTGAAAACCCTCCAGTGTGGCTGAATTACAACAATTCTGCAAAGATGCATGGGTTAAAAGTCCTCCACAGTGTGGTAACAGACTGATTGCCAGTGGATGCAAGATGCAAATGCTTCATTGCAGTTGTTGCTGCTAAGGGTTGTCCAACCAGTTATTAAGTTTAGGGGGCAATCACTTTTTCACACAGGAACATGTACACAGCAAAATCTCCAGTGTTAAATTAACACTAGAGAGTGTCTATATGTGTCCACTCCTCTGAGTGTTAAATATAACACCGTTGAGTGTTAAATGAACACTTTTGACAGTGTTGTATTTTTAAAAGTAACCTAGTCAGTTTTGAAGATTTACAATGACTAACACAGAGCAGTGCTGATTTTCTAACACTGGAATATTTCTAACATTTTGAGTTATTTTCCAGTGTTCAGAAAATCAGCACTGCTCAGTTTTATTCATTGTAAATCTTGAAAACTGACTAGGTTACTTTTAAAAATACAACACTGTCAAAAGTGTTCATTTAACACTCAACAGTGTGGACACATATAGACACTCTGTAGTGTTAATTTAACACTGGAGATTTTGGATTTTTCCCCCTAATCACAAACACCTTCATTTCAAAAATACATTTTGTATTTACTTGTGTTATTTTTGTCTAATATTTAAAATTTGATCTGAAACATTTAAATGTGACAAACATGCAAAAAATAGGAAATCAGGAAAAGGGGCAAACATTTTTTTTACACCACTGTAAATTTTCCCAGTGAACCACAAGGAACCACCATCCCAGTCTGCCAATCCAGAGGCACTTCCCCAGACCTCCACGCAATGTTGCAGAGATGTGTCAGCCAGGACAGCCCTACAATATCCAGGAACTCCAAGAACTCTCTGCGAATCTCATCCAGTCTAAGGGCCCTGCAACTGAGTGGTTGTTTAACTAAATCAGTGACCTAACAGCTAATGGTAGAAAAGTCATCCCTCCCCCAGAGTATACCTCTATTACAGAAGATGTGACTGAGGGATTTAAGAGATCTGTGAAACTGTTCCTTCCACTGCCTGACTATAGTCTCAGTTGAGGTCAGCAGAGTCCCACTACAGCTGTGTGCAGTGTGAGTAGAGCACTGCTTCCCCCTCCAGTCATCTGATGGTTTGCCAGAGTTGCTTTGAGGCTGGCCAAAAGTATTTTTCCATGGTCTCACTGAACTCCTCCCACAACCAGTTTTTGCATCAGCCACTGACAGAGCCACACTTTGCTTGGCCTGCCAAATGTAGAAATATTTAATGGTGCAGTTCAAATATTGTATAATATATGATTTTCCAGACCTGGATCTCATTATATTTTTTTCTATATCTCTGCTATAGA
Organism: Oreochromis niloticus; assembly: GCF_001858045.2. Lineage (NCBI taxonomy): Eukaryota > Metazoa > Chordata > Actinopteri > Cichliformes > Cichlidae > Oreochromis > Oreochromis niloticus. Next base: position 38,783,686 of record NC_031972.2, on the reverse strand, counting down.
TCGATGCTAGGATAAAAAACAAGACATAAACACTTGAGCTGTCAAATCCACATTCTCCTTTCCGTTACTGCATGTTTGCATACATGATTCCATGTTTGTTCATCTGCAGTAATCTGCAGGTTATCAATTCATGACTGAGGAGGGGATGTCTGGGTGGAAGCCCTTAGTCAGAAGTGTCTTTCTGCTCTTTGCAGATGATGTGGCTCTGTTTGTGTTATCAGGAGGTGACCTCTGGCACAGATAGAAAATGTTATGGATTAACATTGTTAATGTCAGGGTCATTTGTGTCACTTTGTGGTAACTGAGTGTCTGTGGTTGTCTTTTAATATTTATGGTAAATGGCCTGTATTTATATAGCGCCTTAACAGTCCCTAAGGGCCCCAAAGCGCTTTACATATCCAGTCATCCACCCACTGGTGATGGCAAGCTACATTGTAGCCACAGCCACCCTGGGGCGCACTGACAGAGGCGAGGCTGCCGAACACTGGCACCACCGGGCCCTCTGACCACCACCAGTAGGCAACGGGTGAAGTGTCTTGCACAAGGACACAACGACCGAGACTGTCCAAGCCGGGGCTCGAACCGGCAACCTTCCGATTACAAGGCGAACTCCCAACTCTTGAGCCACGATCGCCCCATGGTCATTTTTTTCTATTTTCGGTGTCTGTCATTATCTTATACAGTTGTGGTTTTTTTGTATCTCTTTTTCATTAGTACCTCAGTGACAGGTAACCTTAAAGTGCCCTGTCAGTGTATTTCATAGCTATACATGAAAATAACATCTATATAATGTATATTGTAGTCTGGTACAATCCCCTTAAAGTATATAAAGTATTCTTAATGAAAGGGTTTCCAGTGTAGGTTTGTAAGCTCCTCAGTCTGAAACGGAAAACTCTTTGAAGCAGCAAAATCTTGAGTCTCTAAAGCCGTTTGAGTTTCGCTATTAATGTACTGAGAACATTCTCTGAGAACAGTATATTCTGCACCACAAATGCACAAGAATGAAAACACCTCTTGTCCCAACTATATTAACTATGAATGATATAGATTCTCTATGGACAGAATATGTTACATATGCAAATGTCAGGGTTCTGGGTCTTTGTCCCAGCCTTTTCAGTTTATTTTGCATTTAATTCTTTCTTAATGATTTAAGTTTCATACAGTTTACACTTGAGTTTAGTCCTTTTGTATGTCTCTGGGTTTATTTGTAATTTCTGGTTGTCTATTAGGTTCCCTTTGTGCCTTTGCCCTCGCCCTCTGTGCGTCTCACACCCCCACCCTCTGTGTTTCTTAGTCATGTCGCTGTGTTTTGTCGCCTGAGTCTGTCTTGTTCACGTCTGTTTCTTCCCTGTGTCTTAGTTTGTGTCTCAGTGTGTTTGGTTTTGCCTCCCCTGCCATGCCATATCTAATTAATTTCTGCTGTGTTCCCATGTGTTTCCACCTCCCTCATCACCCTTCAGTATATATATTTTCTCTGTCTTATTCAGCCCTTTGTCAGAAAATCTGTTAACCCTCTTTCTTATCTTCATGTTTCCAAGTCATCAAGGTCTCACTTTCTTCCCCTCTTATATTGAACTCCCCTACTTTTTTGTTCAGTTTGAAAATTTAGTAGTTGTATCTTGTACTGCCAGGATTTTATACCTGGGTTTAAATGGAGTCACGGTCATTTTCATAGACATACAGAGGTGCTCATTGCTGATCCTTGAACATTATTTAGTTTTGATTTTGTTCATTGGGCCTCACAGTTGTGTGTGGACCCAAACAATGTCAAGATCAGACCTAAGAAATCTTTCCCAGGGACCATTTGTGGCCAGAGAGTGGAAGAACCAGATCTTTCAGGGCCACGTCTGCATCTGTATCTCTCTCTTTTTTCTACATGTATCACTATCTTTCTTTTACTTTTCTGCCATCTTTTCATGTGTAACTTGACTATCATCTGTCTGCATTGATTGGCTTAGTGGTGTCTTGTGGGATTGCTTAACTCACATCCAGTTGGTCTGTGCATTCCCTTATCCACTAAACCATTACTATAAAGACTACAAAAGCTCCGCCAGTTAAAATAGATGCGCCTTGTCAGGTTTTAAATCATAACCTTCTGTTTTGGCTCTAGATCCAGGTCCATGTGTGACAGTTTCTAAGCCCAGACCGCAGTCTGCCTGTTGGTGACCTCTGATCCAGGGACTCCACTGTTTTATTTGCAGTGCGTACTGCCTGGAATGCACTGACTTGATTAGCTCAGTGATATCTTGTGGGATTGCTTAGACCATTCATTGACCACCAGTTAAAATAGAAGCTCCTCGTCAGCTTTTAAATAATAACCTTCTTTTTTGGCTGTAGCTCCAGGTCCATATGGGACAGCTTCTGGGTCTGGATACAGACCACGGTCCACCTGTTGGTGACCTCTGGTGTATATTATAAAAAACAAAGACAAGTTAGGAGTGTGGATCAGAGCTTTCTCTGATTACCCTCTCAAAGGTCACCTGGCATTGCTCTGTCCACTGGACCAGATCCGAAGCACCTTTGAGTGTGAGGTCATTTAGAGGGCTGGTCAGTGAGGGACTGGCATACCTTTTTGTGATGATGAGGCTAGATTGCCACACACTTCCTCATCAGTCCATCTCCCTCTTCCTGGCATTGCTGTCATTAGAGACTTTGGGCCTAGTTATGTACCTAATGTGATAGAAATAAGATTTCACACTTTTTGTGTTGGAAATCCAGTCATTTGTTGATTGTTGGTCTTACTCTGCTGCTCTGTTTCATACTTTCTTTTCAGGACTCCATCAACAACAATTCTTTAGGCAAGGACAGCTGGAAAGACTCCCACTCTTCCTCCCCACATATCACAGGTATGAAAACTCAACACTGGTTCAAAATATAGTAGTTCTTAAGATCCCTCAGATTATTACAGTATAATGCAAAATAGTGTATTTAATGATTTACAACAGAGCAGGATAAATCTCACAGTGCTCTCACATACAAATCTTAAACCATAACTAATATAGAGTTCGTGGGGCTGATAACTTTTTACAACTAGTGGGTAGCTGCAATATTTTACTTTTATTTGGCGATTATTAGGTTTAGGGTAGGGCATAGGTCAGCAAACTTTATTTTATGTCACAATGCTATCTAATTCGAACCCAGGAAGAAGACTGTGGGTGGTTTCATGCTTAGTGTGTCTTTTTACAGTTAATACAAAGAATTCCAAAGATTGAGCTGCTGGCTGTTAGCACGTGATTAATCAACCACTAGCAGTGAAGTCTGTGAAAATCTAGTTGGAGGAGGCCTGTGAAAGGCTGAGGGGCTGCTTCGAGACCACAGACTGGGATGTACTCTGCAGTTCACATGACGCAGCGCATCACGGATTACATCAGTTTCTGTGTGGAGAGCACTGTACCCTCCAAGAAAATATGGGGGGTTTCCGACAATAAACCATGGGTGACCCCTGAGCTACAAGCCTTGCTAAATGAGAAGAAGATGCCTTTTAGCTCAGGGGACAAAGACAATCTCGAGCGAATCCAAAAGGAACTAAAATGCAAATTAGGCAGGACAAGAACAGCTACAGGAGGAAACTGGAACATCAGCTGGAGCAAAACAACAATAGGGAGTTCTGGACAGGACTGAAGAAAATTTTAGGTCATAGAAATAATGGGGGTACTACACAGGACAATGGCAGTAAGGAGTGAACAGATTATTATTTCAACAGCTTATTAAAGAAGCTTTGAAAGAAAAGTGACTGGCATTCTCAAAAGAGCGACCTTTATCCTTTAGATGGAGATGTAGAGTCTTGTCCTGTCGAGGTAGCTCTTCAACATTGTTATCCCTTATATAGCACGTTTATCAGAGACAGATGCCAATGTTCACATTTTGGACAGAGGAGACAGATGGTTTGAAAGAGGAGTGAAAGAAGCCATCTATGTACACTGTGAACAGCCATCTTTGAACAGAGGGGGTGGCTTATGACACCAACTGTCAGCCACCTACAATGCAGTTTTGTGATCCCTTCCCAGGACCCTGAACACCCACTCACATCTTGAGTTAGGTGATCTCAATAGGTGAGGCAAGGTCTCACAATGATTTCACCTGAAACCTCTGCATACAATGACTGACACCCTTTTTCTCACCTTGGCTCATGCAAAGATGCACATGATCAACAGTAGGTCAGTAGGTCCTGTTAAGGGACAGCTCCCACTAGGGTTTTAATACCTGGGACTGAAGAAGCTTCTAGGATGAGAGCTGAAACGTCTTCAAGAAAATTAAAGAAGTCCAGTTGCTTTTCTTTCCAAGCTCCTTAGATTACCATGACCTGGATAAGTGAGAACCTACACAGACATATTCATCAGGTTTGATTCAGACCATAGCCCTCCCCCACCCACATCTGCCACTGTGCCTCCTCTTCACATCACTCAAGGCTACCAGACACTATCCCCAGATTTGATAAACTGTCAATTTAAAGCTTGGATGTAAATCCTCATGTGTTTAAATCAAATATTGGGTCTGTACATGTGACACTGTTTTTCATATTGTGAAACATGTTGCTAAACAAACTAAGGCAGACTAACTGTGTTATTTAAAGACTGCATGAAAATACTTTGCAGGTTAGTGCAGGATAAACGGGTTAGTCTGCTGTACTGTGATGGATTTGAAGTAAACAACAGTGTGCGACTGGTGCACAGTGGCTGTGGTGCTCGTGGTCTGCTAGATCAAGAGTAGCAGAGATGAATATGAATCTTAGCTGATGATGTTTAGATCTAGAAAAAAGACAGCATCAACAGTGTACTGCCAGTGCAGAGGATGGAAATCAGCCAGGACAACTCATAAAATACCTGCTTAGATCTTGTTGAATTCAGTTGTGTAAATCTACAAAGAGCAGGGAACCTCAGAGTGCCAGTAGCCCAAATCAACTGATCACAGCCTGTGCACAAAGAAAATCTACTGGAGCTCTCAACAGAAATTATTGTGACTTCACTTGTGATTTTTACCCCCACACTGAGTCACTACAACTGATTTTAGGGTTCCCCCACCTGCTGGATCACACTTTAACCCCTGACTGTACACATTTTCCTGTTTAGAGGCAAAGTCAAGCTAAGTACAGAATTAAAAATTAGACTAAATTTTATATTCTTATATACTAATATTTTTTCATTATTACATTATGTACAAAGCTTTGCACTAAATATAGAAGTCTAAAAGCTTTAAAAATAGTAAAACTAGAAAACTGATAGTTAAGGTTAAATTTTGTCTAAGGTCAGACTCAAGCTGCAGATCAAGCATACCAGTAAGCAACTAGTGGCATAATAAGTCTGTCCATGCACTGTTAATTTTCCTTAGTTCTTTTTTTTTTTCTTGTTTTTTCTTTTGTCTAATGTAATAGTGGAATTCATGTGTGGCAAGAAATGATGAAGTAACAGAACAACAACTCCTTCAGTCAGGAAATCATCATGTGTGTTTTTTTCTCCTGCTGTTGCTGTAACAGGATTAACAGCTTACCATAGGCTACTTTGAATATCCCTCTGTATACCGTATATCTGATTGCCTAATATATAATCTGCTACTTTTGTTGTTTGTGTGTATGTATTAAGGGGATCTCGCTCCACCAGATGTCCAACCAAAAGCTGAGGACAAAGTCCAGCACAGCACTCAGCGCCGGCCAGCACCCAAACCTCCAACAGCCAATGTATCCAACAGCAGAGCCAATGGTCAGGCTGCTGCCACTGGCTCAGACACACGAGCTCGACCACGGGAACAATCAATGCCTGCAGCTATGCATACACAGTCTTCCCGCACACTAAGGAGCCAGAGGAGAGCAGGAAGTGGAGGAGGAAGAGGGGGAGGAAAAGGAGCAACAGCGATGAGAGACAGGGGCCTGGGCGACCTCAGAGGAAAAGATGGAGTGATAGATAGAAGAGGAGGACGACCGTGTGATGAGTCAAAAACAAAAGACAAGAATGGACATCAGAGGCCAAGGGAAGAAAACGGACTGAAAGGCCGAGCAGCTGATGGGAGAGGAAAAGGAGGTACTAAAGGAGGCAACAGAGGAAGCGCCTTAAAGTCGAATAAAACTCTGTCTAATAAGGAAGTCTATCTGCCCGCTATGGTGGTGCCACGCACACCCATAGTACAGAGAAACCTGGAGACAACAAACCAAGGTATTGAACCAAGGTTCACACCATTTTTTTTTTAATAACCATTTCCTGTTTGGCAGTTTTAGCAAACAGAATCATGGTTTCATCTGTGAAACACATTATGCTCTCTGTAGGCTCATCTTTTTATTTATTTTTTCATTGATTTTATTTTATTATTGACCTTAATGTCTGTGTGGATATTGGACAGCTTTGTTGTGTGTGTGAGTGGGGAGACAGAAGGTGAGAGAAGAATGTTAGTGTCTATGAGCATTTGTCATGAAACATACCTGAAAATCTCTTAACGAACCATCACTATCAGGAGGAATGTTATTATTAGCATTGAAAACTATTGAAAACTAAAGTCAGAGAGACATCTGTGTTGAGATAGATATCTTTGTAAATTTCTTTAAGTCATTAAATTTGAAATGAGCTACTTATATTTCTGAAATCAATTAAAAAATATTAAGTAATTAAAAATAAATTACTAGAGTCGACTAATGAAGGATTTCTATGCCTGATACTGCTATATGAGCCAAAGCTATTAAAAAAAATCAGAGATCCGGGATTACGCTTGATTTAAAATCTTGCATTAAATATATGTTATAGTCATGATATACCCTTAAACCCTACAAATGAATGCACCTTTTAATAAAGTTAAGTATAGTTGTGATGCAATCTATAGTACAGCATAGGCTCTACTGAGGTCCAGCGCAGTACTATAAATGAAGCTTCCTAGAAATTTCTAAAGGCAAATAGTCCACACAATTTTATTTATATTGGTTGGTTCACCTGTATTAATTAGACTGAACCCCACTTTACTAATTAGAATTGTTTTAGTATTAGCAGTTGCCATCTTTTACCATTCATATCACACTGAGCTCAGGCAAATGTTCCATTTATAGCTACAGATAGAGATATAAATGGACTATCTATAAATATTTCCCTGTGTTTGTGCAGTGCACTACAATATTTGATGTTTGAAACTTATTCCCCTGGGATTTGATTAATACCTAATACTGTGGGATTATTGTAAATTCTATTACCTAAACCAGCAAACGAAACCCTCTTTGTATTCTGGAACCCTTGATAACCAATTGTTAGAATTGATATCAGCTATAACGAATATTGCAAAATAAAACTAACTTAGAGTATAATCATATGTGTGAAGTTCATCTGTGTTACCTAAAAGTTTACAAACTGGAAACATTTGACAATGATGCTCTGTGTTTTGTATTCTTAGACCAGAACCATGACAGGACCCAGGACAACCCCTCTGTCCTCTCCCGGTCCAGCAGTGAGGGGGGGTCCAACAGGATGTCCCTTAGCTCAGACACAGAAGGACCCCCATCAGGGCCTCTGCATCCCTCTCTGTCCTACCGAACTAACCCTGACATCAGTGAAGAAGAGGGGGAGGGAGTTCCAACTCCATGCCTAAACTTACAGAATGATCTAACGTGCTGTCCCACAGGTAACAGCAAAACGGACTGTACCACTGAAACAGGGGTAGACCCCGAGAAAGAAAAGGGTGACAATATCATGGCCTCTGTGGTTAATCAGACTGTATCAATCAGTGAAACCTCAACAGGGTTAAATTATGACTCTGTCAAATATACTCTGGTGGTGGATGAACATGCTCAGCTGGAGCTGGTGAACCTCAAGGACTGCTTGAATGGTTACAACGAGCACAATGAGGACAGTGATGCAGAAACGGTCTATCAGTCAGCCAATGAGGATGAAGACCCACAGTATGTGGAGGAGAAGAAGAAAAATGAGGAAGCAAAAAAGAAAGGTAAATAATTCTGCTAATTTTTAACATAATTTTTAACATATATATATATATAAAAGAGCACCCAAAAGCAGACTCAGTCAACTGTTTCTTTTTTATTAACAAAACTTTATTGAACACATGAATCATTATGGTCAAAGGAAGGCATGGCGAGACCTTAACAGGAGTGGAATCCACTGTAGTAGAGTGAGAGGTTAGTTATTTATTGATATTTATAGAGATAGTTACTGACGGAGGAGGTGAGTATATTTCCAGAGGGGCCAATTTGCCACCATAAGTTAGCTGGTGATCTGGCAGAGAGTAAAGGTCTGAGCTTAAGTACTGCCGCTGCTGCTGATGACCTGGTTGCAGCAGAGGGTGGTCTTGGGGCAGTGTCGAGTTGCTGGTTGAGTCTCTGTCTATCAGTTTGTCTGAGGATGAAAAAAACAGAACTTAAACATTGCTCGTACCTCAGGGGTACAATAAGTCTCCCAGGCTTGCGAGACGAACTGACGCCCCATGTCAGACACGATTTGCACTGTGATCCTAGGTAATGTGAAAACATGGGCAACAAGCAGTTTGGCCATCTCAGGTGAACGGTTTAGAGGGCAAGGAATCTGTCAGTGATCGAAAGGATGACTGTCTTACTGTTTGAGGCAGGTAAACTGGTGATGCAATCGAGTTTAATGTGTGATCTTGGTCTATGAGGGAGTGGAGCACCCGGCAGGAGATCGATGGCACAGTCTTAGGGTCTGTGCGGGGGCAGACATAGAGCCTTGTCTTTACTAAACATTTCTTGTAGGTCACGGTATTCCTCCAGCACATCTGATAGATCAAGAGGAGGTGTGTGTACTGAATCTGGGCTGGTGGGACCGCAGGGCTTTGGGAAGTCTAGAAAACTATTCCTGAAGACTACTTAAAAAATTAAAGACATTTTGCTTAAGAGCATTAAGGCTGTGTTGATGAATAAAGATGGTCATACCAAATACGGACTTTAAAGCTTGTTATAATTGTACAAACTCTTTTTGCCTTTTGCACACATTTCAGTAAATCACTGAACCCTATGTCCGATTTTAATAGCAAAGACTTTTGAACAGAGATAAGTACCTTCTGAATATAAACAAACATTGAAAGCATACCATTCTCTTATGGAATCAATTTAAGCTTAAGCACAGAAACAAGTAGGTAACTTAGTACAAACTTGTGTAACACCACTGACCAGATTAAATTATGATAATTTAAAAAGAGAGAATACTGGCGAAGTTGAAATCAAACCTACACCACCTGCTCGTTCCCCTCTGCTCTCAGTATAACCTGTCTTTTCTGCTGCTCCAAGAGAGGAGGGAAGTGGCAGAAAAAAGAAGAAATGAGGAAGATGTGAAGAAGAGGAGGGAGGAGGAGGTGAAGAGGAGCAGGGAAGTCATGCCAAGATTCTGCAAGCTGTCCAAGGTAACATCATCCACAACGTCAGAGGAAGAAGAGTCGAATGGTGGAAGAGCTTGTGCTCCCATAAGCAGAAAGTTCCTCAACCTGTTTGCCAAGAACGACAGCCAGAACAGTGCCACAGGTGTGTTTTTCCAAACATTTATAACTAATGTGGTAGAATTAACTGATCTTTGGCCAGGAAAATTGGAAATAATTGATACTTTTAAATTGCTCATATGTGTGAATGTGTATTATGGTGTGAATGGTTTTACAGGTAGTGCACCTGACACACCACCACCCCGAACACACACCCTTTTTTTCACACACACACCAATACATGCCATTGCCAAAAGATTTGCTGTGTTTCCCAGAATAGTAAGGAGGAGATTCCAGGAAACAAGCAGTTACTTTAGGGGAAGGTCTTTAACCCATCAGCAAGACTGGAGCAGCAAGAGCAATCCCAGAGCCCCACAAAATAACCTCGTGCAGGCCACTGGTTTAAGTGTGCCAAACATCTACCAGTAATGGCACTGATATGCTGCAGTATTGACAAGTATTGTAGTTTAATTTAAGCTTCCCAATACTGCAGTATTAGAAAAAGATGCAGGGTTGCCATAATTTTACATAAAAAAATTACACTTTCCTAAATAAATGTTAGTGGATGCTTATTTTTTTCTGTTTTATTTTGATTCTTTTCTTTTCTTTTCTTTTCTTTTCTTGTTTCCCATTAGATGTTGAGGATGGCAAATATACAAACTTTAAGTAGCTGATTGTGAGTATAATGCCAGTGATGTGTTGTTCAGGTGCTGGCTCGTTTGGTGTGTTCTCCTGTGTTCTGGATGGAGTGGAGAGGCAACAGAGTCACAGAGCTGTCTACAGGTCAGCACACATGAACTTACACAGATTAACTGTGCCGTGTGCAAAGAGTCACATGAATCTGAAATCCTGTACTTTTTCTCTCTATGGTTTTAGGTTTGTTCCTCGTCATGCAGATGAGCTGGACCTTGAAGCAGATGACCCTATCTTAATGTTGAACCAGTCTAAGGACCTATGGTGTCAGGGTTACAACATGAGGACTGGGGCTATAGGCATTTTTCCTGCCTTTTATGCTGTCAGGGTGCCCAAAGAAATTGAGCAAGGTACGTTGCAGCACACTGGATTATGTAAGGAGAATTTCATCAGCTGCAACTATGATTAAAAGCATGTTTTCTTCTTTCTTCTTGCAGTTCAAAAGGATGGTTGGATTGAGAAGTTCCTGGTGCAATATCTGGGCTCCGTTCAGGTTCCCATCTACACAGGCAAAGATGTGCTGTGTGCTGCAATGCAGAAGGTACAAAAATAAACTGTTTAATTAAAGCTCACAGCTGAAGTATGGAATAAACAAATTCATTAACATAAATGATTAAAATCCCCCAAGAATCAGTTAAAATATATTTAAAATAAAAAACGAATGAGATAAAGGCAGCTCTTCACACTGATATAGAAAAGGAAAGTTTTAAGCCTTATCTTAAAAGTAGAGATAGTATCTGTTTCCCAAATCCAAACCGGGAGCTGTTTCGCCAAAGGAGGGGCCTGAAAACTGAAGGCTTTGCCTCCAATTCTACTTTTAAATACCCAAGAAACCACAAGTAGGGCTGCAGTCTGAGAGCAAAGTGGGTGATGCAGTACTATGAGATCTTTCCGATAAGATGGGGCCTGATTATTTAAGACCTTCTATGTGATGAGAAAGATTTTAAATTCAATTATGGATTTAACAGGGAGCCAATGAAGGCAAGCCAGTATAGGAGAAATCTGCTCTCTCTTTCTAGTCCCTGTCAGGACTCTTGCTACAGCATTTTGGATTAACTGAAGACTTTTCAGGGAGTTTTTAGGACATCCTGATAATAATGAATTACAGTAGTCCAGCCTAGAAGTAATAAATCCATGAACTAGTTTTTCAGCATCACTCTGAGACAGGATATTTCTAATTTTAAAGATATTGGACAAATGGAAGAAAGCAGCCCTATTATTTGTTTAATATGTGCATTGAAGGACATATCCTGGTCAAAAATCACAATTGGGGATGGGAATGAAAGGATTGGCTGGGGGGCAGCTCCCCCGCTGACCTACATGTGCACGCCCGTCCCCCTGAATCCATCAAGGGTAGGGGGCCCTGATCCATTCACACCCGGGCTCACAGCAGCAGCACCTCCAAGCCCCACAGAGCATTGGGCAGCCTACCTGGCATTACATGCATTTTCCACAGAATTATGTCTTCATTACTGACTTTCATTCAATATGTTGAAAGTTAGTCCAGTTTCAGTCAGTATGTTCATTATATACAGTACAGTGCAAAAGGTTTCGGAAGGTGTGAAAAAATGCTGTAAACAAAAATGCTTTCAGAAATATAAATTATTGTATATTGGACCCAGAAGTATTCTGCAGCAGGACAACGACCCCAAACATACAGCCAAAGTCATTAAGAACTATCAGCGACACGAAGAACAAGAAGTACTGGAAGTGATGGTATGGCCCCCCCACAGAGCCCTGATCTCAACATCATCGAGTGTGTCTGGGATTACATGAAGACACAGGAAGACGTGAGGATGCCGACATCCACAGAAGATCTGTGGTTAGTTCCCCAAGATGTTTGGGACAGCCTACCAGCCGAGTTGTTTCAAAAACTGTGTACAAGTGTACTTAGAAGAATTGGGTACTTTTAAAGGCAAAGGGTGGACACACCAAAATATTGATTTGATTTAGATTTCTCTTTTGTTCATTCACTGCATTTTGTTGATTGATGAAAATAAATGAACACTTCCATTTTTGAAAGCATTCTTTGTTTACAGCATATTTTCTCACCTGCCTAAAACTTTTGCACAGTACTGTATGCTGTTTGATACTTTTTATTTATTTATCACAATTTCTCTTTCTTTCTTTTATTGTACATAAAATAAAAGTTATATTGTATTCTTTGCATTGAATGCGGTTGTATATAATTCTATTGTGCTTTTGGCATAAAGACGATAAAGATTTTGATTCTGAAAAAAAGCTTTTGAAGAGATTGTTAAAGAACATTTTCCCGATGCCACTTTCATACTTGATTCGTCCTGTTAGAGTCAAAGCAAATCTCGCCTGGCATGATTACTAACTAACGGTCTATTTGTGTTAACAGGTAGCATACAACAGGCGGTCAGCGGGTCAGCCTCCATCAGCCTGTGCACTGGAAGTCAGTGTGAAAGGGGTGAAGATGAGTGTCCAGGATCAGTGTCACTCTGCTCACAGGGTACAGCACTATTCACTCTCTTCACACTTTTCTTTACTCACAGAATAAAAATGGAACACTCTAATTTATAGAAGGAATTTTTAAAATGTATGTATTTTACCATAAAATAGTATTTGTTTAAACAGAGAGTACATTTGAATATTAGACTACTGATAAAATGGTGCTAAAACCATTAAAACAAATAGTGTTTAATATGTGTGTGTATATGTATATATACATATACTGACTGACACTTGTGCAAACAATACCCTACACTGAAAAAAGGGGATTGGCCATCTCTTGGATTTATGTAAGCATCTTGCATGTATTCAACACAATTGCCTCATGCTTTAAAGTTAAGTGTAACTATATAGTGTAGAAACTACATGATATGCAGAGAGGATATATTAAATTGGTCATATCATGTTTGAGTAAAGTAAGTCAATAATATACCAATGTTAAATCTCGCGACACCGCACGTGATTTCATCTCGCCCGCTTTGGATCGTGGTTTAAGGAAAGCATCCATCTCAGTCAAGTCGAGCAGCCGCCTCTACTTTTTTCGGTATACCGAAAAAAGGACTCTGGGTGGTAATTACATTTACAAAAGTCTAACTTGTAATTTGAACAAAATAATTTCATGTTTCTATGGTGAACGTAATTAAATTTATTCCATTTTATTCGCACGTCACCATAGCAACATGTGTGTAGGATCCATTCTCTCTCAGGCCTGATTTAGTCTTCTGCAGGATTTAATCATTGCAGAGCCAAAATGTAACCTGCATAAGTGGCTAACATTATTGCCAGCACTTATGCTTCTGCTGGCAGGTTTTACTATGTGGTCCTGTCCTGGTGTAATGAAAATTCATTACAAAATGCTTATTTCCACTTATTTTGTTACAACTTTAATGCTGCATTTGAAGCAAAATTACCATTAGCACAGTGACATGTATATATTTTCTTGAACACCATACTTTACCAATAATTATAAAGCTGGATATTAAGTCCCTTATTAGTTAGACTGTCTCAGGTGGATGAGTTATTGGGCATCTGAGCCTTTTTGACACCTGTCAACTTGGTCATTGTTACTGAAACTTGATCTCTGTCATTTCTAGAGTTATGACTCACCTGTTGTTATACAGGACAGAAGTAATGGAGTAATTTGCCTTTTGAATTTTCCCTATGTGCCCGTTCAAGGTCTAGCACATCAGTTATATCCTCTATATTGGAAGTATTTCATTGCTTGTATCAAATGAAAAGGGAAAGTTAAGCATTTTACAGTGAATGCTATGAACCCAGGAGACATGTTGGTAAGATGACCAAACCACTTCCAATGGCTCCTTTCAGTGTGGAGGAGTTGTGACTCTTTTCTGAGTGCCTTCTCACCCTATCTGGAAGGGTGAGAACCCATAGCTGCCTCCCACCCTTCAGAGAAAACTCATTTCTGCCGGTTGAATCTGCACTCTCATTTTTTTGGTAGCTAACATTCTCCACACAAAACACTTGTAAACTGAATAGGCAAATTCCCACATGCACTTGAACACCCTTGAACGGCTAAAGAATTGGTCCAGAGTTTCATGATGAGAAGGGAATCCCCAGTTTCCCCAGAATCCAAGGTTTGACTAACAGACCTCTCATTCAATAAATTTCAGGGGTTTTTTTATATAGACCAAATCACAACAGTATTCATTAAAAGGTCCTTTATATTGTAAGGTAAAAATCCTACAATAATAAAGAGAAAACCACAACAATCAGACAGCCCCTTATAAACAAGCACTTGGCAGCAGTGGGAAGAAACCTCCAGCAGATCCAGGCTCAGGGAAGGGAGCCATCTGCCATGACCTGTTGGGGTCGAGGGGAGGAAGATAGAAAAGCATAGACCTTCCTAGAGAGGCTGAGTAGTGTAATCCTCCTATAGTTGGAATAGACGCTTCAGTCCCCCTTCTTGATGATGGAATGATGAACCCAGTCTTCCAATCCAGAGGCACTACCCCAAATCTTGAATGAACATTTCAGAGGCTTGTCAACCAAAACATCTCTACAGCATCAGGGTTTTTAGGAACTCAGGGTGACTCTCATCCACCCCTCTGGCCTCTGCCAGACTCCTCTACATGCCTTTCGTAGAAGAAGCAGAGCTTGGGAACAAGGATTAAGAAGATCCTCAAAGTATTTCTTCTCTTACATTTTCTATTTAGCAGCTTTAATTTAGCATTTACTATTCACATTTCCCATTTTGCTTTATATGTATTTCCATTTTCCATCCTAATATTTGGTCTCATATCTCTACTTGGATAAATAATTAAAACAAGGACGGATGGATTTTCCTCCTTTGATTTTTTGTTCACCATTTCACAGATATCATTTTCATTTTTAAAATTCCCATCTTAATTTATTTTTTTGAATAAATTTTTATTAAAAATATTTTTTTCTGTTTTTTTAGTCTTCAGAAAAAAAGCCGTTTTCATCCACATTTACATGCTGTTTCTGTTTTCTGTGTGTGGTGTGGTTTGTGGCTTAGCATAGGAGGGGTGGAGCAGTGAGTTCAGGGTGTGGTGTCAGAGGAGGCTGACCCACACAGCTGTTCTCCATTACAGGGTCATGCCTTCCTTATTTCAGGAGGATGCTGGAATCTAATGAGAGAGCGGTGTGGTGTGGTGAGCAGGAGATGGAAGTGTGTCAAAAACTCTTTTTAATAAATCACCTGTCAACATGCAACACCATGTGCGTGGGTCCTTATTCCTGCCACAGTGTTGCCGAAAGTGGCTCTGAGCGTGGAGCAGCTTTGTGGATGTCTGCCATTTGCCGGGCGGTAGTGGACCAATTGAGCCTTGCGCCGAAGGACTATTGCCAGCGTTTCCAGGAGGAATAAATGGGGCTGGAGGGCCAGCCTTTCGCCTATGCTAGGGGGCTCTGTCATGCGGTGGCGGTGGCTGCAACCAACCCCTGCTGAAAGGGAGGCTTGCATCGTGGAGCTGGTGGTGACAAAGCAGTTCATAGTGGGGCTCACCGCAGAGACCTCAAGGTGGGTCCGTTACCATAGGCCAGCCACCTTGGACGCTGCCATGACCCTGGCCACGTGCAGTGGCTCTATTACATGAAGGATGGTAACGCCCAGATCACCTGGTGGTATCTGGCTCTCCGGCCTTTTAAGTTCAAGGTAGTCTAAGGTGGTCCATCATTGGGTCATGCTTTTCCTATTTCATGAGGATGCTTGGACCTGACGAGAGAGTGGTGTGATGTGCTGAGCAGGAAAAGGCAGCTGAAGAGCTGCGCGAACAAAGTGTCAAAAACCCTTACCCTCAACGTGCAACACCCTGTGGGTGGGTCCTTACTGTGGTCACACTGTGATACTATGTCAACTGAATACATTGAGATGGGTTAAATGTCTAAATACAACAAACCCAACATCAAATATTGCATTTTCTTGTGTACTTACAACCTAACATAACCTAACATATTCACGACTATGGGTGACTATGGTTCAGGATTTAAAGCTTGTCATCTTCTAATCAGAGGCCTCCAGGCCATTTGTCAAAGTGTCAATAGGCAAGCTACAGATCCTCAAATTGCTCAGAATGAAGGCACAGATAGAAGCAATGTATTAATGGCTAAATGTGGTTGCATTATTAGTCCTATATAAGTTCAAATTTAAGAAGTTGTATTCACTATAACAGTGCTTTTCCTTTTTCAACTGTCAGTGGCATCATAGCCCCTCTAGCCTAAATAGAAGACAATCAACACTTAGTGATATACTCATAAAGTTATCTTAACTATAATTGTGGACTGCTACCCCATGACTTTGTTAGTTCCAGTAGGTCTATGGGTAGTTGATTTCTCCAGTTGTAAGTTACCATTTAACAACATTTTCTGATGTTTTTCACTGTAATGAACTAATTTAAATTCTAGCTTAACAAAAGTTTCTAACTATGATGTTAATTTAGAGTAATTTTAGAGCTCTTTGTCTTTGCTGTCATCAGGGGGACCAGTGCTTCCATTTCTTCCAGTTGAAAAATATTTCATTCTGTGGCTGTCATCCAAAATACAGCAGGTGAGTCAAATGCTTTAGATGGCTTGTATTACAATTCCCTCACCTCGTGAGAGATTAGTTAACTTTTATGAACCTGAATCTTTTCTGTGTAAAATAATTACTGCTTGCTCTGTTGTTTTTTTTGTCCTGGAACAGGCTTAATTATATGTTGGGAAATAATCGTTTTATTTGCACTGCAGGTACTTTGGCTTCATCACCAAGCACCCTGACCAGCAGCGCTTTGCTTGTCATGTCCTGATGTCACAAACAACTTTACATCCTTTAGCAGAATCTGTCGGGTAAGTCCTACTCCACTGTGTTCTGCTCTGCATTTAATTCAATTATATTTAAGGTTCAATACATATGACTGCCCTATCTATGGACATGCTGCAGAGGGTTTATTACTTCTATAGACAATAGTTTATAGTGTGTTATGATTTCTATAAGGGTTTCAAACTCTGACAGATGAAAGCTCTGAGAAAGTAGTGTCTTTTTAATTGTTTTATGGGGGAAAAACACATCACCGAGGTTAAGTACAATTCACTCACTATGATATCCAGTAAGTAACAGGGAAAGGCTGATGTTGGGAGGCTTTTATTAGCTGCAGTTTTGTTTTCATCCTGAACAATATGCTGCCTGCTAGGAAAAAACATGGAGATATAACCTGTTTCCAAAAAAAAGATGTTAGGTTGGGTAAAAGATAAATGACAAAAATTGTAATTACATTTTTTAAATTAAAAGAACCTGGTACAGTGGAATATTTTCCAATGTTACATTACAACCTTATTAACAACAAAAGTGCTGGAGGCTCAGGAGGCCAGTTGTAGTTTTAAAAGCTAAATGTTTTCCTTTTCATGCTAGATATGAGATTTTAAATATCCAATTAATACCTATATAGCATTTATACAGCAGCATTTCTGGATTCCTTTTATGTCTCATTATTTCTTTGCCATGTAGAGTTTTAACTTGCATTAGTGGCTGATGGGAATGGTCTTCACTGGCACTGATTTTCATGAATTGGCCTTTGAAATGATTTCTACAACAGACCTGTGTTAAATACAGAAACCCGAGAGCCTTGACTACTTGGTTAGGTTTAGGAAATAAAAACATTAGACAATAAAAACTATTTTGTTTGGTTTATAAAAGGATCATGTTTTGGATTCAAATATAACAGCTGCCATGTCATTCAAAGAGCTTTTTTCTCAATGAGTTTGCTTTGAGGATTCTCAGCAGCACATTTACACACATAAACGCTCTTCTGTTGAAATATATTAGGTTTAAAGGTGATTTTAAAACAATTTTTGTTTATGTACACAAAATAAGTACAATAGGGGTCTTTCACATTTTGCCATAACACTGGCTGGACCATTAAAACAAGTCAGTCTGGCTGGTAGCTTGTAAATCATCCATTTCCAGTGACCTGGTCTGCTTGGTTATGAAATCTTTTGTGCTATTTTTCCCAACAGGAGGGCATTCCAGCAGTATTACAAGGAGCACGTCGGCTACTCCTGTCCCACTGAAGACATCTTCATTGAATAATGCCTCCTGTCCGTCCATTCTATGAATTTAATATTCACTATGTGCATGTAAGCCTGGTCTTATATACCACCAACTGGATTACCAATATATCTTCTTTGCATGGTGGATTATTTCTTTTCTAAGCTGCATCCACTAATACAGCAAGCTTCTCCTTCTTTTGGCCATATCACAATATGAATAACTCTATGGATTGATAGGGTCACGTGGGATTTTTCAAGCCACAGAAAGTTACCAATAGTTAAACAGAGATATTGAATACTAATGCATTTTATTTGCAAAAATGATCTTAATTAACTATGCATGGATACTGCATATATACAGACTACCTTCAGAGCTACTCTAGCCCACAAAGCCAAATCTCAGCAACTACAAATGTTGTGAGAAAAAATCTGAATCATCTTTCTGATATTAGCAATTACCATACAAACAATCTGGCACCATAGAAACATGTCAATATCTGTCAATGATTGTAAGCAATCTAATGACACAATGTTTAAATAACAGTGTTAGTCGTTGAATCACATAACATTGTAGGAGCTCAAATAAAACACATGAATAAAATCTCATAAGATTTAAAGTCGTGGTCCTAAAAACTAGCTGGAAGTGCAGCTTCTGATTTTATTTGATTAAACAGCCTTTGAAGTACATATTTAAATGTTCAGAGATACATATATTTAACTTTAGCTCATACATTCTGGGCAACAAAGCTTTAAGCAGAATAAAAATTAAATTATATAACTTAAATATTTGTTAGATTGTTTAAGAGCCTTAAATTTAAGAGCCAGGTTGCTGTGGTTCAGGTAGGAGAGCAGGTGTCGACCAATTTGGTTGGTAGATCGAGCCCTGGCTCCTCCAGTCCACATGTCAAAGTATCCTCGGACGAGACACTCAACCCCAAGTTGCCCCTGATGCATCTGTGTGAATGTGTAAATGGGTGAATAAGACTTGTGGTAGAAAGTCCTTTGAGTGCTCATATTGAGTAGAAAAGAGCTATATAAGTACCAGTCCATTTAACATTTAATTGCTGTTTGCATAAGTAATCATGTATGACTTTTTAGGGTTGGTATGGAGTTCAATGAAAACAAAAATTTTAAATAAATTCTTCCTGAACTTGCAAAGAGTGCGCAAAAGAAAAAAGTCACATTGATGATTGATTATTCACAAAGAAAAGCAAACAACCACAAATAACAGCAAAATCACCCAAAAGAGACTTCAAATAGACACAAAACAACTACCAAGAGATGCAAGACGTAGGTGAGAGAACGTGTAACGTCTATGAACACCAGCCATTAGGATTCATGCTGTGGAAAGCATGATCATTGACCACTCACATGGCAGTCTGTCAACTATTTGTATAGTCTATGAAACTGATGGGTGACACTACACAGTTCAACAAATGGAAAAACAAAAAAATCTGGTTCTTCTAGTTAAACAAATCTAGACATTTTTACTGATTTCCTCTTTTAGAGTGGGGAAAAAAATTATGCGATGCCCTGCTGAATTTGTAAAGTTTACTCGCTTATAAAGAAATGAACACTCTCAGATGTTTATGGTAGTTTCATTTTAATGGAGAAAGAATGACACACAGAAATCCAAAATAAAAACATAAAAGTTCTAAATGTATTTGGATGACATTGAGTGAAATATGTATTGGATTTCCAAGCTGTTTTCTAGTTCCCTCAAATGTTGGATATTTGGAGTGTCATTACTCCAGAGTTGAGTGCATTCTTGTAGTAAAGTCAGAAACACAAGGAAAACTTTTTTTCTTCTTAGCAAGGTTGAGCCATTTATGTATTGCTACCAATACCAGACAATACTTTTTTGCACTTTAAAACCCCACTGCAGCAACACTGGCTGTACGGATGAAAGATTTTACAGTTGTTCCACCGTTCGATGTTCACTGCCATCATCTTGGACTGTTAACTTGGGGTTAATGGGGCTGCGCTGATGAGGTGAGGCAGTGTTCCAGTTGAAAATTCCACAAATTCCATTGACTTGTGGACATGGAAAACTACATGTATAAAGGCTAATTTACACTGCCTGTAGCCCTGCTCTCAAAAGCTGACACAGATGTAACTCTGTATGTGTAGCTGGTTTTAAGAAAGAAGTGCTTAAAGTTCAAGTTTTTAGAATATGTGTAGCGCCATCTTGTATCAGTTACAGAACGTTACATCATCGGGTTGGTTGGAGTCAACAGACATTACATTAGTTTATGTTAGCTAACTAGTAACACAATCAATAACTCAGGGGAAAATAAGGACTGTAAAACTTTTGTGCTGCTTTTCCTCACCAGGCCTGAACTGCACAGTCAGCTGTTAAAACAGTTTCTCACAAGGTGTGATCAGCATCATTTTATGTAATAATATTCTCTTTTCCCAAGCACATCCATACGTTTTTTGGGGGAGGGGTTGTCACACCACAAGCATAACTATGTTTTTTACCAAAACACAACTGAAAATCTTAACCGCATTAACGCGGCAAATCTCCGTTAGCAAGTTAGCGCAGGTCGCCCCGTGCGTGGGGCTGCACGGCGTCAACGCATTAGCGCGGTTAGTTCGTCAATGCGTCAGCGACGTACAGCCCGGTAGCAGTGGCAGGCGCCTTTACTGGCAATCGCAGCACTAAGATGTTTCTTGTAGTTGGTCACCATTTTTTCACACATTTCAGCAGGGATTATGCGCCCACTCTTCTTTACAGAAATTCTCCAAATCCTTTAATTTTCTCAGCTGCCTGTTGGCAGCTTCAAGCTTCAGTTCTGATTCTCTCTACAGATCAGATTTATAGGATAGAGGTCTAGCGACTGGCCACTCCATGATCATAATGTTCACCTTTTTTAGCCACTCTGTTGTTTACTTGTTGGTATTTAGATCATTTTCATGCTTTAAGACCCGTGTATGACCGATCTTCGGTGTTCTAACTGAGGGAAGAAGGTTCTCATCCAAGATCTTACAGTACAGCCCTGTCCACTGGCCCACTCAATGTGATGAAGTGATCCTGTACCCTTAAAAGAGAAACAGCACCAATGCACAATGCTCCCATTTCCTTGCTTGACTGTAGGTATGGTATTCTTTGGGCCATACTCTGTATTTCTCTTCCAGCAAACACAGTGGGTTTAACTGTCACTAAACACCTCAGTATTTTCTCCCAATCCTTCTCTGAATCATTTAGATGTTTGCTGACAATCCTACCATGGATCTGTACACGTGCCTTCTTAAGCAGGGGGACTTTGCAGATGTAGAAGATTTACAGTGTAGTGTGTTACCAGTGGTGTCCCAGTGACTGTGGTTCCTTTTGGGCTGATCCACCAACCTTGAGACTTTGAACAATTTTTGCAAGATTTTGCATGGAGCCCCAGACCAAGGGCCATTGATAGTCATTTTATATTTCTTCCATTTCCCAAAAAATTGTACAAATAGTTGTCACCTTCTCACCAAGCTTCTTGCTGGTCTTGTAGCATATTCAAGCCTTATGCAGGTCTACTGTATTGTCCCTTTGGTCTTTCCCTTGTTAGTGGAGAGGCTGGAATTGAAGAAATTGTTTTGGTGGACAGGAGTAATGTATACACACAGCAAGTTGAGACCAGGAGTATCTCCAGTCAACTGATTGATTGATCTATTGTAGTTTGTGTGCCACGTGGGCACTCAGAAATCTGTGGGACCCAGAATTCTTAGTGGGTTGTAGGGGATCAAATATTTTTTTCACTCAGGGACATGCAAATCAATTTAGGATTTTTGTTTTTTGTTTTTTTCTTGGATTTTTGGTTGACATTTTGTTGCTCTCCATTAGAATGAAACTAACATAGAAATTAGAGACTGTTCATTTCTTTGTAAGTGAGAAAATCTACACATTCAGCAGGGGATCAAATAATTATTTACCCCACTGTATGTCACTGAACACTTAGACCACACTTTGAGCTCCAGGAACATAGTCATTAATTTTGATATATTACAAACAAGCTGAATAGTTAGTAAAACAAGAAACTAGTGCATGAATGCTCTTTCTTATTATTAACATTTGATGTAACGGAGTGATACAGGCACTTGAGTTCAAATGATAACGCTTTATTTTACAAGTTTTATATTTTCCAGCTAATGTGGTAAAAACAAAAGACTATAAACTACAAGGATATTTTTTTAAACCCCTCATAAAGCCCCTTTTAAACACTTTCTACTTTCCCCCACTCTTTCTTATTTTCTCTGTAGTCATTCACAACTTAAAGTAAGATTTTAAAAAATAGCTGTACTCAACTGATCTATTCTACCTGCTTAAATGATTATGTGCAATGATGATCATCTCAGTGACGTAACTACATTCTTTTGATCAAACGAAATTCTTTTGACAATCTGTGATTCAAGTTTATTTTAAAGATTCCCCAAGACAATATTTTAAAGGACAATAAAAACAAAAAACATTTCTAAAACTATAAACTGTGTATTTTCTGAACCCCAGACATGATAGTCTACTGTTGATGATCTTTGGAGTTCTTGTAAAGATGTCTCATTCGTCTTTTTGCTGCTTTCCCTTTTCTTCCAAATGTGGCTCAACTTTAACTCTTCATGCAGCTTTCTTTGACTGCGCACTGATGTACTTGATGCAGACTAATAGGAAGGACCGCATTATTTTGAGCTGAGACATTTTCTGTATTGCTTAAAGCATACATACTCAAGCCTTGCTAACAGTTGGAGCTTTAAGTTATCAAAAAGGAGGTAGAAAGTGGCGCATGTGGTTTCACAAATGGAAGCCACATGTGCAGGTCATGCTAGGTGGTTGGGTGGTGTGGACACCCAAGTTTATGAATGTGATAACTTGAGCACAAGGTGACGTAGGATTTTGAAATTCATGCCATAGGGGCAGCTACTAAAAATCTCAGATGAGTTGGAATCTCAGTGAATCTTCAGTCAGAAGTAAAGTTTTCTGAAAATCCTGTGAATACGACAACTTAAGAACAAGGGTGATGGAGGATTTTCACAAACTACTAAATATCTTGGACAAGTGTGAATCTCAGTGACCTGGACCTCAAGGTGAAGGTCAGAGGTCAACTTTTCTGAAAATCTTTCTGAATGCAATAATGCAAGAAGGAATTCACCCAGGATTTTGAAATTGATACGATAGGTGCATCTTCTAAAACTCTCGGACAAATTTGAATCCCGGTGACCTAGACCTTAAGGTCAGAGGTCATTTTTTCTGAAAATTCAAACTTATACAATAAGGGGGCTCTACTAGGAGGCTGAGGCAGTAGCAGTGGCGGGCGCCAGCATTTTCTGTTCTAGGTGGTGTTTCACTTTCTTACTGGGGTAAATCACCATGATAAATGGTAAAATGGTAAATGGCCTGTATTTGTATAGCGCTTTACTTAGTCCCTAAGGACCCCAAAGCGCTTTACACGTTCAGTCATCCACCCATTCACACACACATTCACACACTGGTGACGGCAAGCTACGTCGTAGCCACAGCTGCCCTGGGGCGCACTGACAGAGGCG
Source organism: Oreochromis niloticus (assembly GCF_001858045.2). Lineage (NCBI taxonomy): Eukaryota > Metazoa > Chordata > Actinopteri > Cichliformes > Cichlidae > Oreochromis > Oreochromis niloticus. The sequence continues at coordinate 38,760,085 of NC_031972.2, read as the reverse complement.
AGGCTGCCAATCAGTTATCATGATATATGATAACTTGAAATCACTGCCTACTGACCAATCAGTTCTCCAGAAGATAGCATTAGCATTTCTGGAAGATCCCTCGTATCTCTGTGGGGTGTAGGAGAATGCAAGGTTTTTCAGTTGAACCTGATGTCTTAATGTTAGATGCAACATTATTCTTTGAATTATTTTTTTCTGTTGACAGAAAACAGTTTTACAGGTGTTTTAGTGTTCTATGAGCATTAATATAGGATGCTAAAACAGTACACCTGCACTATACTTGCTGACCTCAAATCACTTTTGCATGTAGACTAAGCCTATTTTTAAATTCTGTTTTAACACTAATCCTTACTCTCTGACCCCTAAACAATGTTTATGTTTTTTAGTGCAAGTTTTTAAGCTGTAGTTCATCGTTAATTGTTAATCTTGTGATTTTGCACACAGAACAAAAAACAAGGTAAAAGACATTTTGTTGCAGATTAAAAGTACATACAACAATATTTAATATTTTTTCCAAATCACCAAACTAATACACGAACATGCCTGTGGCAATGTGACCCGCAGTTTTGATTCTTCGAGCTGTAGACCCTGTTTAAGGGTTTGAGAGAAAACACTAAATATAAAAACAGAATTCAAAGGTAGTCTACTTACAAATTTCATATGAGGTCAGCAAGTACAGTGTAGGTGTCCTGTTTTAGGATCAGATATCAATGCCAATAAAACAATAACATTCCTTGTTACGGTGACATAAAAAATCAAAGAATAAGTTTTCATCTAAAAGTTATTTTTTATTACTGATGCTCATTAAGGAAACAAAGACAGTTCATGCTAGTAAAAATCGTCCTCTTATTAATGCACAGAGGTCCGAGTGACCTTGCAGGCATGGTAATGCTATTTTCTGTAGTACTGAATGGTCAGTAGGCAGTGATTTTATACCTCTTGATCTCTAATCAGGATTTTAACCTACAGGTTAGGTTCACAGCATAAGCACGTGGCGATTTACCCCGGTTAGAAATGTACCACCTTTGTAGTGCAAAACACTGAGGGTGAACCCTGAAGTTCCCTGGATAAGCTGGAATCCTGCTTACTAGTTTAGGCCTCTGGTCATATAAAATGTAGACAGCTGTTCTGCTACCCAGTTGTGGCAAAAATGTACTTACTGCAGTTATAAGATCAGGAATTTGAATCTTTGGTCTTCTATTAAATGTATATGGAATAAAAAGATTTGAGCAGATTAAGCCAGTTGCTTAATCTATATCAGAGCAACAGTGCCTTTTTTTTCTATTTTATTTTCTGGTGTAATGATGATGGCTTTCCTCTTTGTCACAGAATCGAAATAAAAGCAACAGCCAGTTACAGACAAGCAGTCTTGTGGCTGGACAGGACTTTAAAAGAGGGACAGAGAGGGTGGAGCTCTTACTAAGGAAAGCATATAATTGTATGGATGATCCCCGACCAAAAACAGACATTAAAAGCAAAAATTCTGGGGACTGAAAATAGGCATCTGTCTGCTATTATAGGTGGTGTGTTTTGCCCAAATATTAGAAAAAGACAATCAGTGCTTCATCTTGGACTCCTCATGCTGTCAGTCTTCTTGTATGGGCACTTCTGCAACTTGTCCATGAGATTCACTAATAGGAGCATAGCAGCTGCTGTCCTAGCACAGTAAAGACAGGCTAAAGGACAGGTGATCTATATGCTCCTCTTCGCATAAAACCTGAATTTTTCAGGACAACCAAAACAAGATGGCCTGCATCAAACACACTGTGTCACACCATTCTTGGCTTACATGTTTGTTTCAAGAATTACATTTGCATTACACAAAGTATATAAGACAGCAAACTTTGTTTGTTGGTTAACTCAAATATGTACGACTGTGGCTGTCATCTTAGCTGCATCATGGTGAGAGGCTGTACCAGAAAGTGCCCTATGTAATCCACTTCTGTGATTCTGACGCCATGGAGATCAAGTGCACATAACTCAATAGATATATCCTGTATAGATGTTTGTATAGAAGTTATTATTGTATGCTGCTGGTTTGACAAAAACCTGGGTGTGACACTGCATAATATCAGTGTTGTAAAACAAAGTCAAGATGATGCTGGTGGTGGTTCTTGTCAATAAATCATGTTTACAACTTAATTTTAAAGCAAGCATGTTTTTTTCATAAAATATAAAATGTGTTCAATTTCTAGAAAGTTTGTGTGCTACTTTCAGACCTTCTGATACCTTTGATATGTATGTTGCAAGAATACAGTTGAATTATTCAGTTATGACACACACTGTCTTCTGGTTTCCCAGATAGAAAGATAACATTGAATGATGTTTAGTTTTCATCTGAATCATCATTGTAGTCCAGACTGAAATCTCAGTGCTAAATAAATGTTGAATCAGTGTTAAAATACTGTTGAAACCGACAGTGTAAAAGTAATGACATTGAAATAACACAGATTCAAAGTTGACCTGTTATAATTGATTGATGATCTATTTATAGTTGACCAGGTGACAACAATGATGCTGAAATGTCATGGATTTATAGTTGACCAGAAAATTATGACTAGGTTTAATTAAGTGGTCTGGAGAGCAGGGAACATATAGGGAACATATAGACATAGAGACTTTTTGAATACAGGATGTCTTTTTAAAGAAATTTAGGAGTATCAATCAAATCACTTTAATTGTATTTATCTAATTAACCTACTCTGAGCTAATGCTGATTTTATTTCTGATCTTTGAGGGGAGTAAGATTAAAGAGAGACCGGGCACGCCTTGGCCAAAAAGACAGTGATCTTTCGTTCATGCTGGAATGTCGCAACAAGAAAGCAGTATTTCTTGGAAATTCAGGAATACTTTTACCCTTTCCACAGATGTAATGAGAGGTACACCAGGGTAACTTGAAACTCTTCCAATTCCCTCTTTCTCAACAAAAACTCTACCATCTGCCAATCCAGGACAATTCATGGTTCAGGGGTGGCTGTAGCTCAGGAGGTTGGTGGTTTGATCGCTGGCTGTTCCAATCAACATAGCAAATATCACAATATACACTTTCCCATTCAATTTTATTTATACACTGCAAGTTCACAGCAAAGTCAAGGTGCTTCATATACTAAGGTAAACAACCTACAGAATTAGAGAGAACCCCAACAATCAGATGCCCTGTATGAACAGTACTTGGAGTAAGAGACGTCCAGCAAAACCAGGTTCAAGAAGTGGGAGTCATCTGCCTCGACAGCTGGGTGGGTGACGCGAAAGAGCAACAAGAAAAGTAAAAGTATGTTGTTTTGTATCTTTCAGAGTTGCAAGGCCTTGTTGCTTAACAAGGTCACTGAATTTTATTCTGTATACATTTTTGTGTTTACAGTAAGTTTGTAGATGTATTTTTTTCCACATTGCTCTTGTGATAAACAGCCTCATACAGACATGGTTACATATACGGAAATGGAACGGTAGTTATATAATACTTTCTGCTTTTCTAGTCTTATTGACTAAAAAGCATGCTACAAGACAGGTTCATACTGTATATTTACTATTTTTGGATGCAGATGTGTGTGTATTGATGTTTGGAACTCATCTGGTTCCTTGTTTTTTGCATTCTGCTAATCACAGTTTGTGGCACAAACAGATTCATCAATAAATTATAGTACAGTAGGTATTGGTGAGAGCTTAATTCTGTATGTTTTCTAATGCATGTTAGACATATCCTGCTTTCTTTAATATTATTTGCATTATTTACAATCATAAAAGTTAGAAGGATGTCTTCTTCTTGTTCAGTCCTGACACACTGTTGATTTTAAACAGGCGTTCCTTTAAGACAGCAGGCAACAGGTCACTAAGTTGTCAGAGATCAGTTTTCAGATGAATCGGTCTCTTCAGTGGAGCCGTCACTCTCCACCTCCATCCTCCTCCTGTGGTGGATGTTCCTCCTGGGTGATGCCTTCTTCTGCACTTCCTTTAGCCCCCCCACAGCACTACTGCTACTGTTACTGCTAGGACTCACTACAATTTGAGCAATCCTGGACAGCAAGAGAACAAAAGATTACAATTAAAAAAAGAAAAGAGCAAAATGGAAAAAAAGCAAAGTTAAAATATGTAGAAATTGCACTGGAGCTCTACTACGTTTGAACAAGAGAGTAGCAGCAGAGCAACTGTTTTCATGCCAGTGAACAGAAGTCTGACAATATCAGAATCAGCAGCTTGGACATTAATTAGATTTTGACCTTTGAAACCCACAAATTTACATATAAAAGATAAACCAGCAAGAGAACATCACTGCTGTGATTTTTCAAAAATTGATAAGTATTAGCCATTAATGACATTAATGTATAAAAAATTATAAATTATATTATTCAAGAGAGTTCATTTTTCTTGTTTTATAGTCTTGTGCCGCTGGGGGGGGGTTTAATTTCAGATTACTTCGATGCTCTTTGCTATCAATCCAGTCTACCTTACTACAATCTATACTAACTTTATACTGTCTAGGGGTTGAAAAGCAGCTCTGAAAACTCTTGAAGCATCTGCTTATAAAATGTAGAATTCAGTTAGCTTAATCCTTAATAAGAGTAAAACAGGTCAGGTCAAAATAGTACAAATGATTTTTTTTCTGTTGTAAGCCTACACCAGATCTGAGGAATCCCTCACTTGTCATATAACACATTAACACCTGGTTACAGCTACCTAATATATGGGGTAATGTTCCTGTTGTTGATATGTTTATTATGTGTATTTATTACATATTATGTGCATAGATGTGCAGTCTCACAGTTTGTCCAGTTCCTGGTCCATCTCTGGGTCAATGAGCAGCTCTGCCTTACTGGGTAACACTCCTGCAGAATCAGGGAAACGAAAAGGTTCAACATTCAAACATTTGAAAGCAACACTAATGTAATACAAACTAAAATGCACATTTTTTGACTGATGTGATGCTTATGCACTGTGTGTCAATAAGACCCAGTGTCTCATTGACACACAGTGGTGGTTGAACCCACCAATAGTTTGGTTGATGGCCTCTTGTTTAGCCAGACTCATAAGGAAGCTGTAGTAAGAAATTCTGTCAGTCTGCTTCAAGATTTCCCTCATACATGACCTGGGGGGATGACTGCACACACACACACACACACACACACACACACACACACACACACACACACACAAATAATGACAAATCAGTACTACAACTGGCACTGAAATTGTTGTGTGGTGAGGTGAGGTGGGAATATTTTTGCAAACATATAGTGTATACGCACAAAAACGCTTCAGGCACAAATCAGTGATTTATTAACATTTTTCCAATGTAATTTTTCGTACTTCACAAACAAATTTAGTGTATCTCACCAGGGGTACGGACAAAATACAGCCTTACTGTCTTAGGAAATTTAAACACGTGTCTTTAAAATGAATACTTTTTTTAAAAATTCATCATTATTATTGCCTTTTGGTCAAAATCCTGCTCCTCACATACAAGGTCTTAAATAATCAGGCCCCATCTTATCTTAATGACCTTGTAGTACCATATCACCCTATTAGAGCACTTCGCTCTTGCACTGCAGGCCTACTTGTTGTTCCTAGAGTATTTAAAAGTAGAATGGGAGGCAGAGCCTTCAGTTTTCAGGCCCCTCTTCTGTGGAACCAACTTCCAGTTTGGATTCGGGAGACAGACACTATCTCTACTTTCAAGATTAGGCTTAAAACTTTCCTTTTTGCTAAAGCATATAGTTAGGGCTGGACCAGGTGACCCTGAATCCTCCCTTAGTTATGCTGCAATAGACGTAGGCTGCCGGGGATTCCCATGATGCATTGAGTTTTTCCCTTCCAGTCACCTTTCTCACTCACTATGTGCTAATAGACCTCTCTGCATCGAATCATATCTGTTATTAATCTCTGTCTCTCTTCCACAGCATGTCTTTCATCCTGTTTTCCTTCTTTCACCCCAACCGGTCGCAGCAGATGGCCGCCCCTCCCTGAGCCTGGTTCTGCTGGAGGTTTCTTCCTGTTAAAAGGGAGTTTTTCCTTCCCACTGTCGCCAAAGTGCTTGCTCATAGGGGGTCATATGATTGTTGGGTTTTTCTCTGTATTTATTATTGTGCTATCTACTGTACAATATAAAGCGCCTTGAGGCGACTTTTGTTGTGATTTGGCGCTATATAAATAAAATTGAATTGAATTGAATTGAATTGAATTATTTATTAGTTTATATTTTTTTTTATTTACAGATTACAATTAAAATTTAAAAAATGAAGCACCTAAATACTGGCCTAGACGCACTAGATGCAATGTGAAAATCCTAAGTTACTTCCTTAAGTAATCGCATTCACAAGATTTTAAGTGAATTCTGACCTTAAACCCAAAGTCTAATGGTAGGAATTTGAAAATATTACATCAGCTACATCACCTTCGAGAGTTATCGCATTCACAAGATGTCTACATGAAACTAAAAGAATATATTGGTGGGTGTTTACCTATGTTTGGACCTGTCGCACAGGGCGTCTATACACTCAACCAAAGTGGAAGGCTCCACCCCATCTTGTGGCCGCTCCTCTTTGTTGTTCTCCTCTGTGGACACAGATGGGATCTGCTCGATGGAGGTGGATGTGGGGACGATGACAGTGTTGGGACTCTTACCTGCCAGCAGATCTTGGTAGATTACCAGCACACAGTCCAGGAACTCTACAAACACAATGGATGAATTTAATGGACGTTTCCTTTAACTTCTACAAAAACAAATCACACTATTAATCTTTACATACATTTTATTAATTTAATGAGTCCCTTTATTTTATTAACCCATATTACCATTCGGTTCCCTGGATTAACATTAATCCCCTCCCTTTTTTAATGTTTTCAGTCTGTTTCCTAGATTTCCTATTTCATTAACTAGGTTCTCTTCATTTAATAATCAGTGCACATGAATTATTACCATTTTCCCTTATTTTCTCTATATAATGCTTTGGGTTTTTATTCTGTTCCTTTGGTTTATTAATCCTTTCCCTCCCTAAGTTAATTAATTTGCTCTCTTTAATTATTCTTTTCATCACTTGGTTTAATACCTTGGTAGTAAAACTGCAGCTGGAAAGCATAAAGAAAATCAGAGAAAGACATCAGACAATCGATGGTGTCGTCCATCACAGCAATTCTAGAGGAGGAGAAAACAGCAATCATTACCCAGAAATTTTCAGCCTGTTAAGATCTGTTGTGTTCAAAATGTGCTACATTGAAAATGTGCTCAAATGAATTACAGAGGATTATATACTCTGCAAAGCACTCAGGTTTCATCTTGATGTGACATAATCAAGATGAAACCTTGGGAAGTTACTCTTACTGCTGACCTGGCGGCACTCTGAACCAACACCACCGGAAAATCTGGACACAGTAACTGCAGCAGGGATCTGTATTCCAGCATGGAGAGCAAGTCTGGAACACAAGACACAAAACATATGTTGGCTACAAATTACACAATGACTAACCATCAGTTTTAAACAGAAAACTCATGACAGCACAAAACTGTAACACATAAAACTGTCAGTGACAACTAAAACAATAATGTAACACTTATAACATGAACATAGTTTTATTTTTTTATTAATTACAAATACAGTCACATCAAAAACTTTGTCTCTTTGATCTGCAAGGATTTGTAAATTCACTGATTTTGAAAAAGCATGTTGTTTTAAGTCACTACAACCACATCAAGAAGAAACATACAGCATCACACAGATTTAACTCCTCCGGTGTCTATTTAATGTCTATATCTACATTTGCCAGCTTCCTAAGTATCCCATAATAAACTTTAGATCTAGTCAGTGTGTCCTGCTGGGATGTTTCAAGAGTACAGGGCTATTTGGTCCCTGTACAACTGTATTCACACTTATTTCTAGTGGGTGATAGAATCTCCCAAGGCTGCTTTGACTGATTTTGTCCATGATTTTTATGGACAGAGTTTTAAGGTCAACAGGTCCAACCAAAGGTTGTAGTGTGTCAGGGTTGGTAGTCTCAGAATCTCATGTCCGCTTTTTACAAGTGATGCTCACTCAGTTGTCTTCATTATGGCTCAGGTGGTAGAGCAGGTCACCTAATAACCGCAAGTTGGTGGTTCGATCCCAGTCTGCCCTAGTCTGCATGCCAAATATCGTTGTACAAGATGTTAGTCCCATATTATTCTCTGGTGGGAGCGCATGTGAATGTTAGACAAAAAGCACTTAGAACCAGCATAGAGAAAAAGTGCTTGTGTGAATGGATGAATGAAACAAGTTGTGTAAAGCACTTTGACTGAGACAGAGTACAAGGGCGCTATATAAGAATCAGTCCATTTACCATTAAGAGATACCCTCCAGCTCGGAGGATTCCAGAGTTTGGTTCGAAGCTAAGTGTTAAGTGTCTTGAATGAGAATTAGGACCACAAACTGTGAGGCCAGAGTTCTCAATCTTAACCCAGAGTGCACATTCTGGGTTAAGAAAAAGTTGCTGTCCCAAGTGGTGAGGTCTTAGTATCTCAGGAGAGTGACAGATGGATAGGTCTGTCATCAGCAGTAGCACAGTAGCAATAACATCCTGAGAGTGAATCCAGGCTGGGATATTTCTGTCTGTAGTTTCCATGTTCTTTACTATGACTACATGGGCTCTCCCTGGGGGTACTCCAGCTTCATTTCACACTCCAGAGACGTTATTGTGTTCTCACCTCCACTTTTGCCAATCTGTCTGTAGCATTTCCAGAATACTCGAATGAAGGATGCTCTGTTATGTGGAGTGGCCTGGATGTAGTTAAACTCTCTGAAGAGGACGTGGTTGCTGTTCTTTACACTGCTGAAACTACAGAGACATTACAAACCCAGATATATTATATATTTCACACACACACACACACACACACACAAATTTACTCGATTTCTCTCTGTGATTAATAAAGTCTCTCTGACTCTGATATGTCTATATAAATAACTTTCTCTCGGGACAAGGAAGGGAAGCTGCGCTTGCCTTATCAAAGCTCCCCACCTGCCACCTTGTGACCACAGGGAGTTAGAATTGCTGCAGCTCTCTCTGGTTTGAGGGCGTGTCCATCTCCTGGCCAGCAGCTTTTTTTTCTGGTTGTTTTGTGCATGTGCACTGTGGATAAATTGCTAGTCTTTAACGGTAAACTGATGGGAGACCAGTGTGAGAAACAAGCTGCCGTTGGCTCGGCTTTCACTGCTCTGACACCAGTAATAAACTGTGCTTTGTATGGAAACACGGGCACCATTACCCTGTAAATTAGCTTCAGTCAGATTCAACATAACGGATGAGTTTCTTCTTGGTAACCACCTTGGCCAACATGTGTAATGTAGAGAATATGGTGTGAGAAAAAGTTTTTATTAACTTCTTTAGTACTGTGACAATAATCAAGATGGGATAGTAGCTCAGACCATGTCTGCTCTAATAAAACAGGCGAGTTAACCAGGCATAGACTCAGCAGCGTTTTCAGATTAACATCTATAAGATTTCCCGAATGTAGATTTTTTTCATTAATATGTTTAATTCCCCAATAGATGTATGCACAAGCTTTTCAATTCAACTGTTTTTATTATTAATGTATTTTAATACACTTTAAAAAAAATCATGATGAAGGACTGTGAAACTGAGCTCTTAAACAACAATTTCTTTTTTAGAGATTAGATTTTTCAGAGATATGCGATGCTCACACAACAGCCACACATATGATGAATATGATTAATATGATACTGTACATTAGGGCTGCAGCTATCGATGATTTCGGTAATTGAATAATGTATCGATTATTCCATCCATTAATCAAGTAATCAGATAAGTTACTTATTCCGATCTCCGTGTTCCAGATGTTCAATCTACAGATTCACCATTTTCACAGACTTTTCCTGTCTGTGTGTCACTGTGGAATGCAGGATTAAAGACCTGAGGGGGGGGGGCTCCATCTCCAGCTCGTGCAAATGCATGTAAGTATCAATATGATCTTCAGACAACAATGAAATGAAGATAGTATTGATACGTATAGCTTGTGCATTTGCGCGAGTTGGAGATGATAATCCTTTTAAACCGTATGACACACCATTCCTTGAACATGACGAAGTAACAACAAGAACACGGTGAGTCGAATAAGTAAACAAATCTAACTAGTTAACGTAAGAACCTGTTAACCTGAAGCACCGGAGCTGCAGTCTCACTGTTTCAACAACTGTGTGGAACCTACTATTCAGCGAAGTAGCGAATCACTCCGAACTGGTTGTATTCCTCTTTGTGTTCTAGCAGCTGGATCACAGCATCATTCAGGTAGAACAGCACATTGCTGTCCGCTGGAACACAGACACACACACAGATTATAAAGTTAGCCTAGGCGCTAACTGACACAGCTAACAACACACGACCTACCGAGATACTGGTCAGCGGGAACCGTGGGGTTCAAACGGTTCATTCTGCTCTTCCCAGAGAAACCCACTGAGACGAGACTTAATAAATACGCAGCTATAATCGGTGAACAGTGCAGCTATTTACTGTACGTACACTGTGTTCTTATTACTCGGAATTATGTTAGCTAGCTGTCGTGAGCTGGTGGACTTCCATGGAAACCGCCGGATGTTGTGAGTTACATTAATCAGAGCCCCTCGAACAATACTACTTACAAAGATTCCCCTTTGAAAGCAAATGTTTTACAGAGCTTTCAGAATAAAAACTGAGAAAAATTGGAACTTGTATTTTGAATTTACAGTTACAGAAAAATATTCACAAATGTGTAGATTGATATTCTCACAAATAGAATAAAATAGAATAGATCTTTATTGTCACTGTTACAAGAACAATGAAACACAGTTTGGCATCTCTCTCTCTCTCTGTGTGTGTGTGTGTGTGTGTGTGTGTGTGTGTGGATAGATAGATAGATAGATAGATAGATAAAATGAATAAGTGAGTGATCAGAGCAGTATAAGGTGCAATGTGGTCAGTGGTATTGCGCATTAAGTAAGGAATAGGAATGCTGGTTGCTACTATAATAAATACAGTTATATAAATAGAGAATGTTGGTTGCATTATAGTATAATAAATATGGTTCATAAATACAGTGTAAATGTCCATGGATTTTAACAGCACAGTTAACCTTCAATCAGGGTGAGGGTAGGGCATGTTTGACAGCCTTGATCTTGACATTGAGTCTGTTTGTCTTTGACCTGATCGACCTGTAGCGTTTACAGTAAGGAAGGAGAAAAAAAAGTGAGTGTCCAGGGTGCAAGGGGTCCTTGATGATGATACTGGCTTTCCACTGAAGTCTGCTGGTATAAATGTCTCTGAGGGGGGTTAGCGAAGTGCCAATTGCCTGCTCTGCCGCCCTCACCACCTGCTGCAGTTTTCTCTTGTCCTCCACAGTACAGCAGTTGAACCAGAGTGTGCAGCAATAGGTCAGAAGACTCTCGGTGGTGGAGCGGTAGAAGTAAATTAGAAGTCTGGAGTAATTGCATCTGCTACAGCTTCCTGAGAAAGTACAGCCTTTGTTGTGCTTTTCCTACCTGCTGGGAAATGTTTTTAGACCAGGTAAGGTTTTTACCGAGATGTGGACCCTGAGGAACTTGAAGCTGCATCAATGTAGAGGGCGGAGTGCTCAGATCGCCTTGTTCTCCTGAAGTCAATTACCATCTCCTTAGTCTTGGCTGTGTTCAGATGTAGGTTGTTGTTGTCACACCATCGCTTCAGATGCTGAACCACCTCTCTGTAGGCTGAATCACTCTATGTAATCACCCAATCAGTCCTATGTAGGTGGTGTCATCAGCAAATACACTGTGAGCTGCAAACTTCTCATTTAAATTTTACTTAAAGTAATTAATTAATTAATTTTTGTACTGCTTACAACCACATCTCCGTGATTACAACCTCTTAAATCAGTGAATACAAGCACTCGACTGTTCCCTCTCAAGTCAGATCATTATTCTGCAATTTTGCAACACTTCTTGGGAGAAAAGCATTTCAAAACTTGCACTTGTAACTGAAGGGGGATAAAAAGGGGTGTTGGTGGTGGTGGAGGGAAGGTATGGGGGGGCGGGTAACGGCAGTAGAGGTCAGCCAATCAGAAGGCCTCTGTCCTCTTTTCACCATGTTGGATTCGCAACTACAAAGCACTGAGCCTGGTTTCCTTCAAAACTTTGTTTAGTACATTAGCACTGTGGTTGATTAGGAAATTAACACAGACACAGCAGTCCCCCATTCCTCATTAGGAGCAGCAGCAAAAACCAGAGTGAATGATCATTTTAGCTAACGGCACTAGTTAACTAGCTACCCAGCGTACACTGATCAGTAATACACTGTTATAACAGTTCTAATCCTTTTTAACAGACCTGAATGTTGCAGCTGCATAACACACTGTTGATGACGACTGTGATCTGTTATCTTTGTACCAGAATAAAGAGGGAACCCAGAGTATGAGCAAGTCCAGTGTCTCAGTGCCATCCTTTCTGCAAAGGCTTATGAAGTCACATCCACCACAGATTCTCAGGACCACAACAGCTATACCAGCAGTATCTTCTCACTCAGTTTATCCCACTGTTGGCAGTAAAAGAGGACTTAGTTCATCTCTGAGCCCTCACTCTGAACCACAGCACTTTTCGCAGGGACATCAGTACATCACACTTTAAATCACACTAAACTAGTCTTCCTCAGTACTTTCATGCTGACTTACCCATATTTATTATGCTAAAAGGAAGCAGTACCAAGTTCATACCAACACTTACAAGTTTACAAGTTCATAATAAATCCCTGAACTCAACAGATAAAGCTGCCTCTGCTGTCCTTTTTTTGTTCTTTTGATTGATTGGTCATTTTGTTTTGGTTAGTCTGTCCAGCAGTAAAGGCCGTTATGAATGATTGAGAATGAGTCTTGTAAGGGCGGACTAATCTCTTTCTTGTTTTTTCGTTTATTTGTTTGTGCCACTTCCCTTAAAGAACCCAGGTTGTAGGTCATACATAGCGCTGATTCCCAGCTAGGCTGTTTGCAGTGCGTGCCCACAAGTAAATTGATTGCGATTTCTCTAAAACTGGGTGTGACAGTTTTCAGTGTAGTGCTATTTGCCTGCACCTTTGGTTTGATAGGTCTCATGTGCAGCTGGGATATTACTAGAATTTATTTCTTTGGCATTTCATTCGACACCTTAGTGCTTGGTTATATAAATGTTTAAAGTAGATCATCTTTAGTTATTTCGATTCAGAAACAACACAGAATTATAAGTCAAATGTCTCCTATGTGTGTTGTCCGTTATCCGTGGCTGTACTATCCATGGAAAAAGACAAACTCTCTATACTTAAATGTTTCATAAACATTCTTTAAGATACTAAAATTCAACTCAAATTAGAGAGGCTGGGATTTGGTCACTTCGTACAGCCAACAACAATATTAGAGCACTTTTCAGCCCAAATTGATTTTGGGGCAGTCAGTTTTGTCTTATCAAGCCACTCATACCTGGAATACAATACCCTCAGAAATAAAGAATATATAACATTCTTTATTTCTTTTTCTAAATTTGTGAAATAGTGATTATTGGATAATCAAACATGTTGTCATGACATAATGCCCTTGAAAGTCCGATTCTAATGTTTTGGGGGATTTTTTGTAAGTGATCATAGTGTTTGATCTTTAATAATGGTATAAGGACATGTGTTTATGTCACAAGTGTTTCTGTATTTTACTTATGTTCACACGCTTCAAAATGTTTGGTTTGTTGATTTATTTAATATGCCATTAACCTGCCAGGGTTTATGAAAATGAGTCTGTGGGTAAATCTGGCATATTTACATGATGAATTTAAGTGCTCACGTTAATTAATAAGTGTTATCCCTTTTAAATAAACACAAACATTTACAAATTGTATTGATGATCACAGCCATCACTAAAAAATTAAACTGTGCATGGCCCTTGGTGTGCTATGTCCAGCTGATATTGAAATGTGTGTACTCATGTAATTAAAACATATGAACAAATGAAAAGAAATTATCTCTACTCTTATTGTTGTCAACAACAGCAACAACCCACAATGAACGGGTCTTGACAAGGTAGGGATCCCCGACACAGTTAGGTTCCCCTGTGTCGGGAGCATGCGCTGGCCTGTCCAAATCACGGACAAACAGTATCCGTCATTCTTGATTTTTAGTTTGCAAACATTTCTTATAATGACTTGTTACTACTGAAATTTTGGAGGTTTTAGCTTTTTATACAATCAAATTACAGGAGGATACATATTACCAGGCATAATGTCGTCGGTTTGTTGAAATAATCCCGTCCGATAATATGTGAGAACAACAAATGTATCATTTCTGTTGTAACCCACAAACTGAACGGTAATTTAACGACACCCATCTTTTACTTTCTCACTAAACTAAAACGTCACGACTTCCACGTCTGTTTAGTTTGAATGGAGGCGGAGTCAACTGGATCCGGTTTCCCTGCCCAGCGCGTCCTCCAGATGCAGGGGAAACTAATTCCTTCAGATATACCTACCTTTACCTACCTTGACACGACACAATCATTTTATGGTGGCCATCAAATTCTGCACTGAGCTTTGGAGAGAGTTTTATATATCCTTTATTTACCCGGATTAAAAGTGTCGTTGACATTAAAAATGTGTCTTTCGAGAGGGCCAAGAGGGCAGCAGAAATTGTAACAAACATAACATAACAGTTCTATAAACTTACTTAAAGTGACCAAAACGCACTGCATTGATGACAATATGGGTACAAATACGCAGAGTCATAAAGATACTTCAACAACAGGCTATTTCTTTCTTCTATATATAACCCAATCATAAATCATGTTCACTACTGTCTATGTACTAATATGAGTAAAAATATTCGACCGTAAAAGACACATAAAAACATCGGAAATCGGTTTTTGGTATATCTCCAAAAGTTGAATCTGTTCATCTGGACGTAGCGTTTTGTGGGAGAAACGTTTCTCCCACAAAACGCTACGTCCAGATGAACAGATTCAACTTTTGGAGATTTACTTTCCTGGATGATTGAGAATGCATCAAGAGGTTTTTGGTATAACATCGCTCATCCCAAACTGCACATAACTAAAGTTTAAAGGGCGTGCACGAAACAAACAAGTAGTGTTTACATAGACAATAGTAGTTTTGAGATAGACTTAATTTCAGAGTAGCCAATGAAATCTCTTCTGAGAAAGCAATGCACGCGTTGTTCCAATCAGCTAAGGAAATTCACACATTGAAGGCGGAGCATATTTCAAACGCAACCAATCTCTCTCCACATCTGTCTCCGTCTAGTGAAAAACAAGGAAGCCCATTAGATGAATAAGTAGTCACGTAAGTAAAATGTCACTGTATGAATGTAGCATTTTGTTTGTGTGCTGCTTCTTCTCTGTCCATGACAGGTTGCTTATGCAGTCGGACTAAATATTAAAAGTGATTCAGTACTGGAGTGACGTCGTTGGGGTGGTGTCCCGCTCTCCGCCCCGCCTCTGTCTGTCCGGCTCTGGAGAAATTTGAAAAAGCTGAAAGAAGTTGGACGTATTTATCGAAATCGGAAGTGGGCGTTCATTTGCGTTTAAAATAAGAGTTCAACACACGCATATTTCACAGACAGAAAAACAAATATTTTCACATCCCAGCCCAGAAATACTTTTTCGAAGTTTTTCTTTTAACGAATACGCAATTTATGTAAATTATATTTAAAATTTGTATTAGATAGGAAACGGCCCAACTGTCTGTTTTATTTTGTACCGGAACAGTGTTGAATCTCCTTCGAGGCAGAGAAGCACTTGTATAAAACTCGACTGGACCCGCAACAGTGATCACTATCATCCTCATCGAATTGGAGAAGCAGCATCGTAATTTTTAACAGCCGCAAACAGGTATTATGTTAAAGATTATTAATATTATTATTATTTTAAGCAACTACAAATCATGTTTGAATCGGAGCTAGTTGTGATGTAATGTGTGTAGCTGCGAACTGCGCTGTTAGGCCTGGTTATGTTGGCGCGGATGGAAGGTTAGCTTGTAGCCTTGTTTCTAATCAGCTAACAGCTATTATCAACCACCAGTAAATTAACGGCGAGGTTTGACTTTGAAAATAACTTATGCATAATACAATTTTGCACGACATGTTTAGCAATGTTTATTTGTCATTAGCGATAGCCGTGTGTGTTGATGCGGGTTGGACCAGAATGAGCGGTTAACGGGGTAACGTAGCAACTGTCACTGTTGTTGCTAAGTTAGCTAGTTAATGGCCCTCAGTAACTAACGTTAGTAACTAACGATTGCTAGTTATGTTATGCTGGCCACTCCCATACAAACCGGGAAAGCAAACAATCAGTGAAATGGGTAATTGACGGCACGGTTGATAACCAAAGTGATTGTAACCAGACCGAAAAGCAGCTGGTTGGGTGTATTTAAGGGGGAATCTAGTTGATAAAGGTTAGCTGTGCTCATTTGGTTGTATTTTAGTTTAAGTTCTGTAATACTGAGAGCTAGAGGTGTAGTGCTGCTTTTTTTGAGTAGGAGAGCTCACTGATCACATGTGTTGAGTTGTAATTTGTTTCTAAGGCTATTTCACTAAAGTCACAAATTTACATTACTCAGATATACCTGAGAAAAGTAATCAAATGTGAGACTGAATTTAAGAACATCATCAGTTTTTACATGCTGTTTACGGCTGTCTCCTTCGTGGATGTCTTCTCTTTTTCCATTCTTTCCTGTTGGGTAGTTGTCAACTCTTTCTCTAACTCATCTCTCTCCCTCACCTATTCTCTGTGTTTTGGATCTTCTACCTTTCACAACATTAAGCTCCTTTTCCATTAGTACCAACTTGGATCGACTTGCCACGGTTTTTAGGGCTTTCCATTAGGTCATAGTACCTGCTCGGCTGGGGTTCCAAGTGATTTGAGCAGGTACTAAAATGTGACGTCAGACTGCATGCCACTGATTGTCTGGTCAGTGGCATCACTCGAGTCATGAGACAGTCTCATTCACGAAAATCAAAACTGCCGTTTTTGAAACCTGGCAACAAGGGAAATGGCTACAAAAAACAATGCCATGGTCCCAGAGTCCGATGAAAAGCTACAGACTGAGCAGCAGGTATGTTCTTGCCTTGAACTCCATCTTTGCTGTAGTGTTCCTGTCGCATACCAATTACATCACTGGACACTGGCTATGACGACAACCACGCACATTAGATGGTACTTGATTGCAAACCAGTTGATCTGAGTCGAGTTGATCCAAGTTGGTGCTAAAGGTAAAGGAGCTTTAAAGTCAGATTTATAGATTTATCCAGCAGCTTAATTGGATTAATTGATTCATCCAGAGGAGACCTGCTTTATATCAAGCTCTTCCACTGTTTAAACCTAGAATGTTTTACACCTGACTTGTACGATGTGCATAACACAAAACGTTATTTACTGTCAGATCCTGACACATCCCTGTATTGAATTTAGAAGGCAACTGTGTCTCACATGCTCAAGTGTGCCATTGCCCTTGTTTTTTCTTGTATGCCAGTGTCTGGTATATTAAAGTCAGCATGAATATAGCAACTCCATTAAAGTGGTTTGTGGTTTTCATCAGCCAGATTGTGCTACAGTAAAGCAGTCTTTCAGCATTAAAAAGCTACTGTTGGGATTTAAGAAAGTGGTGCTAAGTGGTTTGGACTGAAAAATGTGGAAACGGGAGATATTTTATTTGGTTGGCCTTGTTGCATATGTATTTATATGAATTTCCCTTTAACAGGACACATTTTTTTTTTTTTTTCAGAGAACAGTTACTAAATAGATTATACAAAGATGATTAATTAGGATTTTTGCATTCAGTTTCATTGTAAATGTAACAGTGATATTTTGGTGGTGGAATTTGTGATGGTTGGAATGAGAGGAGGAAATGTTGTCAGAGTGCCCAAGTGTCACCAGTGGATGCCTCAAAGCTAGCAAAGGTTTTAGCCATATACTCACATTGTTAAAACTTTGGCTATATACTGTACAGAATATGATTTTGTGTCTCGGCAAAGGCTGTGAATTTAGAGAGGGAGCAGTCAGAACTGAAGCAACTGTACTACCAGAAGGAAATGGCTACAGCATTAGAGACAATGAGGGCAGCTACAATGACCTCTGAATCCCACAGCCAAATAGGAATTGTGAAGAGGCTGCTAGGAAAGCCACAATCACCAAATATCTGCAGAGAGTAAAGCAAGTCCTAAGGAGTCAGCTGAATGGGAAGAACAAGATCTAGGCAATCAACACCTACGCTCTGCCAGTGATTAGACACCCCACTCGGATAATAAGCTGGTCAAAGGAGGAGATGGACGCCACTGACATCAAGACAATGAAGCTCCTTACAATGCATGGAGAGTTTCACCTCAAATCCAGTAGCCCGAAGGCCTTTTCACATAGGCTCTGAAACCCATTAATTTCTATTGCATGTGCCGCATGCACGATAACGGTTTCCTGCTGAATTAAGCAAAGTACAGCGTAATCGTGTCAGCAAGGAGTTCTTGCACAGCATCTGTGCTGTGACATACCTTTGCATCACCAATAGAAATGAAGCCAACAGCCACGCTAAGTTCAACCACTTGATGAGCAAAAACATTAGTGCATATCAGAGTTCAGTGAACTTTTTGACAAAACTTTATGTGTGTATGTAGAGACCTCCAGAGCATTTGAATAAGCCATTCCTTTCAACAGTTCTGGAGACCTCGGGAGAAAAGCAGTGTTGTGGAAATGACTGTGTCGAGTATGGCCTGGAAGTCATGATGTTAAACTGGGACATGCTCCTTAGGGTTGTTGAGAATGACCGAGCTAAGATCCTGTGGGACTTCCAAATACAGACAAACTGGTGTTGGCTAACCAACCGGACATAATATTTGTGGACAAACAGAGCAAGGCAACTGTAATTGATGTCGCTATATTAAGTGAATGCAACAAAGGATCATGAGAAGCTTGAAAAAAGTACCACGAGCTGAGAGAAGAGCTTGAGAAGATGTGAAGGCAACAGTGCTCCCAGTGGTAATCAGCGCAATGACCCCAAGCTGGACAAGTGTCTCCAGCAGATCCCAGGAACAACACCCAGGATCTCTGTCCAGAGGAGCGCAGTCCTAGGAACAGCAATGATGCTACGCAGGACCCTCAAGATTCCAGGACTTGGGTAGAGGACCCAAGCTTGAAAGGGGACATGAAATGCTACACATATAAAGCCTAACTTGCATCATAGAGCCCAGCTCTCAAAAACGGACAAATCTAACACTGTCTGTGAAGCTGGATTTAAGAAATAAGTTTAAAAAACATGTTTAGCGCCATCTTCTCTCAGTGTACATTACGTCAGCAGGTTGTTTGTTTGGTGTAGGCTTGCATTAGTTAGTTATATGTTCTGTCATTAGTTGGATAACAGCGTGGAAAGCAAGGGGACTAAAACTAAAAATCTGTTTAATGGGATCACTTTTGTGCTGCCCCTGGATATAACAATGTTAAAACAAAGGATATACGGTCCACTTTGACTGTCTGGCTGTCTTGGCTTTCCCAACTCAGCTTTTCAAAAATTTGCATTTGTTCAAGTGTGATCAGTGATCAGTCAAAGTCAGTTTGCAGCTGTTGGCACAAAGGTGAGATGCGCCCTCCAGTTCATAGTACCCCCAGAGTATTTTCATTTATTCAATAAAATATTCACATTTGTTGTCCCTGTATCGACATATCGCCACACAAAATAATACAGTATTTTTAATATTGTAATAATTTAATCTTTGTTTTTGTTTTGTTTTTTTGTGTGTTCTATGTGGTTTTTCTCCTCTCTCTCTTTCGAACCCTAGTATTTACCTGGATAAGCCAAAATCCTGCTTGGTAGTCCAGGGCTCAGGACTTAAGAAACCAATGAATCATGCCATGGTAGCTAAGCCAAGTTAACAAAAAGTCAGAGCTCTGTTGAGTCATCATTCTCTTAACCTTAACTAGTAATGACTTCATGAATTTCTTAACAGCAGGGACGTTGTAAGTTAACTTTGAGAATCATTTAATGAAAAATGTCAATAACTAATAAAAGCATTTTGAACCGTTTATTGTATTCTTGAATAATGGATCATGCAGCTTAACTGTGCATGCATCATGCATTATCAACATTAAAATCTAGAGAGAGCCCATCTACCTTTCAGAGAAAGCTCATTTCCAACCTTCCTTTTTATCTAAAAAATTCTTGAAAGTGTAGTTGCAAAATGGCTAACTGATCACTTGCAGAGGAATGGTTTATTTGAAGAGTTTCAGTCAGTTTTCAGAGCTCATCACACTACAGAAACCATATTAGTGAAGGTTCCAAATTATTTTCTTGTTGCATCTGACAGTGGGCTCATCTCTGTGCTTGTCCTGCTAGACCTCAGTGAAGCATTTCATACAGCTGACTATTATTTTATTACAGTAATTAGAGCATGCTGTAGTTATTAAAGATACTGCTCTGTAGTGGTGTGAATCACATCTATCTAATAGACTCCAATTTGTTCATGTAAATGGAGAGTCCTCTTCACACACTTAGGTTATTGAAGGAGTTCCACAAGATTCTGTGTTAGGACCAATTAAACTTAAACTATGCATGCTTCCCCTTAGCATTAGATGGCATAGCATACATTTTCCATGATTTGGTACTATATAAATAAAATTGAAATTAAATTGAATCTCTGGGCGTTTCCCAGTGGAGTTTGGTGCTTCATCTAGCCAAAGAAATAACTTTACGCTATGTACATTCACTTCTTAACCCAAAACCAAGTGCCTCAACTGATCTGGACCATGATAATGGTGTCTGTTTGGGCGTGACCTCAATTGCTACATTAATTATCAATGGGCAAATGTACTACAAGTCTCTTTTTCCCAACTTTAGTAGCTATCAAATGACACTTTCCATTAGCTGTCATTAGTATAGAACACTACGCTGTACTTACTCCTCCTCCTCCTTTCCTTTTTGTTTTTCTTTCTCAGAATCCTGCTACATCTCTTTCTAATTGTTGACTGTACAGTGGGAAGATAAGGCGATCGAACTGTAGAACATCATCCACTCTAGATACATTAGCAGATGGTCATAATACATTTTTAACCAGTTGCTTAAAGCCTCACTTTCCCACTATGTACCACATTGTTTCTGAACCACTGTTTGCTTTTTCTGTCATATGGACTTCAACTAAGATGTTCAGCTGAGTCATTTGTTTACTTTTTGCTTTTTGGAGGTTGCTAAAATAGGCCCTGCCCCACCCCACCTCCTTTTCTTAATATATTTATTTTTTAATAAAGGTATTAAATTGTAATTGGAGGCTGACTGGCTATTGTTGTCAGACATGCCCAGGCTTGTCTTGTGTGTGCAAAGGAAAGTAAACACATGGCATTGGTATAGTATAGATTAGGGCTGTGTGATATGACCAAAATCTCATATCCCGATATAAGACATTTATCGTCCTGACAACGATATAAATCACAAAAATTTAACATTTTTCTGTAAATTCTGTGAATCTTGGGCAGCTCGACTTGTGTTTAGTGTTTCCAGCTGGGCGTCGCGTACCTGGAGTCGAATGTTTTAACTGATGCATGAAACGATACATTTTTAGACATCGGTTGTAACGGCCACCATTTTCTTTGTGAGTACTTATTTCACGGCGTACTGCGGGGAAAAGCCTGTTCTAACATTTGAGTCTAAGGTTTATTTTTTAGCACCTGACGACTCTTTTTGCTTCTCATCCGTAAACACTCTGCATACTCATTCACATGATTCAGTTTATTTTGAAAAGTCTCAACAGGATCTTGAGCTTTATTGTGAAAGGTTTACGTGGAAAACAAACAAGCGGACAGCGGAGCCATGCGATGGTTTTACCATCGTTGCTGCTAACGATAACGCATAAAAACAGGCGCTTGTCTGTCCGTAGTGTGGTTATATTAAATATAAGAGAAAGAGAGAACTTTAAGAAATTAATATAGCCACTACAGTGACGATCAAAACAATGAAAAAAATACTGCTGTAAACAGTTTATTTTGCAACACCGCGAAACAAACGATAGCTTAATATGAAACGATAGACGTTTTTATATCGTCATCCGATATATATCGTTATATCGAACAGCCCTAGTATAGATTGCTATGATATTTTTGTCACATAAAAAATTTATACCAGGATGACTGGTATAGGGAGAGATCTGGCTGATGTAATGAAGGGAGGGAAGATGGATGAATTGTGTGTGCAGCAGACCAGGTTGAATACAAGCAAGGCCAGATGCATTGGAGGTGGATTCAAGGTATTCTTGATGCAATATATTCTTATGTGATGAGAGATAAGAGTAGGTATAATCTTAACAGAAGTGTGTGAGAATAGTATTGTGGATCTGGATTGTCAGACAGGGTCATGAATTTGAAGCTGGAAGTCGAAGGTGTGATGTTGAATATTGTGCTTATACTCTACAGGTTGGATGTCAGTTAGAAGAGAGCGTAATGCTAGACTAAGGATGTTTTCACACTTACAGGTTGTTTACTCTGGTCCAGATATATTGAACTTACAAACTTCTAGCTTTCTTCTGGGTTTTGCTTTCTTTTTTTTTTCTTTTTTTTTTTTCTTCCCCTCTCACAAACCTGACCTTTTTATATTAAGCATTGGCACAATCAACTGGTCAACTGGTCAGTGATGTGCTTTACCTTCATAATGCTCTAAGCTTGTAAATTTGAGTTAAAACTGAGGGTTCTTCCAGTGTGTACATTATATAAAAACTTGAGCAAGAATTTGAGCTCTCACTCTCATGCCAAAAAAAAAAAAAAGAAATTAGATTTGAGAAAAAGAGTTGATGCTCACAAAGCAGAACATGTATCTACAAAGTTATCACAGCATTTCCAAGTGTGAACAACTGGAGTGTGAAGTATTATCGAGAAATTCAAAGAGCCAGCCAAGAGTGTTCAGATGATGGCATAAGTAAACCGCTTTAGGCTTCCAGTGTGCACAAGAAAACTCTTATACGTATTATCATAACTGGTGCACTTTAGTGTTGGTTTGATGTTGATGGTGTAAAAGTCCCACTTATCAAAACTGCTGGTTAGCTTACAAACCTAGAGGCTTCCCAAATTAATTAGGATATCCGGATAAGAAGGGCTTTAATTTTTCTATCTTAGAAATAGGTGCATGGACTAATTTTTAAGGATTATTCTGAGACCACTGTCAAAATTTATTAGAAAGTTATAATGTTACGAATTAAAGTGGTGTGTGTGTGGTGTTTTTGTTTTTTGGGGGAGACATGCTGTGTAAATGATGTGTGTGTGTGTGTGTGTGTGTGTGTCCCACACCTCAGCAGTGTACCTTTGGGGAAGCTGAGTCCCCAGGCAGCCACCATGGGGGACGATAGCGAGTGGATGAAGCTCCCCATTGACCAGAAATGTGAACACAAGGTGAGCCTCTCACTTATGCTTGTCCTCTGTGAATGTATTTATTTTTTCCTTTAAAAATATTTGTAAATGTTTCTACACAGCTCTTTTACTTGATATTTGATTTTTAATAAAAGTTATTTCAAAATTTGTCTTGATGCATCTAAGGAAATCATAAAAAGTTTATTGTTCATCTGGAGTTAGCGTTTTCAGCCAGAGAAACATTTTGTCACTCAAGACCAAACACATTAGCTTAGTGTTGAGTGGTCCTGTTGCTGAGGTTGCAGTCATCCTGTAATCTCTTATGCACTACCTCCACTCTGCTGAAACTTTTGTCCACAGTTGCTCTGCTTCTACATCTGCAATGTTGTTGTTTCAAATTCAGGTTGGTTTGACACAAGCAGCTAAGAGGAACTGTTTGGGGTACTGCAGCTGTACGACCCGGTACTTTAGAAATGTGAATATGTGAAGGATGTTTTTTAAGTGGGGTTTCTGTGTATTAATAGTTACTATAGCCCGTTTTACATTAGTACCTACTTTAATGGACTCCGTACAGTTCGCAACAGTTTTCCCATTAGGTCATAGTACCTGGTACCAGGTACTTATTTTAGTACCTGCTTGCCCGGGGTTCCAGGTGATCCAAGCAGGTACTACAATCTGATGTCGTCAGACTGCATGCCACCGATTGGCTGGTCAGTAGCATCACACGATGAGTCATGAGAACGTCTTGTTCATGAAAATCAAAATGCTCATTTTGATAACCCAGCAACGGGGAAATGACTACCAAAAAAACAAACCCCCCCCCCCCCCAATACTATGGTCCTTGAGTCTGACGAAAAGTCACAAACCAAGCAGCAGCTATATTCTTGCCTCGAAGTCCACCTTTGTTGTAGCATTCATGTCGCATTTTAATTATGTCACAGGACGATCAGACGCGTTGCTATGTTGACAGTCACGCACTCAAGGCAGTATTAGTTTGTACTGGAAAACCTGTCGAGTTGTGGCGATCTGTGGTGGTTCGATCCGAGTAGCTACTAATGTTAAAGGGGCTTTTATTTCTTTGGAAAGATCCAAAGAATTTAGTTTTCTAGTTTGTGTTCTTTAACACATTTCTGAAATGTACGTTATTTTTAGTTTTGGGTAACCTTACCTTTCTTTTTTTTTAAAACCTCTGGCAGTTCACCACTTACCTTTGTACCATTTCAAGTTATTCATTGGACTTGAACGACTTGAATTGCAATAAAGAACTAAAACAATTGGGGGGTTCTCAAACATCTGACCGATGGAGTAAATCAGTTTTGACTGATGTGGGGGGGAAAAAATGGTTTTATAATTAAAATGGTTCACCTTGTGAGATCTGGAATCTGAACTATGCTGGAGATTAAGGCTCTGTTTTATTCTGGTTGTAGCCACTGGAAGATGATACAGCTACTCAAGCAAACGAACCGCTGGACATGGTTAGCATAATCAGCTGGAATATGTTTTATATAGATATAGAAGTCATTCTTTCTTTCCCCTCCTGAGCATGAGAGCCACAGTTTGGGTTTTTTTTTTGGTTTGTTGGTTTGTTTGTTTTTTTTATTTTCTTTGTTTTTTGTTTTTTTGTATACCAAACAAAAGGCTTTTAAACGAACCATACGCTGAACTCAATTTGATTAGTGCTTTTGTGTTTAACATGGGCGGGAATGCCATTGTGGTGTTGTGGACTGTACAGAGAATGTGAGCAATCCAGCTTTCTAAAGCTAAAACAAAACTGCACCCTTTTCCTTTGTTATTCTCTTTTAGCTCACAAATAAGCTTGACTGAAAAGCCAGCAATCACTTTGCCTACAGTAGATTTAATAGGCATATGGAGCATACAAGGATATACACTTTCTAACCGATGTCTGAGATTTTTCTTAAGGCAGTTCACCTGCGCAGAAGCTTGAAACACTGTTTGTGTATGTCCATTTAGTTTCTTTGTGAAAGCATGACTGAATAGGAATATGTGAATGGTTTTTAATCATGATTTTATACCATATCACTCCATTAACACAAGCTGTACTTTGTTGCTCTTTTTTTCCCCCCCTTTACAAGAGTGAATTAACAAAAACTAAGCAGTAGTAGCAAATATGGACGGAGCCACTTTGCATCACACACCGCTTAGTGAAGCCCTCTTATGAAGCCTCAAGCTAAGCATTGGCATCACCATTCCATCATGTTCCACTATAATGGAATTCATGCTGAGTTAGATGAAGTCTTATGATGCATGAGACTGAAGAAGTCAGTCGAATGAGTGACAAATGTTTCTCCCACTGAAAACGCTGCATAAGAATCAACTTTTTGGGATTCTGGAGAATCCTGTCTGCCTCGTAAAATTACCATCATTTAGAATGTTTTATCATGTAAATTAATATTTAAATTAATAAGACCTGTCAGAATTCAAGGATTCATGTTCTATTTTTAGTTTTAGGCTGACTGGTGATACATGATGTATCTAATTTTTTTTTTTAAAACCTACCAAAAGCAACATGTGAGATCAATGTGTGATGTTTTAAGGCTATTTGATCTTGGGATTGCAAAACGAATGTTTTGTCAATATAAGTTGTCTTGAGTATCTTTTACCCTTTTGCATCATTTAGCATTATTGTCCAGACAATGTGTGAAAGTTGGAAGTAAAATATGTATTTCATATAGATTTGGAAAGCCCGCCTGAATGGTTATGAAGAAGCACTGAAATTGTTCCAGAGGATAGAAGATGAAAAGAGTCCAGAATGGGGGAAGTACCTGGGACTGATTAAGAAGTTTGTCACAGACTCGAATGCAGTGGCTCAGCTCAAAGGTCTGGAGGCAGCCCTTGCCTTCATTGAGAATGCCCACTTTGCTGGAAAGTAAGTAACAGTAACAACAAGAGTTTCTTCTGCAATTTCTTTTAAAAGTCTGGAATGGAAAAAGCCTGCTACTGTGCCTCTAAACAAAAAAAAATAAATATAGTGGGTCTGTTGCCTTGCTGGAAAGTGTTGAGTTGCACTGCAGCAACAGTGGTTTGCCTTGTGATTCAATTAATGTATAAAGGTAAACTGGACTCAAAGATGGTGCCAGTTAAATTGGTGGTGCTTAATGCTTATTAGTTTTTCCCTTGCTTACACCAGCTTTTGGCCTAGTCTGTAGAGTTTCTGTTAATCTAATGAAAATACACACATGCAACACGCACACAAATAAAATTGCTGAGGGATGAAATAAATTGCAGCGAGCAATTTATTAAGATTTTTTTTTCTCTTTTGAATAGTTATTATTGCTCATTAATATGACAAAAATATTTTTCTTTTTTTAGGATTACTCAATTAATATATTAATTGATTACTAAAATAATCAATAGCTGCAGTACTACTCATTTCCTTATGGTGTTGGGGGGACATATTTTTCTGTTCCTGCTATGTCGTTATAATTTTGAGCACCTGGTGAAAAAATGTGTTTTTAAAAACAAACAAAACAAAAACGTAACATACTTGGAAGCTGAGGGGTAGCACTGGCGGCTGTGAAGATCCTTTTTTTGTTCTTTTCTTTTGGTATTCAAAAGAATAACAAAGGTAGCAGTAAATCAGCTAAACTCTGTATTAAGCAGTAATAGCACTGATGAAAGGGTGCTATTTTGTGTTTGGGCCACACTCTACTCCTACAAGTCACTTGTGAATTTGATTTTTTTTTTTTTTTTCTTTTTTTCTCTTTTTTCAAGCTGGTTGTTAAGTGTGGACACAGTTTAACTTCTGTCCTGTTAATTCTGCTAGCATGCTATCATGAACTTGTATATCTGTGTATATGCCTATATAATTTTTTTTGTTTTTGTCTTTGTCACTCCATAGGACGACGGGTGAGGTAGTGTCTGGTGTGGTGACCAAAGTGTTCAACCAGCCAAAAGCACGGGCCAAAGAGCTGGGTATGGACATCTGTTTTATGTACATTGAGATAGAGAAGGCTGAAGTGGTTCAGGACGAGCTGCTCAAAGGACTGGACAACAAGAACCCCAAGATAGTGGTGGCGTGCATTGAGACTTTAAGAAAAGCTCTCAGGTTAGTGTAACTATACTGAGAATCCTTTAATGTATAGACACAGCAAATGTAGTATGTCATGTTAATGTTGCCTCTGTACCTGCCACCCAAGACCAAATAAACAAAAGCATTGACTAAGTTTGATCAAATTGCTCATTTCTGACCACTGGAATCAAATTACTGTATGTCAGTCTGTGTAAATGTCAGTCCTGTAAATAACAATAATCAAATGTCACGTTATTGTCTTTTCACAGTGAATTTGGATCTAAAATAGTAACATTGAAGCCAGTAGTGAAGGTTTTACCCAAACAGTTTGAGTCTAGAGAGAAAGCGGTGAGAGATGAAGCCAAGCTGCTTGCAGTAGAGATCTACAAGTGGATCAGAGATGCTTTGAGACCTTCACTTCAGAACATTAATTCTGTACAGGTGGGGCCCATTATTACACATATTTTACACTCATTTCATTCATTTTCGTTCATTAAAGTCATGATAAACTGAATCAACCTTTTTTTTTTTTTCTGCAGCTCAAAGAGCTAGAGGAGGAATGGGTGAAGCTACCTTCATCTCCTCCCAAACAGACGCGCTTCCTGCGCTCCCAGCAGGACCTGAAAGCAAAGTTTGAGGAGCAACAGGCTCAAGGAGGAGAACAGTCAGATGGTAGATTTATAGATTAGAGAATTGCTTCTTTGATGTGTTGTTAGATAAAGAGGAGATAGAGTCATAGTGTGGTATTGACCTTTTCTTTTTTTTGCCCCCATCAGGAGATGATGGGGAGGAAATGGTGGTGGCAGTGGATCCTTATGAGCTGCTGGAGCCTGTGGAGATTCTGTCAAAGATGCCCAAAGACTTCTATGAGAAAATTGTAAGTTTACGCAGCTTTGCAGTTCAAAAACCTTCCCAAACATCAAAATAAAGTAACGGACATGGTCAGCAATAATACTCAGGTAGGCTGTAGCATTTAAATTATCTTCTTTTTGTACTACCGAGCCCAAAGACAGTATCCCCCACATCAATACAGCTATACCACCAGCAACCTGAATTGTACAATGAATGGCTCAGTCATTCATATTGATTATAGAATAGAATAGAATAGAATGCCTTTATTGTCACTATACAGTTGTACAATGAGATACAGAGCAAACTTTCTACTCAGTGCAAACATGCTGGGGGGGTACAGTTCTGCAGTGCTATATACATATGGACAGTATTAACATAGGGAAAAAGATATATACACACACACACACACACACAAGCTGGTTTTAAAAAAAGTAATATGTAAAAAATAGTGTTGTGTATATACAGTTGGGTTATTGCACATAGAATTGGTATTGCACAGTGGTGGTCCATAGAGGAAGTAGGAAGAAAAAAATTGGGGGGGGGGGGCTGTGTTATCGGTGCATGTGTGAGTTCAGGGTGGTTATCGCTTTGGGGAAGAAACTGTTTTTGAGTCTGTGGGTTTTTGTGCTGATGCACCTGTAGCGCTTCCCTGAGGGAAGCAGGCTGAACATGTTGAAGCCAGGGTGGGAGCTGTCCTTGATAATGTTTGCTGCTCTGCTGAGGCAGCGGGAGGAATAAATGTCCATCAGGGAGGGGAGAGGGCAGCCGATGATCTTTTGTGCTGTCTTGACCACACTCTGAAGCCTCACTCTATCCGCCTTGGTGCAGCTGCCGTACCATACCGTGATGCAGTAGGTTAGCAGGCTCTCAATGGACGAGCGGTAGAAGGTCAGCAGCAGGTTGGAGTTCAGCTTGTACTTCCTGAGGACTCTCAGGAAGTGCAGCCGCTGTTGGGCCTTCTTGACGACTGCTGAAATGTTGTCTGTCCAGGAGATGTCAGAGAGATGAGGACACCAAGGAACCGGAAGGTGTGGACCCTCTCCACACACTCCCCGTTGATGTAAAGGGGGGCTAAGTCGGTGCTGTGTCTCCTGAAGTCAACAATGAGCTCTTTGGTTTTCTTAGTGTTCAGTGCCAGGTTGTTTTCTGAACACCAGGCTGCCAGCTTCAGGACTTCCTCTCTGTAGTCTGCCTCGTCTCCCTTTGAGATGAGTCCGACTACCGTGGTCTCATCAGCAAACTTGATGATGAGATTGTTGTTGTGGGTCGAGCTGCAGTCGTGGGTGTAGAGAGAATACAGGAGGGGGCTATGCCAAAGTTTGACCCTACCATTTGCTTTCAACTGATCCAAGCTGGAAAACAACTTGTTAAAACTGTTTTTATATGACAAGGTTACAAGCTGCAGTAGTTGAAATGGGGCATTTTCTAAAGAATATAACCAAGACAACCCAATAAGAAGAAAGAGAAATATAACAACTTGCTTCTCTAACATGAACAGAAGTGATGTAATTGAGCTTCAGATGCATCCTTTGAAGGACGTAGCCCATAAATTGGAACACAGTTATTGAGCTCCCCTGTCTGCTTTGGTTTTTCTGTTGTTTTTGTTTACCAACAGGCCTAAGTGTTGTTGTTTTGTTTTGTTTTTTTCCTTAATAGTTTTAATTATTAACACATTAAAATAAATCTTCACTTCAGGTGATGGTACAATCGTGGAGTTTAAATGCTGTTTAATAACGTGTTTGTTCTGTCTATTGTAGGAAGCTAAGAAGTGGCAGGAACGAAAAGAGGCACTGGAGGCTGTCGAGGCCTTGACCAAGAACCCCAAACTAGAGAACGGAGACTATGGAGACCTTGTCAGAGCCCTAAAGAAGGTAAAGGTTCAAAGTACTCTTGAGTGGCTTCAAAAAGCATTTTTTTCTCACAGGTCTGGGTTTCGCGATTGTCTCTTGACAAGTTTACTGTGTTCTAGGTCGTAGGGAAAGATGCTAATGTGATGCTGGTTTCAATGGCAGCTAAATGTCTGGCAGGATTGGCTGCTGGTCTGAGGAAGAAATTTGGAACATATGCAGGACAAGTAAGTTGAAGCGCCTTTTCTTGATCTAAATAACAGCACATTTTTGAGAGGAGAAAATGTTCTCTGTAACCTTGAAACACTAAATGGATGCTGTAGGCTGAAATGATCAGCATAGCAACTTTAGGAAATAAAACATGTTTTTTTGTTTTATTTTATTTTTTTTTTATTCCTTTTATTCATCCATCCGTCCATTCACTTCCGCTTACCCCGCCTCTCGCCCTATGACAGCTGGGATAGGCTCCAGCGCCCCCCGCGACCCTCCTTTTATTCATTAGGAATAAAAACAAACAAACATGATGCAAAGCTGTATATCAGATTGAGGTATCATAGTTTTGTTTTAAACATAGTTAGCTTTTAAATTGATCTGTTTGTTTGCATCTTATATCACTAGTTTGTATATGTCATCGAATAGGCTGGCCCAGTTTGTTACTTTCTAATGTGAGATCTGTCTTTTAAGGTGGTTCCAACCATTCTAGAGAAGTTCAAGGAAAAAAAGCCACAGGTTGTCCAAGCCCTGCAGGAGGCAATTGATGCTATCTTTCTCACTGTGAGTAAATTCTTTACATCTTATTGACAACAGGCTTCAGCATGTAAATCTGAATGAAAAACCTCTAGTCCTTGTTATGTGTACTTTCACTTAACATAGATGCCATAGATCAACATTTTCAGTTTTTAGCCCTCAGCCATAAAAGGCTGATTTGTTATTGTCACCACCCCCACTAGTCCGGTGCTGTGAACGCCTAAGTTTGTGAATGCAGGAACGAGGTGACGTAGGAGCTTCAAATTAATACCTAAGTGCATCTACTAAAAATCTTGGATGAGTTTGAATCTGTGACCTTCTGAGGTCAAGTTTTCATAAAAACTTGTAAATTCCATAACTTGAGATCAAGACGGCATAAGATTTAGAAATTGATACCTTAAGTGTGTTGACTTATAGCTGAGAGGTAGCACTGGCAGTTGCTGGTATTCTTAATACTATATGCACTTTCCCAGTAGTTATAAACTTAGAACTTAAACTCCTGTTAATTGTAGAGAATTTCACTGACTGTGCAGACTTCTCCCCCCTCCAGACAACTCTCCAGAACCTGTCAGAGGAAATCCTGGCTGTGATGGACAATAAGAACCCTTCAATCAAGCAGCAGGCCTCTCTTTTTCTCGCCCGCTCCTTCAGACACTGCACACAAGCCACACTGCCCAAGAGCATCCTCAAGCCTTTCTGTGCTGCTCTCATCAAGGTACACATGACTGAAGAGTACAATTTATAATTTATGATTGCAGCATTACAGTGTAATGCCTTTTAGGATGAACCTATAATTAACCCTTTCATGCATGAATTACAACCTCAATCAGGGTTTCTCCAGAACCTGGAGAGGGTTTTTTGGGGGGTGAAAATTCTGCAGTTTAATATCTCATTGCACTCTGAAATAAAATCATGGTACAAATAAGCAATTGAAGTGAAAAAAGAAATTGTGGAATCAATTTATAGACCAAAATGTGTTCTAAACTTTTGACTCATCAAAGTAGCCACCTTTGGCAGATGTAACAGATGAACACACCCGTGGCATTCTTTCTACAATAGAAATCAAATATTCTTCAGAAAGTTCTTCCCATATCTGTTGGAGAAGTTCCCATAAATGTGTGGCACTTGTAGGTTGCTTTGCTTTCACTGTTCTGTCCACTTCATCCCAAACAAGCTTCAAGTCTGAACCCCTGACAAACTAGGCACATATCAGAGGGTATTGCATAGCACTGCAGAATGCTGTGGTAGCCATTTTGGTTCAGGGAGCCTCTCACTCAGTACAAGTCACCGACCCTGGATCCAGCAAAATAGCCACAGACCGTCACACTTCCTCCTCCATGTTTGACACTTGATGCGACACACTGTGGAACCATCCTTTCGCCTACTGGATGGTGTACAAAGATCCTGTGTGATGAACCAAAGATTTCAAATTTTGATTCATCAGTCCATAATACCTTCTTCCGGACTTCAGTTTCAGCTTTGGGTCTGCCAGACCTCTTCCTGTCAGAGTTTGCCCCAGTTTCTGAGTGCCTTTTGATCCTGAAGGAAACTGGGATCACTGACACTTTGACTTTCTTTGCAATTTTTCTGTAGGAAAGACCAACATTTTTAAGTGTTATAATGGTCTGTCTCTCTTCAATCAATTCTATTGCTAATTGCCTTCTTCTCTCCATTTTTGGCAATTCTCCACTTTTGTATCATTTCAATCTATTCTTTGGGCTTGAATGACTTGAATTGCAACATTCTTCTTTGTTAGTACTGAGTGCAATCTAGGCAGACGATATAGGCGACACTGCCCCTATAGTTTCCTGAAGTGTATTGCTGTTACAAAAATGCATGTATGTGGTATTAGTATATGACAATAAAATTCTGCGTCGATGAATTTTTATAGTCGACCTCATTGATAATGTTGAGAATCGTTGCAGCCCTGCGTGTATATATCTGTATGAACTCGGTCACCTCGTTAACAAAAGTTTGCTGTAACATTCACAGATACAGTGATGTTAAGTTCTCTGCATTTGTTTTATGTTCAATATACGTATGTAACTTAACAGACACCAACATTTGTATCGCCAATTGAATTTTGTTCAAGTCACAACTAAATATGGACTGAAAAATTTGAAAAGGCACTGCAGGTCTGGCCAACTAATTCTAAGTGTAGCTATGTTTTCCTCACAGCAAGTAAATGACTCTGCGCCAGAGGTCCGTGATGCTGCCTTTGAAGCTCTGGGGACTGCCATGAAAGTGGTGGGAGAGAAAGCTGTGAACCCTTTCCTGGCTGACTTGGATAAACTTAAATTGGATAAGGTGAGGAGCAGGAAGATGTGAATTCAGACCTTAAAAGTTCAATTTTTTTGTTGTCATGAACTGCTCACTTTGTTTTTGTTGCAGATTAAGGAGTGTGCTGATAAGGTGGAGCTCTCAGGAGGTAGGAAGGGTGCAGGAGGAGGCGGCACAGTTGAGAAGAAATGTGCAGCTAAAGCCGTCGTCCCTGCTGAATCTGTATCCAAATCCTCTGTTCCATCGAAGAGCCAGTCTTCTGCCAATAAGGTGTGCTGAGAGCAATGCATGTACAGAAAAGTCAAATTAGTCGAAGGAGAAATATTGTTGCCTTATTGTATATCAGCTTTGTTAGTGATAAATAGAATGGTTGCGTGGTTGGCGTGATTACCAGTCTATAGTTCTACTTAAATCTTTTTCTCCATTTTCTCCAGGTGTCAGCAGTTCCACCTAAGAAAGGGAAGCCGACCTCTGCAGCTGGTGCCAAATCCAAGAAGTCCTCCGACAGTAAAGAATTCACTGAGTCTGAACTTTCAGTAAGTCATTACTTGTCTGCATGCTGGTCCTCTGCAACAAATGTCTGGCATATCAATACATGCCATTGCCAGAACATTTGCTGTCTCCCAGTCCAGTGTGAAACTCATGGAGAAGAGAGGGAGGTATTCTAAGAAAGCTGGACAGAGCTGTAGAAAGTCTTTAAGCCATCAGCAGGGGAAAAAATGTGTATATACTTGTACTATCCTTCTACAGTGCACAGTTGACAGTGTACCTGCCCAATGAAATGTACACACAACGCAAGACTTTACATTCCCACATACTTTATTTCTTGCCAGGCTTTACAACTTAAAAACAAAGACAATGATATGAATGCAGCAGCTACTATACTGTAAAACAACATGCTAGTAAGCACAGTTGAAAATAACAGATTTAAACAGCTGATTAAAGTAACTAAAACAACTCCATGTTTTCACTTGGGATTATATGAATATTGTCTTAAAGTTAGTTATCTTAGTGAATCTTTTCAGTATCCAGTCCTCACTACTGACAAAGAGTGCCTAGCAGCATTAACTCATGTCATCATTATAATGTTGTATCCCTATGGGATACAACATCAGGCTATTGCTTTGGAATTTCTTATCGTGTGCTTGTGTGTTGTTATATCAGGTTGAGGTGTGTCAGGACTTGGCTGCAGGTGTACTTCCTGCCTCCTGTCTCGAACAGCTGGACTCGGCCAACTGGAAGGACAGACTGGCCAGTATGGAGGAGTTCCAGAGGGTAAAGTCTTCCTGTTCTGTCCTCATCAGTTGTGTCATAAACAACTTCATCACAGAACAAAAGCTGATTGACTCATAATATCCAGCAGTGATTGCAAATAACATTTTTCATTAAGTTTGTGTATCCTTCTAGGCTGTTGAGACAATGGATAAAGCTGCAATGCCCTGCCAGGCCTTAGTCAGGATGTTGGCCAAGAAACCAGGGTGGAAGGAGACGAACTTCCAGGTAATCACTGACAAGATGATGTTAGTGAAACATCATTAACATCTGCTCAACAATTAACAACTACATTGCACAATTAAACAATGAACTAATGGGAGTGTCTCTTCCAGTTGACAGCACTCCTATACAAATTTTACTGACTGATTTAATGAGAATTTAAAAAAATGTCAATGAAAAGCTGCTGTAGAGGGAACCAAGGTTTTGGCACTGCACTTAAAACCATTGGCATTCTTTGCCATTTACACACTGGCTTTCAAAATAAAGCAACTGTTATAGTCACAGATCCGTAATCATGTCTGATTACTTACCCTTTTCTTGTTCAGGTGATGCAGTTGAAACTCCGCATTGTGGCTCTCATTGCTCAAAGGGGACAATTTTCCAAGACCTCAGCCTCTGTTGTTTTGGATGGCTTGGTGGACAAGGTTGGAGATGTCAAGTGTGGTGGAAATGCTAAAGAAGGACTGACTGCTATTGGAGAGGCATGCTCACTGCCATGGACTGCAGAACAGGTAAGGGTCAATTTTTCTGGATTGTTAAAGATTGAAAAGGTCTTTTTATATGTGCAGAAAATGACAGAAACATCAACAGATAAAACTGTAGCAACAGCGCCTTGATACAACTGTTGTTAAGAAAATTGAACTGAGATTGAACAGTATTAATGACTTATGATTTTTCTTTGTCAGGTTGTTTCTATGGCTTTTTCCCAGAAAAATCCCAAAAACCAGGCAGAGACTCTCAACTGGCTGTCTAATGCTATGAAGGAGTTTGGCTTTGCAGGGTAACTTCCTGTCCATCACACATCACTGTATTTGTAACATAATTTCCAACTGATTTTAATTTGGGGGCAGCGGGGCTTCTTCAAAACATCTTCATTCAACATTTTGCCAGGGAGGTTATGTTTGTGTTTCCCAACTGCCACTGGACGAGAGGCAGGGTAAACCCTGGGGAGGTCTCCAGTCTGTCAATGGGCTACCAGAGAGTCGGACAACCATTCACACTTATATTCACATCTATAGACAATTTAAAATCACTAACTAACCCAACCCTACTAACTGCATGTCTTTGGTGGTGTTAGGAGGAGGAATACCTGGAGAAACCCCGCCTATTCCTGTTAGGCAACAATAACACCAGTAAATAAAAGGAAAAACAATTCTATAAAAAAGAGTGGGCCAAAATCTTTCTACAGCAATGTGAAAGACTCCTTGCCAGTTATTATTAATGCCTGATTGCAGTTCTTGCTTTTTCATATCGCAACTAGATCGCATATAGAAGATTGAGATGGGCACCATGACATCAGTTGTTTTCCTGGCCTCATGTATCTATGCCATTTTTCACCCTGGAAGTTGTCCTAAAGACCTCTGTTAACATTTGACCTCCCTCCTCTCCAGTATCAATGTGAAGGGCTTCATCAACAATGTGAAGACAGCTCTGGGAGCAACCAACCCCGCTGTTAGGACAGCAGCCATCACTTTGCTGGGAGTCATGTACCTCTACATGGGAGCTCCACTACGCATGTTCTTTGAAGATGAGAAGCCGGCTCTCCTTGCGCAGATAGATGCAGAGTTTGAGAAGGTAGCACTTCCAGAGATTTCTCTAAATTTAACTATGTGCTCAGTTCAGCAAGTGTGACCGGTGTAATTATTGTAGTAGTATAATAACAACAACAACGGCAAAAATAATCACAACTAGTGTCTCTTTCTCCTGTCTCCTGTTTTAGATGCAAGGTCAATCTCCACCACCCCCTATCAGGTACACCAAAAAAGGGGCGGCAGAGGAGGAAGGTGGTGAAGTTGAGGAGCAAGATGAAGATGCTGGAGGTGGAGGACAAAATATCATGGACCTGCTACCCCGAACAGATGTCAGGTAACCTGATTGTTTCCTTGAAATGTATTTAACCATGCATCCATGTGCGGTAGCTGGAGCATGGATTCTCTGATGGCGACATTTTCAAATTCTTGGGTAACAAGCCTGTGTGGATCCATGTTAAGAGCTTCTAGACCTTCGCTGTTTAGGCATTTATCTGGCTAATTAGGCCATCAGTAGGATGTTGGACCTTAAATCTGTAATATGTCATGTTTGCCTATCCCCCTTCTTTATTTAATGTAGCTCTTTTTCCTTCTGTCTCTAAGTGACAAGATCACGACTGACCTTGTGTCTAAAATTGGAGATAAGAACTGGAAGATCAGAAAGGAAGGTCTGGATGAGGTTGCAGCCATCATTTCAGATGCCAAGTTCATCATGGCCAACATTGGAGAGCTGCCTCTGGCCCTGAAGGGACGTCTCAGTGACTCCAACAAGATCCTGGTGCGTAAGACGGTGGTCTTCACCTGACCTATAGGTCTCGCGTGCGTGCGTGCGTGCGTGCGTGCGTGCGTGCGTGCGTGCGTGCGTGCGTGTGTGTGTGTGTGTGTGTGTGAGATTTGAGAAAAACAAAAATCACCTGTACTGTACTTATCTACTTAACCTATTTGGTTTTTATCTTTGGTGAGGAAAGTATGGAGAAAGGATGAGAATCCAGGCCTAAAAATGATCGCTTTGTGTTCAACAGTTAGTACTCCTGCCTTCATTTAAAATCATGCATATCGATCGTCTGGTGACAAACATTCTGTCATTTTTACTACCCAAATTTCTCCTTCTAACATATTGGTCAAACTTATATTTCGATTAATCTTTGATTAAGAATTGGAGTGCTTAATTAGATCATTTTTACTCGCACAAGGCTGGATGTTAAGGTCCTTTGACCCCTTCCCAGCTGTGAACCCAAGGGGCACTACGCAGGGTAAAAGTCACTTTTTTTAGGATGCTAATCTTCACATTTTGAAATGAAAAGGCAGATGGTTTGGAAGACGGGTAAAAGAGGCCATCTGTGTCAACTGTCGTTGAACAGAATGGGTAGCTTACAACACCGACTATTAGCCACCTATATTACAGATTTGAGATCCCTTCCATGGCGCCTCAACCGCCACTCACATCTGTGAGGTGACCTCAATAGGTGAGATGGTGGGGTGAGGCAAGCTCTCAGTGGTTTCACCCAAAACATCTGGTGATAATGATCCATGCCTTTATTCATGACTTGATGAGGCACATTAACACCCACTAGGGTTTAAATACCTGGAAGTCCATTTGGATTTTTGAACTGAAGAAGCCTCTTGGATGACGGGTGAAATGTCTCTGTGAAACTTAAAGAAGTCTGGTTGATTTCCTTAGATGAAATCACAACGTGTGTGTGTGTCTGTCTCAAAAATTAAAAACTGTACCAGTTTAGTGTGAAGCAATATTACGTGTAGTAATACTTAAAATAAATAGGCACTAAATATTAATAAGGGTTTTACTTTGTATTTTCCAGGTGCAGCAGACTCTTTCTATTCTGCAGCAACTGGCTACAGCCATGGGACCTGGACTTAAGCAGCATGTCAAAGCTCTGGGAATTCCCATAATAACTGTTCTAGGAGACAGCAAGGTACTCAGATCACCAATGATAGTATTCATGTTCATCTTGTCACAAACGCATTATTTATTTTTAACCCTCTATTCCAGAGCTTTCCTGCTTTTGAGATTTTTACATGAAAATTTCATAAAAATATGAAAGTGCCATGAAGCAAACATGTTAATGAAAACAATAGTAAGATGTATAGACCTAGATTGAATTGTGCTGGCAATTATTTCTGCAGCCAAATGTGAGGGCGACGGCCCTGACCACACTTCAGGCCTGGGTGGAGCAGACTGGGATGAAGGACTGGCTGGAGGGAGAAGATCTTTCTGAGGAACTGAAGAGAGAGAATCCCTTTCTGCGACAAGAGGTACACACACCTATTCTTTTTGCTGTGTGGCCTCACAGAACATAACTTTTGATTGTTCTGAGAAGTTCTGTTTTCTAGAGATGGATTGAAATTTTAGTTGTTGGTGTTCCTTATTGCATGAATTGCAGCACAACGTGATGTAAGTAAGAGACTCATGTTTTGCTGGAAACCTCTGTGCATTCCCCAGCTGCTGGGCTGGTTAGCAGAGAAGTTGCCCACACAGAGGACTGTTCCAGGGGATCTGATGCTGTGCATTCCTCAGCTTTACGCCTGTCTGGAGGACAGAAATGGAGATGTGCGGAAAAAGGCTCAGGATGCCCTGCCTACCTTTATGATGCATCTTGGCTACGACAAGATGACCAAAGCGACAGGCAAACTCAAAGTACGAACCTACTGGATATTTTTGCTTCTTGACCACAAACAGTGAGTAGGAATTAATGTCATCTTACTCTCATTTCCCCCCCAGCCTGCCTCTAAGGATCAGGTGGTATCCATGTTGGAAAAGGCCAGAGCAGTGATGCCAGCTAAACCCGCGGCTCCAGCCAAAACGGGGGGAGGGAAAGGATCTGCAGAGCCAAATAGAGCTGCTTCAGGTATTTTTAATAGTTTAACATAGTCCCGAGTATGTGTTCAGAACATTTCGGTGGTACTCAAATTTATCTGAACAATGGATTGCATTTAATATTACAGGCATGGTTAAAAAAATTAAATGGCACCATTACAGCTAATCTTTATCCTGATGATAAAGGTGAAGCTCGGTGGTGCATGTGCTGTTGTTAAGACTGTATTGGACTTTTTCTCATGTGTGACTAAATAGTGATGGAACCCTTTTTAGCTTTTAAATCCCCTGTTTTGTTTTAAGTGTACTTGTTCATGTTTAAGAGTGATGCCTTTTTCTGATCTCCTCTCCTTCACAATGAACCCTCTTAAACTGGTCTAACAATAAAACTCTCAGGATTTCATTGGAGAGAAGTTTGTCATTTCCTGTTAGGCTTGCAGGTATGAGCTAAAACAGCCAGATCATTCTATTAATTTAAGTCTGTCCTTTGCAGCCTCCAGGTCTCAACTACCAAGTGAGGACGTCGCTGATAGTAAACCAGAAGTTAAGAAAGTCCGAGGTGGAATGGCTGCTAAGAAGGTATTTATCCTTTGTGTGCGTGTGTGTGTGTGTGTGTGTGTGTGTGTGTGTGTGTGTGAACAATATTCATTTTGTGTATAGCACTAAGCGGATACAAAGTGGTTTATAAATAAAGTCAGTACAGGATGGTTTGCCATGCACATTTGCCACTGGGGTTTTTTTGTTCTTTTTTTCTTTTACACCATTTTCTTATCAGTTAATTCAGGACCAAGAAGTTGTAAATACAGTATGGTTTTTCTACTCACCCAGCCTCCCTCCCCATCCGAGGAACCCATCCCTCCCCCTTCTTCCAAGGACAAGGACAATAATGGTAGTAAAAAGCCTTCCAGCAAAGGGAAGGCTGCTGGTGGCAATCAACAGGTAGATGTTCAAGTGTGGTTTAGTGATGAAACTCGGCTCAGAACTTCATTTGAACTGTCCCTACTCTCTCCCTGTACATCAGGAGCAGAGTTTCTCACTAGGCTCTTTTCAGCTTCTCTCTCTCGCCTTGGTTGTGTCAAAAATGCACTAACTTGGTTGCAGAAACAAAACTGATAGTTCACACAGGATTCAGGTTTCACCTTAATTGCATGAATGTGTTTGTCAGACCACCGATGATAGTTTTGCAACCTGCCTGGCATAACACCTCCTATATTTCTTCTTTCTGCAGTGTGTTACTTACAAGCTCTTCCTCTCTTCATTTGACATTAGAAAACATTACCATGCTCACACACCCACAGACACAACAATGTTTAATTCAGCTGTTCTCACTATGAATTTGCTGGTGCTTCTCTCAGGGTGCTGCTGGTAAGAAGCCTGTGTCTAAAGGTCAGAAGGATGATGAAGATAAGTCTGGGCCACTCTTCATCCTCATTGCCAATGCGAAGGAACAGAGGATCAAAGAGGAGAAGCAATTGAAGGTACCAGCAATAGGGCATGTCTTTGTGGACTTTCTAATTGTAGGTGTATCTTTTGGGCTGCTGGACTTTGAAGTTTTAGACTCGTGAAGTCTAAAAACATGAAATTTAAGAACTAAGGTGATTTTTTTTTTTTTTTTTTTTTTTTTTAAAGCTGAAATTTAAACTGAAAACGTT
This sequence comes from Oreochromis niloticus, assembly GCF_001858045.2. Lineage (NCBI taxonomy): Eukaryota > Metazoa > Chordata > Actinopteri > Cichliformes > Cichlidae > Oreochromis > Oreochromis niloticus. Next base: position 38,719,498 of record NC_031972.2, on the reverse strand, counting down.
GGATATTGTTCTGTGTGCAGTGTGCTCAACACCACAATTAAATAGAGAACCACACTAACTTGAAGTGACAGGAGGATAACATGCTCAACAACACAACCAAAAGAATAGTCCTATAAAAGAACACAAGTTTTATTGGCACAGACAAAGGCTTTGACTTTGAAATGAAACCTACACAATCTGGTGATTAAAATATGATGGTTGTACAGCTGAAGTCAAAGTTGAACAGACAAAGACCAGTGTGTTGTCTCTATAGATGATGTACACGTGAATATAATTTTTGCACAAATGGAACTTCCATAGGAGCCGTCATAGGGCAATAGGCAGCGTGCACTCTGGGCAGGTCACCAGTCCATTGCAGGGTCCATACAAAGACAGGCAAGCACATACTCATATCCTCATGTATAGCTAATTTAGAGACTCCAATTTAACCCAGTTGGAGAAATGGGAGAAAACCATCACAGATAAGCAATCTCCATGCAGTACAAGATCAGACCCAAACTTTTATTACTTTGAGGAGAAAGTACTGGAGAGAAGAAGACTTGAGAATTAAAAGCAGCTCTAAAAATATATAAAACACTTATTAATGGGCAATAATGAATGTTAACCCTCCGGTTGTGTTCACCCCCACCCCCTTACTTTAGTGTTTCTGGTCAAAATTGACTGGTCAGTTTTAACAACTCTTAAATTAACATAAGAAACATTTTTCACCACCAAATTGAGTTCAGTGGGTGGGTCAATGGGTCGTTCAGTGGGACATTCAGTGGGTTGTTCAGTAGGCCGTAAAAGTGGGTCTTTCATTTTGTCATTCAGTGGCCCATTCAGGGTGTCAGAGGCCAAGGGGGGGGGGTGGATTCCCATTCATTTTCTATGGCGGGCACTTTTGACCGGGAACAAAACAGATGTAACAAAGTTGATTAAAACACTCAAAATTCAACAAAAGAGGTGCTCATCACTTTTATATGTTCAAGTGCATAGTGTGGAGGATGTCATCAGGCCTCGAGGCAATCGGATGTAAAACACAATATTTATGAGTTTTTTAACTTATAAATCGGTCAGATTTGACCCGAATGTGGTGAGAAGCAATAATAACAATAACAGCATTCTGAAGTTTCTGTGCTGCTGAAAACAAGACGTTATGATGGTGTAGATGTTAATTAATATTAACAATAATTCACTGTCTGGTGTGATAACCCTCAAGTCAGTGGCTCAGTTTTACTGGTACACACCTACCCAGTAGTCATACAAGGTGATTACAGGAACAGCGCCGCTGTGTTGGATGCTACAAACACATTTTCTTCCACTTTACCTGATCTCAACGTGTCAGTAACAGCTCCGCCTCTTTGCTCTTCGCGGTGTGTAAACAGACTCTGGCTCCACGTTAAACTACGCCAGCGTCATCATCACTGCTGCTGTTTTCTTATCAGGGTTTCTGTTTAAAACTGGGGCCTGTGTGGCCTTAATGTCAAACCTTTTATTCACACAATGCTCCTAAATAAGTTTGTATTACAGGCCTGTTTTTAGTCGCAAATGTGGGTGAAACACTTAAGTTCCCATTTCCTTGGTGACAGCGGCACGCTACAGAGCCACGGTTTATTCAGAATTTTTATAATCAGATATTTCAAAATACTTGATGAATCCTTGCAGCTCTATTTTTCATGTATGTCCCAAATCATTTGCACCTTTTGTTCTATATTCTGTATTAATTCCCACCAGTACCACTTTAATGCTACAGATTGTGGTTCACTTATCACACAAAAACACATTTGCTGCACACATATAGCTCTTGAATGGAATAATAAAGGGCTGTTGTAACGTATTGTAGTGAAAAAAGCAGCAGCAGCTCTAATTACAGTATCTTAATTACGAGATGTTGTAATTAAGATACTGTGTAAACTAAACACTTGTAGTTAAGGAATTGTTACTCCTGTTTTTTGGTGAATAGAACACCTCCAGTTTAATGTATGTCAGAGACGGGAGATTGCATCATGATGATGAGAATGATTACAAAATGAATGAAGTGGTAGAATACATGTAGCCTCTGTAGGACCGTTTAATACCAGTTACACCAAACCATTTAAAGGCATTTTCATAGTGTTGCATTGTGATAAAATTAGATGTGGAAAATGTATTTTATTTTATTTTTTGGTGAAATATGGCATGTCTGCTTAAGTAAAAAGAAAACGTTTTTGTTGTAGATTCTGAAGTGGAACTTCATCACCCCTCGAGATGAGTATGTGGAGCAGTTGAAAACTCAAATGTCCACCTGTTTTGCAAAGTGGCTACAGGATGAGCTGTTTCACTTCGACTTCCAAAGACATGTCAAGGCCATTGGAGTCATGATTGAGGTATTGGCTGGTCCTCTTCCTACTGCAGAGCGTTTTGTTTGCGTTTCACTAATGAAGTGTGTTTAACAGAGGTTGGAGAGTGAGAGTGAAGCCACCATCAGCTGTCTGGACCTGATTCTGAAGTGGTTCACCCTGCGGTTTTTTGATACCAATACTACAGTCCTGATGAAGGTGCTTGAGTATCTAAAATTGCTGTTTGCCATGCTGAATAGAGAGAACTACCACCTGACGGAGTATGAAGCCAACTCCTTCGTCCCCTACCTCATACTTAAGGTGAGTACACACCCGAGTGGGACCACTTCATTTATTTTCTTCCTCACTCCATCTGCTGAGCATCTTCCCTCATATTTAGGTTGGAGAATCAAAAGATGTGGTTCGCAAAGATGTTCGGGCTATCCTGGCCATGCTATGCAAGGTTTATCCAGCATCCAAGGTCTTCCCTTTCCTCATGGATGGAACCAAATCCAAAAACTCCAAACAGAGAGCTGGTAGGTTTTTCTTTGGTTACAGTCTTTGCTGCACCACATGACTATCAGTCCTCTTCTGTTTATAGATATAACACAGAAATTACATTAAAAAGGAAAGCTGTGTGGCAGGATTTTGATTTGGGGAAGGAAAAATGTTCTTTTCAAGCTCTGTCAGCTCCAGCAATTCAGGATGACATCTGCAGCGAAAGGTTGGGTGTGAGGAGAAAGACGAGGGCAAAACAGGACCGAATACTCACTATGGGAGAAAGGGCCAGAGTTTACTAATTAAATGTAGTAGTGGTGTATAAACCTACAGGGAGGAAAAAGAGATGAGTAAAGAAATGTTCAGTGCATTATGGGAAGCCTAAGCCTATTGTAACATAAGCATATAAGCTTTATCAGAAAGGAAAGTTGTAGGCCTAATCTTAAAAGTAGAGCATGTATGTCTCCTGAATCCAAACTAGGAGCTGGTTCCTTAGTAAACAGCTGAAGATTTTTCCTCCCATTCTACTTCTGAAAATTCTATGAACCACAAGTCTGCAGTTCAGGAGCAAAACTGCTGTTAGTTTAATAAGGTACTGAGGAGGCCATTAGACTGGAACATGGGGGGGGGGGGGGGGGGGGGGGGGGGGGGGGATTCAAGCAAGAATGGACAACTCAAACACCAAATGGCTTAGGAAAACCACAGAAGACATTTAAGTGGGTGATTGCAGGAATGTTTCCTGACTTAAGGAGGGAGGAAAACTCTTCACAACATCTAGGTAAGTCGGTAGGAATAGCATTGATATTCCTGTCAGCTGACTGACATTGCCCTTCATCTTCATAATGATCAACATGTATACACAAAAAGTATATCTTTGTATTGATAAATATGTCAGTATATACAAATAGACAATATATCGACTATATGGCCTTCACATTTATTTTCTTTTTTAAACTACAACCAGAGAAGCTGTATGTAGAGAAATGCAGGTTAAATACTGTAACACATTGTAATTGTGTTGTTTTCTTGTGTTTTTGTTTTTCTCAGAATGTCTGGAAGAGTTAGGTTGTTTGATAGAGGGCTACGGGATGAATGTATGCCAGCCTACTCCAGCTAAGTCTCTGAAAGAAATTGCTGTGCACATTGGTGACAGAGACACATCTGTACGCAACGCTGCCCTCAACACTGTGGTGGCTGTCTACAACGTCTGCGGGGAACAGGTCTACAAACTCATAGGAAATGTAAGATGAGCGCTGGTCCTGGTCATGCTTTGGTAAGACTTCACATGAAATTGTACTCTGCACTCTTTGACATGCTTCTATCCCTGTGCCTCCAGTTGTCAGAGAAGGACATGAGTATGCTAGAAGAGAGAATAAAGCGATCAGCAAAGAAGGCACCCACAGCTGTGGCCAAACAGACTGCAACAGATCGGTCTCAGAAGGAGCAGCCAACAAACTCCAATGCCACCTTCCTCCGCAAGCCTGCACAGGAAGACCCTAATAAGCTTAAGTATGTCCCCTCTGATTATGAGTTTGTCTCAACTAAATAAAAAAAATTAAAAGGACCCTCACCATAAGATATTAATATTGATGAGGGGGAAAAAATCACTGTGTGATTACTGCTTGGTGACAGTGCACAACAGGCCTTTGAAACGGCTATTCTTCAAGTTTAGCGACTGGTTACAGTAGGCCAGAAATACTATAAGTTTTCACGTATAGTTTAAAGCATGATATAAATCACTTAAGACACTGGTCTCGTAAAATGAATCTCGTTTTAATGAGGTTGACGGTTTCTTAGTTGTGCCTGCATGAATCCCAACACAACCTCATGCTGAAACTTTACTGACTCTTCAGTGTAAAAGTAAGCTTCATGTGATACAGTTATAATGCCCCAGAAAAAATATGAGTAATCAAGGAGAGCAGTTTGAAACTACTATACATCTTAGAAGAATCATAGTGGGGACTGGAGTACCTGGAGAGAACCCACGTAGGCACAGGGAGAACATGCAGACAAAAACAGGATCCAGTCAGCTGGCAGATTCAAACCAGGAACCATCTTGCTAGTAGGTGACAATGCTGCCACTACACCTCTTTGCTGGCAGCATTTTATTTTCTGTGTCACCAAAGTGCCATTAGGTAACTGTTGTTATGATTTGGTGCGTTATAAGTAAAATTGAATTGTGTAAATCGGTTTAATAAAGCTGTCATAGTTTGAGAGTTACTGGCTCAATATTGACCCTTTCATTATGCACAGTGAATTATTGTAGCATGTAGTTTTGTGGACCAGTGCACAAGGGAGCAGCTTCAGCTTCACAGTAAACTAAATGGAAGCCCAATATGACTATAACTTACAACGTTAAGCTAAAAAACATTCAGTATGGTTTCTACAGTAGCCAAGTTAATCATCGTGGCTTATGTTAAAATAATGAATAAATACAAATCTCAGAGGGATTTAGATTGTTGTAATATCTGCCGTAAATAGTTTGCATTATGAATTGTCTTGAAATGCCATATTACAATCTATTCCAAATGTTTCCTGTGAGCATGTTAAACATTTGGTCCATTGTGTTTTGGTTGGGATGAATCTAATGCAGTCATACATCAGTTTGAATGTTTACTCACAACTTTGTCTGTCCCCTTCTTGCCTTGATATTCTGAGTCATTGCATGTTGGGTTCTTCTCATAAGGTTACTTGTCTAGCCTTCAACTTAGTTTAACTACAATCACCTTTCACTGGCCGACTGCCTGCCTTTCTCTTAACCCTTCATCTTTCTTCCTATGTGATTTCCTCCTTTTTTCTGCCTGCCTTCCTTTCTGGAGCAGAATAATGTATCGCACGTATAGGATGTGAGTACCAACTCCTCCTCCTCCTTCCCCTCTTTTCTGTCTGTAGCCATTGTAAGAACTCGTCTCACTGTATTCTTGTTCAGTGTATTCAGTGTAAACTTGTTATTTCTGTTCTTCCTCTCTCATTTCTCTACTTTTAGAGGGTTATTTTTGCCAAATATTGTGGTTGCTGTTTCTCCAAAACAGAAGCATGAAAATATATCTTTTCCCCTCCACTGTATTATGGTTATCTGAATTTTTGATCTCTGGCCCAGAGGTGTGAATCACTCTTGCAGCCTTCTTGCTGATGTACATTACCCACCGTAGTACACTGGTTAAGCCAATGAGCTTTTCTGACAAGTTTTTCTTTTTAGTTTTTCCACTGTTCACTTGCACTTATCTATGCCAGACACATTTATCACTTTTGTCAGTGGATTATGGTAAAATTTCAGTGTGTGCTATTCTTTATTTTTCACTAAAAGAAGGGGCACTGTTTAAAGAATATTGTGATGGGGGTGTTGCACCGGCTTTATCCATCTATAGCAAAAAAATTAGTAATATTCTAATGTACCATAAAAGCATTATACTACATTGCTAGTGATGCCTGAATGGCTCCAACTTACTAAATCCTGTTTTTCCTCATTCTGTCTGGAATGTGTTAACTCAAGAGTGACGTTACACCTTTCCGAGGTATCTGCATTCGTGGCATTTGTTCCCTCATTCTGACCAAAACAACAGCTTTCTTAAAATCTCAGTCTTGTTATACATGTGGCTGTTATTTTTTTTTTTTTTTTTTTTTTATTTATTTTTTTTTACAGCTGTTCTTAAAGGCTTCTTATTTAATATTATCAAAAGTTTTTCTTTTTACAAAATCAATATCGTAGGTCATTTATGCAAATAGCTCAGACTATGCTGCTGAAATGCGTTACCAGCTGGATAATCACTTTCATCAACCTGTTATTTGTTATTAATGTAATGAACAGTAGCCGTTTATCTGGTTGTCCACATGACTTTTTCCCATCTCGCTGAAGGATACAAGCTCTCAATGTCTTTAAAATCAGTGCTGCTCTCTTTCTGTTCAGACAGTCCCAGTGAAATTTGGTTGATCAGACAATTCTCACACATACAAGTCCTGTGTTGGAATACAGTGATAATTCATAAAAATTTGAGAGTTTCAAACTCATTTATTAATCATATTAAATTGGATTAACCCTTCTTTAGGCTGAGGATATTCACTTATATTCACATTATCTCTCAAAGCTTGAAGTTGTGTGGGGACTGGAGCTAAGCAGCACTGATAGATTATTATGCTCAAGTAAATTTAGTGTCTTGTTTTCTTTTCCCACCACCTGTCTTCCAATCCCTTCCTCAATCCATCTAGCCAAGCCCGTCAGAATGCACAGCACACAGAGTCCCTGCATCCATCCATCCCCAAGGAGTTCCAGTTAGACTTGGACATGATTGAGATGGACCAGGGTAGAGTGTGCGAGCTGCCGGACCTTGTCCAACACAAGCTGGATGAGCTGCTGGAGCCCATCATGATCCCCGAACCCAAGTAAACAACCTCAGTCCTGATAATTAAGCACACACAAGCAACACAAACAAGAAGAAAGAAGTGAACATTAGTTGAGGTTTAATGCTTCTTTGCAATTTTGTGTTCAAAGGATGCGCTCGGTCTCGCCACACTTTGATGAACTGCACAACAGCACGGCTTCCACCATCAACTTTGTCATCTCTCAAGTCGCGAGTGGTGACATCAACACCAGCATCCAGGCGCTGGCACAGGTAAACAAACCTATATTGCACAGAGCACATTTTCAGCTGATTGGATATGAAATATTTAGTAAAACTGTCAACCACCACTTACAATAATCATTAATTATTTTTTAAAGTAACTCTTCTGCTTCATTAATGATTATTGTGACGTTGCACTGCTAGGAAAACATGGCACAGGTCTTTCTTTTTTTTCTTTTCTTTTTCAATTCTTTTCAGGAATGGATATTTTCACATGATAGTCAGGATTTATTTATTTGTTTATTGGCACAAACAAAAGCACTACAAAGATACTCCCATCACAAATTGATGCATAAAGTGTACATGTTGGTGGATAAAAGTATAATGGCATCCCTGAACCCATGCTCAGTGTTCCCAAATAGCATTTCTCTCTAAATCTGAAGGATTGTCTTTTCCTCTGCAGATTGATGAGGTACTGCGACAGGAGGACAAAGCGGAAGTGATGTCGGGACACATTGATCAGTTTCTTATTGCAACCATCATGCAGCTGAGGCTCATCAACAGCACGCACATGGCTGACGATCGGGTGGATAAGAAGGATATCATAAAGTTGTATAGCTGCATCATAGGAAACATGCTGTCTGTGAGTTGTGCCTACACAGTAATCACATCTGTTAGCTTGATTTGAGAGGAGGACACTGATGTCTTTATGGACCTCCTCTTGTTCCTTTCTACTAGCTGTTCTCTATGGAGTCCCTGGCCAGAGAGGCATCTATGGGTGTCTTGAAGGACCTGATGCATGGTCTGATAACGTTGATGCTGGACAGCAGAGTGGAGGATGTAGAAGATGGAACACAGGTCATCAGGTCTGTCAACCTGCTCGTAATCAGAGTCCTGGAGAAGTCTGATCAGACCAACATGATCAGGTCAGTAAGAAAAAACTGCTCGCTGTGATAACTTCAGCTAACTTCTGTGTGTGTATCTGTGTTATCCTTTCATTCTTCCTTTTACGGCTTTAAGTCCAGAGAGGTCAGTTTTGTGTTACTAAGGTGGGCGGCTGAATAACCTATTCTTAACACACAACCTCGTTGGGAGCCAGTTACATTCAGTGTTTCAGTTTACGATCAGCAGTAAGCGCCACAGTCTTCTATTTTATTTACATAAATAATTCATCATCAACATGTTTCCATTTGTCTTGCAGTTTTTCAGCAGGACCCTGCTGGAAAACTAGCTGCACAACTGATAAATGAGCCTTTTTTTTTTTTTTTTTTTTTTTTTTTTTTTAAGTTCCAAAGAGACTGATTTTGGCATATTACCCAAAGTCTGAACTGCATCGATCCACCTGCTCAGTGTCCATGGTTACCATGGTTACCATGGTTACTGCAGAAGCTGCTGTGAATTAAACAGCTGGCACTGCGATAACTTGCTGGTGGGATGAGTGTTAGTTTTTCATTACAACAGAATAGTCTGACTTGGTTGACTTAAGTTAACTTCTAGTTTAGGAGTATCATAGATGACGCCCATGTGAGTGTGTCCTCAGACATCTGGACTCGTGTGGACTTTCCAACGACATAGTGGTAACTGTACACCACTGTACTGAAAAAAATAGACCATTACTGAAATAGTGCTAGTGCTATATTGTAAACTGTGATATAAATGTGGAGGTGCTAATAACATGTTTAGTTATAAAGGACGCCTTCCTGCTTTTAGTCTCATTCATGAGCAGTATTAGTTGTCTGCTAACATCCAGAAGTCTCCATGATGTGTTTCATAGTTTCTAACAAGTCTTTGACAGTTAAATGGAACATGACTGAAATGCAAACATTAAAAAAAAAAAAAAAAAACACCCCACAAATCAGATGTTATTCTCATTTCATTTTTATTTTAGTCAACTCAGAAAATTCTAACGGAGAGCTGGTGCTTAGAATGCAGCTGAATAAACATTTCTTTTAAAAACAGATGATGTAATCATTTCTGGACAGGCTGGAGTCTTCGGTATCCACGAACAAGATGTTGTTTCAGACGCTTCTCTGCGTGTGATTTGAAATGCATTCTGGGATACCTGGCTGTCCCAAGTCTACACTACAACCAGTTCATAGCAATCGATTATCTAGGCTCGACCTGTCTTGACTTCATTTAATATTTGATTCTTTGGACTTCAACATGTAAAACCTTTGTCTCGTTCCTGTTTCTTTCATTTAAGGAACATTTTTAAATTGCTACAAATGGTCTCCTTATTCAACGCATTTATGTCATTCCATTTAGATTATTTTAGTGCTGGACTATTAACACATTCTACCATCACTTTCTGTTGAGATTTTTTTTTGTATTGAATTACTATTTGTTTATTTTTATTTTATATTTCATATTGTGCTTACTGGCTGTTATAGTCCTGGATGTTCCTGTTTATTTTACTTGTTTTGTGTAAATAGTTGCATAAATAGCTTTGTGACTGTTTTTCTGTGAAATTGACTTGACAAATAAACTTCTTTCCTTCCCGTTCCTTGGCAGTGCTCTGCTGGTGTTGCTTCAGGACACACTGGTCTCGACAGCTGGTTCCCCCATGGTCTCAGAGCTGGTCATGAAAGTAAGGGAAGCTGATCTTAGTGCCAAACCTGTTGTCCACTAAAAATGTTTTAAACTGGACTTCTAACTCATCTATGTTTATTTACATTCAGTGTTTGTGGAGGGTTATCCGCTTCCTCCCAGAAACCATCAACAACATAAACCTGGATCGGATCCTGCTGGATGTCCACAACTTCATGAAAGTTTTTCCCAAAGAGAAACTAAAGCAGCTCAAGAGCGATGTCCCACACAGGACCCTCAAGACGCTCCTACACACACTCTGCAAGCTCACCGGGGCAAAGGTAACACACACAGTAGATGAGTGGGTAATACTTGTGCTTCACAGCAAAAAAAAAAAATTCCTGTTTTGTTCTGTTTCTCTTGGTTGGCTTGGCTTCCATCTGTGGAGTTTGCATGTTCCCTCTAGAGTGGCATCTAAATGTATGGTTCAGTGCAACTTGTAGTCTAAAGAGCTTTGAATGGGCACTAAAACTAGAAAAGCTCTCATAAAGGTTATATAAGAAAACTGTTCATTACCTGTTTAGTAACCCATGCATGGGTCCAGGTCACATTATTTTACCATTCATTCATGCTTAATGCTTTTGATAAAGTTTTGAATTGGACTCTTTTTAAATGAGTATTTAAAATGTTCATTTATTGGTGACTCTTTCCTATTGCTTTGTATTAATGATGATCAGATCCTTGACCACCTGTCGATGATTGAGAATCGTAACGAGTCTGAGTTGGAGGCCCATCTGAGGCGGGTAGTCAAACACTCTGGAAACCTGGCGGGACTCAAGAGTGACCGAAGCAACGAGAAGGGGGGACTGCGTATAGTAAGTAACACATAAGACTCTGCACTGATTTTATAAATGGAGAATTTCCATCAGTCAGAATTGTGAGTTTATGTTGAGCGGAATGTTGATGTACAAGTTAAATAAAATTCTACTTTTTCTTGTGTGAAAAATGCATTTATCCCTCTGGGGTCTAGGGTATAATTGGCCATTTTTGACTACTTTTAAATTTGACCTTCATATTTCACCTTTAAAAACCATTTATCTTGCCTTGTTGGGTTGGCTTTTCAGCACAGTCTCACGTCTGACTTTATTTTTTCATTTCGACATTTTGGCAAATGTAAATTTTAAATTTCAAAGACTTATTTACACACTTTGTAAACAAATTTATACGCAACTATTTATGTTGAAATGCAGGCAATGTTTCAGTTGCTTTTTGTACAACTATTTCAAACTGTTTGCAGAATAATCAGGTGTCACAATAAGATGACACACAAAGTATTTGTTTCACTCCAAAAGCCCCCACAAGACAGAGGAACACATCACTGGCCTAACAGCAACATGTTCATGTGCATCTCAAAACTTGCTGTCGCTTGACATTGCTCTCGCTCTCTCATGCTATCATTCCCACAACTTTCCCCTCTTCCTATACAACCAAACACTGCATGCTGCCATATAATTTTTTTTATTGTTAATGTGGTGCTATTTTGGTTTTTTTTTTCTTCTCTTCTCCTCCTCAGTGCTTTTCTTAGAAGATCCAGTTTTTTTACCATTTCTTCCTGCACTAAACGTGACGGCAGTATTCAGGAAAAAGCATGATGTAGCAAATCCATTGAGTCCAGAGGGTTAAATAATCGAACTGTCAACCACTGCTGAGTTACACTATCCTGATGTTTCTTTTGCAGGACGATCGGATGTCAAAGGCAAAGGTCAGTGACATTCTGTCTGAAATCTTCAAGAAGATCGGCTCCAAGGAGAACACTAAAGAGGTCAGCATCGCTCCGGTTTGAAAATCAAAGCAATTAATTTTGAAACACCTTTTATGATCATTTAGACCCTGGACAACAAAGTGAAGCTTGAACACTCTCCTTTTTCAGGGTTTGACAGAGTTATACGAGTACAAACAGAAGTACTCAGATGCAGATCTGGAACCGTTCCTCAAAAACACATCCCAGTTCTTCCAGAGTTACGTGGAGCGAGGCCTTCGCATGATTGAGTCTGAGAGAGAGGGGAAGACTCGAATCCAGACCACAGCAGGTACAGCTGTACCCATGTTGTCATGGTGCTCTTTGGTTATAATCAATGAGGAATGTGTGGTATCATCTGTGTGTATGCTTCTCTGCAGTGATCCCTCAGCATGGTGTTGACTCCAGTCTGAGCAGCAACGAGGAGCTGAAGCCAGCTGTTTACTATGAAAGACTGAAGATTCTCAGACAACGACAAGGCCTGGAAAACACTTCCAGGGTCAGTTGGTGTTATTCATTCAGTAAAGTCACAATGCACTGATGAGCTACAGCTGCTTATCAAAGCCACAGCAACATAATCCCAGGATGAGTGTTTGTTAGTAGTGGATGCAGCCGAAGCTAACGTGTCTTTTTGCCCTCTGTCTCCCTCCACCAGCAACAGAGTGTTGGGGGAAGTGAGGATGAGGCTCAGCAGCGACCCACCATCTCCTCCCTGCTGTCCTCAAAGCCGTCAGTGGCATCATCCACCGACATGCTGCAAAGCAAGCTGTCACAGCTGAAAGAGTCGCGGGAGCTGTACATGCAGGAGCACAACGTTCACTCCCCGACACACACCAACACCCGCTCAGCTTCACCAGCAGCCAACCTGGATGACCTGAAGAAACGCCTAGAGAGGATAAAGAGTAAACGGCAGTGAAGCAGGAGCACCACCTCATCTCATCCATTAACCTTGTGGAGTCCTCTAGTAAGAAATGGAGCATCCACCTTTTTAACTCATGCTGTCTTTCTATTGATGTTCTGCCGGAGAGAAAGAAAAGGACACAGGACCCCGCCTCAGATTTGAACCTGACTCCACCCACTGTGCCTGTATGTTGTTAGAAATAAAACACACCCTGTAGAAACCATCCAGGTGTTTTCAGCTACTGTTATCAGAATGTGAGTTATTGTTCATCAGAGTGAAAAGCTGAAGTCCTTCAGCAATATGAGAGGAGGGGCGCTGGTGGTGTTGTAGTTGTTAGAGAATTAGGATCATGTACTTTGTTCTGTCTTTGCCCTCTATGTACACTCTTCACTGTATTATGAAGCTTCCTCAGCCACTTGTCTGCTCAATTTTTTTGTATATATTGAACAGTTCAACACTTCTGTTGGCTGCAGGGGAAAATATCAAGAACACAACAGTAGCAATATTCAGGTAGACGCCCAAAATGAGGTGCGTGACATGAGGTGAGTGCCCCCTATTGGTCATACATAGTTTCTGTGATTTCAGCTTTGCATCAGTTCAGTATGATTTTAAAGGATGTGTTCAACACACTGAATTAATTTTACCTCAGCAGGAAATCTGAGAAGATGGTCTTAAATTTCATTTGCAGAAGCAAAAGCAAAATTTTTTTCCCCTTTTCTGCTGTAATAACACTTTATATTCTGATGTGAATCCAGTTGTCAGGTTTCATTCTCCACCTCTGAATAGGAGATGTCATTACTGGGAGAGTGAAATTTGCTGGGACATGCTGATTTACTGCTTCACCTACTGCTCAAGAGTTTAGCTTCAGTAATGAGTCCAGGTCATATTAATTATAAATAGGAATTAATGTTATATTCAGCTGAAAGGATAACCTTCAAAGAATTAATGTACTTAAAACCATTGTTTCACATTAAACGGTCATTACCTAAATTTGAACTGTATAGCTGCATGAAGTAAAATTAAAATATTAATAATAATAAAGGCTTTCTGTCCTCTGGCCCATGGTTGGCATCTCTAAGTGACACTGTAAAACTCCAGCACCTATTTAAAGTGTCTAACTTTTTTTGTCAATTTCAGACGTGAAATATTGTAAGTTGAGTTGCATTTATTCAGATTCTGATGGTTTATCTGCGTCTTCTTTAACCAGATATTCAGATGATGGGCTTTCAGAAAGTATCTGGTTTGTTTTGTGGCTTTTTCTTGACCTTTGTTATCACAGAAAGAGCAAAAGTGTAACCAAAAACATTGGCTGGTCCAGACTTCGGCATAGGGTTTTAACTGCTAGATGTTCTCTATTAATCTACAGGTTATTTTCTCAGTTTAGTGTTTGCAATGGTTGACCCATCAGAAAAAGAGTGGGAAAATTTTTCAAACCCTCATCAGCTTGCACTGAAGGACGGGCTGATCTCATAACTGTCTCCTTTTGTCTGAATCTCTAAAGTAGACTCCTCCAGTCCACTTATTGTTAGTGGTTTTGTAAACTGAATTAACAGATCCATTGTTTTGGTGACTCCATCTGTTTTTGTAGTCTTGCTTCAGAGTCTAGAAGCTACTGTTTTTCCCCTGAAATGGGTTGGAGCTGGTGTACAATTAATGGTGCAGTTTAAAAAAAACAAAAAAGGCTTATTTTGCTTATTTTGTTGAAGGAAGGAAGTGACCGCTGAGAATTTTTCTTACATGTGTGCAGTTGTGTTGCGCTGTGCTGTGGGTTTACACTCCGCTGTAAATAATGTATGTAAAACTCTCCATTAACACATACCTTCACTTAACAAACCGCAGCCATGAAGCCAGACTGCAGGGTGAACGTGGTTGCCTCTGTAAAGTGCATTGTCCAAACTGTTGTTCAGCAGAAGGAAGCACTCTGTGTTTGTAGGCTGTAGGAGCATGGCATGAGCCTGTGATTTTTATGTTATTCTGTAAATAAAGTTTGCATCAATTAAACTGCTTATTACATCTTTATTTTCCAGCCCTCGACCAATGAAGATAACCAAGGCTGTCAGTCATCTGTTCTGTAGTTAATATTAAATACAAAAGAACAGATGCTGAGTAAGTATGTAATTCCTTAGCTTTCCTTGTATAATGTGCAGCAGAATTTTTTTCCTGCCCTGAATTTCTGTATTTGATTGTAGGAGTGAAAAGACTCATCAATGGTTTTTCTAAAATTCATTATTGTTTGGTCTATAAAATATAAATACCCTACATACTTCCCAGATTCTGAGTTTAAGCCTTTGGGAGGGTTAAAAAATGGTTAAAATACTATATGATATATAGTGACCACCAAATAACTGATTTTACAATAATGAACTAACGCAATAAAACATTTTTCTTCTCATCTTTTTTGGAGACCTGAAATGTAAACATACCTGTCTCTAAGCTATAGATAAAATAGACCTGACAGTCAACACAAAGATTGAGACATTCCAGGATCTGGACACAGACACACAGCCGGACAAAACAAGTGTAATGAGGAATTAAATCCAAATTTGACAGCACTGAAAGTAAGAGAGAGAGAGAGAGAGAGAGACCTTTGACCTTTTAACTTGCCCCTCAATAAGATGTGAAACACGATGTAAAATAATCCCAAAAGTATCCAGTGGCAGTGCTGGGAAGAAAGTTTTTCCTGCCTACACGGAAGTGACTGGAATGATGTTTTGATTTCTGCATGTAACAATTCCACATTTTCTGCAGCCATATCATGTGAAAATGATCGCAGATGTACCCCAAAAACATGTTTAATAAGAATATGGCGGCGTTTGCATGAAACAAGTAAATTAATTTTTTTATGGATTTTTGAATATGTGCTGATTCAGCAGTGAATGTGGGAATTCTTGTGATTTCTAGGATGTAATGTCAAAATGTTGTAACCATAAAACTTGAAAATGATCAAAGATCCACCCAAAGACAGCTTGAACAAGCATATAGGGTTGATAATTGATGGTTGATAACAGCTTGGTTGTTATATTCTTAGAAATGTGTAAATATAACCATTTACCAGTGTGTATTTTGTGTGTATTATTTATACGAGTGTGATTTTTAGCACTGAATTATATGAAACCCGGCATCAACAAGAACAACAAAGTGATTACAGATATATATATTTTTTTTATCCCAACAAAGGAAAATTAACCCCACATAGGCTTTTAAATAGCCTTGTGTCTTTGGGAATATGATATTGCAGAATTTACGAGGCGCACCTAAAGGCACCATGAAAAGCGAGCCCACAATGAGCCGTACATAGCGATGTAGGTGCGCAAATTATTTTCCAAATGTGGACCGCGGTCTGCAGCTGCCAGTCAAAGCTGTTATGGTGAGGTCTCACCCCAGTTTTACAGCATTATGGTAGAATTAGAATCAAACTTAGGAGAAAGGAGAGCCCTTGAACAGAAGTCGGCATGATGAGTACTAATAATCAGTGTTGGGACTAACGCGTTATTAAGTAACGCGTTACAGTAACTACGTTATTATTGTGGTAACGAGCACGGTAACTAGTTATTATGCCAAAACCAGGAACGCGTTACTCGTTACTGGGATTTAGATAGGCTCGTTACTCGTTACTTCGTGTGGTGGATATCGCGGAGCTTCCACAGATTCAATAACATTAGCAAGTGATGGAGGCCAGCAGGTGGATGAAGGAAAAGGGAGGCAAGAGGAGAGACCCGAAGCGGCCGCCGGTCCGCGTGTCAGGTGAACTGAACTTCAGGTAAGAAGTTATGACCTGCAGTCTATCGGAGTCAGATATAAACCAAGTTTAGGTGGAGTTTATTTTCGGTATGCTGACATTTTCGTACTGCGTGCTAGCTAGCATGACGGAGTTTCTATACAGCTGGGTGGGTGCTATGTTACTGATGTTGAACTTTATTTTGTTCATACGGTTAATTATTAGAGTTTCCAACCGTCCCCTAAAAAACAGAATCGTCTGGTATTCAGAGAAAATATTACGCGTTTCGTACTGAGGTGAAAAGGAACACAGTTTGTCCCGGACTTCAGCTACAATGAAAAAGACACAAAGCTGAAGCTGCACAGCTGCCTCTTCTTCTCTCATTCTCTCCTGTTTCTTCTTCAATCATGAAACTGATCAATGATCAGCTGATCGGCTTTTCTCTCTTGTTTGTTTATCGCCCACTTTGCGCCAGAAAGAGGAAACCAGCGGATGTCGCGTTAAACAACAGCAGCAGGTTTAAGCTTGATCAGCTGTTGTTAGAATTTATTTAATATTAATTTCTAGTATCAGCTGATGTTTGCTGGAGCCACAGCTGTAAAGCTGCTGGTCATGATATCGGTTTGGTTATCTGGTGAGAGGGAAACATGAAGATGAAACCAGGAGATGTCCTTACTGAATCATCAGAGCTGAACAGGTGATGGAGAAACAGGTTTACCTTTTAGGTGACATGAATGAGTTGAAGGGAAGTTATGAACTGTTTCTGAGAGACAAATAACACCAGGATCCTTTTCTATGTAGCTGACAGCTGGTAACTGTGCAGGGGCGGGTCTAGCAAAGTGTTGCCAGGGGGCCAGGTAGGGCATTAACAGGGAAAGGGGGGGACAAGGAAATACTTCTTTATTATTCTCATTTAAAATGTCTCGCTTTAAAAAAAAATAATTATCTGAGTCTTACAACAAACGATTGATAGATTGATACATATATACCATCAGAACAGTGTACATCACTGTCACAACAGTGTTTATTTTCATTCAAAGGCTTTATGATTTTTCCTATAATGGTGGGCCGGTCTCTAGTCAAAATGCCCAGGACGATTTTTTTGTCCCAGTCCAGCTCTGTATGCAGCTCATCTGCAGTCTGGTGTTACCTACATCTTCCTATTCAGAAGGCAGAATTTCCAAGTTCTGAGTACAATCAAAAGCACCACGACTGCAGTTTTTGTGTTGGATGTAAAAAGCAGGCTAGAATCATGGCGGCGGTCAACGACGGTCCAGGCGTGGGATTTCTCTCGTGGAAATGTGCACATTATTTTTTCCTTTCTATTGGTAGGTGGCACAGTGCACTTGTGGCAAGTAAGCAAGCTAGAAGACTGACAATCTTGTTGGGTATCCAGTTACAGAAGCAACACATTAACAAGAGAATTCTGAGTAAAACCAAAGTTACTTTCCCTAGTAACTAGTTACTTTGAAAGTAACGAGTAACTTGAAGTAACTGAGTTACTTTTTTAGAGAAGTAACTAGTAATGTAACTAAGTTACTAATTTAAAGTAACTTACCCAACACTGCTAATAATGGCAGAAAGCATATTTGCAAAAAAATTATCTGAGAAGAACTTAATTGTTTTAGCGACCCCAGTCCCATTCACTAACATGGAGGAGTCAGGATTTATGACCTATACTGCAGCCAGACACCAGGGGGCGACAGAAACGGTTTTGCTTCATTTTGGGAGAGCTGTTAGGTCGTCCATGTTTTCTACAGTGATTGGTCTTATCACAACAGTCAGCTCAATAATTTCTTCTATCTTAAAAGATCTCCTTTAAATGTATTTTGAATCGAAGTGATCCAATTTATCCACATAGTCATTTTCTGAAGAATGTATTAAATATTTTACCTCAAACTAAGTTAGCAGCTATTCTCCTAGTGATTATCTTTGCAGTATGCAGTGTTAACACAATTTCTTTGTTTCCAGTATTCCTGCTGTTGAGCTACATCTGGAATACAGCAATAAAATGTAAGGCTGAATAGAAGTTTTGCATTAGTTAAAACTTCTTCTTTTACAAGGGTGGTTATTGACAAACAGACTGATGCATTTATTACGAAGATCAAAAAATATTTTCTAAAGGTTTGTTTATATTTCTGATTCAGGCACCTGGCAGCTGTTTACAGAAAACACATAAACCCATCCTATAAGCAGTTTTATACTTCTTTTATACTAAGTACTTTACTAGTAATTTACTTGTAATTAATTCACTTTACGGTAATGCCACACTGTAAGTAAAATAATGTGATTTTTACATAAGTGACTGCAAAAAACTGATACCTTAAATTAAAAAAAAAAACCCCTGTAAAGTGTGATAATATTATAAGAATCAGAAAATGTATGCACTCCTCTAACAGGTGGCAGCATTGATGTTATTAGTTGTAAAGGTTCTGTGAACACTTAATAAGTTCCATTCAGTTCAAAATAATATACTATAAAATAATTTTTTGTAATATGACAGTAAAAATAACACACAAATATGAACCATCGTGTTCTTCATTGGGAGCGTTCCAAAGGTTCATTTTGTTTAGGAAGATCCCTAACTGAGAGACGTGACCCGGTAGTATCTGCATGGTGGTAAGAGCTGTTCGGTTCTCCAGATATTTAGAAAAAACAGGAAGAGCTTCAATGCTTCCTTTACTGCTTAAGATAGCTTAGGATACACTGAACCATCCTTTATGAAAAGGGAGGAGAAAATGCAGATCATGCAAATGTTCACTGTAACTGAATATTTCATTTCATCCATAACTTCCTATTCATTTATAGTTTTTAACAACAGTTCTGTATGATGGAGAAAGAAACTGTTTTGAGTCAACGTTAGAGGATTTTCTTTGGCTGGGACAATAAAAGGGGGATAGCTGTTTGTAACTTTAAGTGTTGCCAACAGTGAAGGCAGCCAGGTGAGTGTTTCCCGTGTTAGGAGGGGAGGCTGAGTGCCCCCTTTAGGTACAGAGAGACCTAAATTAGCATGCAAATCCAAGGTCTTGTTTTATTTATTTGGAAATAAATACATAATTCTGACAAATCTGTTTTAGAGCACATAACATGACAGATAATTAAACTGAAAATACAGGCTGTTAAGTGTGTTGTATGCGGGATAGCATATCAGCATCATAACACTACAGTAAGTTATGATGCTTGTTTCAGATTAAGAGGGGTTGACCACAGACTGTAAAGACCTTTATTTTTTAGCTCGGAATCTGAAGTATAAGTTGTGCTTAACTGATCAGACCACACAGTGGGGCAGGACCGAGTGCAGCTGGGTTTCCACACAATTATGGAAAACCTGTTGGTGTTTCATTGTAATCCAGAAACTCTGTTATCATCTGAGCCATCCAAGCCTCCAGAGTTCCTTTAATGGCAGATTCACAACTCAAAGCAGCTTCATTTCAAGCCTTAAAATGTGGCTCCAAGGAAAAGACTTTGTTGGTACACTGATGTGAGCAGATCAGAGCTCCAATCCTGCCAAACATGTGAGTGAGGCTGTAAAGTAGCACTTGAGCTCGACCACACACCCTGCCCTCTCTTAGCAACCACAATTGAAATCTGTAAACACCTCACAAAGCTGCTTTTCTTATATTTCTCACACCAATTTTCAGGGTTTTTTCTAATCTCCTAATCAGATGTACCAAAGGCTTCCCAAAGAATGGCATCGTGAAGAAGGTTTGATTTGTAGTGGAGCTATATTGTTTGACGTGGTGAATGTCTTCTTCAAGCATTTGAAAAGACAAATACAATCGTAGCTTGCATAGAAAAAGAAAAGTGCTCAAGTGTTATTACAAAAGATTAATGCCACTACTTCAAGATGGAACAAAGGGAAGCAACACCCTGAGGCCTACTGGGAAAGTCTGGCACCACTTAGGAGGGATGATCTGGTTGATAACTAGAGCAGGAAGCACCAAACTATTTTTACTGTCATGTTTTTTCAACAAAGCCCACACTGATGTTTTACCTCCAAGTTCAAAAATTTGACACCATTTTTAGTAAGTACAAGGAATAATTCTTGGGTTCATGTGGAGACATTAGAGACCACATGATGAATGTTTTGAAAGAACTTGTGCGTCAGCTTGCATTATCTTGCTGAATGAGACTACAGTCCTCAGGGAGTACTGTTTCCAGCTTCACTGGCATGACTGAAATAGTGCTCACATAAACCCACCCTGATCTTATAGTGAACAAGACTGAGAAAGACTCATCTATGTTGTTTTCTTCCTAAAGCTCCTGGCAGAGTTCATCTTTGCACAAGGTGGTATTTTGCATCTGTGACCTGATGCACCAGGTTCTGGCATTAGTGAGGAATCTCAAAATCTATTACATTTATTGTTTAGGCTGAATCAGGTGACCGCAGTCCGTCTTTTAGTTATGCTGCCATAGACTAAGGTTACTGAGGTACCTTCCTGTGACGCAAAGAACAGCTCAACTATTGCTTAATGTTTTCCAACTCACCTCGTTCCCCTCCAATCAAGCAGTGCTCTACTATTATATGCCACTTTTTTCTTCTCTCATAGTTTGAGTTCTGTGCTTGTATCTCTAATTGTTGGGGTTTTGTCTCTAATATTCTAGAGTCTTTACCTTAACATATAAAGTGCTTTGAGGAAACTGCTGTTGTGAATTGGTACTGTACAAATAACACCTAATTGAAGTGAACTGAATTAAAATTAATCAGTTATCCGGTTCAGGGTCATCCTGCCTTAGGCAGGTGCACTCTGCCAGTCCATTACCAGGCTTTATAACAACCATTGTTAAATAAATTCATTCATAGCTAAACTAAATGTAGTTTAGTAAAATGATGATAGCTTTTCTAGCCTTACTGACCACTCAAAACACTTCACACAAAAATAATAATATAATAATAATAATATATATATATATAATTAAATAATAATATATAATATAAAAAATAATATTAGCAATAATTTATATACATTATATCATTTCATTGTTGTTAACAGACAGAAAAACAACCAGGCTGAGGTCGCCCCTCCCTCAGCCTGGTTCTGCCAGAGGTTTTCTTACTGTTACTGTTGCTCATATGAGGGGTCATCTGATTGTTGGGGTTTCTCTGTTTTCCTTTTATTATTGTAGGTACAGTCTGAAGGGCCATGAGGCAACTGCTGTTGTGGTTTGGTGCTATATAAATTAAACTGAATTGAACTAAAGTGAATTGAATTGGCTTGAATAATTATATATTAAAGTCTTGTAAAGTTAATGTTACTAATGATTTTTCTTTTTACTTATGTGACCATTTATGTTTGTGCTGGTGTTTGTGTGCACACAAAAAAAGTAACGAGCTCTTTCAGGGGGAGATTGGAAGATGTTTTTATTAATTATAAAACAACAAAACACCTGCTTATTTGTACTTATAAATTACCATTAAGTCTGAAAGCTAGTGAAAGCCGCTCTGAAAACTGGTAATTGTGCTCCCCATTATGCCTTGTTTTAGTTGGTGACCGACTTTAATTAACAAGCACAACTTGGTGACGTGTTTTTCATCTGCCTTTACTGAGGCTTTGCTAACAATAACAACTGATAACTGGTTTGACACCAGTTGTTATATATTTATATCTACGTGTCTCACAATAAGGCAAATTATGATTCTAATTTGGGGAATATAAAAAGCTAAAGGCAACAAAACGTTCTGTCAGATTTTTCAGTTTAGGAAATGTTTAGTGTGTTTAGTGCCATCTTGCCAGGGCCTTTCTGTGTGGAGTTTGCATTAGGGGTGGCCAGTATATCAAATATACTCCATATATCATGAGTTTTACCATTTATGATGGTTAAAATGGCTTTACCTTAACCATCGAGTATAATTCGCCATGGCAATATTAAGCTGTCTGCCTGTAATTCACTGATTTTTTTTTCTACTACATGCCGTGAATGCAACATGAATCCCCCCTCCCAACCAGGAATTTTCTAACTGGCAGACTGCGTTCAGTATTTGTGTTTATATACTACTAGATAGGGGAAAATATGACAGGAGTTTCAGATGAGCAAGAGAATGAGACGCGATCGTTTGGATTTCATAAGGATGTCAACAAAAATGTGGTAATTTACAAAACATGCTGTAAAAATATTGCCACATAAGGCAGCAGTACCACAAATTTATTCAAACAGCTTAAAAGTGATTCAGTGCAAAAAGAAGCCTGTTTTAAACTCTGCATGTCAACGTCTCCTCACACAACAAAGAAAATGTTAAATAAACGCGCTGTGATACCAGTGACTGTTCTCGGTCAGTCGTTTTCATAGTCACTGTTGTGTGCATTTAAAGCCTCAGTTTTGGTGTGTACTGAATATAATAATAATCCATCCATCCATCCGCTTCCGCTTATCCTTTTTTCAGGTGGGCTGGAGCCTATCCCAGCTGTCTTAGGGCGAGAGGCAATGTATAATAATAATAAAGGTTTTGGGATTTATTTCTGTGTCTATTGTGTTTAATCGCAGTTTAAGGGGGCAATTACTTTTTCAAATATGGACAGGTTTATTCCCCTTAAAAAATTAAATTATTAGGTACTACTTGGTAAAAATACTAATATTAAGGCAACAAGGCAGAAACAAGAATGTAATGATGTGGTAATTTTTAAGTTATTACCACTTAATTTCCAAGTCATATCGTGGTAGCAACAGTGGTTAAAGTTGAGTAATGTATTTGGATAATAAGGGCCCCAAAAATGGCTTTAATAATGTGGAAACAAAGCTTCATAATATTATTACTTTGATAATTAAGTGGTATTAACTTAGAAATTACCACATTATTACATTTTTTTCTTTCTTGTTACCACATTACCATTTATTACTGAGCTGTGTTTCCACATCATTACCCCCAGTTTTTGGGGGGTAATAAAGTGCTAGCCAACATGATTTAAAAACTGCATTTTATATTTACTTGGATTCTGTTTGTTGTGTAATATCAAAAATGGTTTGATCTTAAACATTAATGTGTGACAAATATGCAGAAAACTGGGAAATCAGGAAGATGGCAAATACTTTTTCATGACACTGTTGTGGTGGACGGTCACCCGCCCTCACTTTCTATGTGATGAATAACCACTAAAAGTAAATCAGATCATAATAACCCTGGAACATCCATACAAAACCTGATTAGACATGCTACTCTTTCCCTAATGAGCTGAAAACTATTGGACGAGTGTGTTTCGGTGTCAGTTGCCTGTAATCTGCTCCCTCTGTAACACCTTTGTGCCGTATTTTGCAACCTAGTTTCCAAAAAAGTTGGAATGCTGTGTAGAAAGCAAATAAAAAGAAAATGCAATGATGTATAACTCCCATAAACACACACAAGCAAAACAGCAACTATGTGTTGCTGCATGTTGGTTTATAATCTAACTATGTGAGAACACTTAAACTATTATGAACAACTCTAATCGATTCTCTTCTCTATCCTAGCAAGACACATAAGTCTTATCAATTTTACAAACCAGACGACCAAGCTAACCCCATATTTGGCTCATCAAATTGTGATGGTTGAGGCAGAAAAACAGAAACATGACCATTAATGTGGAATTGTGTTTTCACCGAGCAGCCATCCAGCAACAGTGAAGCTGAAGCAAATATCACCCAGTACCACAAGAGGGACCCCTCAGTATTTTCTGATCACCTAGAAAATAATGAGTTTTGTGTTCACTTTATATTATATATTATTTTCTATAGTTGCTATTTTTTTTTTTAAAAAACATAAGAAAAATGCAGAAATAAAATTGCCATAGGGTTAACACTGTGCAGGACACTGGCTTAACTGTTTACTGGCTTTAATCCAGCTTTGAAATTTGCTTTTGAAAAAGTAGTCTTTGTAATTTATTGTATTTCATGATTAAAACAAATAATTATATTAAATCTGCCAGCAGATAAAATGGTGGAAATCTGGCAAACTGCCCTAAATATTATATTGTGAACATGATGCACAAACATAAAACACAAATCAACTTGCATTTGTTTGAAAAGCAGGAATGTGATGCATTACTGTCTAAATCCAGTAATCACTTCACAGTTAGGAAGCAGATTTTAATTTATGTTACTAATCAGTTGTGTGGCAATAAAAGGTTAAATAGCCCAAGACAAAGATGTTTATGCTTTCCTTTTGAGAATAAGAATTTATGCTGATATGTTGGCATAATGTAAGGTTTATTTTTGTACATTATATAGCCAAAAGTATTCATGGTAGCACTTTCTATTACGCCTCGGTAATAAAGGGGTTATAGTAGGGTAACAGCGGGGAAACAAAAATGTTTCTTTGTGTTGTTTCTTTCTGTTCTTAATAATTTCACGTGGTTAGCACGTATACTTCAGAAGACATGAGGGCTACAAATGTTTGAAAAAATAAGATGGTTTAAAAAAAATTTCATCCCTTCAGTGACCTGTAATTTGGAAAATGTTCATAGTATGAAAATGCAAATTCCAAATATTTTTTTTAAATAATATTTTTATTATACAAGGAAGATTTTATTATAACACCTGTTGGCATGCCTCGACAAAATGTACCCACCTCAGCGTGTAATCCTGTAACAACTGCACAGTGAAGGCTATCCTTGAGCTGTCAGTGGTATAAGTGCAACACTGCTGTCTAATTACCACAACACATTGAGTTAAACCTTCAAAAACCTTTTCCAACTTACCGGTAAATACTTTGCGGGGTTTGGACAGCTTGTGCTGGAAGCGGCAGTGCCGAGACTGCAGTGAACACTGTGGCTGGTCAGAAACAGGAGGTGGTACTGGATTACACAGGCAACGAAGCTGATGGAGTCAACATATCTCCTGACTTGGAGATTTTTTCATGATTACATGTCTTTCTAATTGTGGTTCTTGGAGAGCAAGAGAACTCAATTCAATTCAGTTCAATTCAATTTTATTTTATTTTATTTTATTTATACAGCACCAAATCACAACAACAGTTGTCTCATGGCACTTTTTATTGTAAGGTAGGTATATTTTGCATTAATTACAGTTAATGACCCCAAATGTGTTATTTCATACCTGTGATCACTTTAATTTAAACTACTTGTATCACTTGTCAGTGCATGTGATTGTTTCGTTATGACTATAATATTGATATGTGCATGTTTGTGTCATACCTTCCCACCCTCTTTAATCCCTGAAATAGAGTGAAGATCATGAAAAACCCTCCACCCTCCTCTACTTGGCCTTACGCCCAATTAATTCCTTTCTCCTCAAATTATTATTCACATCATTCACTTCACAATCAAAAGCTGTATCCCCTCTTCCCTCTATTACCTCCCTCAATTATCCCATTCTTTTTCCATAATCATAAGTACTATTTTCCTAAGAAACAGAGAAAAGGGGATAGAGGCCCCTCCTACATAACCAGCTCCAGTTTGACTTCATCATCTGTCTTCTCCACTGACAGTTGGAGAAGACTTTTGTTAAATATCTTATTACAATTTGATTCACTCTGTTTAAACTCAGGATAAATGTTGTATATGGTCACAAAACAACTTTTTAACTTGCAAAATATCGTATAACATATCATAACATATATTTTATATTCTCAGTTTTCTATGGAGGCTCCACTACACTTGTATATGCTGTATATAAAGTACATAAATAATGCCAGACTGGGAGTGGGCTCCATCAGAAAAAATGTTGTCTGGAATATAAGAAGTATATGTAAATATATAATAGTAATTCAAATTGCAGAGGAATCGGGGACCCAATCCTCGGAATGGACCAATTTTTGACGCAGCGTGTTTTGGAGTTTGAAAGCCACAGAAATGCGGTGCTTAGAAAAAAAAATGTGTCTCAACTGCTCCGATACTCCTAACACACACGGGATCACTAAGGGTTTTCGCTTAGGCAGCAGTTGCCCTGTTTATAAGGTTGGGGAAACCTGCAGTCAGCTGAGACTGAAAAAGTCACTTGGATGATGACGAAACGTTTCTCCTACTGAAAACGCTTCGTCCAGATGAACAGAATCAACTTTTTGGGATTTACTTATGATGACTGAGCATGCATCAGGATTCATCATGCATCCTTTCCTTAGGCAAATTTATTAGAAAACACTGGATACATTTGAATTCCTATGCAGATGATACCCAACTTTATTTATATATGAGAGACTAAACAAT
The DNA here is from genome assembly GCF_001858045.2 of Oreochromis niloticus. Lineage (NCBI taxonomy): Eukaryota > Metazoa > Chordata > Actinopteri > Cichliformes > Cichlidae > Oreochromis > Oreochromis niloticus. The sequence goes on along the minus strand of NC_031972.2, from coordinate 38,693,065 downwards.
GAACACCAATTAAACTACAGTTAAATTACAGGCATGTCTTAACCTGCTAAGACCCGAACTCTTTCATGGCATGCATTTTTAATTTCTCTTTGCTATTTGGGGTGATTGGGACCTGATGAGTGTAAAAACAAATCTTTTTACCTGATGTAGTTTCTGAGAAGAGGATATCAGGCCATGGTAGAGCAAAATTTAGTATTGTGGTCTAGACAACCCAAAATGTGATGTCCACATATGCGGATGCGAGGTCACAGGAAGTTACAGACTTAAAAAGCTGGATGACCTCTCATTTTCTGCCTTTAAAGTCAGACAAAACTGAGGTTATCGTAAAATCAAACCAGATACTTACTCTAGATGGTATTACTTTGCTCTCCAGTAAGACTGTCAGGAATCTTTGAGTTATTTCTGATGAGAATATGCCCTTCAATATTCAATATTAAATAAAAATGTAGGACTGCTTTCTTGCATTTGCACAATATCTCTAAAATGAGAAACATCCTGTCTGAAAAACTAGTTCATTACATCAAACCCAGACTACTGCACTTCATTGTTTTCCAGGTTCTTCTAAAAGTTCCTTAAAAAGACTCCAGTTGATCCAGAATTCTGTAGTTACAGTACAGACAGGGACTAGAAAAAGAGACCATATTTCTCTCATATTAGCCCATATCTGTTTTAACTGGCTACCTGCTACCCCTTCTCTTCTCCCCATCTAACTAATGTCCTACGAAATGTCATCTAACAGACCCAAAAATACTGGTATAAATAATGCACACAAAAATACTATGTTATATTATAATATTAGTATTTTTTCTTTCATTATTTATACCTTAAAAGTGTCAGTTTCAAAGTAATGCATTTTAGTCAACAGTATTAAAAAAGAAAAGCAGTGAAAACTCCATCTCATTTCATGTTTCCTTTCTGTTCACGTCACCTCTTTAGTTTGAAGTTTTTCATATAAGTTGTGGAATCCCTGCTAAGCCACGCTGAGCTGGCCGATTATTCCTCTCAAGTTCTGCCTCTGCTGCTGCACTTTGAAGTCCCACTTTCATTCTTCTGTCCTTTTATTGGTGTCTCTGTCGCTCACTCACAGCTAATACCATAATGATGTAAAAACGCAGAGGAGGAGGGGATTTAAATTAGAGCCCTATCTTTCTCTCTTGTTGTGTTTAATACCTCTTATTCTGAGAGCAGTCAGGACATAAGGGAGCTCTGAATGTGGGATAAGGTCACTCCATCTGCCACTGAGCATAACAGATGAAGGGAAAAGTGGTTCAAGTGAAGGAGTGTAATCCGTGAAAGAGGGCTAATATCAATGAAGAGAGATGTGAGATGAATAATAATAAAAAGAAACGGATTCTTGAGTTTTAATTAGAATGGGCCAAGAAATTCTACACAACCCTCTTCTTTGTTTAGCTTGAAGTTTAACGTGTTGGGAAACTTCAACAAGAGAAGAGCATGCTGAAAGCAAATGAGAGGCTGTTTACAGATAAATCCATTACCATTTCTCATTAATCAATTAACCCTTTCATTGATAAAGAAAAGACTAATTAACTCTTGGTTAAAAGGCCATAAGGGGTTTGTGTCAGGCGAGCAGCTGCAGAGTGGGAGAGTGTTGAGAGGACAGAGCAAAAAAAGCACCTTAAAATATTCATTTTCTTCTGTTTTAAAATGCCCTTTTTTTCCCTAGAATGGATTGAGATGGCAGTAAAGATTGAAAAAAAGAAGAGACCTATATAATATCACTGCCTGTCCTTTTATAGGACATGCTAAGCTGTGCATTGCCTCAAGAATGAGCCAATGACTATGTGAAAGAGTGACAGCGTAACTCCAGTTCTTCCTATTGCCAAAGAATTAAGCCAAAATGTTCCATCTGTGTGGGCTACCATGTTGCACTTTGGGAGCCAGAGTCTGCATAGTAGTGACTTGAGTGTCATGTACTGTATGAACTAGGCAGGATTGGAGGACCCAAAATGCAGACTCATAGGCAGAACTTAACTCAAAACACAGCTTTATTGCTGGATGTACCCCCAAAAAGTTGATTCTGTTCATCTGGATGTACAGTTTTCAGTGGGAGAAACGTTTCATCATCACCCAAATGACTTCTTCAGTCTCAGCTGACTGCAGGTTTCCCCAATCTTATAAACAGTACATTTTCATAATGACTGAAACTTGCACCACTGAAGGAACAATGGGCTGTGAGGTCAGTTCCTTGATCATTAATATGCAAATCATCATGACCATTGATCAACAACCACCGATCAAAGCCCACTGATCAATGGCCATGAGTACCATTCACAGAGATTTGGGGGATGGCTGCAATCACAGCATTGTAAGATGGCGAAAGATGTACCCTTAGGCCCCCTCCTCGATTCAGAGATGGTCTTTCCCTTTTCACGTAAGCTGTGATTGCAGAACAGAATCAACTTATTGGGATTTCCTTACCTGGATGGTTGAGCATCAAAATGCTGGATGTAATCATACAGAAACCAGTGTGGAAGAAACTAAAATAACAGGCAGAACACAGTTGGAGAATGAGACAGATCATAGGACAGAGACGCAGACAGTAAATAGAGAGGGAAACAGGGCAAAGAGGAAACACCTGGGGAACACAGCTGGCAGCACTCTAACAGACGAGACAGGTGGAAGCAAAATTGAACATGATGCACACATGACAGCGGACTATCAAAGTAAAACAGGAAACATGGGGAACACACAGACGCTAAGACGCAGACTAATGAATCCCAGCCAGGGAACAGAGGGAGGAGAGAGTGAGGGACTAGAGGCAGAAAGAGAGAACGAGGGGCGAGACAGAGTCCTTGAAAAATCCAAAGTTACTTTAAATTAGTGCTGTCAGCGTTAATCTCGTTAAAATGACGTTAACGCCACAACCGCATTAACGTGGCAAATCTGTGCGATCCGTGCTAACTCGCTAACGGAGATTTGCCGCATTAATGCGGTTGTGGCGTTAACATCATTTTAATGAGATTAACGCTGACAGCACTAATTTAAATATCATTATTATCTGGAAATGAAATGTTGTCCTTTGAGATTTTAGCATAAGACTGCGGATGATACTAAATTGAAGATCCATTGCACTTACGAAGCACTCTCTTGCCTGGTAATATGGAAATAATATGGAAACACAACAGCAGAAGGTTTCATAGAAGTGTAAATTGTTCCTTTCATTTAACAACAGGACCCAGAGTCCACATGATTGTCAACAGATACCTTCACCCTGGGGGAAAATTGAGTGAGGGAGACCATCAAGAACAAGCCTGGGTCTAGAGCAGGAGTGTCGAACATCCAGCCTGCAGGGCAGGAGTGGGCACACCATGCAGCCAATCACATGCAAAGACTGACTGGAATCAGACATTCCAAGACAGCAAGTGTAGTGGCACAGGCCATAACTGCACTTCAGTGATATTGGAGACTGCAAAGCTGAGTGCAGGATTTATAAAATTAGGAGCAGAATAAAGTGATTCCTGTTTTTATTTTCAGTCATTTTCCATTGTGGGTGACAAAAGATTTCAAACTAGTCCAGGCCTTAAACCTAATGTGTGTTCTCCCTAGTAGTAGGAAATCCATAAAAATAAGGCTTATATAAAAACACTGAATTAAAAATTGCTTTCTTGAAAAAGAGTAAAGTTACAGTTCTGTACTGAATATTACATAAACTATATACAAAGTGTCTGTGAAGCCATTTATAATTCTTAACTTGTTTAAACTGCTGATCACCACACACAAGCACAAGCATTGGTTTATTCGTTTTAACTGTAGTTTCATAATTTTTACAGCTTTTCCTACTGATAAAAACCTCCCTTATGGCCATTCATATTACACCAAATAATTAGGCAATAAAGCTGTTGGGGACGGGCTCGGTATCCTGGCATCCCCTTGGCTTGCTGCCTGTACGTTGAGGATTTTTCTGGTGGGTGAAAGGGTTTGTTACTCGTGCCTTCAGGTAGGGGAACAAGTCCTGAGTGTGGTTTGTGCAAAGACATGATGATGTGGTGCTTTGCATTTGGGTTTTGTTTTGTTTTTTTGTTATCTACATTCAGCTCTTCATATCACTCTAATCATGTTTTTTTTTTAAAATACACTTACAATAAATATTTCCTGTTAACTGCATGCTCTGGATGCTGTGTCTTCAGTTATTTCATGTAGTGTCTAACGAATGTTCTGTGGTGAACATATTTTCACTTACTATGTGTATGATGTGAACACGTTGTTTGGTTTTGAACACAGGATAACTGATAGTTTGAGTTTAAGAAAAGTCTGGGGTTTTCTGAATGTACATTAAGATTTTTGGATTCGTGTTTAAGGTTTTGAGAAAATGGGTGGATGTTTCACAAATTGTTTTAGCAATACAGAAAAACTGTAATTGGTTAGTAATTTTAAGCCTGTTTTCTCTGGAACCAACTCAGCGTACATTTTATATAACAAACCTCACTGTGTTTATGTTCAAACTAGCTGCTGGAGTGTTAAATGTTCACTAAAGGTGTGTGTATGTGTCTTAATAATAGAACCTTTTGTGCTTTCCCTGCTGGCTTCAGATGCAGTAGGTTAGCAGCACTTGCAGTTTTACTGACCAAATCACTTGATATTTGCACACATTCACAGAAATCTTGCAATACAGTGCTTTTCCTAACACATTGCTTGCAGCAAAAGTGGTTCTTTCAGTCTATATTATAGACTTCATATACTTAATAACTGTTATTATTTTTTTTAAATGACAGTGTAATCTTGGCAGCACGGTGGTGCTGTGGTCAGCACTGTTGCCTCACAGCAAGAAGGTCCTGAGTTTTGACTGCACCATCTGGCGGGGGGCCTTTCTATGTGGAGCTTGCATGTTCTCCCACAGTCAAAAGACTTTTAGTTAGTGGGCTTAGGTTAATTTAAAAACTAGTTTGGGCATTTTGTGCTCAGTGTCTTTCACCTGGGCCACTTCAATTGAAGGAGGCAGGGATTGAACCTTCCAAATAGTAGTTGTTTATTTATTATTTACAACTAATTAAAATATTTGAATTAATAAAACTACAATAAAATCTTAGCTTCTTACATCATTTGGCGTTGTATATTACTTTAATATTTGAAATGTGAAAAATATTAAATTATGCGTTTTTTCACATAACTAAACACTCTTTGTCAGTGCTCTGTGTTTGAAAATTCAGACATTTTGAGCTCCAGTCCAGTCTCATTATATGAGCAGATCTCCGACTAGGCCGGATATGACTGGATTAGCTGTTCCCTGCCCTTTGTACACCAGGAAACCAGATCAAACCACACATGCGCCTATATATGTGCCTACACAATATGAGGTTATTGTGCATATGCTAACATGTGCATGTACATGTAGGGAGCAGAAGGGCTGAAAAACAACTCAGAACAAAAAGAGAGAGGTGGGAAGCTGACTAGTCACTCAGTCAGCCCCATCTCCGTCCTTCTAGGCTTGGACAGATGGCCAGATCAAAAGAGAAACATGAAGTTAAAATCAAAGGTGGGATTAGTTCTGAGTGAAAGAGGTGGGCATGGGACATTTTAGAAAGAGCCGTGGGGGCTTGAGGAGATGATTTTCAGTGCTCAGAAGAGATTGTCTGCTTTGTAGCCTGTATTCAAAATACAAAAGTAATTACTTTATTGGATTTTCAACTTGTTTTCTGGAAGGTTTTACTATAATTATCACAACAATACCTTGTAATTAGATGTAAATGTGAGGTTATTTCCAAGAAAATCCTAGCCTACAAATTCAAAGGAAAATCTGTTTGTTGGAAAAACTGACTGGGTGATTATTCTAACACAGACACATTAACACAGTACACAAACATTATATGGCTTAGATGAAGGAGCTTGGAGTCAGTGGGGTAGTTAGGTTGATCCACCGTGTTGCCCCTCAAATGAAATACCATTTTAATACATTGCAGATCCTGAGACATGCCCAGATAATTTCACTAAATATTTCAAATGAAATACCATTTTAATATATTTAGTAAAATCATCTGGGCCAATTCACAGAAGGGCTGAAAATTCTGCCTGTTTTGTTGGTGCTATAAACACTTTTGCTATAATGAGCCAATGACAGAAAGAAACCAAGGACTTAATGAAATCTTTATTTTTTCAGTTATCAAAAAGTTATTAAAACGTCCTCCTTTCACAACTGAACGATTTATTTTTGATGATAAGGAAACTCTCGGTGGGATTTCTGTTTTAAAATAGAAAAAACATACAAAGCTCTAACTAAACTTTAAAAAAACAGACTCTTGTCATAGTTAAGTCCAAAATTAAGCAGCCAGTTTTGTTTAGTTTTTTTCCCAGGCTCCATCTGAAAAGCTTAAGTCCTGTGTCATCAAATATCTCATGTGACGGTATAATGTTTTCTCATAAAGACAAAAGACATACTAAGAAAAAAGTTTACTGCCTGTGACGCTTAAAACTGGGGTGTCAGTGGAGGTTTGTAGCTTTGAAGCAGTTGATTTCTTTCCTTTCTTTTATATAGCTGATAGCAGTGTCTGTCATTTTTACTTGAACAAGTGATCAAATAATCAGAATTATCCAGGTGACAGTGTGGATAATGATCAGAATTTTATCATCTTTTTACAGCCTGTTCATCAGCATTTATAATATAAGTTAAATACATGGAAAGAAGAAATCTCAGATGTTCCCTTTCTTTTGAGTAACAACAAAGTGGTTTGAAAGTTGGAAGTTTTTTTTTCTTGTCATGAATGAAAAGCCTATTAAAGCTTTTATGTTGGCGCCAGTTTAGTTCAGCAGGTGAGCAGGCACACATGTGCCGCATGGCCAGAAGGTAGCAGCCCGAGTTTGAGTCCGATTTGCAGCTCTTTGCTGTCTCGAGACTTAAATATAAAGAGCAAATATATACTGACCCACTGACTTTACCTAAATCTAAAGTCCTAATCTGCAGTGTCTGATGGGGTGCCTCCAATCTTTTTCATAGGGGTGAGCATACGGCAAAAAAGAGAGAAGGAAAAGAATTATATGCCCAGGTAATTTCCTGCTATTGATGATTTCACTGAGTTGACATAACTGAAAATATGAAAACCAAATAAGATTTTGAAATCCATAAAAATCTGTTTTAAGCAGGAATAAATAACAAGTTAATGTTTCATCTCATTATAGGGTGTCTTCATCTCTCTTGAGCTCACGTTTATTAGAATTATTACAAATGTAGGACAGTCTTGCCGGAGGGCGGTGGGGGGGCTCCACTTGGTGGTGTCTCCCTTTCTCTTCTTATTAATATAACAGCCACTGTGTATTTTCTGACACTGACAAGTTTTTTCTTAGGTCTTTCTTTTTTGAGTCTTTCATTTTGTTTCTGTTGTGGATTTGAATCCCTAACCCCTCCCCTGGCTAATTTTCCTGTGTCTCTCATGGGTGTCTCTGGGTCTTGCTAATGTTTCTCTGAAGACTTTTCCTCTCTTTTCATACTGCTGCAAATTTTTCATATAGATGCTTTATATCTGTTCTTAATGTGAGTATTTTCACTGTAAATATTAACTGTTTCAAGCCTTTTGTTACAAAATTAATGTCAGAAAAAACGTGCTTGTGTTTTTATTCAGTGTTTTAAGCTTCAAAACAAATTTAATCTCAATTTCCTTTATAAATGTTATTGTTTTTGTATGATTTCAATAACTGTTGCTAAATATTTGAATGTGATTTTTTTCTATTAAGACAGAATTTCTGGGGCGAAATAGTTTTGTATTTGTTCACTGTGGAAAACCAAAAATGTAGAGCTCTTTAGATCTGTAGTAATCTGTAGATAAAAAGCAATATACATGAGCAACACAATCTCTCTGTGTGCTGATCCATGTGAGAACGCTTGTCCCTCAGCATATGCATATATTAGCCTAGCCACTGAAAAGGCAGAGTCCTTTTTCCCCTGTTATGCAAATAACACCAGCTCTTAAAATTGTATGAGTGAGAATTAAATGTGAATTAAATAACGCTTTGTTCTTTTCTTTCCATTCAAATCCCCACGCTATTGCCATGCCTGTTATGAGATTGACAAGACAAGAAGTGACATAAATACCATGGCCAGCATTCAATCCAATTATGTAGCGTGGCCCGCCTCAATACCTGCTAGCCATGGAGTGCTGCATTGGCGTCCTTGTATTCAGACTGTCTAAGAAATAAGACTAGCTGCATTCATCTTCAAGCCTAGCACTGACCTTGCTCTCTTCTCCGCAGCTAGCTCTGAGTCATTGCCCTCAAGTCTATATTCAACCCCTCAGACTAGCTTAAATCCAGGCCTCTGGACAAGGACGCACCTTGCCCAGAGGCCTGGATTCACTGTAAACTACTCAAAGGGACCAAACCAGCTGGAGAAGTTATTAGCCATTTATAAAAATATGCACAGAGCACTAAGACAGGAAGTGTTGTATATGCGGAAAAATTCTGTCTTTCTGTTCAATCAGTGGGCACATTTTGCAGGAAATCAGGTTTGGGCTGTGAGATGATTAAAAACTGATGATAATTTAGTACTGCATTATCAAAGAGCAGTTGTGAGGAGATGGATAATAAAGAGTGGTTTACTTTGAAATACTGCTCCTGCTTTGCTGTGAGGAAACCACAAGATTTAATTATTACTTAAAGTAATTCATTATGTGGTTCCAGAGTATTTTTTTGCCATTTGATAGAAACAGAGTAGAAAGACAGGAAAACAGAGAGAGACATGCAGCCAAGGGCAGCAGGTCAGACTCGAACCCAGGGCTAGTACTCTACCACCGTACAGCATGTGGTCACCTGTTCATCCCACTGAGCTAAACCAGCACCCACTCCTAGAGTATTTAAAAGTAGAATCGGGGCAGAACCTTCAAGTCTCAGGCCGCTCCTCTATAGAACCAGCTTCCAGTTTGGATTTGACAGACAGACAGCCTCTCTAGTTAGGGCTTGAACAGGTGACAATGAATCCTCCCTTAGTTATGCTGCAATAGGTCCAGGGTGCTGGGATTACCACAATGCATTGAGTGTTTCTTCTTTACTTACCTTTCTCACTCACTGTGTATATATACCTCTCTGCATTTAATCATTACTTATTCAAAAAATTTGATTCTGTTCATCTGGACTTCAGTTGGAGAAATGTTTCGTCACTCATCCAAGTGACTTCTTCAGCCTCAGCTGACTGCAGGCTTCCCCAACCTTATAAACAGTACCTTTGCACAATGACTGCACCCAGCCCACTGAATGAACAATGGGCTGTGAGGTCAGTTTCTTGATCATTAATATTCAAATTGTAATGAACATTGATCAGCAACCACTAATAAAAGATCATTGAGTGGGTGAAACTGATAATGAGGATGATGTTATAGTCTCTTCACAAGAAATTTATGATGCAGTTAGAACATTAAAAGGCAATAAGGCTTGGGGATGGATAAGATATCTGCTGAACATTTAAAATTTGCTAGTAGAAAACTTTGTTTTACTGGGTTCTTAGTACATGGGCTTCTGCCTGACTCAATTCTGTCGCTTATGTTAGTACCCATGGTAAAAGAAACAGCTGGCAAAATAAACAACAGGGATAATTATCGGCCTACAGCACTATCTAGTATTTTGCCAAAGGTCTTTTAAAGGACTATTTTAAACAGGATAGAACATTTTGTCTTAACCTCTGATAACCAGTTCAGTTTTAAATCTAAGCAGACATATATTTATACCTTGAAGGAGACTGTGGATTTGTATAACAGGCACAATTCCACAATCTTTATGTGTTTTATTGATGCCTCTTAAAGCATCTGATCATGTAAATTGTGAAAAGTTATTTGATAAGTTATACAACAGAGGGGTTCCTAAATCTTTGGTAAGAATTTGTCCTTTTGGCATGCAAGCCAAATGTTTGTTAGTGTTGATGTACCCACTCGTCATGCTATATTGTACATATATCTCATGTACACTTGTAAATAGTATAATTTTATCTCTGACTGACCCTGCATTAAGTACAGTTACATTTTATTCAAAGTTGTGGAATTATTGGCGTTTCAGCCTTCATGTAAATTTGTGATGCTCTGGATTTTATTTTATTTTTTTCTTTCTCTTTTCATTTTCTTTTGTTATGAACTTTTGTGTGTCTTTAATAAAGTGAACTACTCACTCACAAAGAAATCCCCTGACCTCCATTTAGCCTTTACATTCATAGATTTGTCAGTCTTTTCATAAATATTATGGCCACATCCATCTAATATACTTGGGTTAAGTTTCCTTAACAATAATCTCTATAAATGGATATGTGCATATGAATATAGCAAACCTGCAGGCAAGAGGTAGGATCTACAGTGCTGGGATCATTCTAGTTTGCATTTATAGTCAACTTGTAGTCAGACTCCTAGTTACTAATCAAGTTTGCACCCAGTTTTGGCTAATGTAATGTATTTGTATTTATATAGTGATTTTCTTGTGTTATTCAGCTCTACAAATCCGTATTGAATAAAGGCTTTTTGAAGAAAGAGGGTCTCAGATTGGAGTCAAACCCGAGCCACTGCATTTTTTTCTGCAACACATGGTCACCTGAGCAGTCACATTTTTAACCATACACTGCTTTATTCTATACACTGCTGTCATGTGACCCAACTGACTTCAAGTGTTTTATCTAGCTCACATCTCTGACCGATTTAGAATCATTTAACCTAACATGAATGTGTTTGGGACTGTGGGAGGAAACCAGAATACCCAGAGGAAACCCACACAGGCACAGGGAGAACCAACAATGTCCACACAGATAGCCCTCAGCTGGTTGGCCTTCTTGCTCTGAGGCAACACAGGTAATCGCCACACGACCGTAGCACTTGAGAGTGAGAATAAGATTGCCTTTTGGCAAATGCAATCCCTTTTTTGTTTACACTGCAGGCAACAAAAGCAATCTAGGAAAGCAATCTTGAAACCATCATCTAATGACTCTTAACAAAGTTGTTTATTTGCTTTGTTAAATTTATATTTATTTGAAAACACTGACTAAAGTAGCTATCTGTCCGGGGCCAGTGTGGAGTGTGGAGTTTGCATGTTTGGGTATTCGGGCTTTCTCCCACAGTCCAAAGACTTGGAGATAAATTATCTGAATTTCTGGAGTGGGAACATGCCTTCAAACAGGAAGTAACTAAACTCAGAATCGCTAACAGACAAAAAGCTTGACAAGAAAGCACAGAGGATGTCATCAAATTAACACCAAAAACAGAACCCAGAAAGCTAAAACTAAGGAGGGCTGGAAATATAAATGCTAAGCACAGAGTAAAAGCCAAACAACAAAAAACAAATGACAAAACACTAAGACATTAGAACTATGCAGAGAACCCAAAACTGGAATACCTCAGACTCAGAATCAAAAACCCCCAATAGTCCAAACACAGAAACGCTGGGGCAAAGACCCAGGACCACGACACAGTGCTCTGGCTGTAAGCCTTGCAAAAGTGACTGAAGTTTTAGCAAAATCATTTTTTTATGATTTAACAAATAAACAATACTGTATTTCTTACCACACAGAATCAATCAACCATCACTCATCTCTAATGTATACTAAACTGTTTACTTGTGATCTCTGATGTCCAAATTATTTTTTACCAGGATGTCTTTGGTAGTAAATGTTATACATAAACAGACAGAGCTTTAGGAGCTAACCTCCCCATTTCCCAGGTAGAGCTTGGCTTGTGTATGCACCCCTTTTAATCTCAGGCATTTACAAGCACCCCTCTAAACAACCTACCAGGTGTGTTAAGCCTCCTGCTGAAGGGCTGTAGAATGTTGAGACTCCAATATGATTAGTGCGAAATGGGCTGTGAATAGAAGAATGAAAGCTCTTATAATGTGAAAGACTGTTAGCGCAGCGATGTGCTGGTCTGAGCTCCCATGACCAATCTACAACTAATGAGCATTCAGTGAGCGTGCCCTGTGTCACAAATGTGATGGGGACACTGAGGCGAGAATTCTCATATTTGTCAGTAACATGAGCTAAGTGCTTTGGTCAAGTTTTAATTTTATTGTATGAATTCAATATGCCAAGAACATTTGTACACTGTCTTCTGGTTGATAAAAATTCACGGGGCTGGACAATAGTAAGTGAGGATTTTATAGTAAGATGTTTATTTTATGTCTGTGGAGGTTCTCGGTCATCCAGGTCATCGTAGTCTAAGGAGCTTTTTGTAAAATCTGTTTCACCTGCTCTCATTTGCTGTTTTAGCTCTTTGGCGGTTGTTGAAATAGTTTTGTGACCTTCAAACTGAGATTCTGACCTTTATGACAAAATGCATCTATACTTAAAAATTGATTCAGTTCCTTCTCCCAAGTCCCAGTGATTCTTCTCCAAAATGGTGCAGCTCAGTTGGTATTTACAATTTGCTCAACACTATTTCTACAGCTATTCTCCACAGATGTTCAGTTTCTTCACATTTACAAGAACCATAAACTAACACCAGGGCCAGGGTTACACTGTCTCTAATCATTCCATGATCCAGCGATGACTGCTGCTCAGCCACTCCCTTAAATAATGGCTCTTGACAGGGTCATTACAGGCAGGTGTGTGATTGCCAGCAGGCGTGTGTAACAAAAATTTCAAAAAGTTTCACCACTACACAAAAACTAGCACACACAAATACACAAACCAGGATAGCAGAGGAACGAGGTGAAGAGACAGTGTTTTCTTGTCTTCCACAGCATGTCTTTGTCCTGTCTTCATCCTTACCTTACCTTACAATATAAAGTATCTTGATGCAACTATGTGTATAAATAAAACTGAACTGAATTGGTTGTCTTAGGATTTCATCGTTGCTATGTGCAGATGTTGTAGCCTTATCAGGCGACAGTGTACACCCGCAGTAGACAGTTTGTTAACTGCAGCTTCTTACCCTCATTATCAAGTACATTTCATGACACACACACACACACACACACACACACACACACACACACACACACACACACACAACACAACAAGACTGCTGATTTGTTTATTTGCATTTTTCCATATTCTTCTCTTCCAGGTGCTGTTTGTTTATGTTTTTACTCACAGGTTCAGAGGTTGGTGACCCCTTGTGCTTTTCTTCTTATAGTATTTTTTCTTTTTTCATCCGCTTTCTTTTTTCTTTCTGTCTTTTTTTCAGCTCTGACATTGTTATTTTCCACATGTATCAATGGAAATAATAATAATATAAATGAATGCATAAATAGATAAATAAAAGAAAAAGAAAAACACGAACAAGGAAAGTTTATAGAGCGTTTCTTGGAAAAATATGTTTGGCACAACAGTGCATTCAGATCATAATTCTAAATGCAAAAGCTGCAAGACCAGATAGGCTTTAAAAAAGGCTCAATCATGATTATGTTGCTTTTTCCAAAGTAAGTTAAAGAACAATTTGTACCAAAGCAGATGAGAGGATACTTTTTTCTGTCTCTTAATAATATAAAGGCAGTCCATTTTACTTTAATTAAAGCTGTCACCAAAAGGTAAATGTAACGGTGAAACAGAATTTACAACCCAATAAAAGGTTGACAATATTCTAACTGAATATGGTCTGCTGCTGGCCATTGACGGTAACATGCCTTTGATTTGCTCTCTATAGCTCTGCTGTACTGTAAACAAACAACGATGATTACTGGACCAGAATAGGAAACTAAGATGGTACATCAGCTCCTGGCTTGCAACTAACATACACTAGCAGACATTTAGTAAAATTAGCTAATATTCTCTAACAATCTAGTCCAAAAAAGGAAACATTTTTGAGGCTGTTTAGAGAACTAACCAACACTTTTTAATTCTTTTTTCTTTTTTGTTACTTCGCAGCAATGGCCTGCATTAACATTTTTCCTGGCTAATGCTTTGGTAAAATGTGTTCTGAAACTGAATAACAGAATTGCCTCTTCATCTCCTTTTTTGTAGGGACATCTTATTTATCAATTACAAGCCACTGTGTTGATGTTGGCGCAGGTGTGAGTGCATTAGTAATACCATGGCATCAAGAACACTGGACTCTGTAACCTCTACTGTCTCTAGCAGAGAAACTGGGAAAATATAACATTTGAAAAGTGTTATTTTTAGAGGTCCTGTGATGAAATTTATGGGTGCTTGAGCACTCCCATAAAGGGTGTAAAATCGCCAATGAGGCAGAGAGATGGGCTGAGGGTTGAACTTGTCCGCGCGCACACGCTCGTGCGCAAGTGTGTGCGTTTTTGTTTGTGGATTCGGTATAAAAACCTACGAGGACGAAGAGCCACCGAGCAGATGTCTGGACTTGCCTGTTTCTCCTGAAGAAATCTCAGCAAAATAAGAATTTTGTTCGGACAACGATGATGTTTCCCTGCGCTGCTCTGTCGCCTACTCTTTACCCGGGTTTCCTGCGTGTCCCAGCTACTCTCTCCGCGTCACTGAGCGAATCGGCGGCTCAGGGAAGAGGAACCGGCTTTCTGGTAGAAGATCACATAAGCCAACATGTCGGCTACATACATCGAACTTTCTCGTCCATTCGTTCCGGAGACATTGTGCCGTTCAGTGCGGGCTCAAGGTCCTTTCCACGTACAACAGAACCAAGCACGGAGACATCCGGTCAAGTCAGCCGCAGCAGCCCCGGATCTGTGTACGCCGCCAGCCCGGACTACCTGAAGTTCGGGGTCGGTACGATCCTGGCACCTTCTACATGGAGTCGTGAGTTTCTGATACCGATCTCTCCCTCTGCCCCTCTCTCTCCATAAATGTAACATATATATTTACACACACACACAAACACACACAGAGCGATCTGTGTTGACTTATCGGAGACTTGATGCTGTTAGTGAATGAATTAGCATAAAAATGTTGATTATTATTATTGTCTTATGATTTTCTTTTAAATTTCTACACACAATTAGCAGTGTATTTCACTAACACGTAATTAAAAGTAAAAAAAAAAAAAGAAGATAAAAATAGGGGTGACGAATTCAGGCCTTCATTCAAACGTAAAAGCAAAGTTTTTAACTTTTAACCAATTTAATGAAAGTTAAGCAATAGACACGTGAACACCAATCTTCCAGTACAGTCGTCTGATGAGTTTAGATCTGAGGTGCCCTTTCAGAGGCACTGCTATTAACAGTCATCTGTGTCATCTATCTTTTCATGTTAAAATCCTAATCTGCCTGTGGATGCGAATCTGTTTTCTGTTTCCAGTCCAGAATCTTCAGACAAAGTCGCTCTCTCTGCCTCTTTTAGACAGAAGCCTTTATCCTTATCTCAGAGCCTCTGATTTCACAGGTAGGTGAACTAGGAATGTTTATGTTGTCTGTTTAACAAATGATTTTTTTTTTTTTTTTTGCAGCTTGTATACTACTATATAATGTGTGTGATTTGAAGATATAAGGGAGAAAACATGACTTTGACTCTTGACTCATAATCAAATTTACTTTCTGATGGGCTCTAACTAAAGGATACTTGATGTCCACTTAAAGTGTTTTGATTGTTCAGTGAGAAAAGAAATGCCATTCACTTTGTTACCATATATCACACACACATCATATGGCTACAAACAGACATTAAGTGAAACTACAGGCTCCCACTGAACTGGAAATGCCTGGAAAATAATGGGCCTGGATTTTTTACATTTCATGATCCTTTGGCATCAGCGCCTCCAAAGAAATTATTTAAAATTAGAGATGTTGACTCATATAGTTTAGTAATTAACTGATATCAGGCTGATATTTACCTATGGAAATATCACATCCATTTTCCAAGATACTGTGATACAGAGATGAAAGACTTTAGAACACCTCAGTTATGTTTCATCATGAAGAATTCTTCCCTGTAACCTTTGGGAATACAATCTTATACAATCAGTTATAGCCAACTAAAATAAGAAGGCTTTAAATTAAAATTATGGCACCAAATATTTTTGTGCTAATAATATTTAATTGATTTTATTCACACAGAATTGGTGTCTTATGTATGTTTTTTGTTCATTCAGTTTAATTTAATTTAATTTAATTCTTTCCATTCATTTCGAGGAATAAAGATGGTATTAATTAAATTAAAGAGGTCTTCCCAAGCCAGATTCAGATGCCTGAATCATTAGAGCTGGTTCCTTTCAGTGTAGAGAAACAGTGGCTCTAATCTGACCTTTAAATGACAAAGTTCCTCACCCTTTTCTCCAAATGTGAAACTAATCTCTGATGCATGTACTCACAATGATATTATTTTAATTATTACCCACAGCTTCTGGTCTTAAGTGAGGGTAGCAACATAGACTGACTAGTCTATTGACAGCTTCATCAAATCTCTCTCTACTATAACACACCAATGCAGTGGCGCTGCACTAGCATTCATTCCCCTGTTACACTCTTTGCCCAAGCTAACAAGCCAGCTTAGTTATGTGCATCCAGATATTACAATGATATCAGATGATATCAAGTGACTCATGCATTTACTTTTAATTGTTTTGCTAAAAAAAGAACAACTGACACATGTAGCAAACTGGTTGCAAATGAATAAAACTGCCTCAAAGCCACATGTGTCAGTTATTCCTTTTCAGCAGTACACTTAAAAGGAGACACCCTTTAATGCAGCCATTCACACCAACCGTGTAATTTCACTGGACAAATGTGCAGCATTTCCAATACTATTTTACTTCAGACACACTGATAGATGATTCTCTGGGTCTCCGAAATGATTTCTCTGCCTCCTCTGATGTGGTCTGAACTCTGCCAACAAAAGCTCAAAATGCCCCATTGGCATCCTGAAATATGTGTGAAAGCGGCTTTGATACACCTTCAACTCCTGGATCAAACTATGACATTTTCAACTGCTGCTGCCTTCTCATGAGAATTGCAGAACTGGATGAACCCAAAATCTCTGCTTTTTACTTTTCTTGTTTAGAAACATCAGTACCAGGACCATCATCGCTTAATGTCGAACTTTTTTTTAGGATGAATTTTCAACAGAAATGCAACATGTTTAGTGTGTAAATCCATTATAAGGCAAGTTTAGATCTGGAAAACCTGGGAGTTTGTGTTGTTTTTTTTACAACACGTTAGCTGTCTAATGGTCCAAAAAGCCTTAAATAAGCATCAAAGGTTCTACTCATGCATGGACTTGAGTTACATAATAATCAGGTTGGCTGTAGCTCAGGAGGTAGAGCAGGTCATCTACTAATCGAAAGGTTGGTGGTTTGATCCCTGGCTGATCCAGTTTGCATGCCAAATATCCTTGGGCAAGATACTAACCCGAAGTTGTTCTCTGATTCTTCCATCTGGCTGTGTGACTGTCAGATAGAAAACACTCAAGCATGGAAAAAAGTGCTGGTATGAATGGGTGAACGAGGCATTTTGTGCTTGAGTGCTTAGGTAGAAAAGCGCTATATAATAAACAGTCAATTTACCATTATACATAAAAACAGTACACCAGCTAAATTGCACTGGTTGTTACCAACCATCTGAATTTCAGATGGGCACATGGAGTGGTGATAGCAGAAATACACATGCCTTTATACCACTATACTAACGTTGAAGTCTCATGTGTTTTGGTTTGATTTGTTTTTCTTCTTCTTTCTCCTGGGTCTATTATTATTCTATTATTCTACTCATTATATATTATTTAGTAGACGATCATGATTCAATTTTAAAAATGCCCTTTTACAGTTTACAAAACCTAATTTTTCTGGGTAATGAGTTCTGACCCATCTAAAGGCTATGACACCAGCTGAGATTTTACATCAATAGAACATCTGGCACAGGACATCTGTGATGAAAGAAAGGAAGTTTCTCCAAACTTGTGCATTCAGGAAACCCTGCTTGGTCCTGATGGCCTCTCTCATTAGTTTTTCCTCAGGGTGAATGTAGCTGTTGATAATAATGTGGACTCGTGTTATTAAAAGAAAAGAACAAATTACACTTATATTACACTACAATTTCACTATATTACTTCTGCTGCTGTGTTTTTGAATAACGTTTTATTTTAAGTTAAAATGCCACCGGGCTGTAGAGT
Organism: Oreochromis niloticus; assembly: GCF_001858045.2. Taxonomy (NCBI): domain Eukaryota; kingdom Metazoa; phylum Chordata; class Actinopteri; order Cichliformes; family Cichlidae; genus Oreochromis; species Oreochromis niloticus. The sequence continues at coordinate 38,675,130 of NC_031972.2, read as the reverse complement.
GCCCTGTGAGTGTTATGGATCTAAAACAATTTAAATCTCATTTTATATCATCATCAGCCTTATAATAAAATCTCAAAGGTCAACATTTAATTTCCAGATAATTCTGATATTAACAGTAACTCTTGGCCTTAGTGGAATGTGCAGCCCTATATCATTTCTATCTAAAATAGGGTAACAAAAACTACGGACTGCTGAAACATTCAGTCACATAGACTATGACAGTGAAATTGGTGTGTAGAATTGCTAACTAGCTAGCAACAAGCCTCTAACACCATGCGTATGCTAACGGCTAATCTAGTAAACAAATTAACAACAGGAGCGCTGTTATAGTTCTACAACATCTAACAACAAAGTGATGTTAGATGTTTTAGAACTATAAGATGTTCAGATGTGTGTCTTGTTAATTATATCACCATGGTTGCAATTTTGGGTTAGTTTTTCTACAATGAGAGGAAGTGGAGCCACGTCGATTCGTTCAGAAAAACTTTAAATCCATGCAGTACCACTTTTATTCCTCTAAAGTTTGTATAAAAAGTAGAACTTTTTTTTCTTTTAGATGTCGAGAGTACCCAATCTCTTAAAATCTCCTGTTTCTCTTATGTTTTGTCCATCTAGCCTCCGCCTCTGTGGTTCCTGTCCCAGGAACATTTTCATGGCCCCTGAGCCCCAGAGGGAAGCCCAGGAGGGGCATGCTGCGGCGGGCTGTGTTCTCAGACCTCCAAAGAAAAGGTTTGGAGAGAACCTTCCAGAAGCAAAAATATATTAGCAAACCAGACAGGAAGAAGCTTGCGAGTAAACTGGATCTTAAAGACACCCAGGTAAACACCACATCATGGTTTTGGACCATTACTAACACTGTGATGGCTTCAAGAACTTTTTTTCTTTTTCCTCAGGCAAATCTCTGAAGTTTTTATGACACACTTTGACATTTTTTATTCAGTTATGGCCATGAGGAATCCGGTACAACAGTAAAAAAAATTTAACACTCAGTTGATTATAATTTTGGAAGAGATGCAAAAGTTGTCTATAAAGGTTCTCAGTCATTCAGGTCATTGTAGTCTAAGGAGCTTGGAAAGAAAGCGTCTGGAGCGTCTTCAAGAAACTTAAAGAAGTCCAGAAACTTTCTTAGACTAGATGCAAAAGTTATTTTCTTTGGAATAGTGATGAAGGTCATGAGATAATTACAAATTTTAGTAAATCGTATTTGTGTTGTTAAAACATGTTTTTGTGGGAACAGTGGTTCAAGTTCTATAATTATGTGTGAAGCCACCTAATAGGCTACATACAGGTACCATAGGTTAAGCTTGCATTGTTATTGAGGTTACTCCTTGCTGTGTTCTAGTATGAAGAGCTACTCGATTTTTTTTTAGTTTTTTTAGTTATTCCTTTGACACTGTATAAAATAAAAACATGTATAACAATAAATCTTATCCCAAGAAGCTGATTCTGTTCATCTGGACGTAGCGTTTTCAGTGGGAGAAACTTTCATCATTCATCCAAGTGACTTCTTCAGTCTCAGCTGACTGCAGGTTTCCCCAACCTTTTAAACACTGCATTTGCATAATGACTGAAACTAGCACCAGTGGCGAACAATGGGCTATGAGGTCAGTTTCTTGATCAATAATATGCAAATTGTTATGACCATTGATCAATGGCATATATTGATATTTCTGAATAATGCAAAATGAAACTCATAGGATAATTATTATAATAATCACAATAATGAAAAAATTGTGTCTGTGAAGGTTCTCAGTCATCCAGGTCTATCGTAGTCTAAGGAGCTTGAAAATAAAAGCGTCTGGACTTCTTTAAGTTGCTTGAAGACGTTTCACCTCTCATCCGAGAAGCTTCTTCAGTTCGGAAAAAATACTATTTTCAAACAAATATCATGAGCAATGCAAGTTGAATCACAAAACCAAAATCCCATTAGAACTCTAATTATATCTTAGAAAACCATTTTATTATATATGTACATATTTTTCATTTTTCCCTGAGTGCAATCAAAGCACTGGCACTCAGAGGCATTGAGTCTGGGTGGAGCATGTTCCACACCTCTATTGCCAAGGAGTTGCAGCTGCACTGTTGCTAGTGACTATCATTGTGATAATCTGAGAATCAGGTGGTGGACACTGGAGGTGAAGGGAGCTTTTAGGCTGAAGAAGGATTGGGCTTGGTTAGACTGTGGGCCTCTAGAGGTAGCTGCAAGCTAAGTGGAGTTCAGCTCTGGGAGTGGCTGATGCAAAAAAATCAGATGTGGGAAAAGTTTCGGTAGACAATAGAAAAATACTTTTGGTTGGCCTCACAGCAATTCTGGCAAATTTTCAGACAACTCTGAAGGGGGAACTGGTGCTCTGCTCACACTTAATACAATTGTCCTCGGGATGCTACTGACCTCAACTGAGGATATAGTAAAGTGGTGGAAGAAACACACTAAGGATCTCCTCAATCCCAATGTCAAGACTGTCAAGCTATGTGTAATAGAAGCAGAGTCTGTGGATGGAGGGGAATAGTGGCCTCTTACTGGGAGTGATCAACTTAGTTGATCAACTGCTCATTGGCAGGGCCCCTGGGACAGGGTCTTGGGATGTTGTGTGGCTGTCCTGTTTGACATGTCTTCCCAATGCTGTGTGCAGGTCTGGAGCAGTGGCTATGGATGGGTATACTGGGATGTTTGTTCCCCTTTTTAAAGGAGGGGGACCAGAGGGTGTGCTCAAACTACAGGGAGATCACATTCCTCAGCCTACTTAGAAAAGTATTTGTTCAAATTTTAGGAATCTTGGGGTGTTGTTCACAAGTGAGGGTAGAGTGAAGCATGAGAATAACAGATGGATTGGCTCTGCATAGGCTGTACTAATGTGTTGTGGTGCAAAGAGACCTTAGTTTAAATGTGAAGCTGTTGATTTACCAGTCAGTTTATGTTCCTACCCTCAACTGTAATCCCAAACTCTTTGCACGGAGAGAAAGAATGAGGTTGCGGATACAAGTGTAGTTTCCTACAAAGGGTGGCTGGGCTGTCCCTTAAGAGAAGGTGAAGAGTAGAGCAGCTGCTCTTCCACATCAAAAAAGATGACTCCTTGACTCCTCCTAGGCAAGTTGTTTCAGCCATATCCTACTGAAAGGAGGTCCTGAGGCAGATCCAGGTCTCGCTGGAGAGATTGTAGTTCTAGACTGGCTGTGAAACAACTTGAAGAGGTGCCTGGGGTTATGCAAGTTTAGGATTCTCTGTTTAAGGTGCTTGAAAACAGAAACCTAGACAAGTTGTAGAAAATGGATGGATGTACAGTACATAATAAATAAATTTTAAAAAAAAAACCACGGTCTCTCCTTTATTTACCTTTATTTTAAAGTGGTGTAGATTCTCTCCACTGTTGCCAACTATTTGCTCATAGAATATTATATGCTCAGGGAGGACCTGTTATCTTTCTGGCCTGTAGGAGGGTGAGGGGAAATAAATCAGAGAAAAGAGAAGTACGGAATATGCTTTGGTGCTTTTCTTTGGTTTGCTGCTACATATGAAAAAAGTATACATTAAATACTGAAAGGGCAGGAATTTACCAGCTGGCCACCATTAGTAGTTCAAACTTGAATCACAGAGATATTTTCTATTTGATGTTAACCTATTTTTTGTGTCATGTAAAGGTGAAAATCTGGTTCCAAAACCGCAGGATGAAATGGAGAAACTCCAAGGAGAGGGAGCTGCTGTCAACGGGTGGCTGTCGGCAGCAAACCCTCCCAACCAAAACCAATCCCCACCCAGATCTCACTGATGTGGGCAGCACGTACAGCCACAGGCTGAGCAGGACTGCACCATACAACCACGAGTCACATTTCTGTTGTCATCATCGTAACCCTTCAACTCTATCAGAGTCAGGCAAACAATCAGAACTGTCAGAGTCAGACAGTGAAGAAATCACAGTTTTATAAGAGATTCTGATTAATGGAGTATTCCTAGAAGATGATGGAAGAAAATTCAGAAGTGCATGAATTAGCTCTCCATTTTCCCTCTATTTGTTTGTACAGTGTTGTTTATATTACCTTTATAGCATATCTGCACACACTAATTAAAAGTATACTGAGCACTTTTAGATTTAATATTTGTAGATTATTTTTTTAAACTCTAAATATACAAAATGTTCTTTCATTCATATTTGTATTTGTTGCTCTCTCACAAAAAAAATAGAAAAATAAAAATACTTAATTTAAAGTGTCATGTCAGGTGTCCTGTCTACCTTACCAAATTATAAACACAATGCCAACAACACAAAGAAAGTTGGTAAAACAATCCAAAGGGTTTTTAAAACAATCTGCTCTATGATTCTACTGTAGAAGCAGGTAGGTTAATTCCAAGGAGAGGGAGGGTAGTAGAAAATTACACCACAACAGCGAACAGTCAATATGTGACTCCACCATTACTGGAGGCCAAGGTAAAGAGTAAGCATCTGGTTAGATACCATATTTTAAAGGTTTTTAGGGCCAAGTATTTAGAAGCATGAAATTAGAGGTCATCTGTTCTTTATGCCTTTAAGACATTCCTGCAGTTTAATAATTAGTATAGTTATCTGGATTAATGGATGGGTAAAGTTAGGCTTATTTTGAATGGCAGTGAAAATACATGTTATATCTTCTAATGATACTGACTAAGGGAATCATTTATAACATAAACAGAATTACTCCTAGCACGGTTGGCCGCAAGCACTCCTCCTAGCTCTCCTAGCCGCAAGGTGGTTGGTGCAAGCTGGTGGACACCAGAGGTGAAGGGAGTCATCAGAGAAGCAAAAACTTGGGTGGGGGAGAGTTTTTTTCTAAGGCCTAAGTAATTGCTTTGAGACTTTCGTAAGCAATTATGGCAAACCATCAGGTGACTCAGGAAAGTCCTGCTCTACCAACATGGTGGAGTGCTGCTGACTTCAACTGAGGGTATTGTCAGGTAGTGGTAGGTAGGGGTGAAGTCACGGAGGCACCTAAACAGCTCCTTGGTTGCAGGGCCCATAAGTGGATGAGGTTTGCCCTGAGTTCCTGAAGCTTGGGTGTTTGCCCAACCACCCTACATGTGTTCTGTGGACTTGGAGAAGACATTTGACTGTGTCCCTCAGAGTATTCTGTTTGAGGTGCTTTGGCAGTCTGGGGAGTCGTCTACACTAATCTGGATAAATTTGAAAATAGCTAAAAAGGCTTCGCGTCAACACTATCATTTTCAATCGTTTCCAAACAGTTATTGATCCACACCGAAACGACTGAAAATGCTTACATTCCTGTACTGTGCATGCATGAAACATAGGACGATTCGACCTGCATCATTTCTGTCTGCCATTTATTTACTTTCCGGCTCTTTGAAAGGTCGTACCAAAATGTTGAGAAAAAGCACAGAGTTTTTAAATGGTCTGACAATGAGGTGGAGTTGTTGCTGCAAGTAACACAAAAGTACAAAGTTGGAAAAGCGAGTGAGAATTAAAGAATTTGAAGAAAAGCTATCTGGAGGATGTACAAACTGATATTAATCTTTAATAGGGCTGTCAAAATTGAGCACAACAAAACAACTGCAGTATAATGCCCTCCGCCATCTTAGTTTAATTGGTCACATGACTGCATCATTTGACTACAATGCGTCATCGTTTCCGAAAGCCTGTGGTTACGCAGTCCACACTGCGACGTGAAAATGGCGTTTTCAAATGTATCCGCTTTGGAGAGCTTTGGAGTCTCAGTGTGGACGGAGGGCCAAAACAGAGAGAAAAAGATGTGTTTTCAAATGAAAACGTATTAGTGTGGCCTTGCTGTTTTCAATAAATTGTATGCTCAAAAAAATGTTTTGTCTAACTTCGATTTCTTCTTGTTGCATGTTGAAGCTTTGCTTGGAACCTTGTTAAGATCCAACCATGCAAAATATGATTTTTTGCCATTTTTCAAGTGTTCTTAAACTTTTGATCGGGACTGTACAATCTGTGGAAATTAGCTTTCTCCGAAGGGTGGCTGGCCTCTCCCTTAGAGATAGGGTGAGGAGCTTGCCCATTTGGGAGGGGCTCAGAGTAGAACCACTATTCTCCCACATCGAAATGAGCCAGTAGAAGTGACACTGACAAGGATGCCTCCTGGGTACCTCCTGCATGAGATGTTCTGAGGATGTCCCACCAGAAGGAGCCCCCAGGGCAGACCCTGGACCAGCTGGAGAGATATCTCTTGGCTGGTGCATGATGCAGTGACTGTTTCTTCTTCAGTCACCTTTTTCACTTACTGTGTGTTTATACACCACTTTAATTATTAATTATTATTTATCTCTGGCTCTTTTCCACAGTTTACCTATTCCTTTAAAAAACTTGAGTTTAACTGTTCCCTTTTAACTGGTGATTCTAAACTGGCTTTTTGTTTGTTTGTAATGTGTGATTCAGACCCTGTAACAAGCTAACAACCTCTCTAAGGTGTAACCTGCGTCTTACCCTATGACTGTAATAGTTCCAGTGACACTGTGACCATGAATTGGAAATACAAAAGAAAAAGGATGGATTTTTGGGAACTGAATATGCGGGACTTTACTGGACACAATATGACATCAACATGGATTTCTTTTTGTTGTTTTTTTTCCCCAACATTTTATATAATATACAATTAATTGATCATGAAAATCATTTAAAACTAAGAATGGTATTACTTAATGAGACACTAGACACTAAAAAAGTAGCTTGGCTTTACCTACGATACGATTCATAAGTATGTATTTTTCAAAGGATGTTGTTTACAAAGGATGTACAGAATACATTTGTTATCCATCCTTAGCTTTCAAATGTATGACCTTTGTAAATAAAATACAAGAATTTTTAATATTTTATAAAGAACCTGAAACCAGTGCTAAATAAAACATTTCATGAACATAACGTACAAAGCACATGCCGTGTGTGTCACTCTGTCTCACTGGCAGGATTGACAGCAGATCCTTGAATGATGTCTCTGATTCTCTGTGTATCCACCAACAGTGCTTCATTATTAGGGTCAATCTTCAGAGCAGCGAGGAAGTCTTGTAGCCCTGAAATTAAGTTGTAGGTAGATCAGCTGACACCTGGACACCTTTTGAGTCACTGTAAAAAAAACACGCTTCACATATTTGACCTTAACTTTGACCTTAGGTAGGACAAAGCTACTGTCATGCAAGTTACAACTCAAGCCTTGAGTCATGGCTAACAAGTTCTAAGTAAAATCCGAAACAAATCACTGAGTGCAACACATCAGCTTATTGATATTTTAGAGCAACAAACCTTCTGGATAAGCTTGCAGCTCGCAGAAGGCAGATCCTCGACGGACAAAAGCTCGAACTCTGGCAGCTGCATTGGCAGGGACTGGTGGAGTCAGCAGATCAAGTGCCTGCAGTAAAAAAAAAAAAGGGCAGATGTTTACTGTATGCTATTCCTCTGGAAAGTAAATAAATCTTCACCATTCATTGTGAGAGTTAGACCAACCAGAGCAAATCCAGTTGTGAAATTTTCTCACTGCTAAAGTCAATTTTAGTGGTATTATAACAAAGTGGAAGCCACTGGGAACAACAGCAACTTCAGCCACAAAGTTGCAGACCGAGCAGGGTCAGCCGATACACAGAGGGTTCTGCAGAGTCAGTTTATTTACCACTAGAGCAGTGGATTGGTCTTTTATATGTTCCACTGGAGCACTCAAAGTGCTTTACACAATATGCCTCATTCACCCATTCATAAAAGCACATTTTTTTACTTGAGTGCTTTGTATCTAAGATTCACACATTCACACTCACACTCCAATTGTCATGGTCTGGCAGTCCTCACCTGCCGCTCTGCCCGTTGTGTCCGTGTTTGTGGTGTTTCTTTGTTCTCCCTCCTTTTCCCCGTTTCCCCGTTATGTGTGTTTATGTTGACGTTCGTGCTCCCGGAAGTTTAGGATCCCCAATGATCATTCGATCCAAAAGTGTTCCTGCTCTGGAGGCAGCCACACCTGTCGCTCATCAGCCTCCACCAGCTGCAGCTGATTGGGAACGTCCTATTTAACAGTGTGGCCGAGCTCCAGTCGATACTGGATCGTTGAGTTTACCTCGTCAGTACAGCCGTGGACTTGCTTTTGAAAAACCTCACTTTGGAGATGGATTGCCTAGCTAACTCACTGTGTTTATCTTCACTAGGAATCGGGAGCAGAGTGTGTTTTCACGGGAGCGGAGTCACGGATTGGATTGGAGTTTGGAGTTTGCCATTTCACTGTTCACGGACACAAGCACTGTGTGGGGAAGATCACCTTGCCGGGACTTGTATATATTATACCTGTTGTTTTTCACTGTAAATAAATTCACTGTTTTCTCTTGGAAGAGTCCTGTGTTTGGGTCCGTATCCTACCTACACCCTGACCCCAATGGATGCTTCAGAGAGTACCTTGCGGTTAGTATCTTGTCCAAGGATAACTGGAATGTAGACTGAGGCAGCCAAGGTCCTTCTGACTAGTAGATGGCCTGCTTTACCCCCTAAACCACAGACACCCCTTCTCCATCTGGCAATCCAATGGATGAGCCTTGGTTTGTGTCAGTACTTGTCTGACTGCATTGTGCCAAGTGTAAAGTTTGGTGAAGGCGTGATTATGGTGTGGGGTTATTTTTCAGGTGTTGAAACTCTTAAAGCTTCAGCATACTAAGACATTTTGGGCAATTTCATGCTCTCAGCTTCATGAGAACAGTTTGGGGATGAGAGAGTCCAGATCTCAACGCACAGAACACCTTTTGAATTCATTAGTACAGAGACTAATTCCTCCCAGGCCTACTTATCCTTGTGCTGACTCCCCATTAATGTCTGACCTCATTAATGCACTTTTGGAATAATGGTCAAAAATTTCTATAAACACACTCCTGGGATGTTAAAACTTAAGTTCATATACATGGCTGATAAGCGAATACTTTTCCCAATATAGTATATAATGCAGTGATCCTAGTTCAAATCTGCTCTGAGGCCATTTAATGCAACTCCCAGCTTTCTGCCTGTCTATCACAACAAAAGACTAAAGAAGCCCAAAAGATAAAAGTAAAAATTTAAAAAGATATAAAAGAAAAAATACCTGAGAGGAGTCTTCAATGGCCTTGTGAAAATTCCTTAACTTCAGATGGCATGCGGCCCTGTTTGAATACAAAGCAGGGATCTTCCCCATGAGCCTGATAGCCAAGCTATAGGCATTCACTGCTCCCAGGAAGTCCCCAGTGGCAAAACATTTGCTAAAAAATAAAGTGCTGTTAATCAGAGCTGATAACAAGGTAAATACAATTAATTAAACAGTGAAATTAAGCATGAAAAAACAAAACATTTCAGTTACTCCAAAAAAACAACAATATTTTGTACTTAGAAAGATAACAAAAAGTAAACCTCCTTAGAGACACTTTGAAAGTACAGGTTTATGGAAAACGGTTAGTTAACAGTCAAACTGTTAAAAAAATGTTTTGGAGCTTGTTAAACTCTGCCCCTAGAAAATATTTCAATCAATAAAAAACAAAAGCAAAAGACCCAAACTAACACTAAACTAATAATAACCAGACTAAAAAAGGACATCCACCCTGGAAACTAAACCTAACTGAACTGAAATTGGAAAAAAACTTGAAACTTACTAAAAATTATATAAAACTAATTAAAAAAAATATTTAAACTAAACTCTGTTTGCTGACACACTTCACTCACTCTCCTTTGTCCTTTAACCAGTAAGGGTTCCCCTCCTCTTCCTTCAGGTCTTTTAGATCATCAACATCCACATTTCGCCAGGTTTCAGCTTGTTTTCTCAGCCACTAGTTGGTTAAAAAAAAAAAAACAAGCATATAAAAATAGCAGGGCCAGCAGTTCTGTTATCTGTTTAACAAACAAAAGCCAGATCTACAGAAGTGATCAAATAGCAGTGACTGTAGAAAACATGACCTAACAGCTCCCCCAAAATGAATCCAAAACATCTCTATTGCCCCCTGGTGTCTGACTGCAGTATTAATCATAAACCCCTTGTCTTCCATGATAGCAGATGACACTGGGGTCAAACTGTCAAGCTAAATCAAAAGTTGCTTTCCGCCATTACTAGTAGCACTGATCAGCACTGACTTGAGTTCAAGTGGTCTCCTTTCTGCTAAGTTTGATTCTAATGACTACCTTGATTGGGTCATGGTGACAGTGTTAATTAGCAGCAGAAACCGGCGCATCTCTGCTTGGAAACTGCAGATAAAGCAGGAATTTTGAGAGGTGGTCCAGTATTTACTTTCCAAAAGAGTCAACTGTTAGGGTATCACCCAGTGTTTTGGTTATTGGACTTTTTGGACCTTTTTTTATTGTTATAATGTTCCACGTTTCTTAGTCTTTATTTAGTATTGTTTAGTTTTCTTGTGCTTCTTAGTTTCATCCTTTGTATTTCTATGCAAAGGATGTAGCGACGTAATTATAAACTGTTTCCCAGTTTAGTCAGTTTTGTCTTCATGTTTGTTTGCCTAGATGTCTGTTTTACCAGTTGTGACTCTGTGTGTGACTCTCTCACCCTCTGTCTCTCACCCTTCGCTCTCTCACCTTCTATGATCCCTTGTTTGTCTCTCGCCCTCTCTCATCCCTCGCTCTGTTATCCGTCTCAGTGTGCGTGTTTCTCGTACTTCCTGTTTAGTTTGTCTGTAAGTCCTGTAAGTCTTTGGGTCCTATCCTGCCTGCCTCACACAGCCTCATGACAGCGACTGTCTGCTCTACACTGACAGCCTGAGGTGTTCTGCAGTAAACTGCACTAACCGTCAGAAAGACGTGTGGCATCATCACCCTTTTTTGTTAAGCAAAAGGTGTTTGTCAGCTAATCAGTAATTAGTCCTTAACTATCCTGCTAAAATGAGCAGTCAGCTGTTGGGGAAAGCTGGTGTTTGTTTACTAATCCATGCATATCAATCAAATTAACCTGAAAAGAAACTACTGTATGTTTGAATGTTTCAAAAAATTGTATACTTCAATCCCTCATAAATAGCACGTTTAACACAGTTTTAACAGAAGATGAAGTACTGAGAGGACTGAAAATGTTGTCACTGTATTCTTCACAATGACTGGCTGTAATATCACTTCCAGTTTGTAACTTCTGTTTGTTGATAACACAACTGATGTTAACTAAATAAAAGACACAGGATTAATTGAAAAAAAATGTGAAAAATATAACAAAGTCTAGTATGCTGTGCTGACACCAAATATAAACAAAAACGAATTTTATGTTTAATTTTTCCACTAATTAATTTTTCAGCACCAGCTGTTTATATTTATTTATACATTTTTTTTACATGTCAGCTGTCAGCAGAACTGTAGACCCACTAAATGTAAAGAAAACATTACCTGTCAGTACAGGGAACGATCCACTTTATTTAAGGTTTGAGAGATAAACTAAACTTCACATCTGACATTTGGTGATGATTCTTTTTTCTTTGTGGCATCAGGAGCTGCCCTCAGATTCAGACCTAGGAACCATCCAGTGATAACAGATAAATCACCCAGTATATGCTCATTTTATCTCGGAGTAAATTTGTCATAACTCAAAAATTAACTGATCAAAAAAGGCTAAAAGTACCGAAAGATGTACTGTCAGTGAAAGCTGTAGGTGTTTTACTGAGAAAGCTAAAGACAAAAAGCAAAGGGATTAATCATCCATATAACTTATAAAGAGAAACACATTAAGAATTGTAAACTGGAGTGGTTGTTTTGTTGTTTAGCAAGCTTCACACTACTAGGACCAAGCTGACCTTAACCAAGGAAATCCAGACCAGCTAGGTCCTAATGGTTTCTGCAGCTTGTTTTTCCCCAGGGTGAATTTAGCTGCTGATAATATTGTGGATTCTCTTTCTGTCTCAATGTTACCAGACTGTAGAGTGCTCGGAGCATATAATGGATGTAAAACTGTTTAAATCCATTTGTTTATGTCATCCCCAGTCTTATGTATAAATCGCAAAAGACAACATCTAATTTCCAGATTATTCAGATATTTACAGTAACTCTGGGCCTCTGTGGAGTGTGCGGTTGATGTCGTCTCCAGTTATAAAACGAGGATAAAAAAAACTAAGGAGTGATTAATTATTCAAACATAATGACAGCAACAAAGGTGTGTAGCATGTCTAACTAGCCAACAACAAGCCTTTAATGCAGTGCATTAAAAGACCCCATATGTAAACTGCATGGGGGCACTTTTGCAGTCACCAGCGTGTGAGTGGATGGGAGTGTGACGCAGCATCTCAGTCCTACTGGGCGGATTCTGGCTTAAAAAAATTCCACATGGTAGCCCTGACAAGTGCACAGTGGGAAGTAGTGAAGCCATGGCATCCATCTTTTATACAGTCAGTACAGCTAAGATGTAAAAATACTCCATATTAATTTTTTTCTATTTCTGTTTTTTTCCCCCCAGTGGATTAATGTTACCTTTAGGGGCCAAGGGAGTGTACAGTTATCCAAATACCCGAATGAACAACCACATTTTGTATTATATAAATGATCATGCAATAATTTATTTGCTACACTATGTATGTATGTATGTATGTTAAGTGTGATTAAAATCCTAACTCTGAAACTGGAGCCACAGTCCATTGTATTGTTATTGTTGTTCAAATACTCTCTTAAAATGGTTATTGAAAACTCCATACTCCATAATTCTTTTTGACGGTGGTATTGGTTTTCACAGCATTCAGGAACTCACCTCCTCCTCCTCTGGAAGTCTGGACTCTCTGAGAGCTGTTGGAAAGATTCTTGGGGTGAATGTAACTTGAATGTTTCCTCTGTGTCTTGGAGGAGGGAGTTCATCTTGTGCTTTCTTGCTCTTTGCATTACTGTTGCTTCTTTGATCTGCAAGCAGGAACATGTTCATTAATATCAGCCTGTATAATGCCAAATCTCAGCACCAGGAAAAAACACTGTAGACTGCAAGACAAATTTGAACCATTTGTCATTCTATGAAGCTTCACTTCAGGCACTTTGCCTAACTCACATCCAGGGCCAATTTATAGTTACCAATTAACCTAATATACATGTTTTTGGACTATGTGGTAAAGCTGAAGTACTCAGAGGAAGGCAGGCACAGGATAAGATGCAAACTCCACACAGAAAAACTCTGGGAGTCTTTCTGTGTGGAGCTGGGACTCAAACCAGGAACCTTCTTGCTATGAGGCAACAGCTCTAACCATGACACCATGCTACCTAAAAGAAGTGCAATGATGGCTTGAGGTTAACAATGTTAATTCAGAGCAAGAGGGTCCTGGGTTCAAACCCATAGAGGCCCTTTCCGTGAACTGCAGGCTCGCCATGTGCTTGCATAGTGTTTTTCTTGTCCGTCCATCCTAGGTGAATGCTGCCTATGTCACCTCAAGAGTTGCATTTCCTGTTTTTTTGTTTGGTTGGTTTTTTTTACTCACCCAATTTCATTTTTTCTTGGTCAGAAGGTCCACATTTCTGCCTCTCTGTCTCTGTTCTTAGTTGGCGTGATCTGGCTTTTTCACTTTGCAATTTCAGCTGGACATCCTGCTCTGCTTTTTGTTGTTGTCTGAAATGCCATGCAGCCAACTCTTGTGTGGTTTTCTCTTGTTCTGCGTCCTTTATCTTCTGGATACTGTCTCGTTCCTCTTTTTCAAGCTGAACTCAAGGAAAACATAACAAAACACTAGAGGCTCTTTTCAGGATCAAACAGGAGAATTTTAGTGATCAGTTTGGACATTTTGGTGATTAAACAGAGTGGAAAATTACCTTTATCACTGTCTCCAGAGCATATTTGTTATCTGCTTGTTGTTTTGCTGCCTTGCTTATAGACTCTGAAGAAAGCTTTTCGTGGTATTTTAACAGAGCCCTCTGTCTGATCTCCATTTTTTCTTTATTATCTGAAAAACATTATGAACTTAATTTAATCGGGTAATTTCACTAAGATTAAAATCCCAAGTAAAGCCTGCTAGGGTTGGTTGGGCAGCTGGGCGAATATCTATCAACAACTGAACTGAAGTAATACTAAAGCTGAAGTAACTTCATGTGCCCAACACACTTATGAATACTGAACAGGCAGGGCACAGAAAGGGTAGAAAAATATGCAGTGATTCCCAATTTTGATAGAAGCTGTGCACAGAGCATCAGCAGAGGAACAAACAAGGAACAAACTTCTAAAACACTCCTGATGTGATTTGAAGCATTTTGAAGAGCAAAACAAAGCTCGGGATAATGCTCTCTCTCTAGTTTCTAAAGGTGAAGAAATAGCAGCTTAATATGAGCTCCAATGACTAGTTCAGTGTCTCCCACACCTATACTTCACCTGGTATATTTGGTGATTAATTTTAGCATTTGTTATTTTTATTTTTTTAATTAATCTATAAGAGCAATCATCCCAGGGATGAGATATTTACTAGAGTATCTGGCAAATAGAATAAAATATCCAATCAATCAGCTGGTTAACCAATGAAGTGTGTGTGGCTCTTTTTCTGGTGCAAATATAAATGGACACATATTTATGTGTGTCATGTTAAAAAGAAGCTACACTCTCTTTCAGTTCTAAGGTTTTACATATCAGGACATAATAGAAAATGGCCCTTAGCAGGTCTTAAAATGAGATAAACAATGACATCGCTTACCTAACAAAAACCATGCAAAAAATGCACAAGCAGTGTTTGAAAAAATAAGCCTACCAGTTGGTATTACAGTTTTTCTTGATTTCACAGCAGAAAAACACTCTCACTACTCTTGGTGCAGTTCTCAAATCAGTAATGCATTTCCCCACCCATAATAGCTTTTGTCATTGTTTTTATGGACACTACTATTGTTTTCATGTTGTTTTCAACATTAACAGTTTGTACTTTGTCAATCATGGACTGTGAAATGGAGCAATCGTTAGCCATACAGCTTGATGCCTACATGGATGGCATCAAGCTGTATGCCAGGAGTGAAAAAGACATCGACTCACTGACCGATACCACTAGGATGTACAGCTAGAAGTATAGTTGGATTGTAACAAAGAGAGAAAAAGGGGATTGCACTACCAAAAGGCAACTATGTAGACACTGGGAACAGCTACAAGTATGTGGGAATCCCGCAGGTAAATGGGAACCATGAAGAGGCCACTAGGAAAGCCGCAACTCATGGATCTTTGTTGTCTCATGAGACAACAGATGAACAAACTGGTGATGGCTAACCAACCAGACATAGTGGTGGTGGACAAGCAGAGAAAGACGGGCGTAATGATAGATGTAGCTATACCAAGTGATAACAATATCAGATATATAAAGGCTAATTTACACCCTACTCTCAAAAACTGATATAGATTTAACACTGTCTGTGTAGTAGATTTAAGAAATACATGCTTAGAGTAAAAGTTCTTAAAACATGTTTACTGCCATCTTGTGCCAGTACAGAACGTGACATCATCGGGTTTCTTGGTTGGTTGCAGTCAATACACTCACATTAGTTTATGTTAGCTAACTTTAACAGAACCAATAACTCAAGGGAAGACAAGGGGAGAAAATAAAATCTCCCTTAGGGGGTCACTTTTGTACTGCCCCCAGCTGCAACAATGCTTATGTTAAGAAACCAAGAATATAAGGTTCACTTTCACTTTGTCTCTTAAGCAGTAAGTGTTTCTTCGTTGGACTAGTTGCACTGAGACAGGAAAATCCACCTGTTAGCCATAATTTTCGTTTTTATAAAGCAGGATGGCTGGATGTACCGAGAGGCGCAATCAGCTGATGCGATCAGCGCTATTTTATGCAATAAAATAGTCTCTCTATCCCAAGAACACTCAAACAGTTAACAACCTATCAGGTTACTACATGTGCCTCACACTACAAACATAACTATGTTTCTTATCGAGGCACAATTGGGAATCTGATGATGTCACGCTAAACATGTTTTGATAACTTTAACTTTCAGCACTTATGTCTTAAATCCAGCTACACAGTAACTTTTGTATCCTTGTCAGTTTATGAGACCAGGGCTCCATGATGTAAATTAGCCTTTATACAGGAAGTGTTTCAAGTCCATTTTAAATAATTTTACAAGCTTGTAATTGCTAGATAAAAGCCCTCAAGAGACACTGTTCACAGGAAAACATCCAGCTTACCACATCAAAAATTTCAGGACTGCTGCATGACCTACACTGTCTCTTTTTGAACTGTCAGAGACAATGTATTATCTGTCAGTCATTCTTTCAATGACACATTATCATGGGTTCAGAAGACCAGAGCCTTGTTGTTTATTGAAATGACCACAAGTTGAAGCTTTTACCTGTACTTATCATCAGATGCTCCCACACTTTGTTGGTCCTTTTTGGCAAAGTGATGACTGCACATCCATTTGCAACCCTTACTGCGATTCTGTCATCATCAACAGGCTCAAACAAGAAGGCTTCAAACAGATAAGGGGGGAAATGCACCTGTGAAGAAGAAAAAACATGAATACATGTTATACTGTAAGAATTGTTGTTAAGAGAAATGTAAGACCATCTTCTGGTTCTTGTTTAGCGATTAATTAGAATAGAATTTTGATGTACATATATAATTTATATATATATATATATATATATATACATAAAAATAATCATATATATATATATATATATATATATACATATATATACATATACATATATATATATATATACAATTCTTTTATATATATATATAGTTATTCTGACGTCTTAGCACTGGCTTTTTCTTGCTGCAACTCGTCCTGTCAAACCTGCAGCTTGAAGTCTTCTATTCTCAGTTGAAACTAAGACTTGCTTACTACAACTTCTATTAAGCTGTGCTTGAAGCTGTTGTCCTGTGAGCCGCCTATCACACAAGCTGTTAACTCTCAGAAACTTGTCCTCTGGTTAGGTTGTGGCTTTGAGTCTGCCAGACCTCTTCCTATCAGAGTTTGCCCCAGTTTCTGAGTGCCTTTTGATGCTGAAGGAAACTGTAATCACTGACACTTTGACTTTCTTTGCAATTTCTCTATAGGAAAGACCTATATTTTTAAGTGTTATGATGGTCTGTCTTTCTTCCATTGTTAATTGCCTTTTTCTCGAGGGTATGGTACCACAGTGTGTTCCAACTCTGCTTTTATGCAGACAGAGGGGGACGGTAGAAAAATATCCGGTTGGGAGGGGGGCTTTAATGATGCATTTGGGAAAAACTCATGCAGACAGCTTAATATGGTCAGGGCAATTTATATTTATATATTTCTTTTCCTTCTTTTCCTTTTCACGTAGATGACTACAAAAGCATTGATAGAAGCGCTCGAAAATATATACAGCAGCTGAGTTGGCTGCTGCTCATAAACTTGATCAAACTGCGGGACATCGTTTCACGATGTCTCAATTCTGTGTGACACAGAAAAAAAATGCTATGCAGTCCAGCTTAGTCTCTTACTGAGACCAGGCTCATGGTAAAGTCGCATAGATATAGTATTTGATACACAAACAGTAAAAATACAAAACTCCTTTTTTCAGAACTTTACCTTGAGGTAATCGTCCGTACAGACAATGTCTACCTTCCCGGCTTTCGTTCCTTTTAGAGGCACATTAATGTAAAGCGTCGTCTCCGTCTGGGTCCAGACGTAGTCCATCACGACCAGAGGCATTTTTGGTACAGCTGAGCTCAATGTTTGATTCGCCTGTTTTTAGAAGAGCCAAAAGGTTGTGCTTTGATTAAAAAATCGCTCTATTTCGTTTCATAAACGTATCCGACGTCAATTCCCGTCGCACCTCGTCATGTTACTATGGTAACCATAAACAAAATGCTGACTTTGAGTTTGTCGGAAAAACCTAAACTGAAATTCGTAATGCATAACCACAATGCACTAAATATTTTTTATATATTCTTCTATAAAAATCCGCAAAGCAGAAATCAAAACCTTTCACTTTCTCGGCACAAAGTGCACTCAACAACCTACGTAAGAGGATTAAGGGTACTGACAAAAAAGTGGGGGCATCATTTCCATTTGTTTGTTGTTGTTGTATTTCCAGAATCCTGAAGAAAAAATTCTGTATCTTCAAGTGGATTGGAGACGGAGCTTTTTTTCTTAGAATTCTGGAAAAACAAACAAACAACATCAACAACACAAAACCCCAAAACAAAAGACTCACACACTTTTTGTTTGCCACGGGCCCTAATGCTCTTTCATAACATCCTCATCTTTGAGGTTAATTTAATGGAATGTTTTTTTTCACTGAAGCTTAACTCTAACATCTCCCTTCTAAGAGGAGAAGCTACCAGACCCTGGCTCAGTGGTTCTCATAACTCACTTCAAATGTTATTACTGTTAATCAGCTCCTGTCTGTCTTCTCAGATTCAGCTAAATGCTACAAAACTATTCAGATGGTGCTTGACAGTGCAAATGGATAATGACCCAATGCAACCCAAAAGTTTCCCCAGGTTAACTAATAAGATATTCTTAAATGCTCAAGTTAGTCACTGAAGGCTGACTAGGGCAGTAACAAACAGCAAATGAAGGTGGCTGGAGTAAAGACTAGTGCCGTATGCTATAAAGCAAATTCAACATACCGAGGGTATCATTATATTATCTGGTTTCACTTACCTTGTCACTGGTGATCAGGATAATGGGGATGATATTGTTACAGCATCACCTTGATCACAAACTGATTGAACTAAAACACAACATACAGTTAACAACATAAAACACAACAGTAAAATGGGTAAAATAGAGACATAAAATTATCTACATAACATATATAACATACCTCGTCAACTGACCCATGCTTAGTGGCAGAAATGAGCACCTTACAGATACTAGGTTGAGGTTTTGTGTTTGATTTGTTAAAGTCACTTTGTCTTATGGTTTGATATGATATAATGGGATTACATGCAATACTTGCAATACATCTTTTCCTGTGACCTTTGGCCAAGAGTGTAAATTGTCCCTAAAGGCGTTAGCTATTGACAAAAGGCCCTTCATAACGTTCATGCTGCCTCATATGAATCTTCAGAGCCAATCAGAAAATACCCATCTAAGGCTTCACAGCTGCCAACATACTTCTGTAAGACAAATATCTTTTCTGCAGTGGGAATGTTCCTTCACAATATTAGAGCCTGAAAAGATGCTTTTCAATGCTTAAACTTAAGTAAATGCCCACTAAATACAGAGGGCTCTGGAATAGGTAGTCTATTAGCTGACATTGCTTCTGCCAAAACCTTTACAAGCTCACCTGCGCTCCAATGAGTGATGTTTACCTCTCTTTTTAGTTCTGAGGGTTGATTAGTAGCATTGTTGAACTCTGTTACCTGTACGTTTGCAGGGGTGGTTGCAGGAGTGACTCTTTCTTGCTTCACTGAAAAGTAGTCTTCCTCGTAAACTTGTAGTTCTGCTTTTGCTGCCTTGAATCCTTTTAGATTTTCCATCTTTCAATTTCTCTTTTCAAGCCCTCAAATGACTTTCTCAATGCAGCACCTTCCTCTTGTTGTCGCTTTATCACAGCTGCTTTCTTCTTTTCTCTTTTAACATGCCTCAGTTTCCTCCTTCTCCTCTAGGAGGCATTGTGACATTGCAGCAGCATCTTGTTCTGCAGTAAAGCGTTTCTTTTCTTCTTCACGCAATTGTACTTTTTCTCTGTATTTCTCTTGTTCAGTCTTAATCTGAAGCAAAGCCTTTGTGGCTTCATACTCCACTGCAGCTTCTTGTCTTTTGGTGGAGGAGCCATTAGAAATAACTCTATTGGCTTTAAACTGGCTATGAACTGAGACACTAACAGAGCAAGAGGATGTAAATATACAGCTAGGATCAGGCCATACAATCTCCTCTTGCTTTTCTCCTTTAATGTGACCTTTGATGTTTTGTAAAATCACTGTAGTCACTGAGGTGGATTTGTCTAGCTTGGAATGCATATCATGAGGTGGTCCATCCATTGCTCTATACTCATCATAAATATCATTAAGCTTGGCTACTTCTCTTTGTACAATGTTCATGTGACCTTCAAGAATGTCAAGTGGATCTCCTTTTAAACAGATTTTTTGCAACTTTGATTAATGCTTTGCATCTGTCATAAATACTGTCAAAGCAGCGTTGAAGCCATTGTATCCTTTCTTTATGGAATTCTTTTCCCTTTTCTCTGAGCATGTGAGGCCTTTCACTTCTATGCAGCTCTACTTCCACTCTTTGCTCTAAACAGGTTTCATCCACTTGCTCTGCTTCTGCAGCTTGTTCTGCACTGGAAACTTCAATTTCTGTTTCATTTGTTTGTGACATTTTTGTTTTTCTTGAATTGTTATGCATTTATTTCTTAATCTCCTTAACCTCCTTTTAACTTGACTTTAGAAATGAATTGTGAACTTGATTGCATTAATTCCCGGGCGATCGTGGCTCAAGAGTTGGGAGTTCGCCTTGTAATCGGAAGGTTACCGGTTCGAGCCCCGGCTCGGACAGTCTTGGTCGTTGTGTCCTTGGGCAAGACACTTCACCCGTTGCCTACTGGTGGTGGTCAGAGGGCCCGGTGGCGCCAGTGTCCGGCAGCCTCGCCTCTGTCAGTGCGCCCCAGGGTGGCTGTGGCTACAACGTAGCTTGCCATCACCAGTGTATGAATGTGTGTGTGAATGGGTGAATGACTGGATATGTAAAGCGCTTTGGGGTCCTTAGGGACCATAAAAGCGCTATATAAATACAGGCCATTACCCTTCTTGCTACCGTTTGGTGCTGTTGTTGTCAGGCTTCACACAGTTTCTTATTGTTTCTCCCACCTTGTGTCACTTTTCCAAACACAACTTTAATGTCTGGCTTCCGGACATCTTTATGAAGAAGCAACTGGTGAACGTGTGTGTCGATTAATATTTGCAGCAGCCTGGTCCTTGGTGCAGTGACACAATGTTGCCACCAGGGGGCCGGGAATCATGCAGGTCCGAGTTCAACTATCACTATCACCTCTGCTTTAATGTGAGTTGTACAAACTTGGGGTTGCCATTAAGCTTGCCATGCTCATACTTTAACATGGGTGTGCATCTCACTCAGACGCACCAGGGGAACCAACATGCAGTACAATAGTTCCTACATGAGAATCTCCACAATAAATGTCGTAATGACATAAAATATGCATAGTGCAAAACAAAATATGTTAACTAAAAGTATGACAGTAAAAAGGTGGTCTTGGGAGCACCTAGCTTATATGAAAGGGCCTTTTATCGGTCTAATAATGTTTACAGAAAACTATAACTGTTATGGAAGAGATCCAGAACTGAATAATAACTAACAATTAAATGCAAAGTTGTGCATAAACACACAGTGATTGAAAAACAAGGTAAGTGGAAAAGAATATACATTATGGCAAGGACCCAGCACCCTAGACCTAATGCAGTGTAACTAAAGGAGGAGAAGTTGTGGGTGGGTTCTTAAACATTTTGAAAGAAGAGGCCTTCCCATAATAATAGCTTAAAATGCAGTGTTAATGCTGTCATTTTCAGTATCTACATGGATGTTAAAATCTCACACAATAAATATTTTATCTGAGCAAAGCCCTGAATCAGATTAAAAATAGTCTGAAAATCAGACAGAAAGTCTGTGTAAGGAATAGGTGGTCAACAGATAACAAGGAATAAAACTGATTTTTGAGTTTACCTGTTAGCAAGCAAGGAAAAAATTTATTTATATAGCACTTTCAGACAACTACCAGCTGAAAACAAAGTCCTGTACACTTAACATGACAACCCCCCCCCCCCCCCCCCCCCCCCCCCCCCCGATACATTAAATAAAATTTTTAAAAAATCTTAAATAAAAAAAATTGATTAAATTAAAATAATAAAATCAGCACATTAGATTAAATCAGAGCAGTAAAATCAGGGTCAAACTGTGTCAAGGAATAAAAATTGGTTTTAAGATGTGTTTTAAAAATGGACAATGAAGGGGCCTCTCTAATGTGCAGGGGCGGGTTATTCCAGAGGTTAGGATCAGCGATAGAGAAGGTCCTGTCCCCTCTGAGCTTCCTCTTGGACCTGGGTAGCACCAAGACCAGATTGTCACCTGACCTGAGAAACCTGGGGGTTGAGTAAGGATGAAGAAGCCCAGAGAGGTAAGATGGGTCAAAACTGTTTAAGCGTTTGAAATAAAAGCATGGATTACTGTTTCAGAATGCAGCCCGGATAAAATAGGTCTTACCTTTGTCAAGCACCTTAAATGAAATGAAATTAATTAAGAATAAAAAGTGGACTTCACAGTAGCCCTAATTTTTGTGTTCAATATAAAATCACTGTCCACTTTAGAACCCAAGTTAGTAACAACAAGTTGTAATTACTCTGCCAGGGGTCCCGAATCAATAGAGGAAGAACCATAAGGTCTTCTAGGACCAAACAGGATCACCTCTGTTTTGCTTGAATTACAATTAAAAAAGTTTAGGGCCATAAATGATTCTATATCTTCTAGACATGCCAGTAGGGGTTTAATAGAGAAAGATCTTTCTGCTTCAGAGGCAGATAAATCTGACAGTTGTCGGCATAACAGTGGAAGGATATTCCATGCTTTCTAAGCATGGTTCTCAAGGGCTGTAAATACAATGAAAAACGCAGACGCCCTAGAATTGAGCCCTGCGGGACCCCAAACTGAAGAGCAGCAGAAAAGGACTCCTACCCCAAAAAGTTACCACTAAAAATTCTATCAGACAGATAAGACCTAAGCCAATTCAACTCAACAGAGTCGTCAGTGGACACGAGGAGATGCTGGCCGGGTTCTCCAGAACACCCAGCTGATGTGGCATGATACTGGCCAGGCTCTTCAGAACCCCCAGCTAACGTGGCATGATGCTGGCACAGTTATCCTGAACCCCCAGCTGACTTGACATGATGCTGGACTGGCTCCTCTGAACCTCTAGCTGGAACAGATGCAGGACCAGAAGGTACGGAAACTCCTGGCTCAGGCGAAGCTAGCTGGAGCTGCGTGAGACAGACAGCCAGCTCAGGTTGCCTTTCAGGCTGCAGCAATGCATAGTCCTTTGCGGGCAGGATGAGCTCGCCTGAGCCCTCGGTGAAGGCTGCTGCAGACTGTAGAGATGGCTCGCACAAGCTCTCATCGGAGACAGGAGGCTGAGACAACCCGGCAGAGCTCTCAATGGAAGCTGCTGTGGACCGCTGGGAAGGCTTGTACGGGCTCTCAGCAAAGACAGAAAACTGAGATGGCCTGGCAGAACTCCCAGGGGAAGTAGCTGAGGGAGGCTGAGAGAGCTCAGAGCTCTCAGCTGATGAACATGGTAACAGAACAGGTGGGTGAGCAAAGGAGTGATCTAATGGCTGAGCAGACGACAGAGCTAATGAGTGAACTGGTAACAGAACAGATGCCTGACCTGGTAACAGAGCTGTCAACTGAACTGAAGACTAAGCTGTCAACAAAACAGGAGACTGAGCTAACAGCTGAGTTAATGATAGAACTAGGGACTCGAAGCAAAGGCTGTAGTGTATGCGGTAATGATGGTTGTAGTAATGGTGGTGATGGTTGTTAAACTAACCTTTCTAAACTAACCTTTCTGAGCCTCTACGACATGAGGACAGGGGCCTGACCGGCTCGCCTGAGCCTCCAGCAGAAACAGGAACCGGACACTAGCCACTCCCACCCGAGGAGTAGGTATGGGTGCTGGAGGGTGCTTCTCCTTTGCCTCTCTGTGTTCCTGCCCCCAGGGGAGCTCAGGCCCGGCCTTTCCCTGCACCCGTTTCAGTTCCTCAGGTGAGGGAGGCGGAGGTCAGCTGGTCCTTGCTCTGGCTCCCAGGCCGGCTGAGTCCCTGCACCCGTTCCTCGGGTGGGAACAGCAGCTGCCCAGCGGTTGCCTTTACCTGTCCTGGCTCCCAGGGTGAGGGCGGCCGTGAACCAGCTGGACCTCAGCCTCCCTCACCTGAGGAACTGAAATGGGTGCAGGGAAAGGCCAGGCCTGAGCTCCCCTGGGAGCAGGAACACAGAGAGGCAAAGGAGAAGGCTCAGCAAACAAAGACTTATCCAAAGTGGGTTTTGCATTTTTACCACCAAGATTAACACTCTTTGAAAAGAACAGTCTCTGATTTAACAATCTTTGGAGACACAGTCTCAGAGTTATTCAACTCAGGAATGACAGAACCAAAATTGACTAAACCCGACCGGACAGAACTCGAACCAACAGTCTTTGACTTTGACTTTTTTGGAGGGTGATAATGGTCTTTGATCCTTCCCTGCTCAGAGGGAGCAAAAACAAAAAGGTTTTCCCAGTCCACATCATCATCCAGTAGAGAAACACCAAACCTATCTGTGCTGAGTCTATTGTTTGTGGACTCAGGAGGAGAGTGTGAAAAACAGTCATAATCTCTCACCACCGGGAGTTGCTCAGCGGAGTATGTATGCGACGGCTTGAGTGCTGCTTTCTCTGGGAAGTGGAATCGAGCGGGGTAAACAGCTGAGCCTCCGGCACGCAGAATGGCGACACCGAGGCTAGAGCATGAGCAGAATTCCCACCTGAAGCGGCCACAGCT
This sequence comes from Oreochromis niloticus, assembly GCF_001858045.2. Lineage (NCBI taxonomy): Eukaryota > Metazoa > Chordata > Actinopteri > Cichliformes > Cichlidae > Oreochromis > Oreochromis niloticus. The sequence continues at coordinate 38,650,733 of NC_031972.2, read as the reverse complement.
TGGTGGGGGCTTTCGGCAGTCCTGAGGGACCGCTCTGGTGGCTGCCAAGAGCCAGCCGAGTTCCTTAGAATGTGGGCCCGTAGTCAGGAGTGCACCACGGCCTCAAGTAGAGCTCCTCCTCCAGCTGGGCGATGGCTGCCTCCTGCCGCTTGTACAGCCTGTGGTCTGCTGGGTCCATGTTATTGTCGGAGCGTACTGTCACGGTTTGCAAGGCAAACAGAGTGAAGATTGAGAGGGATGGACTCAGGCGCAGACAATGATGCAGGAGAGAATGTTTCAAACTGAAAACGAGTCTTTATTTGTGACTGAAAAGAAACACTACAAAATGTCTGTGAAGGTTCTCAGTCATCCAGGTCATCGTAGTCTAAGGAGCTTGGAAATAAAAGCGTCTGGATCTTTTTTTAAGTTGCTTGAAGACGTTTCACCTCTCATCCGAGAAGCTTCTTCAGTTCTAAGGGTCAAATGGTGGAGAGTCACAGATTTAAACCCAGTGGGAGTTTCCCCCCAAAGGGGGACAAAGGACCCCCTGATGATCCTCTACCTAATCACATGAGCCAAGGTGTGAAAGCGGGTGTGGGTCCCAATCAGCCAGGGTTTCGGGTGAGCTCATTGTTAAACCTGGCCCCATGTGATTTCCTGAGGTCAGATGGCCCAGAATGTGAGTGGGCGTTAAGGCGTCTGGGAAGGGAACTCAAAACTGGATTATAGATGGCAGACAGTTGGTGTCGTAAACCACCGCCTCTGTTCAAAGATGGTTGCTCACAGTGGACATAGGTGGCTTCTTTCACTCCTCTTTCAAACCATCTGTCCTCTCTGTCCAAAATGTGAATGTTGGCATCCTCGAAAGAGTGACCTTTATCCTTAAGATGCAGATGGACTGCTGAGTCTTGTCCTGTGGAGGTGGCTCTTCTATGTTGTGCCATGCGCTTGTGAAGTGGCTGTTTGGTCTCTCCGATGTAGAGGTCTGGGCATTCCTCGCTGCACTGTACAGCATACACCACATTGTTCAGTTTGTGTTCAGGAGTTTTGTCTTTCGGGTGTACCAGTTTCTGTCTGAGTGTGTTGCTGGGTCTGAAGTACACTGGCATGTCGTGTTTGGAGAAAACTCTCCTGAGTTTCTCTGATACACCGGCTACATAGGGGATGACAATGTTGTTGCGTCTGTCTTTCTTATCCTCCCTCGCTGGTGTCTGATCTTCTTTTTTGTGCATCTTTGCTGACTTTATAAACGCCCAGTTAGGATAGCCACATGTTTTAAGTGCTTCCTTTACATGTGTGTGTTCCTTCTTTTTCCCTTCAGGCTTAGAGGGAACATGTTCTGCTCGGTGGTGTAGGGTCCTAATTACTCCAAGTTTGTGTTCCAGAGGGTGATGGGAGTCAAAGAGGAGGTACTGGTCCGTGTGTGTGGGCTTCCGGTACACTTCAATGTTGAGGTTGCCATTCTCTTCAATGTGCACAGCGCAGTCCAGGAAAGGCAAACAGTTATCCTTTGTGTCTTCCCTGGTGAACTTGATGTTTTTATCCACGGCGTTAATGTGCGCAGTGAAGGATTCCACTTCTTGTGTTTTGATTTTGACCCAGGTGTAGTCTACATATCTGTACCAGTGGCTGGGTACTCTCCCTTTGAAAGAGCCAAGAGCCTTCCTTTCCACTTCCTCCATGTAAAGGTTGGCTACAATAGGTGACACGGGGGAGCCCATGGCGCAGCCATGTTTTTGTCTGTAGAAGCCTTCGTTGTATTTGAAATATGTAGTGGTGAGGCAGAGGTCTAACAGTGTGCAAATCTGATCGGGTGTGAAGTTAAGTCCTGTCCTCCAAGGCGCTGTCTTCTTGTAGTCGTTTTCTGACAGTCTCCACTGCCTCCGTGGTGGGTATGCAAGTGAAGAGGGAGAATACATCAAAGGACACCATGGTTTCATCTGGATCCAGGGTAAGTTTCTGGACCTTGTCGGTGAAGTCGGTGGAGTTCTTGATGTGGTGTGGGGTGTTCCCCACACCACATCAAGACCCAGCAACACACTCAGACAGAAACTGGTACACCCGAAAGACAAAACTCCTAAACACAAACTGAACAATGTGGTGTATGCTGTACAGTGCAGCGAGGAATGCCCAGACCTCTACATCGGAGAGACCAAACAGCCACTTCACAAGCGCATGGCACAACATAGAAGAGCCACCTCCACGGGACAAGACTCAGCAGTCCATCTGCATCTAAAGGATAAAGGTCACTCTTTCGAGGATGCCAACGTTCACATTTTGGACAGAGAGGACAGATTGTCACGTCCGATGTGGCAGACGTGTGGAGTGTAGATAAGGACCCAAGATGCAGACTGCTTAAGTGGTGAGCGAGCTTTAATAACCAAAGGATGACACAAACGGAGAAGAGGTGGGCGAAAACCCAAAACCTAAGAATGAACTAAACTGGGAAAAGCTAAGCAAAAAACAAACCTGAAACCTTGAAACATGAAACGGAGATGCAGGGAGAATAATGCGGCCAGAATACGCAGGAAAATGGAGGGGAATAACACAGACGAAACAGCAACTAACAGAGGCAGACACGAGGTTTAAATACACAGAAGGATAACGAGGGAATGAGACACAAAAGGAGGGCACAGCTGGGAGTAATCAGACCTGACGAGACAGGGGAAGAGTAAACTGAACACACTGAGATAAGACACAGACCGTCACAATAAAACAGGAAACACATACACACAAAGACACAGACTAGCAACGCGGACTTAACACAGGGGTAGACGGCAGAACAGAACAACACTAAACCGGAGGAAGAACAGAACCAAAATGACACTGGTAGAAAACACAAAACGCTGGGTCAAAAGGACCCAGGATCGTGACAGTACCCCCCCCGTCAAAGGCTGGCCCCAGACAGCCCAACAAGGAAACAAAACAGCCAGAGAGAAAAAAAAAAAAACAAAACAACAAACAACCCAACCAGGGCGGGCGGTGGGGGACCAGGACGGAGGGCTCGAGGCAAAACCAAAACAGGAGCACAAGAGGGACAAAAAACCAAAAGCAAAACACGAGCCAGCACCAAAAAACAACAAAAGAAACACACTGGAGCCCAAGGAAACAGAGTCCAAAACAGAAAAGTTCAGGGGCCGGCCAGGGGGCCGACCGCACAGGAGTCCAAACAGTTCCGGGGGCCGACCGTGCGGAAGGCCACGGTGGCGATGTGGACCCAGGTCAGGGGGCCGGCCCGGGGGCCGACAACCCAGGAGCCCGGACAGTTCAGGGGGCCGGCCGTGAGGACGGCAGCGGCGCCGACGTGGGCACAGTTCAGGGGTCGGCCGTGAGGACGGCAGCGGCGGCGACCCAGGTGGAGGCGGTCCGGGGGCCGCCCACGACGGCGATGTCGCCTGGCCAGTGGCCTGAAAGGTGGCCAGTCAGCTGCGGACCCCGACGGGGTAGGACCAGGCGAGGCTGAAGACTCGGAGGCTGGACCGGGCGAGGCTGAAGACTCGGAGGCTGGACCGGGCGAGGCTGAAGACTCGGAGGCTGGACCGGGCGAGGCTGAAGACTCGGAGGCTGGACCGGGCGAGGCTGATGAGGCCGCAGGTGACGGCGTGGAAGCCGGAGACGATGAGGCCGCAGGTGACGGCGTGGAAGCCGGAGACGATGAGGCCGCAGGTGACGGCGTGGAAGCCGGAGACGATGAGGCCGCAGGTGACGGCGTGGAAGCCGGAGACGATGAGGCCGCAGGTGACGGCGTGGAAGCCGGAGACGATGAGGCCGCAGGTGACGGCGTGGAAGCCGGAGACGATGAGGCCGCAGGTGACGGCGTGGAAGCCGGAGACGATGAGGCCGCAGGTGACGGCGTGGAAGCCGGAGACGAAGAGGCCGCAGGTGACGGCGAGGAAGCCGGAGACGAAGAGGCCGCAGGTGACGGCGAGGAAGCCGGAGACGAAGAGGCCGCAGGTGACGGCGAGGAAGCCGGAGACGAAGGCACTGCAGCTGGCGGCGTAGATGGTGAGGCTGCAGCTGGCGTGAATGAAGAGGCGGCAGCTGGCATGGAAGCCAGAGACGGAAGCGCTGCAGGCGGCGGCGTGGAAGCCGGAGGCGGCGGCGCTGCAGCTGGCGGCGTAGATGGTGAGGCTGCCGCTGGCGTGGATGGTGAAGCTGCAGCTGGCGGCGGCGTGGAAGCCGGAGACGGAGGCGCTGCAGCTGGCGTAAATGAAGAGGCGGCGGCGGCGTGGAAGCCGGAGACGGAGGCGCTGCAGCTGGCGGCGGCGTGGAAGCCGGAGACGGAGGCGCTGCAGCTGGCGGCGGCGTGGAAGCCGGAGACGGAGGCGCTGCAGCTGGCGGCGGCGTGGAAGCCGGAGACGGAGGCGCTGCAGCTGGCGGCGGCGTGGAAGCCGGAGACGGAGGCGCTGCAGCTGGCGGCGGCGTGGAAGCCGGAGACGGAGGCGCTGCAGCTGGCGTGAATGAAGAGGCGGCAGCTGGTGTGGAAGCTAGAGGCGGCGGCGCTGCAGCTGGCGGCGGCGTGGAAGCCGGAGACGGAGGCGCTGCAGCTGGCGGCGGCGTGGAAGCCGGAGGCGGAGGCGCTGCAGCTGGCGGCGGCGTGGAAGCCGGAGGCGGAGGCGCTGCAGCTGGCGGCGGCGTGGAAGCCGGAGACGAAGAGGCCGCAAGCGGCGGCGTGGAAGCCGGAGACGGAGGCGCTGCAGCAGGCTGGACGGATCCCTCGGACCCTCCAGCGGAGACAGGAGACGAAGGCCGGAGCGGTCCCTCGGACCCTCCAGCGGAGACTTGAGACGAAGGCCGGAGCGGTCCCTCGGACCCTCCAGCGGAGACAGGAGACGAAGGCCGGAGCGGTCCCTCGGACCCTCCAGCGGAGACTTGAGACGAAGGCCGGAGCGGTCCCTCGGACCCTCCAGCGGAGACTAGAGACGAAGGCCGGAGCGGTCCCTCGGACCCTCCAGCGGAGACTAGAGACGAAGGCCGGAGCGGTCCCTCGGACCCTCCAGCGGAGACACGAGACGAAGGCCGGAGCGGTCCCACGGACCCTCCAGCAGAAGCCATCACTAAGCCAGCAGCCATGGAGGCCACTAGCACACATGAAAGCAACTGGCACTGCCCAGAGCACTGGCCCTGCCCAGGCAACGCTGACATGAGGTGGTACTCAGGGGGCTGCTTAAACTGCAGGGGTCCAGAATTAGCTGGGGCCTGACACCTAGCCTCTGGGGGAGCCCTGGAGTGGCAAACTGTACCAACGGCGGCTAACCCCTGAAAAGTACACTGAGAAGACGTAAGACTTCCTCCCTGCGTGGAGTGAACGGGTGAACCAGGTGGCCCTGGGGCCTGAACTACAAGTAACGGTGACACTGGAGGCACTGGGGCCTGGACTACAGGCGGCACTGGGGCCTGGACTACAGGCGGCACTGGGGCCTGGACTACAGGCGGCACTGGGGCCTGGACTACAGGCGGCACTGGGGGCACTGGGGCCTGGACTACAGGCGGCACTGGGGGCACTGGGGCCTGGACTACAGGCGGCACTGGGGGCACTGGGGCCTGAACTACAGGCGGCACTGGAGGCACTGGAGACTGAACTACAGGCGACACTGGAGGCACTGGAGACTGAACTACAGGCGACACTGGAGGCACTGGAGACTGAACTACAGGCGACACTGGAGGCACTGGAGACTGAACTACAGGCGACACTGGAGGCACTGGAGACTGAACTACAGGCGACACTGGAGGCACTGGAGACTGAACTACAGGTGACACTGGGGGGAACTGAGCCGAAAGGGGCACTGGAAACTGCACTGAGGGTGAAGCTGAGAGCTCTGGAAACTGCACTGAGGGTGAAGCTGAGAGCTCTGGAAACTGCACTGAGGGTGAAGCTGGGAGCTCTGGAGACTGAGCAGAGTGTGGCACCGGAGACTGAGCAGAGTGTGGCACCGGAGACTGAGCAGAGTGTGGCACCGGAGACTGAGCAGAGTGTGGCACCGGAGACTGAGTAGACGGTGAGTGAGCGACTGACACTGGAGACTGAGTGGAGAGCGGCTGCGTAGCAGCTAACTGAGCTGAGAGTGGCAGCTGGGCAGCTAACTGAGCTAAGAATGGCTGAGCAGGCGATAAGCTGTTTACATTGCTATCTGCAGCACAAAACACTGCCCCAGAACAAACAGTTCCACAATCCATAACGGAAAAAGAGTCCTCACCCACCACAGCCGACGATGTAGAAGTCCGAATGTCCGGCTGTGGGGTGGCGCGCCGGCGGCGCGATCGACGTTTCTTCCCCGCAGCCGGCACCGACAGGCCGGGTAAACTCGCATCCGGCAGGTGAGGCTGACGCGGCTGCTCCGGGGTGGCTGTTGGCTGTCGCTGCTGGACGCCCGATATTTCCCAAGCTCGCGCCGCCTCCCGGGCTTCATACAAGTTGGCCAATAAGTCCGAACATCCTCTGACCTGGCGGAGATAGGGATTTCCTTTGAGGATCTCCTCAATGCCATTTATCCCCACGATCCTAGCTCTCATATTCGAGGTGTGGGTTATCCACTCAACCAGGCGTTGGACTCGCATCAGATCGCTCTCCCCGGGTAAGTCTGCTGGATCCATGTGTTGGCTGTTTCGTGCTGTCACGTCCGATGTGGCAGACGTGTGGAGTGTAGATAAGGACCCAAGATGCAGACTGCTTAAGTGGTGAGCGAGCTTTAATAACCAAAGGATGACACAAACGGAGAAGAGGTGGGCGAAAACCCAAAACCTAAGAATGAACTAAACTGGGAAAAGCTAAGCAAAAAACAAACCTGAAACCTTGAAACATGAAACGGAGATGCAGGGAGAATAATGCGGCCAGAATACGCAGGAAAATGGAGGGGAATAACACAGACGAAACAGCAACTAACAGAGGCAGACACGAGGTTTAAATACACAGAAGGATAACGAGGGAATGAGACACAAAAGGAGGGCACAGCTGGGAGTAATCAGACCTGACGAGACAGGGGAAGAGTAAACTGAACACACTGAGATAAGACACAGACCGTCACAATAAAACAGGAAACACATACACACAAAGACACAGACTAGCAACGCGGACTTAACACAGGGGTAGACGGCAGAACAGAACAACACTAAACCGGAGGAAGAACAGAACCAAAATGACACTGGTAGAAAACACAAAACGCTGGGTCAAAAGGACCCAGGATCGTGACACAGATGGTTTGAAAGAGGAGTGAAAGAAGCCATTTATGTCCACTGTGAGCGACCATCTTTGAACAGAGGCGGTGGTTTACGACACCAACTGTCTGCCATCTATAATCCAGTTTTGAGTTCCCTTCCCAGACGCCTTAACGCCCACTCACATTCTGGGCCATCTGACCTCAGGAAATCACATGATAGGGTGGGGCCAGGTTTAACAATGAGCTCACCCGAAACCCTGGCTGATTGGGACCCACACCCGCTTTCACACCTTGGCTCATGTGATTAGGTAGAGGATCATCAGGGGGTCCTTTGTCCCCCTTTGGGGGGAAACTCCCACTGGGTTTAAATCTGTGACTCTCCACCATTTGACCCTTAGAACTGAAGAAGCTTCTCGGATGAGAGGTGAAACGTCTTCAAGCAGCTCAAAGAAGTCCAGACGCTTTTCTTTCCAAGCTCCTTAGTGTGAATGTTTGTAGCACAAATTCATAGGAACCCTTTTATTTAGTTATTAATTTTTATCGTTAATTACTTGAAAGAGATTTAGGACATTGCTCTGCAGAATGGAAGATAGATCTTGCGTTTTCTGACATTAAACCTAAGACAATGAACCTTACTTGTGTAAACCCAAAACAGACTTATTTCTTCCACTGAAATCAGAATTTGATATATAGCTATTTTTTGCATTATTTCTGAAAGCTAACTGGTTCATGTTGATGGCTGACTGCAGTAGCAAATAATGGCCATTGTACTTTTCACTTTTTTATGTCTCAGTTTCTCTAGTAGGATCTGAGAGGAGGATTACCAGAATAATTTTATCTTGTGAAGCCTTGTGAAAAGTGCTGACTCATTTAAATTATTCAGTCTCTTCCAATGTAAAGATGATGCTAATATCCAGAAAAACACTGGTCCCCTGCTTTCAAAATCATCTAGGTCTGATTTTAACAGCTGGCCTTCATTTCCTTGTCTGGAGCCATTTCACATGATAAAATAAGAGTTTCCGCTTTTCCTTGAGTGAACAAGAGCAAAGTGAGCACTATGAAAGGCCCAGAGAGCTTCCATTTGATGACTGGCAGCCTCAGGTCTTGTATCTGGGTGATACTACGGGCCACTTTAAAAGCCGGCCTTTCTCCTGCTGCAGAATAACACAGAGAAAAGAAGAGGTGGGACATGAAGAGAGGAGGGGGGATTTAGTGGAAAAACAGGGCCAGGGGGCCTAGCTTTTGAAATAAGACTGCTGCAGATGTCTGAGCAGAAGGATTAGGCTGCAGGCTTTGGCTATATTGTCCAGTTTCACTCGCCTTCAGTTGTGGCCCCTTGTAGCTCATAGCAGCCTCGGGGTGGTAAGCTGTTGGTCAGAGTGCCAGCTGGCCTCAACGTGTACCCCAACGACGGTCGAGCAAGTCCCTCCAACTCACAATTCACTCATCCTCACTCTCTGTAACTCAACACATAGAGTATGTAATGTCACTCAGATAACCATCTTGGTGTTGTTGGTCAGAATGTATGTCAGTGGGGCCATAATCGTGTGAGAACAACAGGGCTCTACATTCTATGAGGTCCATCAGTTTATTTTTTCCCTCTTATCCAATTCAAGGTTGCTGGGGTCTGGAGTCTATCATAGCTGTCATAGGGCAAGAGGCACGATACATCTTATATACTTCACTTCATGTTTTATTCACTTTATGCAGTCTCTCAATTAAATTTCTCCTCAGGCCATCCTCACATTTACATCTCTTTTAATCCATGAATACCTTTCTTTCATTAAATCGTACATTTAAAAAGTAAGCTCACTCACTCATATCCTTCCTCACACAGAGCCTTCAAAGTCATTTCTACATGGGCCTCTCAGACAGAGGCCTATTTTCTAGAATAATTTCATAGATTATATTTTCTTATCGACCGCCTTGTGTTTCTACGGAGCCCCGCAGGGGACATGGGAGAAAAAAAAAATTAAGACGGACTTTTGCGGGATCTCGCAAAACATTGCGAGATCTCGCAAAACTAACTCGGGATCTCGCAAAACAAACTCGGGATCTCGCAAAAGTTTTGCGAGATCTCGCAAAACAAACTCGGGATCTCGCAAAACTTTTGCGAGATCTCGCAAAACAAACTCGGGATCTCGCAAAACTTTTGCGAGATCTCGCAAAACAAACTCGGGATCTCGCAAAACTTTTGCGAGATCTCGCAAAACTAACTCGGGATCTCGCAAAACTTTTGCGAGATCTCGCAAAAGTCTGTACCATACACCTCCAAATCAGCACTGAAACCTCAGAAACAACCACAGCGATGGAGGACACACACCCATTTGAGCGATTCATAGATTTTTACTTTGAGCTTGGACTAAACTATAAAGACATTAAAACTGTGCTTTGCAGTAGACACAGTTTTCATATAAGCGAAAGACATCTGAAGAGAGTTCTTAGCACAAGGGGACACACTCGTCACAAAGCGTACTCTTACGGAGCCCCGCAGGGGACATGGGAGAAAAAAAAAATTAAGACGGACTTTTGCGAGATCTCGCAAAAGTAACTCGGGATCTCGCAAAACTATTGCGGGATCTCGCAAAACAAACTCGGGATCTCGCAAAACTATTGCGAGATCCCGCAAAACAAACTCGGGATCTCGCAAAAGTTTTGCGAGATCTCGCAATAGTAACTCGGGATCTCGCAAAACTTTTGCGAGATCCCGCAAAAGTTGAATTCCAACAATGGCGGCAGCTACTTAGTCGTAATATTACTCTTTCTGGGTCACAAAATAAACTTTTAAGATATTTTGAGGCGTGAATGTAGCTGTGTAAATGTCAAATATCTGCGCGGTTTACAAGACATCACATATTTGCAAAAGTGCTCCGACGTTTTTCGGAGATCTGACACCCACCATCTCGAAGCTAACGGAGGTCGAGACCTACTACAGCCGGGAGAAACACCGCTCTCCCGGCACGTCGTGCCTCGACCTCCCGGTCGGCCTCGACCTAGCGGCCTCCGAATGCGGCTAAAACTTTTGCGAGATGTCGCAAAAGTTTTGCGAGATCTCGCAAAAGTCCGTCTTAATTTTTTTTTCTCCCATGTCCCCTGCGGGGCTCCGTATACTCTGACCTGGCCGTCTTGGTTGAATTTATTGACAACCAACTGCAGTACTCTGGGCAGCTTCACGGATACCGATGGATGTACACTAAATGCAGGGAACATGGACTACGCGTGAGGAAAGAGGATGTGCGCTTGGTGTTGAAGGAGCTGGATCCCCGAGGCGTCGCACTGAGGCAAGCAAGACGTTTCAGGCGAAGGAACTATTTTTCAAAAGGGCCGAACTTCATCTGGCACATGGACTCATACGACAAACTGAAGCCATATGGCATCTGTATCAATGGTAGTATTGACGGTTTCTCGAGAAAAATAATCTGGCTTAATGCATACACAACAAATAGTAATCCGAAAGTGATCGGGGGGTATTACATAGAAGCGGTGCAGCGTTTAAAGGGCTGCCCTAGAGTTGTGAGAGGCGATCTTGGAACTGAAAATGGCCATGTTAGAGGCTTTCAGCGTTTCCTTGTGTCCGTGGCTCCTAACGACACCCTTCAGAGTTACTTGGAGGGAGCAAGTACCGCCAATCAAAGGATTGAATACTGGTGGCGTTTTCTTCGCAGCCAGTGTCTGGAGTTCTGGTTATCCTTATTTGCAGACATCAGAGACAACGGGTACTTTGATGGTGGGTTTCTGGACATAAACCTCCTTCAGTTTTGTTGCATGGGACTCATCCAGGTGAGTTAATAAAATATGTTTTGTTGCGTGTATGGATGCATGCGTGTGTGAGTGAGAGATAAAGGAAACCGAAGAAGTGATAGAGAGGTAATACACGAAGTATTGTGAGAGATGAGATCTGTGCCAGGTTTAGGGAATGGAGAGACTTGCAGGAAGAAAGAGACAAGACAGGGAGAAGAGGTTGACAGGAGCAGGGAGTAAATGAAAAATTGTGTAAATACTATAATTTAGGCTTAAGCAATTGGCCACCTTAAGGCAGAGCTCAACAACCAAGACTACAGTAACATCTATGTTGAAGATGTTGACATGGCATATGAAAATTTCTCATCTATAATATTAACTATTTACAATTTGGAATTATTTTGATTGGAATATCCAAATAACTTTCAAATACAAAATACAATGATCAGTGACATAAAACAAATTGATTATTATAAGGGGAGTAGATGAGCCAAGCAGGTAGTAATAAGACCAATAGTACTAATGTAAAATATCACAGCATAACAGTAACAGGAGTTAGTGTGTGAAACACTTGTACAGATGACATTAGGTAAAGTACATGATTACAAAAATTCACATGATTGTTTAAAAATAATAAATTGCATAAATATAAGAAACCTTCCTCTAAGTGAGTGAGTTCATCGTGATCTGCGTATATGTATATATGTATATACATACATGCGATCGCATTTCTTTAATTTCTGTATTCTTGTCAACAGGATGAGCTGGATGACACTGCACAGGTTTGGAATGCACACTCCATCAGGCCATCAACAAACATCAATATCCCCAGTGGGCGACCTAATGTAATGTATACATTACCTGAGCTCTACGGGACAAGAGACTTCCTTTGCCCCACTGAAGAAGAACATGTTGAAATGTGTAAAACTGAGTGTGTTTTCCGACTGACCAAACCATGTGACCCCGATGTGTATGAACTATGCAATATCCTCATGACCGAGTCCCATCTGACTCCACCAACAGACCCATATCAGGCTGTGAACTTGTACATGCATCTAAGAGAGAACATCGTGGCATTAGTGTAAATTCCATACACTGCAGCTGAGAACGTTTCTCAAAATTGACCTGTGCTATATGTGAGAAAGCTAACTTCTGGATATTTAACAGACTTTAAACTGTAAGCTTTCTAGTACACAGTCATTTATGAGAATATCTTATATAGAAATATTTATAATTGTGTTCCAGGAGGGTCAGTGAACTAAAGTATAAAGGGAAGTCTCTGCCTGTTAATGATATTCTGAGTGTTCTTTAGCACAAAAACATTGTAATTTTCTGTCAAATGTTATCAAGTTCTATGTCTATGTGTATTACTTCGGATTACTTTACCTGTCTATTTGGCTTGATACATGGATCAAAACATAAGAGAAGTATTAATTTAATGTGTTAGGAGTTTTAATGTACAGTGTTTACTAGGATAATGGTGGTTTATGTTGAGTATTTTGTAATAATTTTTAAATGGTGAGTTGGTATTTACACCATCTCTATTTGTTAATGACGGGAATGTTTACTTGTTGATGTTGGCTAGAATACAGTTTAAAATCGAAGAGATATTCTATTATGCCTTGTTGCTCTATATATATTATAACGCCCACTGTCACACTGGCAGGCTACATGAAATGGTACTAAGGGGCATTATAATCTGAGGGGGGACACCTTTAGCATTTTTCTGAACTCAAGTTTCTCTGTCTAAAAATATAATTATTTGATGTAATTTTTGCTATTTTTTTTAAACTATTTACTGTGATTCCAGACGAGCTTTAGTTTTTTAATGTTGGTTAAACAAAACTGAAAAAATAAAGAACTAAATCAAGACATTTTGAACTCTTAGAATTTCAAATAGATATAAACATTCTTTTTTGGCTACTGAATTTAATCTTAAGCTTATTTTATCAGCTGAATAATAAATTCTCTGCACCCACCTATACTGTTGATGAACAGCAATTTCATTCGAATGCTATTTTTGAAAAACTCGCCACTTCTGAAAGGATGATATGTGTTGTTGAACTATCGGACAAATAAACTGAAATCTAATCAATTTCTAATTTTTTGGGGGGGACCATGTAGTACTGACAACTAAAAAACTGCAAATGACAAAAGCATATCGACAACATCTGTGTAGTGACTGCCTGTGTTCCCAGGCACTTAAATTTCAGAGAAGGGTAGACAGAAGTGCATAATCTGTCAAAAATGTAGCAATATTTTATAATTAACCATATATACTATTTAATCTAATTTGAAATCCTGGCATACAAACTTGTTTATCCAAAAAAATGTTAAATCTGATAATCATTACTTGTTAATTTGTATTTATATAAGACAGTATAAAGAATTGTGGATCATCTGTATGTGACATTATGGGCAAACTCCTTTCAAAAAAGAACTTGTGATGGCAATATGCTTTTTAACAAAACAACTAGTAAACATTTTGGAAGCTAATCAAGGGGAATAGGACTTATTGTTACAAGATGATGTTTATAGGCTACATCAGCTTTAAGAATTTGTAAACAGGATCTTATCATTAACTTTCAATAACTTTTTTGCAACCATAGTGACATTATTTGCTAATATTAATGGACCTTTCACCCTAAAATCAAATTTACACATTTTTCTGTTTGCTAGCTGTAGTGTGAGTTACCCAATTTTAGAGATATTGACTGTACAAGCCTACCTTTCTCTTGTTTCACATGGTACCTAATGCTTAGTAGCAATGTCTTTATGTAGACTTTATGTAGCTTCATGTAGTTTTTCAACAAGGAAGAGATCTCTACAGCTAATATCTCACAAAACTAGGCAACTCACAACAAAATATTCTAGATGGATAAACAGCAGGCCAATGTGTGTCACTGCGGGCTATGCAGGTGTGTTGACAGAACGTACCCAAAAGCAGACAATGAGAGAGAGAGAGGACACTGAACTTAAAACAAAAGCGAGCCTTTATTCTGGCTGATGGCAGGAGTAAATGAAAACAATGATAATGTGTACAGCACATTTTGATGTGATCTGTCCCTCTAACAATAAACTCAAACCTTGTTTTCAACAGAAGTTAAAGATCCAGTCATTTTCAAAGAATTTTAAACAATAAAGAGTCCTTGTGAAATCGGAGCTAACATACAACTAAGCCATCAGAAAGTTAAACGTGTGACAGCTTACTATACGGCTGAATATATCAAATGCTTCAATGACAAATGAGAAAAGACAGAATTCATGAACTCAAGGATAATCATACATATAACAATTACAGCTGTAACCATTAGTACACTCATCAGATTCAAATGATGTCCATTTCAAAGTAATTGCTGAAAAGGATATTGTCGAACTCGGTGCGAAATTCAGGATAAGAACTGTAAGTGCATGGCACTTCAAGGGTAGCTCCACAGGTGTGAGCAACAGGCCTTCTGTTGAGCCCAGTTTCAGCATTAAAGCACACCAAAATTTTGTCAACACATATCACAGAAGATCCTGTGCAGAAGCGCAGGATTTTCTCAGCTTTGGTTTCATCAGCGTTTTTAACATAACGCTGAAGATGGTTAAAGGTTGTCTGTTCTCCGTGAGACAGCATCAATTTTGTTGTTTCAAACAGCTGCACTAGTCTTTTGCCTGTGGCCTTCTTTGTCTCATACAGAGACAACACACTTTCCTTGCCTGACAGTTTCAGCTGCAGACGTGCCGCCATGGGTGTGGAGAAGCAATCCATTATATACTTTGGCTCTTGGAGAATGGCCTTATGAGCCATTGTTTCAATGGCAGGCTGCATGTTGTTCTTAGGTGGTAGGAAGTGGGAACCCATCCTTGTAAAAAGATCAAGCAGGTCCTCTTCATCATTTTCATCCATTGTGCCTTGGAGAGCCTTGTTGACAGCAGATCTCTCAACAGGAGGGAGATAGTTGAGAAACGATGCAATCAGAATGTCGACATCAACTGAGTCCATTCCGTGGATGCAGGCTAAAATGAAAGCCTTTGACAGCCTCACTGGAAAGACACCATGGTCTAGTAAGCCTTTCACCCATATCTGCCCAACTGCTTGCCATTCAGCCTCACTAAAGTCTGGCCTCAGCCTTGGAACTCGTTCAGTTTCACCTTCACACTGTTCCAAAAATTGCTCCCAAAATGCAGTGTAAACCTCCCTTGACACCCCAGCATCATCAACAGCATTTTCATTTACAAAGTTCATCTTTAAAGTCTCATTCATAATGCTACTGTCCATAAATACAGCCAAAAGATCATCAACAACTTTTATCCTGCGGACTGATACATGTAGGGGGCTCTGTGGGTCTCCTGAATTTGATGGGGAAAGTTGGCTGCTTGAATCTAAAGGCAAACCTTGTGCGATGAAATTCAGTCCATGGTCCTGAGTAAAAGACAAAATATGCACAGTCCATAAGAAATGTAAATAAATTGTACAGATTACACAATATCAATCTTCTGATAAAGTTTGAAATTTCTTTGTCTAATTTTAGTGGGCTGTACATTCCCAAACCATGTTTGCACTGATAATTTATATATAACATTAACATTTCGGCCTGATGGATCTCCTCGTATGCCTCAGAAAATTATACAAGTGTTCTATACATGCTCATACATGTATGAGAAGACTCACTTCTGTGCAAAGAAGGTAGAGATCACAATAGTGACACCAAAACAATGTGTTGCTCCTGTGTTATGTAAATAATTTGATTTCAAGACTAAATTTCCTGTTTAATCTTATCTTAATGTGAATCACTGGAATTGTCTCTCAACTGACAATATCCTTTTAATTCAAATGGACCCACAAACTGCTATATCCTCGGAAAATAGCATGCAATTTTGCCATCTCTACATTATGTAAAGATAGGTGTTTATGGTTGCCTGAATTGATCCATCTTACCTGTGCAATCTGGGTTGCTTCCCCCTGTATTGACTGCATATGGGATGTGGGCAAGCCATTAGCTGAAGACAATGGGAGCAGGAAACCATCCATAGGTAATCCATTTGTGTCGGCATTCTGAGAAGGAAGTATTGCATTAACTGACAACAGACACCTAAACCCTTCAAGATTATAAGACTCTTCTTCAATCTTCTACCTTGGCCTATTCTAAATCATTAATGTTCTTAAAAAGTCTGCAAAATATGTCAATAGGTCTTAAGAAAAAGATACACCTCTTTATTTTCAGCCTACATGTTTCACTTACAAGAGTAAAAAGACATATTACAGTGGAATTCCACAGGTTTTTATCAGATCTTGATGTACTTCTTACTACTTAAAATGTTGTATTATTGCTGCAACAAAATCAAGTTTTAAACAAACAAGAGATGAATTCTGATTAATAGAAATCGAGCAAGTGTTTCACAGTAGTGTAGGTTATTTCTTTTAAGATCCAAAAGAATAATATTACAGAAAATAACATACATGCTTAAATTTTGTCCAAGCAGAAATGCATGATCAGCTTTTTTAAAATCAGAAGTATGCAAGTCATTGAATTTGAGTATAAATAAATTTCCATATTTTGTAACACTTACATAAACCACATCAAACACAACTTTCCATGGTCTTACCTGTGTGAGATCGTCACTGTTGACACAATTCAGGGTTATCACAACTGTGTCATCACCATCTGCTCTGACAAGATCCTCTTCAGGATTCCATAGAACCGTATCCGCTTCGTCTATGTCTGGAAAACGAAATTCCAAATCTTCTGGAAGTTTGTCCCGGGACTCTAGTTTGAAGGATTTATAAGGAACTATACTGGTCAGATCAATAATTTCAGAGCAGTGGTCAGGGAAATCATGATCACTTGAGTCATTCTTCTGCCGCTGTCCCACGACAGTGTTTTTAATGTCTGTTGGGGTTGAATGCATATGATGTGATTTTCCTTGTCTTTGTGTTGTGACTGCCTCACAGAGTGATTTCAGTTTTTTTGGATTGGGTTCCATCTGGAAATTGTGAATCTGTGAACCAGAAAACAAACACAAGAAACAAACGAACATAATTCAATTATTTTTTCAGCAGCCAATCATTTACTACATCTTAATGAATACAAAGCTGTAATTCTTTCACAGATGTATTAAATGTACCTTACCACACAAGTCAACAAAAAATTCCTGGAATAATTTCATCCAACAGAAGTGAAAGTATTCGTAGATGTACATAGAGCACTTGAATAAGACAACTCTTTATTGCCGTTGCACAGTCATACCTAGTACAATAGTACAACGAAATTAGAAAATGTCACACGTTACCAACAAGCACTACTAAACACAACAAAATACAGTAACTTTAAAGTGATCATTATTTTTAATAATAACTTTCTTATTTTAACAAACCTGTTTGCCAGTGTCACTGTCAGATGAATCCCCATGGTCAAGTAGATCTGGGACAAAATCATCTGTCTCACTGTCAGATCCAAGTAATGTCACCGGTGAATCTTCTTCAGTTATGCTGACAGAAAAATCCTCTACAGATGAGGACTGAACTGTTGACGGTGTTTCATCTTTCGTGCAAATGTAAAATCTCAGGATCTTCAATTTGGTTTGTTCATAAAGTTTGCCAACGGTGTCATCTAAAGGAATCGAATTTCTTTTAAAATCACAGACATCTATGTTAAAGTCTTCAACTCTCCCTTTTGGCGAGTTCCCATCTGGAAAAAACAGGTCCTTTCCCATTTCCAAAATCTTAGCTACAGTTGTAGTTTTTTCCACAGTTGCATGTCTTGTTCCTCCACCATTTCTGGTTCTCACTTGACGGTATTCATTACTGCTAAAATGAAGCCATCCGATTTCTATTTTTCTGCAGGTCTTCTCTCCTGCAGTATTTCTCTGTCTTGCCATCCCTTCACCTTGCTTGTGGAACACGCCTGATGAACCACACAGCACTCCTTTGGTTTTTGATCTTACTTTCCGTGCCGCAATTTTATCTCTTAGGTTCTGCAGAAGAGTCTCTTTATCTGTGCTGTACTTAGTTTGTTGACAGAAAGACTTGACAGCTACTCTGTCACCATATGTCCTTATGTATTTCGCCATTTCTCCATCAGTCATGACGGACAGCACTGCCTTATCCACCTGCAGACATAAAACATTAGAGAAATGCTATTAATGCCACACTAGCACACATGGAATCCTAACTGTATTACAAATAGAGTTCTTAATCCACACAACATCCAAATTCATGGGCTGCAACCTTTTATTTTTTTTTATTTATTTATCACATTTTAGACATACAAGCTGTGTCCAAATTCATGGGCTGCATCCTCCTGAGGACGCTTTTGTAGACCGATTACGTCACAGCGATGCGCCGATGGCAGTCCGAATGCAGCGGACAAATGCGTCCTCCTTTTCACCGAATTCAAATTTGAAGGATGGGTCGGGTGTGTGCTTCGTGGCCCACCATATCCCAGAATTCATAGCGCGGCCCAGCCAAACTCCAGTTTCCGGTAATGGCGGCCGCTAATAAGTTTTAAAATTACTGTTATTAATCTTTCTGGGTCACAAAATAAACTTTTCACATATTTTCAGGCGAGAACGTGGGTGTGTACACTTGAAATATGTGCTTGGTTTATCAAGGTATCGCATATTTGCAGGTGCTTCGACGTTTTCGTTGACGTCTGTTACCCACCAGCTCGATAGCTATCCGAGAGCTCGAGGGTCACTGAAGCCGCCGAGAACGGCACAACTCCCGGCACATCATTTTCAGATCACCACGGACTTTTGCTACTCAGGTTAAACGTAATATATAAAACATTTAGACAACCTAAAAATGTTATTGTTTGGCATTTTTCAGCGTTTTATTTGTTCGTGAGTAAACGGTTTGGCTGAGATTAAAGTTATTAGATTAAATTAGATCAAATAAAACTTTATTAATCCCCGGGTGGGTTCCTCCTTGGTTTTTACACCGCTGAATAAACGTCAAACAGAAAACTGATTAAACAGAAGCGTGAGATGGTCGAGAATTTACTCCAGTGTCCTGTTATATTTTAGATAGCAAGGAGCAGACGGCCGAGTTTCTTAAACTCCACCGAGACAGCGGTGACGCTAATCAAAAGGCTAGACCGTCCAACTTCCGGCATACCCGACCTTCTGAGGACCCGGCCCACGTACACAACGAAGCCCGGGTCCTCAGTAGGATGCAGCCAATGAATTTGGACACGATTTGAAATTTCAAAACATATGTGGACTTAACGAGTTATGTTTAATGAACCTGAACATATTTACAAGAGTTAACATTAAAGGCATGCATATACGACCTCGGTTTTTCAACAAGTTACTCGCCTCTTGAACCACGGTGTTTAATGCTTTGTTGTTTATACGTACTTTGTCTTGTTGCATGTGCACGATGTCGTCGTGTGGGACCTCTCTTGACCGCAAAAAATTTTCTAAATCCTCCTCCATGTCCGCACTACGGAGCACCCTTCAGCTGAACTGCTATCAAAAAGGAGCGGGATCTTTTGCGAGATCTCGCAAAACTTTTGCAAGATCTCGCAAAACTTTTGCGAGATCCCGAGTTAGTTTTGCGAGATCTCGCAAAAGTTTTGCGAGATCCCGAGTTAGTTTTGCGAGATCTCGCAAAAGTTTTGCGAGATCCCGAGTTTGTTTTGCGAGATCTCGCAAAAGTTTTGCGAGATCCCGAGTTAGTTTTGCGAGATCTCGCAAAAGTTTTGCGAGATCCCGAGTTTGTTTTGCGAGATCTCGCAAAAGTTTTGCGAGATCCCGAGTTTGTTTTGCGAGATCTCGCAAAAGTTTTGCGAGATCTCGCAATGTTTTGCGAGATCCCGCAAAAGTCCGTCTTAATTTTTTTTTTCTCCCATGTCCCCTGCGGGGCTCCGTATGTTTCACCTTTTGTCTCCCTGTTTATCCCTGTTTCTCTGTCAAGGTCGTGTGTTTGTGTACTTTCTGTTTTACTTTGACAGTCTTTAATCCCATGCTCAGTGTGTTTGTTTTTTTCTTCCCTGTCCCGTCAGGTCTAATTTGTCCCAGCTGTGTTCCCATTTGTTTCCTCTTCCCTAATCAACCTTGTGTATTGTGTCAGTTTCCCCTTGTCCCTAGCTGGTGCGTCTGCAATCCTTCCTTGTGTCTCCAAGTTCCCTCATGTACAGGTTTTCTTATTACTTAAGTTTTAGCTTCCAAGTGAAGCAGATCTCAAGCAACACATCGTCCCACAATCTAAAGATATAACTGAGAAACAAAGTCACTCACAAAAAAGTTACAGATTTTCATTCTTAAGGCTTTGGGACTCCAGTGAACCACAGTGCCCCACAGACCCCATCCATCCATCCATCCATCCATCCATCCATCCATCCATCTTCTTCCGCTTATCAGGGGCCGTGTTGAGGGGGCAGCAGCCCAAGCAGAGAAGCCCCCTCCCTCTCCCCAACCACCTCCTCCAGCTTGTCTAGGGGAACACCGAGGCATTCCCAGGCCAGCTGAGAGATATAATCTCTCCAGCGCGTCCTGGGTCTTCCCCGGGGCCTCCTCCCAGTGGGAAATGCCCAGAACACCTCACCCAGGAGGCGCTCAGGAGGCATACTTGTGAGATGCCTGAACCACCTCAGCTGGCTCCTTTTGATGTGAAGGAGCAACGGCTCTACTGTGAGCCCCTCCCGGATGGCTGAACTTCTCACCCTATCTCTAAGGGAGAAGCCAGCCACCCTTCGGCAGAACTGGTGGTTCCATTGTTCCAGGGGTGAGTATTGCCAGCTATGCAGAGCAAGCTGTTGCATAAGGATTGAATGGCCCCTAGCAATGGGCCACACACCCCATACTCGCGGAGCACCCGCCACAGGACACCCCGAGGGACACGGTTGAATGCCTTCTCCACAAATATGTAGACTGGTTGGGCAAACTTTGCACCCTCAAGAATCATTGAGAGGGTAAAGAGCTGGTCTAGAGTTCCATGACCAGAAAAAAAACACATTGTTCCTCCTGTATCAGAGGTTCGACTAACGAACAGACTCTCCTTTCCAGCAACTTGGCATAGACTTTCCCAGGAAGGCTGAGGAGTGTGATCCCCCTATAGTCGGAACACACCCTCCGATCTCCCTTCTTAAAGATGGGAACCATCATCCCGGTCTGCCAATCCAGAGGTACTGCCTCTAGTCTCCACGCAACATTGTAGAGGCGTGTCAACCAAGACAGCCCTACAACATCCAGAGCCTTTAGGAACTCAGGGCGGACCTCATCCACCCCCGGGGTTCTGCCACCAAGGAGTTGTTTAACTGCCTCAGTGACCTCGCCCCCAGAGATAGGTGAGTCATCCCCCTTGTCCCCAGACTCTGGTTCCTCCACGGAAGACACGCCAGTGGGATTAAGGAGGTCCTCGAAGTATTCCTCTCAACCTCACGCACTAACTCAGGCTCCTTCCCCACCAGAGAGGTGACATTCCCGTCATGAACTGTGTGTGGCAGCCAGGAATGGAGGACCCAAATGCACACTCCAGGTAAGAAAAAGTAAGGAAAGTAAATCAAAGCAGCTTTATTGCTGGACACAAGGAAAAATGAACTACAAAGAGGATACAAAATAAGATAGGCAGGCTGGCAGGCAGAACACACAGCAGGGAACAAGAACAAGGGAGATCGCGACACAGGACCAAGGGAAACGGTGACATAAATATGAGGGATAACGAGGTAAGTGAAAACAGACGGGAAACACAGCTGACACAAATGAACATGATGCCACAGGGGAAGCATACCTAACATGGAAACACAAGACTTTCACAATAAAACAGGAAACGACACAGGAGTGGAGGAAAGGCAGACAAGAGGGAGCAAGGGAACATGAAGGAGCACGAGGGAGAGAGAGAGAGACAGAGACAGGAGATGAGAGAGACCTGACAGACTGGAGAAACATAATGAAACACGAGGAGGGAAACAAAACACAAGAACTCACACAACCTATATAAACACAGACATACAGAGGGCAAAGAAACAAGGGGAAAATGCTAAATAATCAATGAACTAAACAGAACAGCCTAGGCAATATAAAAATAAACTCAAGACTAACTAAATGAACTTAACCATAAACCATAATACAAAATTACACAAAAATACAAGAACACAAAACGCTGGGTCAAATGACCCAGGACCATGACAATTCCATATCCCAGTTGTGAATGATGACCACGGCAGACCCGGAGAGATTTTTGATCAGCTTTATTAATACACACGGTTGCTGTTACAACACACACAGAGGTGCAGCTCTCCTGCTGCCAGCTCAACATACCAACAACAACCCCGACCACAGGACCCAGTGCAATACTTAAGTTGGCAGGGTGTGATTATGGACGCCCCGCCACACTAGTCTTGGTAGCCGGGGATCCATCCTCCAGGGCCTCCGCTCCTAGCTGCCACCGGATAAACATTGCACCCGACCCCTACAGCGCCTCCTGCAGGTTGTGGGCCTACAGGAGGATGGGCCCATGTTCCTTTTTCGGGCTGTGCCCGGCCAGGCCCCATGGATTAAGGCCAAGCCACCAGACACTCGCCCTTGGGCAAAAGTCCCTGACAACCTAGCCCCAGTGATTCATGCTTTATGCACTAGTGTGTGGTCATCTTGGAAAAGCAAGGAATAGGAACAGTTCCCTCAAAGTTAGGAAAAAAATGTCCAAAAATATCTTGGTATGCTGTAGCATTACAAGTTCCTTTCACTGGAACTAGGGGCTGAGCCTGACTCCTGAAAAATAACCCCACACCATAATCCCCCTTCTGCCAAACTTTACAACACAGTAGAGTCAGACAAGTATCGTTTTCTTGGCAACCATCAAACCCAGACTCATCCATCCAACTGCCAGACGCACAAGCGTCAGTCTTCACTTCAAAGAAGACATCCTCACTGCTCATTCCAGTGCCAGTGTGCTTTACACCACCACATCCAACGTTTTACCTGATGATGCAAGGTTTGGACACAGCTGCTTGGCTGTGGAGACCCATTCCATAAAGCTTTCTACACGCTGTTCTTGAGGTAATCTGAAGGCCACATGAAGTCTGTAGTGACCGAATCTGCCAAAAGCTTTTGACCTCTGCCTTAGCATCCACTGACCCTGCTCTGGGATTTTACGTGGTCTACCACTAAATGGCTGAGTTGCTCTCATTCCCAGTTGTTTCCACTTTGTTATAATATCACTAAGAGTGGACAGTGGAATATTGTGTAATGAGGAAATTATATACTCTTGCACAGGTGGCATTCAATCATGGTACCATGCTGGAATTCACTTAGCTCCCAAAAGCTTTTTGTAGAAGCAGTCTGCATGCCTAGGTGCTTGATTTTTTTTAACACTTTTTATACACCATATTGTTAATATGGCAAATGTGGTAATATCATAAATAACTATATATTTTTTTATGACCACAGGCAGTAGGCCAACAATACAACAACCACAACTTAAATAATACTCTGCTTTATCGTCTGTTTTCGTTTAAGTACAACTATTTTTTTTGTTAAATTAATATCATTCTAATATATTAATATCATTCTTTTAGACTTAAATTGACTAAAACCGCAAAATGAGTAACAAAGTCTTTTCTGATGTCAATAATCAAGTGAGCAGTAGTGTAATTTTCTAATAGAGTATCCAATCAAGAAACTTAACTCACTGAAAAGGCTTCAGGTGATCCAAAATGCTGCAGCAAGAGTACTGACAGGGACTAGAAAGAGAGAATATATTTCTCCCATACTGGCTTTTCTTGACTGGATCTCTAGATCTGATTCTCCAGAATCAAATTTAAAATCCTTCTCCTCACATACACATAACCATTAGTTATAATTAATCACTGGCTCTCTTCCACAGTGTGTCTTTTGTCCTCTCTTCCTCCCCTCACCATCAGTCAGTCATGACAGAGGGCTGCCCCTCCCTGAGCCTGGTTCTGCTGAAGAATTCTTCCGGTTAAAATGGAGCATTTCCTTCCCACTGTTGCTAAGTGCTTTCTGTATTATCGTAGGGTCTTTACCTTACACCATAAAATGCCTTGAATTGACTGTTGTTGTGTTTTGATGTTATAAAGGTTCCTTTTTACTTGGCATGAGAATGAAAGGAGGGCAAGGCACTTCTGCACTGGTCTCACTTTTCAGACTGTTAATATTTTACATACAGTCTAGATTTATACGATTTTGTTTTTGTTTTTTTAAGTCACTTCCTGGTCCTCACATTTCATCTTAATACATCACTGAAAGAAAAAGAGGGAAAGAGGGGAGGCACGTATTCTCAGAGTGAATTGTGGACAAGAATGCCATTGAATTTGGGTGTTTTTTCATGCACCAGCCTCTTTTGTGTGCAGGCTAAGGAAGTCTATTGTGTGGGCAGACACTCTGGGAAAAAGGCGAGCTTGGAGCTGTTGTCTGCTGGTGCTTCTGCAGCGCTCAGGCCCTGAAAGGATCTGAATGAATCTTTGCCATTGGAAGCAGCCGGCCCATAACCAAGAGACAATACCACCAGAAAACTTTGAAGACCAGCAACAATTAAAAATGCTTCACTATATTAATTATGCATTCATTCTTTTGTCTTCATTCTTTTTTTTCCTTTGGGAGACCAGAATAGGGGCGCTGTAAGGTTTAACATTCAACAGGTTTGAGTCTGAGAGAGCTTACAGTGAAGAAATTACACATGCAAACTGTGCTTCAAATGCTTCAGTTGAAAATTCAGTGAGAAAGAAAATTCTGTTATTGGATGCGAGTTTCAAGTGATTATACTATGATATTCACCTAATAAAATCAAGCTTCAGTAAAAACACAACAAAAGAGGGGGGAAAAACAAAGATCAAGAAAGTTCGGTTCAGCTTCATCTTGCAGAGCATGTTGCTAGGAAACTCTGAGTTACAGCTTGGAGTTCCACTTTGCAGACTCTTTTTCTTTAGGGCCTTTCTACACTCCTTCTTGGTTGCCTGCAGAACACACATAAAGCAACTTTCTGAAAGCACTGAGGTGAAGTTCTACTGGCTGGCAGTCCTGTCAGGTGGCTCTGTTGTGCTCAAACATGCCAACACGCAGCTCCATTTTCACCAGTGGGAAGTTTTGTTTAGAAACGGCTTTGAAGAATCATTCTGTCATACTGAAAACTGAAGGACATGAAATCAGAGTCGCCCCCTGGTGGTCAAGATTTCTCTTCACTGGTGATTGTTACATTTTATATCCAAATTTCAGCTGGCACACTGGGCATCTCTGAGATATAAGAAATTATTCAAGTATAATATTTAATCACTAAAACAAAAAATTTTCTATTCAGAAATGAAAGTAAATAACTGTAATTTGGCATCTTAATCAAAGAATAATCCAAAGGTTGGGATTTTTTTTCTGCCTTTCTGTAAAAGAGTAAAATTGAAAATTCATGTATAACAACAATTATTATATTTTAGTGTAAAAAATAAGTTTTTGATCAATGAGCTTGCGTATACTCGAGGATTACCTTTTACAAAAACATAAAAAATTGTTTTGGTAATTACCAGTACTGATAATTAGCACAGCTGTACATTGGGTTAAAACCTAAGCATAAGACATAATGTAAGGAAATTTGTATTTGTGTGTGTATGTGTGTGTGTGTATGTGGGTGTGGGGGGGTATATTTGTTGTAACAATGCTACTTGGTAATAAATCTTTTACTAGTGGAAAGCATGTTTATTTCTCCTTAAAAGTGAAAGGAAAATTATAAGGGAAATTTGTGGGTTGAGCAGCAGAGTGGGTTGCCCCCATGAAAAACAAATTAAACCCTCTTTGCCAATGCTAAAAAGCTTATTATCCTATGAATCTTGTTTTGAGCTTTTGGTAACACAGGAGAAGACACATTATGGTAATTGCTGCAACAGTAGAGTAACAGCTTTTGGTGGAGGCAGTATGATGGTGTGGGGTTGGATCTCACTCACTTGAAAAATAAGGCTTGTCATCATTGGAGGTAATCTCAGTACAGAGAGATATTAAGATGATTCTGCAACCAGTGGCAATCCCATATCTCCACAGTCTGGGACCAAACTCCTTGTGGGATCAGTTTGGGCATGCTGTTCATGTCAGCGTGACCAACACAGCCACACTTGCTTACTTGATGAAAAATTGTATGCCATTCCACAGCAGTGTGTGAGAAAGCTAGTTACCAGCCATGGAGCTACCTGGGTGCTTGTCATGGTCCCAGGTGTTTCTAGGTATTTTTGGTTTCTTTTCTCACTCCTTCCCACCAGGGCAGAGTCACACTCTGATCCTCGCCTCATTCCTCACCTGCGCAGCATCACTCACCTGCTGTCCATCACCTGTGATTACTCCTGTCCTACTTAAGGCCTTGGCAGAGTCAGATTCTTTGTTGGATCGTTGTGCTAACCTTTGTCCTCCTCTGTTTGTTGTCAGCTCGTGTGTTCATCAACCCCTGTGAATCTCCCCCTGTGTTTCTCTACCAGGTTTCAGGTTTTGTGTTTAGCTTTTCCACTTTAGGTTTGTCTTTGTATTTCTCAGTTCCCCGTTTGCAGTTTTGCAGTGTTTGTAAAGCCAACAATAAAGGCTTGCTTTTTGTTAAACAATCACCTCTGCTCCGTGTGTCTGCATTTGGGTCCGCTCACTTTCCTCTACAGTAGTAGTGCACAATGAAATCTTCCCCCAAGTTTATATATTCATTGAGGAGTCATCTTAGCCAAAAATGAAAATCAAGTTGAAGGATCACCATTTTCACACACAGGAGATGATACAGTACACATTACAAAGGCAGAAATACAACAGATATAATTGGACTAACAGTCAGAACGAAAAGGACCCAGAGTTGCACAACTAGATGATTTTGATCATGAGATCAGTCAAATTTAAATTAGGCAAAGGTTTTGATTTTTCCAGAACCCAGCACTTTTTCATCCCTCCTTATAAATAATGTACCTCAGTAACTCCACCTTCTGGTCCTCCGTCACCAGCCAGCAACAGGCAGCAGGCACAACCTCAAGTATCAGAGGAACCTCTCTTTCCTTCAGATCACCAGTCTCTCAAAATCCCATCAACCACCCCTAACAGCTGCCTCCAACCACCATTTCATGAGCTCCTGGAATGCCAGCTCCATCCTCAGCTTCTCCTCCATTAAAGTCCTCCTCTGCACCTGGCACCAGGATACTAGTTTCACTGTCTTCTATTAGTCTTTCGTTAAACTCAGCAGCAAATCTTCCTGGTACAAGGTTGCAAGTTTCTCTTTCATCTATCCCTCCTTCGATAAATACAGCAGCAAATCTTTCTGCCTTTTACCAGTACCATGTCCAATTTTGCTTCTGAAACTGCTGCTCTTTACAACCCACTGGCTTCTCCCTACAGCAGTTCAGTCAGGACACATTCTGGGGTAGTCTTGACCAGGAACTCTGCTGCAGCATCTTTCCTGCCCATTCAGCACTATTCTCCAAGATGTGCGGAGCTCCATTGCGTCCCGCTTTTACTTGTTCCATTCCACCCCAAAATAACTCACAGCCCATAACCCACACATCTGTTCTTACCCACTTAGATCCAGCGGCAAAACCCACAACATCCTTCAGTAGCATAACTTTGCCACAAGGTACAGATAAGAAGACTCATTATGTACCTAGGAGGCCACACCATGTCAGCGGCTCTGGTCGCTCACGTCTCAGTCTCGCAGTATCCTGTTCTTTTTGTGGCAGTGGCCATTCCTGGCCAGCATGGCCCTGTTCAGCCATCAGTCTCTTGTACATGCAAAAACCTCCAGTCTGCCGTCAAGGATCCAGATGCTGTTTTTGTTGTCTGCTTGCTGAAGAAGTTAGGGAGGAATTCATGATTGGACCCTTTCCTCAACCTTCACCTTTTTCGCATCAGTCCACTGGGCAATGCAACCAGAAAATATTCTGGAAAAAAACTCATCATTGTCATTATAGATTTATCAGCATCTCATGGTAGCCATGTACCAACCTTAATCCCAGCGATGATTTTTCTCTTAAAAACTCCACAGTGAACCATACCATTTCCCTGATAAAACTCACTGGCAGAGGTGTCTGGCTTTCAAAAGCTGACAATATAAGTGCTTTAAAAGTCCTGGTAATTCACCCTGACTTATGGTGCTTGTTTGGAGTCAAGTGGAAGGATGCCTATTATTTTGCGTTTGGCTAACTTTTGTTTGCAAAAGCAGCCCCAAACTGTTTGACTCACTCTCTAAAGCCTTGTGTTGAATTCTCTCCAATAGCCATTAACTGCCATATCTGGTCCATCTTCTTGATGATTTTCTGGTCATATCTCCTCCCACATCACCTCCGACTCCCAGGTCATCCACCATGAAGTCAGTTTTCAATGAATCTGGTGTTCCATTTCCATGATATAAGAGATATAAGAGAAAACAGAGCGCCCTTCTACATCCCTGAAGTTCTTTGGCATAACCCTTGCCACCATGCAGTTCCAAGCTTCATTTTCCATCAAAAATCTCAATCGTATTAATGCCCTCCTTCAAACACTCTCCTTGCAGAGGTGCAGAGTCACCTCATGCAGAGGTGCCCTGACACCACTTCCTCTATTTTCAGCCACAACATTCGAGATCTAAACCCTAGCATTGCAGAACTCATCCACCTTTCCCAAGAAGATTTGATTAACAGGCTCTTAGCAAGCAATCTGACCACCTACTGGGCTGATTGGACCACATTTCATTCATTCCACAACATTGGTACCATGTCTGGCTTCGTACCATTTGCATATCGATTCCTGTCCATCAAAATCCCCACAATCAAGGCATATCTCAGCAGGATCAATTTCTTTGCCAAAATATTCACAGGTTCCCCTCGCTTCACCTCAACATTATCTCAGCTGTCACTGTTCATCAAGTCTTTGACACAGGCATCCCATTCAACCCCACAACATCTGCCCCTAACTTCGGATCTTTTATCCTGCTGCATTTTCACACCCAGGCAGAAGTATGGTCACTACCACCTGGCATGAGGCGGTGTTCCTGCTCGCTGTGTTTGGATTCCTACACTGTTGTTCCTCAAACAAAGAAAAAGCAATCAATTGGACAGCCCTCTTTCAATATTGTACTTCAAAATAAACTCACCTCTAAGCCCCTCTGAGGCGCTGACCCGTTACCTTAACTTTAGAAAATTCCAGCACCCCTTACCTTCAGTCCCTCTGTTCATCACTGAGTCCAGCCACATTGCTACCAGACCCTGGTTTCTTTCACATTTTCATCAAGTTCTCCCATTTTCAGAATTTCTCCTAATCTTTTGTCTGGCCAGTCCTTCCGCATCCATGCGGCAACACTTCTCGCAAAGGAGTCCCTGACCACTTAATCAAGCTCATGGGTCACTGGTCATCAGCCTACCAGTTATACATTCGCAACAATCTCCAAGACCTTTGCAGTGCTCAATCATCACTACTTCTAGGGGATGTTTTGATGCATGCTTAATCACCCAGCTAACAATATCCTAAAAAGTTGATTCTGTCCTAAAAAGTTGATTCTGTCCATCGCGTAGCTTTTTCAGTGGGAGAAACGTTTCATCACTCATTCAAGTATCTTCTTCAGTCCAGGATATGGACTCATTATTGAAAGCATGGCTACTGATCTGTAGGGAAGAATAGACTACAGAGTCCTGGCCTGATGTGTTGTGCCATCTCCTCAGCCAGTGGTTATTTGGTTTCCCCAATGTATAAATCATGGAAATTGCCCTGGCACTTAACAGCATACACTATATTACTCTGTTTGTGTCTACAGAACCAATCCTTGCAGATAGACCCATTTCTGGCACAGGGTTTTTTGGGGTTAAAACCCACAGAGACGCAGTGTTTAAAGAAAATGCGTCTCTACTGTTCCAATACTCCTGACACATACAGGTTCACTAAGGGTTTATGCTTAGAGAGCAGTTGTCCTTCTCTCCTGGATCGCCTGGAGCTTTCTTTAGGTGCGTTCCCAGCTTTGACAAATGTCCAGCTGGGATAACCAGGGCCTCAGGGCCTTCATGATATGATGTTCTTCTGCTTTCCTGGCCACTGTATCTGCAGGGATGGTGTTCACTCTATGTCTGTGGTTGTTAATCACACAATTTTTTCATTATTGTGATTATTATAATAATTATCCTATGAGTTTCATTTTGCATTATTCAGAAATATCAATATATACCATTGATCAATGGTCATAACAATTTGCAAATTATTGATCAAGAAACTGACCTCACAGCCCATTGTTCTTCAGTGGAGCTAGTTTCAGTCATTGTGCAAGTGTGCTGTTTATAAGCGTGGGGAAACTTGCAGTCAGCTGAGACTGAAGAAGTCACTTGGAAGAGTGACAAAATGTTTCTCCCACTGAAGATGAACAGAATCAACTTTTGGGGTACTTCTAGGGGATGCCTCTCTCTTGTGATCTGCCTGCCTCTGGAGCTGCTGCCAGTCCCCTGTGAGCCCTTCCCCCAAACTGCAGCTTCAGTTCATGATTCTCCAGTCACCATTCTCAAATCTAAATAAGGATGTGGTCCCTATTAGTGGATTTTCCCTTTATTGCTTGTGAACGTACATTCTCAAAACAAGTACACAGTTATCTTAGTGTTAAATAATTATGCTTTTTTGGGTGGGAGATGAGTAAATGTACAGAAGTTCAAATTTACAACAAATCAACTCCACAGCAGAAAATAAACAAACAAAAAATACTGAACCTTCCAACCTTCCTGCCCCCAGTCACTTTCATTCAAACAGTTATGGTGCTGTGAAGCTATGTGAAGTTATATGTTCACTTATGGCTTTTATTTACACAAATATGTGGTTTTTCGTATTATTTTGCTGCTGCAATTTTTCTTCTCCAGAAAACCAATAAATCCCAGCAGGTATGCCAATGTTCTGTGGAGTGCAAAACAGGTCAGATTTCTTGTCTGTTGGCAGAGCCATATGTTTCAAATACAAGCTGGGTTATTGATTGCAAAGCTCATTGTTGCTGCAGGAGATGTTATGAGGAAAATCAGAGATTGGAGTGAATGCAGAAGTACCTCAGCACATATCTGCCTCTTTATTAAAGTCATCTGTGACCTAGGCTAGCACAAAATAGAAAGTTTTTCCATTGTGCGTCTGATTATGTGTGTGGTGGTCCCAGCCAATACATATCAGCCCTCTTCTCTCCTAAAAAGGACCTTGTTGTCAGTTAAGAGACCACTTAGCGCTCTTATAATCTCATCAGAGTGCAGATAAAAGCGGATCAGACCTGCTGTTTTCTGAAGCCTCCTTCACTGGAGAGGCTGGAGAGGAGCGTTTTGTTTGCCTGTTGGTATGCAGAGAGCAGCTGAGGCGCACAAAAACGCTGGTAATAACAGTACATCTTTGTAAAGGTTCAAAGGCTGCCAAACAACCAGTCAACCCAACCAACTAACTGAGATTCAAATCTGTTGCAACAATGGCAGAGAAACATCAAAGTTGAAGGCAGAGCAAAGTGGCCAGTTCCCATCACCTAAATCAATAAAGACTGGGCACAAAGTAAACACAAAGTTAACAGAGGAAGCCACATTCACATGTTACTAACTGCTTGTTTGGAGTCGGAATGAAATGTATTTAATCAAACGCTTAGTAAATGTTTCGTGTAGGGGCTTGGACAGGCTTGGCTGACTTGGGGTGACTGTAGCTCAGGAGGTAGAGCAGGTCATCTACAAATCAGAAGGTTGGTGGTTCTATCCCTGGTTGCTCCAGTCTGAATTCAAAATATCCAGATTAACCAGTCTAAATGCAGAAAGAAAACAAATTAAACACAGAGAGTGAGAACAAAACATGGGATACGGAAGAGCAGCCTCAGGAAGTGTGATAGCAATGACACAGATTAGAGGATGGAAGGGTAATAACCCATTTAATCTTGAAATAATGATAAGAAGTAAACTCACACAGAAAGTTGGGATCATATTATAAGCGGAATTATAATTATATGGGTGTACATGATCTGCAACAATGCCTGGGAAGATGCATCTCAGAGTAGCATCCACATGGATGGCAGAACCCAAGGTTTCAAGCAAAACAATGACCAAACATCAGACTGGCTTCTTCCCATACTCGTGCTATGGGTTCCCTTGGTAGGTCACGCACATGCACCTGGCCAGACATGTAAATGCGATTCATCAGACCAGACCACCTTCTTCCACTGCTCTGTGGTTCAGTTCTGGTGCACAGGAAGAGGAACCCCCACACCGTCAATAACAATGTCCCAGAGGGACCAAGGCTTGGCAAGCCCCAGACCCAGGCCAAGCCACACACACACACACACACACATCCCAGATCACCAGCCCCAGACAAGTACTAGGAAACAGAGATGTAAGAAGACCCGCCTGCTCCCCTTACTGCTTATCAGTGTTAAATGTGAGTGTATGAGGTTTAAAAAGTGAGAGGTGAAAACTAGAGTACCATTCAAACTGAGGGGACAGATGCAACACAAACACTAAAGCCGTGTGTATTCTGACCGCTTACTATATTTCTTTATGGGACTACTGTGTGTGTGTGTGTGTGTGTGTGTGTGTGCGATTAGTTGACCAGTTACCTGGCAATGCTGATCAAAATCTACAGGATGCTGCAAGTTCTAAGTACATTCTCCTCGTTTCTCCTGTAATATATTTGTTTAAATGTAAACATATGAGCTCTAACACTGAGTGTGCTCTGGTTTGAACTACCTCTGCGATAAAGCATTATTTTCAATACTGTAGTTTAAGGAGGATCACTACCTTTTAACCTGCATTCAGACTGCTACCAGCCACCGACCGACTTTTTCAAATGTAGTGTGAACAAAGAATGACTGATCCCTCAGTTAAGAGAGGTTGGGGTAGTGGGGTTTACACAGTGAGTGGGGTTATACAGAAGGGGGGAGTATAATGACACCCAGTCTGGTTTGTGTGGCATGACCTCATTACCTCAATCCATGTATTCACTGTAATTCAACTTCTGCTGTTGTTTGTCATTTTTAAAGCATCTGTACACTACAATTACAAATTCATTTAGGGAGGATTGCATTTTCCCTTTCTGCCTCCTCAAGAAATATTTTCTATCACCATCGTATTTTCTTCCTTTTTCATCATTACAAATGTAATGTAGAATGAAACAGTTAAGACTGTGAACTAATTCAGGCGGACAAACAGCAAAAGTAACTGTATTGACCTGAATTAACCAGCGGTTAGGTGGAGGGGCAGAACAGTACAATACCTGAATGAATTTCTATGCAATAGTAAAGCTTAAATACACATAAAAACTGGATGAGCTTATCTGATGTCCTGAAAAAGGCCTGGAGAACCTTCTCTCAAGAGATTCATTCAGTGACTGGTGCTTTTTCTCGTGTAACATCATCTGTGGGTGGAACATTCCAGTAAATCTGAAAAAAAAAAATGCTCGAACAGATGACCTGGTCTGATTCAATCCCTAGACATACCTACCTTCTACCTCACCCAGGTCTAGGTTGTGGGGCAGCAGTTTAAGCAGAGATGCCCGATGTTTAGCATCTGCTTGGTGAAACCAACCGGACCACATCATCTGCAAAAAGCAGTTTCTGGTTCAGTAGTCTCAGACTGAAGCAAAAACCTGACAGAAGACATTCCTGTTGCAGTCCAGTACCTACATGGTACACCAGTTTGACTCATCTGGGAATGCAACATAAAAAGATCTTGTATAAAGCACCTTTTTCGAGGACAAACCATCAAGTGAATGCAGAAAGAGATCTTTGTAATCTAACTTTGTGCTTTCCTGTAAATTCACCGCAATACTGCAAGCTAAGGTTATTACCCACATGCTTCATTTTGTTTTGCAGGACTTTTCACAATATAAAAAAACAGATTGCAAATTAAAATTTCCAGTTCATTGAATGCCACTGAGCAGTCCTTACCTTTAAATAGAATCTCTCTTCTTCCTCTCCTGTATGGTCTTTCTTACATCTTTTTCCATCTCTGAATGCACTATCTTGCTCTCTTTTCTCTTCCTGGAAAATACAGCAGCTGTACCTTTTGCTGGCATACACACTGTGTGACAAAAAGTTTGTGTGTTTGCTGATATTTGTTAGGCTGGCTCACGTTGGAGGGGAAAAAAATCACTCCCAGCAAATCCAGATTGCAGGAAAGTCACTGAAAAAGCACCCAAAAAATCCCTGAATGGTTGCTCTGCGGGGGTACAACTAATTTTATTAGCCTCCTTGGAAACATTCAGCCTAAGAAATGGAAAGAAGGTTCTGCATAAATCAAAGGTAATCCAGAGTAAATTATGCAAATATATTCAATGAGATAAAGAGGGGGTAGTGTGCTCATTTGTTGTGAGGTTAAAAAAAACAGTTAGTGGTTGAAACTGAATTGAGCAAACTTAAATGCTTGTAGGGGCTCTCAGCATTTTAGGAAACAACAAAGGGGTGTTGCATCAATTTTAACTCACTGAGACAATAACAAAAGAAAATCTGGTGAGAAAAAGCATACACGACAGGTGGGGTTCGTTGAAGTTATCCCACCTCTTTCTTTTCTTTTTTCTTTCTTTACACACATCCAGCAGTTTCAGTTCATTTCAAACAAAACTAACAATGCTTAGATTGTTTATGAGCTTTGTTAACTGATTAAAGTACATTTAAAATTCTATATAATTTATTTATTAAATTTTGTTGTTATATTGCAGCTTTAATAATGATCATTAATCATTATTTTACTTCAGCTCAGCTGAGAGAAGTAATGGATGGAGGGAATTTTATTTCTCTCATAGAAATACTAAACAAGAAGGAGGTCAGACTGAAATGGCAGGTAAAAAATAAAATAAGATGTATTTAATTTTATGCACTATGGGACAGATTTATTAAGCTGGCCAAATTATTGTCATGCTGCAATCAGAAAGTGATCTATCTACAGTTTTCTGCATGACTTCAGAGATACTGAGACACACCCACCCAGGCAAAAGCAGAACTGCATTCCTTTGCCCTAAAGCCATCCTTTGAATGAGCTTAACTTAGCCAAAATGCCTGATAGCTACTGTGCTATCAGATGCACTAAGCAATGGTTGTTTACAGCTGACGGAAGGGCATGGAGTATGGAAACAACATATGAGCACACCTCCTGCCCTTACAGGTAAAATCGCACTAATCCCTGCCTTTCCACAGCAACCCTGGCTGTCTGTTGCGGCTCCTTTAAACTGGATGATTTACCTGACATCGGAAAAATACTTCAACTTTCTATTTATGATACAACATTAATGTGACAAATCATTACTACCAGAACTTTTCTGGCCCTACACTGTAAATGTCCAAGTCAACTAAACGGAAGAGTTACATGTGGTAGTTCATTTAAGCTAGCTAGCTATCCAGCTGATTCCGCTTTGCTTTAATGTTTAACAATTTCTTGTTCTTCATTAAAGGATAATGCCAGTTTTTGAAATTTGTGCCGAAATTGTTATTTACATCTTTCAAAGTTTAACAGAATTTATATTCTAGTTCCCAAGTATGTTATTTTCTAGTATCTAGTTTTGTATTTTTAGTTCTTGATTTCTGATTTATTTATGTTTGCTCCCACTGAGTCGAGCCTGCATCTGTCTCATCTCTGTCTCCTGTCATTAGTGTCCCAATTTTTCTTTACCCTCAATCTCCCCAGTCATGTACCCATGTCTGTCTGGTCTATCTGTGTTCTATCTCTGCAAATGCATTTGTAGTCCTGTCCCTCTGTTTTCTCCCTGCCTGTTTCCATGTTCATCTGTCTGTGTTTGTTTCCATGTTTGTTTCCCAGCCTGTCATGTTTCCATGTCTGTCTATCTCCAGTTCCAGTGTCAGTTTCACGTGTCGCAGTCTGAGTATGAGTTTGAGAGCAGAGAGCATTGGAGGGGAGAGCATGGGAGTATAGCCAGCGAGACTCGGCCTGGTAGAGTATGAAGCTTGAAATTTGAATGTTGCTAAAAGAGAGTTTTTCCTTCCCACTGTTGCCAAGTCCTTGCTCATACGGGGTTGTCTGATTGTTGGGAGTCTTCTCTCTCTTATTCAACGGTCAATATAGAGGGCTTTGAGGTGAATGCTGTTGTGATTTGGCACTATATAAATATAACTGAGTTGAAATAAACAAAAATGGGCTACACACACACTTCTGTATTTTCAGAGTGAATTGGGATTTCTTTGTCATGTTAATGTTTTGGTCTCCATTTCAGTGCAAGGTGGAAGCATAATTCAGCAGTCAGGAGGACAGCAGCCCTGAGAACTCCGCCATCACACGATCAGCCATTCCAGTCAATTACTTATCACATTGCGTAAATGATTCTGTACCACTAAGTAACCACAAAGTGTCTCAACACACATGTGGAATATGATTCACTTTGCTCGTTCATTTACACTTGCTTTCACAGCACAGGCCTTTGTCTTTCAGACAAAGCTGCTCAGTTCAGCAAACTTCCAGCTGGCTCCAAACACACTACGGTCCCAGCGTATTATTGTGTAAAACAAGAGAGACATGATTAAATCCTGGCCTTGCCCTTAAACCCTGTGCTCAAACCCTCCACTGCATCCTTCATGCAATGGAGCCACTGCACTACTGCGTGGTCTGAACAGAGGGTGAATAATCATCCCAGAAGGTAGTAGTGGAGAGAGTCAACAATCTGCTGAATGGCCTGGCACTCCTCCACAGTGCTGTAGTGAGCATCTTGCTCGGACAGCTTACGACTGATGTACAAAATCAGGCTGTTGATCCTTTTACCCACTAGAACAAAATGGCCTTCTGCTTGAAGTTTTTCCTTCCCACTGTTGCCAAGTCCTTGCTCATCTGTCTGCAAAACAGAAGAGAGTGAAAAGTGTGATGGAGGTTTGTGTCTCCTGAATCCAAAGAGGGAGCTAGTTCCACATAAGAGGGGCCCGAAAGGTGAAAGCTCTGCTTCCTATTTTACTACTTATTGTAGGAACCACTACAGGTCAAATGTACAAGGCAGCAGCCTGAGAGCAAAGTGCTCTATTGCGGGGATATGGTACTCTGAGCTCTGATGGAGATGAATGGATTATGACACCATCCAGGTAACCAATCACAGCTTAGCTTCCCTCTGGCAGGTCCAACCTAACATCAGCACCTGGGGCGATTAGTTAACTACAACACTTCAACAGCTGATTTAAGAAGCCTTATTAAAAAGGAAATAAGGAAGGAACAGGTGAGGTGAGGAAAGCAGAGAAGGCGTTGCCTACTGTTGCTACTGCAGCAAACACAGAGCATGAGATGGCCAATAGCTTAGATAGAAAATCAGGTGAATCAGAGGCTCTTGGTGCTTCTAAAGTGTTTACTGTTACAGGTTACTGCTGCCATCGCTGATAAACTGAGCTAGAGATTCACAAACTTTGCACAGTCTGTCACACTACCATTTTCTAGATGAAACAAATTCACCTCTCATAACGAAGTTATCAAGAACATCAGGGCGACAGCGTCACAGATCTGTGACATTATAAGCATGAAACTATGCAGCTGCAGGATGGTTGCTCTCCTTTTCTTCTCTCAGATGGTCAACCAGGGCATGCACAATGGTAAGTAACCATGGTTACAGGGGGGCACTCAGAAACTCTCATGATCCCCAGTAAAAGATCTCAGGTTATAATAGCCATGCAAAATTAATTATGTGCCCAAAGACTAAAACCTAGTAAAAAAAAAAAAAATACTGTGAATATAGAAACTTCTTAACAAGGTAGGTCCATCATTCCCTCCAGGTCTCACTGTCATTCCCCACATGAGCGCTGAAGCCTGAACACATCCTTATCAACGAGCTCAGCTCCATCAACTTTAGGAAGCCACTGTCCGCTGACAGCCTTGTCATAGTTGGATACTCAGGCTATGGTGGACTTGGGATGCAGTAGACTATGGTCCATGGTCCACCAAACTGTGGTTTGTCTGGGGGCACTGCTGGAGGAACAGTAGATGGAGGTCAGGTGTGTGTATTGGGACATTCATAAACATGAGAACGTGGAAGGTCACCTTTCACGTTCCTCAAGAACGCCTCAGGACTTGACAAATCGTCAGTATATTACGCCTCAGGAGTGAGAATGGGTTGGGCCAGCTGACCTAAGAGACCGACAAGGTGTGTAGGGATGAAGAAGCTCAGAGAGGTAAGGCGGGGCAAGATTGTGAAAGCATTTAAACACAAACATAAGAATTTTAAAATGAAGTCTAAAAGACACATTGTGACATCCTCTAAATGGACTTCAACACTGATTAATGGAAAACCACTGACTGTTCAGCAGATGTTAGGGTTTTTAGGGCTGCCTTTTTTAGGTTGGTTACAGTCTAACTCACAAATTGTGTAAATCTTACCCAACCTCTTTGTGACATTGTGGCACAAGCTGGCAACTGAAACTTGACAGCAACACTCATTTGGACAATGAAGGGTACAAATGTACTGATGTACTACAGTTCAAGACTGGACAACATGGAAAAGGCCAAGCTGGATACATTCAATACCTTGCAGCCATAGTGAAAGCTATTGAAAAACAACAGCCACATTGTTGTGTACCACACACTAATAGTAAACACAAATCACAGAGTGGTTGCATTTCTCAGCTCAAGTGCATTCATTTTTCCCCAGCCAGAAAACCCAGAATCTGCAGCATTTTGATAAAACCACACAACACCTGTTGAACAGAAGGGATTAACATGGTAGTTAGAATGACTTCCAAAGAACATGAGCTATATGACTTTGCTGAGGTGGCTGTAAAGGACATCAGATTGAGACCGGACCTAAGGACAGAGCCTTTAGAAGATCCTGATCTCACCCGATCGGGAGGGTGAGAAGGGGAACGTGGTCTCATTTGCAGTGGTACAACAATCCCCACTTGGGACAAAACATGAAGTCCTGGCACAAGACCAACTTCTGCCCAAGTGGCAGAAAATATTTTAAATAACACGAGCACTAGAATTTTCTGAAGGAAAAAGAGTGAATATCTACACCGACTAAACCTACAGACATGAAGCAGAAACCTTACCACAGCTCACTGAAGATAAGAGATTAAGGGAATGCAGAAACAAGCAGGAGCCTATGAAAGTCAGTGAATGGATAAAAAAGGGAGCTATACAGATGGATGGGCTCTTGAGGTCACATCATGGGAGAATAGTAGCAGCAGTGAAACTTTGTCAGCCTCTGACCAAGCAAGCACATGGCCCTGTGCATGTCAGTAAAAAGTTAACTCAGAGAAATATGGAAGAATTGTGATGGTACCCACACACGGGAGACATTTTGTAGAACTAAATTACTCACTGTCTCAAGTGCAATGAACACAACCCTTTCATGGGAAAGTTCCCAGTCCCAGACGCCCCATTCAAAGACATTAGCATTGACTTCACTGTCATGGGAGCTGAACACAGAATAAAGGGATAAATATACTTACTGGTAATGGTGGACAGATTCGCTAAATGAGTGGAAGCAATTTTCTGACTGTGACTGTGATAGGGAGTGCCAAGAATCATCAGGTCTGGCAAAGGGTCACATTTTAATAATAAGCACTTATCTGAGGTTGTGAGAGCTTTAGGAACAACACACTGATTCAGGGCAGTATATCATCTGGCATCTCAGGGTACTGTAAAAAGAGCAACCAAAATGACATTGGCACGATTGGCATTAATATCCTCACTGCATAGTAAGACACATTTGACACCACATGAACTCTTGACAGTGTGTCCAATGTCTGGACCCCCAAGAGTGGGAGCACATCTCTAAACAGGTCCAGAAAGCTTAAAAGGAGGGGAGACCAGAGCCAACAGACTCCTGTGGTAAAGGTAGCTGACTGGGTGCAAGTAAAAGTTCCCAAAAGGAAGGACTGTATAAAGTGGAAGCCACTAAGTGCCTTCCCAGCTCTGACAAATGTCCAGCTGAGATAACCACATTTACTCAGGGCCTTCTTGACATGATGTTCTTCTGCTTACCCGGCCGCTGTATCTGTGTGGATGGTGTTCATTCTGTGTTGTAGCGTCCTGATGGCACTGAGATTGTGCTCCAGTGGATGATGAGAGTCAAACCTTAAAAACTGATTCAGAAAGTGTTCTTTTCTGATTTTAGATGGAATGACCCAGAGCATAGGCGAGTTTACACCCATTCATCAGAGCACCCCTAAAAATAACTATATTAAAAGTAGTATTAATAGCGCATTTAAGCATTATTTTCTGACTTTGTCTTCAAAAGTTATATTTTCCTAACTTGTCTATTGACAGTACAGGCTAGAATAAAAACAGGTTTTATGTCCAGTGTTGTAATTTTTGTTTTCATGGTGTTACAGTGAGGCGATGCTACTTCCACAGCATAGTTTGTCATTAATAGAATAAATAAGACTTTTGTTGTTGTGGCAGAAGGAAGACAAAAAGATAATTTTGCAACACAAATCAGTGATGCAGATTTAAAATGTACTTTAACTGAAATATAGCAAAAGTTCAAAATGTTCTGATAATGTGGGGACTTATTATTATTGCTTATTTTTATTTGTTCTCTAAATTTCGAACATAAATAGCGACATTAGCTAATGTAGCTTAAATCAGTAGAAGTTACTAGCTAATTTGAACTTTCTGATCCACTAGGCCACTGTATAGTGTGAGCTGCCTGCTAAGAAGCTGATGTACTGAATTTCACTTCCAAGGATCCAGACTTTCTTTTAATTTTTTTAAATTGAGCAATTACCGAGCAATGGTTTTCCAGGCTTTCTGAAGGTCTTTCACTGTTGTTGTGGTTTATTTTACTGGCTTTTTTTTCACTCAATTTCAGTCCAAGGGATCAACCAGTGTTATATCTACACATAACAGACAACTTAGCAAAGAATGAATTTTTAACCAAATATCTGTGGGTACTAGCAGAAAGGTCCCTCAGAAAGTTCAGGCTGTGTTGAAGAATAAAGTTGCTCATACCAAATGTTGACTTCCAAGGTAATTAGTACAAACTCTGTTTTTGCCTTATATATTGTATTTTCATGTTTGCTTGCACATTATAAATAAATCACTGCACCTATTTCCCTAGCAAAAACAAATAAATGGGTGGTTCAATACTTTTGCACAACAGTTTCCAAAACATGTTTTTAACAAACTGAACTAGTTACCTCTATTTTTAAAATTATCTTAAACCAAATACTAAAGGATGCTGGCTCCTGTCAGTCTTGTTTGACCTGTCCCAAAAGCTTATTTTTGTAGTTTTAGCCTTGTATGTTAATTTGTGTCCATTAAAATTCAAAAATATTGTTAAAATGTATTTCAATAGCTTGAGTCCAAACAGCAGACCAGACATCCGTGCAGTTCTAGCCAACACAGTGAGGACCACCACAGCTGAATTA
Organism: Oreochromis niloticus; assembly: GCF_001858045.2. Classification (NCBI taxonomy): domain Eukaryota; kingdom Metazoa; phylum Chordata; class Actinopteri; order Cichliformes; family Cichlidae; genus Oreochromis; species Oreochromis niloticus. Next base: position 38,609,666 of record NC_031972.2, on the reverse strand, counting down.
AAAAATTGCACTGCAACAAGACCTTTCCCTTATGAACACACACACACACACACACACAGCATACTGTATATATGCACACATATTACACTGTGCATAACAGGGGCGATTTTAGCCCATCTTTGGGGGTGCTTCAGCACTGAATGCCCATTAACCTTATAACTCCTGTTGTGTGTGTGTGTGTGTGTGTGTGTGTGTGTGTGTGTGTGTGTGTGTGTGTGTGTGTACAGAGAGACAGCCAGGTTCATAATGGATATAAGGAAGTTTTTTTCAAAAAACAGGAGCCACATTCAGGTAAAAGTGTAAAATCAAATGATCCGTCAATAAAGGATAATGTTGGATCAGTGTTTCAATATTTATATCTTTTATTAGATGTTCATGTGGTTTGGTTATTTACCTTTTGGTTGAAAGTACACTGAGAGAGGACTTTTCATTAGTGATCTTAATAGTATTTTTTTCATATTAATGTAATTTTTTCATCTAATTGAATACAATCTATTTGTGTATGATTGTCGGTCCAAAGAGGGAGAGAGGAAAGAGGGAACGTGAGGAGAAACAAGGTCAGGAAGAACCAGGTAAGAAAACAGACCGGGCAAAACTGAAACTGTTAAACTGACAAAGAGAAAAAACCTGATTTTACTCACACAATCAGGAAGTTGCATTCTCCCTATATTAAAGCTGCTGTACAGAATCTGCAAAACAAACTGGGTTGAAACATTTTGACCCTCTTTAACAACATTCCAACATAACATTATCATTGATTGGGGAGATTAAAATTAATGACATATTTTTATGTGGTTCAGCCACAACTCTACTAAAACTTCAGCCAGTAATAGGTAGGCCAGCTTTTGGACCGTCCAGTTGTCTGTATGACTGCAGTACATACATCACATTTGCACACTATCAGAAAGTGCCAAACAGCCCTGGTGGAGTGAGGAGCGTAAAGAGAAGCAGAGTGCTCTGTTTATATTCTAAAAATGTTTTAAGCTGACTTGTTTCAAAGATTCTGTACAGCAGCTTTAAATGTTTTCCAAAAGCACACAGTGTTTCTCAAACTTTTTACAGTGTGTACCATTGGGAAAATGTCAAGCTCTCCCAAGTACCACTACGGAAGCATGAAACTCATAAATCTTACAACACAAAATTAGTTTTATTAAATTAGTCAAATTAGTATCTGCAGTAAAGATTTTTACATACATTGTATACATTCTACCACAAGCAAAGTTGCCTCCATTTTTATATTTTTTTATTAATATTTTGTAATAATTTATTCGTAATAATTTATTCTGTTTTGGGAGTATTTTTTTAATGTATCTGTATTATATTATACATACACATTAAAAGTGAATCTCTGCCCAAAAAATGCACTCAGCTTACTTTTTACTCACTATGAGCATCATTCATTATTCTCCCCCAGGATTTAAGGTTAGGATATGAATTTTTTTATATTCCAATCCATTCTTCTTTCGCAGCATTTAAATAAACTTTATCAGATTTATGATTTTGTTACAGACTTTTCAAAAAAGTGTTTTGCTTTTCTTTCACAGATGTGGGGATTAAATTGTGTTAAAATGTACAAAACACTGATGTCATGTTTTGTGACGAGGACCCAGGCACAGAGAGACTTGATAAATTTAAGAATCTTATGGTTTAATAAAGAAATTTGCAGACTTGCACAGAGATGGTAAAATTATGATGACTGATAACAGAGACGAAGACAACAGACGATGAGGACAGGAAGGAACAGGGGTTTAAATGCACCAAGGAGACAGTCATAGAGAACTCGGGACAACTGGAGACATTTAAGGATGCAGGGACTGACAGAGACAGGGAAGAAGTCTCATCGTGACGTGTAAAGTTTATTTTGCCTGGCTGGGCAGCTCTCTGGATGCTCAGCACCCCCAAAGCTCTGATCCTAGAATCGCCCCTGGTCCATAACTATTTCATCCAGTTTGATAGCTAATCTTGACCCAACCAGACTAACACTCCCACCAATTTGAACCAAAGGAGATACTTTTGTCATATTTTTAATTAATTTAATGAAGCCATACCGTTACAATGGTATATCACGTAAATGGAAAGTAATTATGTGTGAGTTATTGCATATCTCAATGTCACCATGCATTGCATACAATAGCCTCTTGTGGAGTCCAAGAATAATAATATGAAGCTTACTCTAAGCCCAAGTACATAAATGTGCATCTGCTTAGAAATATGTAAAAACTTACCGTGGATCAAAGACTAAATGGTAAATGGTAAATGGACTGGTTCTTATATAGCACTTTTATACTCTGAGCACTCAAACCACTTTCGCGAGCCCAGGTGCAAGTGAGCAGGTGAAGGGGACTCCTTTTTTTGTGACATACTTCTAGTAAAGACAAGAACATTAAAACAAATTCTACTTACATTTCAACTGTAAAACACACACAAGCTGTCACTCAGATTAATTAAACCTGCTAACAGTTGTCTTTGGCCACTGGGGACTGGCTTACATCCCCACCAAGTCTCAGTTATAGCATAGAGGCTAAGAGTAACCTGGTTAACAACAGAACACAAACGGATTTCCACAGTCTCTCTCTGTACTATAACTTTGAGACAGCAAAATGTACCTGCAGTGGTATAGACTAAAGTGGTGGAACCTGGTCTGCTTTTCTGTGTGATGCCAAATATTTATTAGTGAATCATACAAAGCTACTCTTGTAGAGTCCAAAAATAAAAACATGGAGCTGGAAATGAGCAGTTAACATCTCTGATTCTGGACCAGGATTTACTTGGCAATGAATCAAAACCAAATTTAGTAGTATCACCCACCTCCATTTGATAAACACAGGAGCTTCTTGTTCCAGAAAATCAGATAATTCACAAAGAGGTTTGAAGTCCCTTGATCAGCCAATTAAATGCTAGACAGACCACTTATGCCTGAAGTGCACTTGTATACGCAATAGGACAGGTCTCAGCAGGTTTTGGGGATCCCAAGAACAACCTATCCAGCTTACTCCTCAACACTATCATATAATTTTTACTAAACATAGTTTTCCCTTTTAATATTTCACTTAAATGCAAACACACAAATTCTCAAATAACTAGATCGAATGATATAATGATTAGAGTAAATCGACTTTTGGATTTATGAGCTTAGTTTTCTCATCTATTTACTGCTGTCATATCTTATTTCCATTTGCTGTGCCCCCTTTCCCTCTTAATATGTTTCCTTCAGTATTTTCTATGTTATTTATCTTCTTTAGTTCTTTTTCATTTTCTTCTCCCTTGTTTCATATCCTTATTACTTTCACTTCTTCTCAATCTTTCTCCCCAACCAAACCAAACTTTAAAATGTTTTTGCACCTTTTTGCACCGATTCTTATTCTACCCTGACACAAATATTAATTAATAAATACAAAATTAACGGCTGGATGAGGTCGTGTAATTGCCAGTGTCTCTATTAATGGTCGTGTGGAGGAATTGAGCCAGTGAAATGTGGGCGGCGCACCGCCTCGGTGTGGCCGCTCCTCTCCAGTCAGCCAGACTGCGTGAAGAACAACGGACAGAGCGAAACGGCGTCGCACACTGGGACCTGCGAACTGTACTACACATACGTAAATAGCCAACCCACAACCTGCATAGTACAATATGGAGCTGTGAGGGTCGTGGACCTACTCTCTCTCGCTCAGCATAAAAACACTACATTGTTTATTTTCCGCATTTACGAGTATTTTCCACCAACATGGAGACTACAGGCTTCTGGCTGCTACTGGCTGCACACTTTATCCTCATCTGCCAACAAGGTAAGGCATGTTGTAATTAATGTTAGTCTGCTCTTCACAGAAACAGTTAATAGTGCTTCAAAAGTGCGCTGGCCTTTTACTTGCTGCGCCAACTTTTAGGTGATTGTTCACTAGCTTCAGGTAAGTTGAAGCGTACGCTGTCTCAAAAAAAAAAAAAAAAAACCCGAAAAAAGTCTATTTGCGGTCTTTGTATTTTGTTAGCGTTAGAAAGTTGTTGTTTTTATTTTGTCTGGTCTATATATATTTATGAACTCATTTTCCTAACTGTGGCTGAGATGCCACACACACACTTCTTTTCTTAATTACTCAGTGGGATCTCAGATTAAAATGTTCTGAGGCATAGAGTGTCACACATAAATTCTAAACTGGAGCTGTCAAGCATGAAAAGAGAGGTCTGGACACGGTTTAACTGGTTTATTAAGAGTGTCAGACGCTCTGTATTTGGCAACAAGAGCAATTGAAACCAGTAACACGTTACTTATATATATATATATATATAATTCATAAAACTCATGTACATACTGGCGTTATTTTAAAATATGATGTTTATATCAGAGATGTGACTTATAGTTTTGTAGCTGTTAGTTTCTGTGGCTATGGAGACGTTTCCAATTTTTATTTATGTATTATTTATTGATTTATTTTTTGACTGATGCCTTTGGAAAGTGCAATCATCATCAATGTTTAGGTTTAACTGTTTCAGTCTACTCTCACGCAAAAAGTATGCTTAACTCTGGCAAGTTAGTTGGCAGATCTATATTCGTCTTTCCACCACAGGAACTCAGGGAGTCTAAAAGTTCCAGGCAGGTAGTTTTAAAAGCTTGTTGTAATATCTCAAGGTCCATGAACTTTTGAAGTGGGATTTTACAACTGCATTTAAAATGCAGAGAGATGGTGATCCGATGGCACACTGTTGGTGCACTGTTGCCTCATAGTAAGCGTGTCCAGGCCCGTGTAGGATCCTTACCAACTCCAGTTGTTAGCTAGCTCCTTTGTCAAAATAATGTTGAATAAATAATTTTTCATATTTTCTTCTGGTAGAAAAAAATTGACTTCTTGAAGGAAAGGAGCACAACCATGATTAGAACATGCAAACTCAACACAGAAGCATTGCACATTGCTGGCCCACTGCTCCCAATGCTTAAGATGGGTTAGATGTGGCTATCCTATAAATATTAGTAAAAAATATATATTGTCTTAAAATATTATCGAGGTCATTAAAAAGCAGTAACTCACAGCCAGTCTTTGTTTATTGATTTTCATTTGGTCTTGCTGTTAGTACCATTTAGTAGCTCTTCTGGCACTTAAATCATTTTACATGACCACCCACTGCAGGCAGCACTGTCTTTCAAGTTAACTGCTGAACCCTAGAATCAATTCCTCCATGTTTAGTAGCTGTTCTTTACTTAAAAAAAACACTTAAAAAAAAAGAAGAAAAGACACATAAGTTGATCCTTCTTCTGGTCCATGTCCCAGTAGTTCCTGGGACATGGTGCAAATTCTGAGTTGCTTAATGCTGCATTATATTTCAATATAAGTCAATATATTAGAGCCAATTTACAGCTTCTATGATTACTGTTTTCATAAAAAAGAAATACAAAAATGTCTTACGTTATATTGGTACCTCTGCAAACTTTAAAATCTACTAGAATTTACAATTCCTGTGGGGTTTTGTTTGTTTGTTTTTTGGTACTAATGGACACACTGGTAGGTCCTGCAGGGATATGGAGCTTTAAAAAGTCATTGGAAATTAATTAGGATTTTCTTTTTCTTAAGTTTAAATTCTGGAAGAGCATGTTTTAAAATGTAGCTCTGATGAAATGTTGGGGCACAAAAAGACATTTTAGCTTCCTGAGAAGGCAGCACAGGAATGGTGGAAGAAAAGATGTACAAGGAGAAAACTCAGCACCATCTGTCCTCCCATAAGATACTTTTGAATGGGCAGTGCTAGCCCCGTGCCCTACTGTGTCTGGGCTCATAGAATCTCCTGCCCACTTATTGTCTAACAGGGAGTCTGCTGACAGATGGCGGTCACAGTCAGCCTGTCTGACACTAAGGCACATGGAGGAGGTAGCTGTGGAAATGATACTCATCACACACGGTGATGAAGATGCTCACTTCTGGCTAAAATAAATGCTGTTTTTAGTCTGTGCTCACATTTTGTATGAAAACAAATGCGTTAGTGCTTTTTATTTTCGTATAGACTTTTATTTACTGAGTTACTGTATCAACTTCAGTGGCCAAGCAGTGTAAAGTTGGTTGTGTGGAAAATGCTGGTGTATTGATTCAACTTAAGTTTAACAATTAAATATTCTATAAAAGCCTAGATTCTGTTCTTTCTTTCAGGAAAGACATAAATGATCACCACAGACTACCTCCTGTTTGTCTTTCTTCTTTACATTAATGTTTTTTTCCCCCTAATTATTTTATCCCTTGATATCTGTCCAGTGCTGCTTGGGGAGACTGGTAAGACATCCTTTGCTGCCCAACTGGTAGTCTGGAGAGGGGGATAAAAAGAGCAGATTTCCAGTTGTGACAGCGGGGATATTTGATGACCAGATTAGTTGGTATTAAGCGTTAACTCGGGCATACAGAGAAGCCATTGGTTTAAATCCTCCTGAGTCTCCCCTCCTTTCTTTCCATGGGCCCTTGGCTGAATGGTGGCTGGGGTTATTTGGGGAAACAAGCAGACGGGTATTTGGTGGAGGTCAGCTGAGGAGGCCAGTTGGTCGAGCTCAGCCCAGTGAATTATGCTGTGAGAGGGGAGATTTGTTTTGAAATAGCAGGAAAGGGGGCAATGACATACAGAAGAGAGGTCTAAGGGGTAGAATGAGGTGGAACGATGGGGTGCAGAGCAACACAGAACAGAAAAGGGTAATGGCTGTTTTTTTGCTTTTTTTACAGCGGATGGGGAGGTGGGGAAGTGTGATTCACGATGGCAGTGTAATTTGTCCGAGTGGTGGTGAGGACGAGAGGGCACTGTCACACTGTGAAGCTGGTGCTGAAGTGTGAAAGCACATTTTGTTAGGAGTGGGGGATAAAGTAAAGAGTAAATGCACACATTTGCCCTCCAGTACCACAAGATTGTAGGCTCGCAGAGTGATAGAGCACAGGTTAAGCAGCTCTTCTTCCTTTGTTAAACTTTAACAGCCCCACCAAAGCCCACTGTGTATTTTGGTTCTCCAGCCTCACTTTGTAGTCCACTTTTGTGGACTATGCTGAGGAAAACCACATACATGTTTGTCTCTTTCTGCTCTTATTAAAATAACAAAGCTGTGAAAAATGTGAATAAAACAGAATAAGTCGATTTACAAACACATATTCTGTTTACAATATAATATGTCTGTCTAGGTTTTCAGTCGTCCAGATCATCGTAGTCTAAAAGAAGGTGACTGGACTAATTTAAGTTTCTTGAAGATGTTTCACCTCTCATTTAAGAAGCTTCTTTAGTTCTAAAACCAAATGGTGGATTCCTAGGTATTTAAAGTTGTCCTGTCCTGATCATTGACCCAATGTTGATCATGTGCCTCATCATATTAGCCAAGGTGTGAAAAAATGGCACAGGTTATTATCAGCAGAGGTTTGGGGTGAAACCACTGTGAGACCTTGCCTCACCCTATCATGTGACCTATTGTGATCACCTGACACAAGATGTGAGTGGGGGTTAATGCGCCTGGGATGGGATCTTAAAACTGCATTGTAAGTGGCAGACAGTTAATGTCACCCTCTCAAAAATGTTCAAAGATGTTCGTTCACAGTGGATATAGATGGCCTCTTTCAAACCATCTGTCTTCTGTCCAAAATGTGAACATTGTCATCCTTGAACGAGTGATCTTTGACCTTTAGATGCAGATGTACAGCTGAGTCTTGTCCTGTCGAGGTGGCTCTTCTATGTTGTGCCATGTGGAGCAGCTGTTTGGTTTCTCCGATGTCTGAGCAGTCCTCACTGCACTGCACAGTATACAACGTTTATAATATCCCACTAAAGATTGGACGTCGGATAGATGTGCAGGCCCATCGGTCCATGACCAATCCTGGACATTTATACAATGTCCAAACTTGGTCCACAATTTGGATGTCCAACCATGACCCAACTTGGACTTTGGGTCATGGTTGGACATCCAAATTTACATGATAGATAGATTTTTTTTATTTTTTTAACAATTATCAACATTTTTGTTATCATTTGAATAGAGATTATTTATAAACAAACACAATTTATTATGTGTTAGCCTATTGATTTACTCAGTCCATGTGGGTATTTATTTATTTTTTGTTATTTTACATTTTTTCAGTTTTTCTTTAACTGGCTTATTTATTTCAGTTAATCAACTTATGTTTTTTTTAACCAGGTTAAAACTGTGATTTTTTTTTTTTAAAGTTTTTTTTCAATGTGTTGAAATCCATGTTAAAATATAAAAATAATAATGGTATTTAGTATTTAGAATTCTTTTAAAAATGTATTTTAAAAGGAGTACAATGTGTTTAATAAGTTTAAAAGAGCAGTATCCTGTTTTACTGTGAAGAGCTTAGAAAGAGGAAGTGAATGTGGTTGTGATCGGTCGCAGGACTGGGAGAAGTTGTTATGGAAATTACGAGAAGTTTGTAAAAGTGTTTATGTATGAACTGGACTATCTGCTTGACAGTCTTTGTCAGTGCACACATTTTGCAAACTGCCTGTGAGAAGCTGGATACATTTCTGCTCAATCTGCTGCTCAAATCCACCATGCAGCTGCTTACTTTTGTTTTAGCTTAAGAGCCCGTGCCATCTTGGAGATCTCCACTGATTATGCTGCATTCCTTCACACATAACCGTTTCTGTACAGAAACCGTGCTGCCCACCCTCTGGAAACATGGGACTACAGTGCCTATAAAAGTGTTATAAAAAACAATGTCTAAAATGAGTTGAAGTTTGACATTGAAAAGATTTCCACAACAACCACATTTTAGCCTGAACCCAGAGGTTGTATGGAGACCAACACTAGATGTTCAGTAGACACTGGAAAAAAAGATGTCATTTGGCTACTGCAAATGAAATGGCTGTCACAGCTGACGGTGAAAAGCCAGTGGAACCATCATTTTTCAAAGAATGTATTATATTTTATATTTGACAACCGTGCAGTCTATTTTAAGCTAAAGGCAACAGGAGATTTCTTAATCACACTGGATAAGAGCACAGACTGTGCTCATTTTTGGAACTAGGTTAGGAAATATTTTTCCTAGTGAAAAACTATGTAGTTAAAAAGTGTGCTCTGAAGGGGAAAAACTGTAAATGTATGAAAAGTTCATAATTCCACTATTTATAACAGTCGTAAACAGTGAAGTTTTGAAAAGAATCAGTGTCTCATTTAAGGACAGGCTTTGGCATGCAAAGGAATAGCCCCTTATCTTGACAAAATACTCAAATAAGTTACCTGTATTGTGAACTTCTATTAAAGGCACTGCAAACAACAGTTGTTTTTTTACATGGGGCAGAATACATACACTTAACGGTTTCATCCAGAGGTGTGCTGGCTCTCCACAGGCAGAGTTCTTTATGTTTTATATTTGAGAAGCAGCCCCACACGCCTCCCCTTTTGCTGATTTGTTCATTGATGGCTGGCTTCTCAAATTGTCCTGTTTGGAAGATATCTTTTATCTCTCAATGAGCTGAATTTCAAATTGCAAGGACCGCACAATAATGGCAACGTGTTCTCACATTCCATAAGTCCCCGAAGCTATGGGTTGCATGACACCAAAACCATGTCTCGCACTGTGTTATAGGACAGAGAACAGTATAATGTTACTGATGCGGAAGGGAAAACATCTCGTTGGGCTTATTCAGACACACTAGCTACGCCCGTTCACAACTTTCATCACTATTTTTGAGTGACAGAAAATGGGTTCAAAATCCCTTTGAATTTGAAAGCCTGGAGGGGAAAAAGTAGAACTATTACAGCTGAGCAGTTACATGCTGAAGATGATGTAACAGTGGGAACATCACCATTAAAGACAAAGTCGCCAGCAGAGACATTGAGCTATTAGCCAATACCATGAGACTACTACCTACCAAGGGAAATTTAGATATAGTTTGTGATGTTCTTCATTCTGTCACTAGTAAACTGGAGATAATGTAACCCCATTTCCTCTTCCTGAGTATAATCAAACCTCTTTGGATCACTCTACCCTCATTCAGCTAGTGTGTTACATGTCCCACCAGAGACGATAAAACACTGACTTACTGTATGCTAACACAAAAGATGAATATAGCTCATCTGTCCTGTGTATAAACGTTTAGAACACAGGAAGCTATTACCCGCGTCGTGAAAAGAAAACCTCCGAAGGACCGTTTTGATGCAACAATGTGGGGATTGCTTTGTGATGACCATGGAGAGGACATTGTCTGGTGGATTGTGTAATAGACTACATTAATTTCTGTACAGATAATGGTGTACCCACCAGGACTGTACATCAGATTCCTGACATCAAGGGTGTCCTTACGCAGAATGGGAAAGCCTTTTGAGTCCGGAAACAAAGAACAACTGAAGAGTATACAGAGATAGCTGAGGGGAGGCATTAGTCAGGGGAAAACGCTTTTCCATTACGACCTACTCAGATCGACTTCCCAGGTTTGCCATGGTTTTCAGAGTTTTCCCTTAGGTCATAGTACCAGGTACTAAAGTAGTACCTGCTCTGCCCGGTTCCAAGCGAAGGTGCTAAAATGTGGCGTGTCAGACTGCATGCCACCGGCTGGTCAGTAGCATCACTCGATGAGTCACGAGAGCGTCTCGTTCATGAAAATCAATACTGCTATTTTTGAAACCGTCAACAAGGGAAATGGCTACAAAACACAATGCCTTGGTCCCCAAGTCTGACGAAAGCCACAGACCGAGCAGCAGGTATGTTCTTGCCTCAGTGTCCTCCTTTGTTGTAGTGTTCATTTGCATATTCATTACATCACAGGACGCTTGGACACATTGCTCTGACAACGACCACTCCTATTCGGTGATACTCGATTGTAATGGAAAACCGGGCGATCTGAGTTGACATGTGCTGAGCCGTGGCGAGTCGAACCGAGTAGGTACTAATGGAAAACAGGCTCTACAGACAGACGGTGGAGAACCAGCTACAGCTGAACAATGTTAATAGAGTCTGGAGGAGTCTTAGAACCATGTCAGGCTATAAAGAATGCAGTTTTCAGCCTGTAGGGGACAAAAAGTGGTCAAATGAACTAAACCACTTCTTCAATAGGTTTGATTCGTCATTTGCCCCTGTCCCAGGTCTGCCCTAAAAGCTACAGCCACCACCACCACCATCACCATCTGAGCACCCTGGGGACTGCCCCGTCTCCACACACACCTGAGCTCTGCTTAATTTCTTCTTCATTTCCAGTGTGCTGCACCTCCCCATCAACCATGATCTCTAATACACAGCCACCTTGCTCCAATATGTCTTTCACACTTAACCAGATGAGGTGTGAACTCAGGAAGACCAAAGCAATGACGGCAACAGGTCCATATTGTACTATCATACTCACACTGAGAGACCAGCTAGAGTACACAGGTGTGTACCACTTGAATCCTGGACTGTTGTACCAACATAATCCAGAACTGTGTGTCCAATAGGGTCTTCTGCAGTACAAGCAGCCCACAGGGAACAGTTCTGGTTCCATTTTACCATATACACCACAGACGTCTCCTACAACTCTAATTGCTTCCTGCAAAAGTTCTGACTCAGCAATTGTTGACCTTATCGCCAGTTGGGACAACAGGAAGTACAAAGAACTGACCAAGTACTTTATTGACTGTTGCCAGGGTAACCACCTCCAAATCAACACTGGGAAAATCAAAGAGCTGGTGATGGACTTTTACAGGCACAACCATCCTCCTACACCAGTGAACATCCAGGGAATGGACATTGAGATGGGGTACTCATAAGTACCTGGGTGTTCACCTGATCAGTAGATTGCATTAACAATCCAAAGGCCATCTATAGGAAAGGACAAAGCAGGCTGTATCTGCTACGGAAACTGAAGTTATTTGGAGTGCAGGGTCAGCTCCTAAAGACCTTCTATGGGGGTGTCCAAACTCATAGGGTGCATCCTCCTGAGGCCGCATTTGTAGGACGATTACGTCACAGCGTCGCGACAAAGGCTGTCCAAATCTGTAGACTCCTCCCAGTGTGGCCTCCTTTTCCAATGTCAATATAAGCTCATCTTTTAACTTGTTACTCAAGGTAATGGAGAGAACAGCAGCGGTCAGTTTGAGTCTTGGTATTGTTATCTTAATAGGAGCAACTCTGGTCTTTGCTGTAAAGCACAATGCACTTTATCATCTTTGTTTACGTGTCTTAAATACGAACACTGATCATAAGAATATAAACTTGTGTCAGAAAAGTCATGCAACTCTGTTTTTACAATTTGGCCAAAGTCTTTAGGAACATAACAGCGTGATATTATGATTTTCTCTAAGTTGTCTAAGTCGCTATTCTAGTTATTCCACATTGGCCTTAATTCACTGGGAAGTGGGTCATCCCAGCTTGTGCCTTGTTTGCATGTCTCTTGAAGGACTCTTTTGCCTCTAAGTAGAAAAGGGAATGAATCCCAGTGGGCCGTAAAGAGATGCAGCCATAGATGGGATGCCTTGGCTTGTAGCACGTTGATCGCTGGGGCGAAAATGAAACCTGACTGTCTGCATCAATGTGCCAGTGAATGCCTAGTTTCAAGTTTGGAGTCATTAAATGCCAAGTCACATGCTTGCTGTGGGGAGGCACGTTCAGATGCTGGAATGCTTACTTAACACCGTTTTGTCATTGCTAACAAACTTGTGTAGTCTGAGTTCACCTGATGCACAGTGTCTGAGCCTCCTGAGGGACCGGAAACCTCACCTGGCCCGGACACGGAAAGGATTGACAGATTGATAGCTTGCAGTGTTCGTCACACCATCATCCACGTAGAAATCCTTCATTATGAATTGAGATGCAAGGGGAAACTGTGTCTCGTTATCTTTAGCAAGCATGCTTTAACCCATAATTTGCACACCCTGGTGAGGATGTGGCGCTGAAAAGGTGCACCTTCATCCAAAACTCTTGGGGCTCAATGTTCAGTGCGCCATTTTTCCACCATAAAAATCTTAAATAATCTGTCTGCTTCATACACTTGAAATTGGTGGAACATTTTTTTCAGCGTCACAACATAATTCAACTTGATGCCTTCTAAATCTGATGAGAACACCATTAAGATTGTTCAGCAAATCTGGGCCTGACAGCAAATGATCATTGAGACTGTTACCTCTGTATTTTGCTGAGGCGTCAAATACTACTCTGAATTTGTCTGGTTTTGGGGGTGATATATCCTGTGGTGAGGAATATGCCACTTTTCTCCTTCTTTTGCTTCACTGTGCACTTCCTCTGCATCACCCTTTTCTACGATTTCACTCAAACTTTATGTATTGTTCCTTGTACCTTTGGTCTTTCGACAGTTTGGTTTGAGGCTTTGAAGCTGCACAGTGGCCATTTGCTTATTGTCTGGTAAGAGGGGTCTCTCCTTAAATGGAAGTGGCATTTCATAATGTCCTTCAGTGTTTTTGTAAATGCCTTCCTTTTAACATGTTAAGAAAGAGAATGTCATCTTGAGACACTGACCTGTTATCCTTGTTATCGTCCTTAAAGTCAGACTCAATAACCTTGATTGCATCAGCTGAAGTCACTAGTGGGAGCTCTTTAACTGCAACTCTGTGACACACAGTAGACATGCTAAAAGAGTCGTCCTAAGACAGTGCCGGACGTACAATTCTCCAGCCCAATGCTGTGCGAACTGCATAAGGTTCATTCTCTCCTCCTAAGATTACTTGCTTTGGAGCTTATGCCTTAGCAGCAACTGTAGCCAATTAAAAGTGCAACTTCACATTCTGGTGGTTGCAGCCTGTTCTGTGCTGATCTGAATTTGTGGCTGGTTTGTAGCTAATTTACCATTGTCATAGTTGAAGTTGTGCAGACAGGTAGGATGTTTGTTTTTTTTTCTTACACACTTCACATACAAGTCTGTAATAACATTTCTTTGTGCTGTGGGTTTGAGACAGCCATAACAGAGTTTTTTCTCCTTTATATATTTCCTTCATTCCTCAAGTGATTTGCTGTTTAACTGTGGGCAACTGTGACGTTTGTGACTTTTTTTTTTTTTTTGTTCAAAACTAGTTTTGTATTTGGCTAGGGTTGGTGTCACCAGTGGTAGCATGAGGTGATACCTGGATCCTACAGAGGTTGCACAGGCAGTCAAAGTCCATTGCCAAACGGTTTACCCTTTCGTCCCAGCACAGTATGAAGAGCATGGAAGAGATTCCAGGAGACAGGCGCTCTAGGAGAGCTTGTCAGGGCTGTAGAAGGTCCTTAACCCGTCAGCAGGACAACTGGTACCACTGCACCCCTTGCTCCTTTGTGCAAGGAAAAAGCAGATTGTCAGAGCCCTACAAAATGAACTCCAGCAGGCCACTGGTGTGATTGTCTCTGACCAAACAATCGGAAACAGGCTTCGTGAAGGTGGTCTGAGAGTCCGGTGTCCTCTGATTGTCCCTGTGCTTTACAGTTTTGTAAATGAGAGCAAGTTCAGCCTAAACACATGTGACAGACCTGAAACAGTATGGAGAAAATTACATTATTAAGCGTGACTGGCTTGGTGGCGGGTCAGTGATGGTCTGGGGGGGGGGGATGCACAGACCTCTACAGGCTGACTGTCTCTGACTGCCATTAGGTATCTGGTTGGAAAGATCAGTGGGTTTTGAGTTCCTCCTGGTTCATGACAATACTCACCCTCAGTGCAGAGAGTTTGCAGGCAGTTCCTGGAGGATGAAGGAATTGATACCACTGACTGGCCCCCATGTCAACCAGTAGAACACCTCTGTGACAGTTTGTTTCTTTGAACTCTGGCTTGATAATTTTCATTTCCAGTATATTATGTGGCTTTCTTTTGTTCCTAACACATTACCGAGTATATATCTAGTAACAACTATATCAGGTATTAACCTCTCAAAGCAGCACTAATATCGCTCTCACTGTAAGACAGCTGGGATTGGCTGCAGTCCCATTGCGAGTGGGTAGGAAAGAAATGGCTTCATATCATATACAGTAAGCAGTAGGTTTCCGTATAAATACGCATAGAATTCTCTGTACCACAGTTTGAGGTATTCTTTGGAGCCACTAGAGCAAAATTCATAGCACTTGGTAATCTCATCATGTGAAAAAAAAATGCTTATTTTTGTTTGTGTTTTACAGTCATCTAAATAATTATGGTAATAATGGTTGTTCTCCTCCAGTTCAGATAAGTGGCCATTTAGAGAAAAAAAATCAGAAAAAATTCAATCTCAAATAAATGTCATCATAATAGATGTCTTTCTGAAAGTGCTTATAATATAAAGTGCCTTGAGGTAACTGATTTGGTGCTATATAAATAACTGTGAATTAAGTTTTGCAAGGTCATTTAAATGATTGGAGTCCTGAATATCATTTTGCTCAAATATATGATCAAGTTGTGATAAGAACAAACAGATTTTGCATGAGAAAGAGAGGGAGAGAAATAAAAGGATTATTAAGAAATCACAAGTAAATAAGAAATCACCAGACACAGTGCTAAAGAGGGAAAATGAAATAGAAGTATGTCAAGGTTACGAGAGGACAAATCCATAATTTCCTCTCTGTCTGCCCCCTCGCTGCTAATTTAAATTAGGTCATCTCTCAAAATAGTCATGTGTGCCCAAGGTGTTGCCAGCAAATGCCAGTCTGTTAATGAGTCAGTGATTGTGTTATTGATGATGATCACACACAGCACAATGGATATATGCAAGTAAAAAACCAATTGATGTTTGGCAGCAAACTTGCAGGCAGGGTGGCTGTGGCTGCCCCCTGCAGATGATGTAGCACTGAAATCTTTAGAAGGTCAGCGGGTAGGATGCCCTGCTTAGAACACTATGGACAGAAAACTCAGTCATTTTTTTTCCTGTGAGACTGAAGCCGTGTTTTTTCAAGTTGTGGTCTGCATGCTACAAATGGGAAACACTATTCTAATAAATACCCCATTATTCATTATACAGCCACCATTTACAAGCTTATCTGTATGTGAATTTGGTAATGAAATACTTCTTGATGGAATTAAGTGCAAGATAGAATTGGGCTTTTTAGAGTAGGGGGAAAATACATTTTATTCATGTAGTCTCGTAACTTATGGATAACTTTAGGTTAGCTGGCCATTCAGTCTTAGATAAATTTTATTCATATGTTTATTGTATATGTTGAATTTCAAATTCCTTTTTTACAGACATAGTTTTGAATGGATCTTTACTCTAAAGCTGATTCAAACCTGTCCATTGAAGCCTGACACTTTGCTCTTTACTATAATGATATAATCACAATATCTTCTCAGTCAAATGTTGTTTTATTGATATTGTGCTGCCTTTGTTGGTGAATTAATATAAAAATGGGTATTTTCAGTATTATATGTGTTCTATAGACACAATGTTCATTTTCAGTTTATAAATATAACACAGTTATCAGTAAATGGAAACTGCATACTGGACATTTGCGCATCAAAAGGACCCAGTCGAGGTGGTTCAGGAATCTGATTAGTATGCCTCCTGGGTGAGGTGTTCCCAGCATGTCCCACAGGAAGGAGGCCCCGGGGCAGACCTAGGACACAGTGGAGAGATTGCATTCCATAATTTCCTCAGGTATTAATAAAGTATTCTGATTCTCTCAGCTGAAGATGGATGGATGAATGGAAATTTAATGACTGGACTTGTTGCACAGGTGGCATCCTATTATGGTGCCACACTGAGCTCCTGAAAGCCTCCCATTCTTTCACAAATGTTTGTAGGAGTCTACGTGCCTAGGTGATTGATTTTTATACACCCGTGGATTGGATATTGGATTCAATGATTTGGATGAGTGATTGAATACTTTCAGCAGTATAGACATAGAAATAGATTTTATTTAATCACACATTGGGGAAATTCACTTGTTACAGCATCACAAGAGACATGGGACATAAGGTAAATTTGAGATATATTGGAAAAATTTTAAAAAATGGAAAAATAGTTTTTAAAATAGTATACAACAAAGAAAAAATAATATACAATGTAATAGTACAATATACTATGTAAAGAGTGTTACTATATACAATAAGATTTTTTTTTTTATATGTATATAAAGTACAGTGCGAGTGATAATAATATGTATGGATTTTTAAACTATATTTATCCTGTGTGGATATTTTACAGTCTGAGCGCTTAAAATGAGGTTCTCATTCGACCTTGGTCCACTACTTTTGGTGGGTTACTTCAGTGTTTACTGCCCGTTTTCCCTAGTTGGCAACTTGGAAATACTACATGCCTTGGATGCAGCATTAAAATCGTCAAATTCATTCATGAAGTAGTCTTTTGATTTGACTACATGCTCTAACCGACGTCCCTAGGCACACCATTGTCAATTGATTTACTCTCCAACTGAGGATTAGGTTGACAAAGTATTTAATCCAAGAAAGAGGGCTTTACATTCATCCTCACACTTCCTTTCTCATTGTTGTTTCTGTGGGATACAGTGCTGGCATTCTGCTCCATCCATTTAAGTCCAGTGTTTAATTAAGTTGTTTTTCTGTTGAAGGAGCTTTTCTGGGGGCCTTTGACAAACTCTTCCGTCAGTGTGTGTACAATCAGATTAGAAACACATCTGCTGAGAATCAAAACACCTCTACTTAGGAGACATGCTTTATAAATAAGGAAATCTGCCAAAGAAGGTAACTTAGTGCTTAGTTTAGCAGGACTTAATCAGACATTAGAAAATGTAGAAATTTTGAGTAAATAAGATAACAAATATTTACTTTATCTCAAAAGTTGGGCAATTATTGCCTTTTAAATACATTGTGCAAAATAAAGTATTTGCTTCTATACCACCTGCTTTCAGTTAAATCACAAGTGATACCAGGATACCATTTAACAAATTAATTTGATGCATGGTTGCAGATAAAATCTTTCTCTTGCATGGCTCATCGGAGAAAAAGGAATCTGATGCCACTTCTGACCTATTAAACATTCCAAAAAATGTCTTAAAAAGAGCAAAAATTCTCACAGCTTTGAGAAATGTTTGTGGAGCAGCCCCTCTCATGTAAATTTGGAGACAACCCTCAGTTTTAACTTGAATTTACAAGCTTTGACCATTACAAAGTTAAAGCAAATATGGGAAAGTATATAGATGTATATGTGACTTTTAAACTTCAATTTAGTTGTTGGGTTCCGATTAATATGCACTGCAAATAAAAGTCTTATTATTTTACAGGAAGAGTACTAGAGAGTATAATTATTTCTTGATCAAATTCACATGCATATAAACTGCAGTGACGTCCCATTCTTAAGCCATAGGGATAAGTATAATGTCAGCCCACCCTTTGTAGCTATAACTGCTTCTGTGGAAAAATGCTGAAAATGTAAAACTGCCTGTCTCTATTTATTTAACTTTTTTTTTTTTTTTAAATGTTGGGGCAACGTGTGTCTAAAACGATGTGCGGTGTTTTCCTGGAAACACTTATGCAAAATACTAAACCACCTATTTCAAAAACATTATTTTCTTAATATTTAAAACTAAATGCTAAAAATCTGGCCCTCTTTACCAGTCTATTAAGTTGTTTCCTTTCCCTCTCCATGCTGCCACCTCTCTAGCAGACAACGATCCATCACAGTGTCATAAAAGGCTCTTATTAATCTTCTGCACACTCCAAAAGACCTCAGCCTGCCCAGCAGATAAAGCCAACTTTGGCTGTGTTATGTGACTAGTCCTGTTTATTGTTTTGGTAAAGGGATTTGTACTTTAGTGTCCAAACCACAGTTATGGTGTCAGTGAGCATTTTACTGGTGTTAATGAGCAGGTGGTGAGGTCACACCAGATGATGAAGTAGATGATACTCTGGATCATCTGAGAACTTCTGGAGGTGGCATTTTGTGGTGTTGTATCTGAAGTCCAAAGTATAGAGGGTAAAGAGGAAGGGACAGAGCACCGTCCCCTGAGGGCCCCCTATGCTGCATACCCCCACTTCAGACACACAGACCTGAAGCCTCATGTACTGTGGTCTTTTGATGAGGTAGTCTATTGTTCATGCAGTCGCAGTGCTTCTAGTACTCTACAGCTGTGAAAGTGATCTTGCCAGAAAGTAATTCTGTGGACTGCATCATCCACCCCAACACCAGGATGGTAAGCAAACAGCAGGGGTCCCGCAGTATGCTCACCAGAGAATGGAGGTTATTGATCCTCTCCAGACTCTTCATCAAGTGGGAAAAGTAAGACCAAAGGTCTGAAATGGTTAGGCTCATTGGGCTATACAGTCTTTAGCACCAGAACCACACAGGAAGTCTTTCACTTTGGTGGGAGGAGCGGGAAAATGCAAAGTCTTGTGTGAAGAGGGAGGAGTAGCAAATGTGGCATTGGGAGTGGGGCCTGAATCAAAAGTCCCTTTCCCATTAGTACCTACTCAGGTCGACTCGCCACGGATCAACATGACTCGACTCAGATTGAATTGCTTTCTATTACAGCCCAGTAGTACCTTGTTTGCGTGCTTGTTGTCAGTGCAACGCATCTGCACGTCCCGCGTAATTGACACGACTGTGACACACCAGTCAGTGGCATGCAGTCTGATGATGTCACATTTTAGTACCTGTTTGGATCACTTAGTACCTGCTCGGCTAGGGTTCCAAAAAAGTTCCTGGTACCAGTTACTATGACCTAATGGAAAACTGTGGTGAACTGTGATGACTCGATCCGAGTCAGTACTAATAGAAAAGGGGATAATCTCTCTTTAAGAAAGGGATTCAGTTCACGATTGCTCTATTCTGTAGTCTGTATCCGTAACCAGTTTTGTTAATACTCTGAGGGGCGGTTCAGGCTTATGCAGGAGTGCAGTCAAGACAGAGCATCTCCTTGGTAAATCCTTGCTGGTGAGTTATGCATGGCTTGAAATTGGCCTCTGTGGTTGTTTGGCACATTCCCATAAAATTTCTCATGTATGGCTCTTAAGGTTCTGTTGTTTTTTTCAGTTCTAGGCATTCCAAGATCCATGTGTTGAGGCACTGGCTTTCTTGTAGTTTCTTGTAGTCAATCCAAGTGGTGTACAGGTTGGTCAGTCTGGTCTTACAGTCTCGAGTGACTGCTCTATCTACCAGTATCTGATGTTTTGCTCTTCTGGTGTTTCTGCCAATTGGCTTTTGGGCCCTGCTCATGTATTGAGCCATGTGGATGTTCATCTTAGCTGCTGTGATGCCTCACATGCTCCCATGTTGTGTTAGGCAGGTTATTAGCTAGTAGTTGGATAGGACTGGTCCTATTTGAGGTCCTAGGGAAGCAGGACTGCCAGGCCTTTCAGTTAATCATTCTGGGTACGTTTCATCCATTAGCAGCAGGTTAATTTGTGCTGCCAGACATTCATTGTCAGTTAGTTAGCTTTTTTAGCCAGTAAGTGGGATTCATATCAGAGCCTTGCGCTGTCTAACTCTTCATGCTTGAGATTCTTTCTTGGATATCTGCAACTCTTGACGCTTGTTCAGGGAGGTTGCTATTGTTGCTCTTAGCGCCACCAGATACCCAGCATTGTTATTATGTCTTACGTCCTTCTCCCACATACTCCTCCAGTATTGCTCCATCTCCAGCCTTGTTTGTTCCCTGCCACTGAGTGCACACCTTTGATGGTTCAGTGGAGAACAGCAGGTTTATCCTCCTGGCTTCTGGAATGGAATAGGACTTTATTGTCATTGTACATGTACAACAAAATTGTAGGTGCCACACTGACTGTGCCCGAAGAAAATATGAATAGTCGACAGCAGGATATATATACAAAACAAGAAAAAATATACAGAAATAAGACAAAGGCACACATTAGCGAACAAAACAGTTGCAAAGTGCTCAGAGGCAGTGCAAAGAAAGACATG
The DNA here is from genome assembly GCF_001858045.2 of Oreochromis niloticus. Taxonomy (NCBI): domain Eukaryota; kingdom Metazoa; phylum Chordata; class Actinopteri; order Cichliformes; family Cichlidae; genus Oreochromis; species Oreochromis niloticus. The sequence continues at coordinate 38,588,950 of NC_031972.2, read as the reverse complement.
GTCTGAAAAGAGTCAGCGTGTGAGTGGCCTAAGTGATAAAGGTTACTTAGACCATGGCTGAGACTGGTGAGGCAGGATTGGTGGGCAGTGGGTCAGACAGGTGGTGAGCGGGGTGCAAGGGGTCCCCTGTGATGACACTGATTTTCCTGAGACAGGAGGATCTGATGAAGGTCTCCAGGGATAGCAGAGGGCAGCAAATTATTTCTTGGGAGGTGTTAATTACCCTCTGTGCAGCCTTACTGCTCTCAGTAGTGGCCCGTGCGTACCAAATACCCAGGCAGTAGGAGGGCACGCTCCACTGAGAAGCAGTAGAAGGCCAGCAGCTTCTCATTAAGGTTATTCTTCCTCAGGACACCAAGGAAGTGCAGCCACTGCTGGTCCTTCTTTACCGGGACGTTGGTGTTGTCAGTCAAGGTGAGATCATGGAGCCCAGTAACCTGAAGATAGAGACAGATTCCACCCTTAATCCATTTATAATGAGAGGGGAGTGGACCTGTCTGTGCCTCCTGAAGTCCATTAGGAATTCTTTGTTTTAAGGACGTTCAGCTCCAGGTTATTTTCTGAGCACCAGTGGGACAAGTTCTCTACCTCCGCCCTGTACGCTGTCTTATCTACATCAGAGATGAACCACGGTGGTGTCATCGGCATACTTTAGAAAAAAGTGCTTCTATGAATGTGTGTGAACAGGTGACTGAGATGAGGCGTATTGCAAAGTGCTTTGAGTACTCTAGTAGATTAGAAAAGTCCTATGTAGTAATCATTTACCATGGTTTTAGATCATATCCAGAGTTTGTTAGTGTCTGTGTGTATGAAATAATTATTTTTTTTTTCCTGGTGTTTTTTCTTTCATTGGATTTTCCTAGAAATAAAAAATTCATCCTGTATTTTTACCAGTAATTCATCCAATGAAAATATTACTAATACCACCCCCACCATGCTCAAATCATCGTTGGCATCAAGAGCAGAGGGTCAGGGATTCGGGTGGAAGTAGAGTGGAGGGGGTTGTTACACATTCTGGCATGAGCACCAGTTCTCACCCCACAGCCTGTAGATGTCCTGGCTCTCCCAGGGTTTAGCTAATCCTCTTATTCAGATTCTGGCTGGAGGCTGCGGGGCTCCCACAGACCAGAGCACAGAGTCGGCCACTCTCCGCTGAATAAACACAGTGACACAGTTGTGGTCTTTTTCTATTTCGTACAGGCGCTGAGCAAGAATTCTCCATAGAATCTATTCTACTCCTTCACTCTTTTCCAGTAAGCATGTTAACCCACCACCCCCAATCGTCAAGACCTGAATTACATCTCTCCTACTCAGTCACCCTCCCATGTTCACTTCTTTGTTCTTCTAAAATCAGCTTTTCTCCCCTCACCTCCTCTTGATCCCCTTTTGCTCTATAACAGAAACCTTTTTTTCTTCATTATTGATGGTCTCAGGAATATTTTCTCCAAACAGCGCAACAAACACTAGCCACATTGTGTAGTGTGACATCATTTTATGCTCCCTCCACAGAGGTTCCCAAGCGCTTTGCTTGCCGAGTTTACTTAACAAAGGAAATTATGATTTGTCAAAAAACCTGAACATCATGGACTGTAAACGTGCTACTTACCTCAAACTTAGCATAATGTCATCCATCCCAGTCACCTGTCCCAATCAATTAGGAAAATAAGGTTATTTTCTGCTTTCAGTTAGATCACAAGTGATACCAGCATACCATTTAAAAAAAATAATTTGAGGCATGGTTGCAAAAAAAATCTTTCTCTTGTATGCTCATAGACTAAAAAGGAATCTGATGCCACTTCTGATCTATTAAACATGCTAAATTATCTTAAAAAGAGCACAAATTCTCACAGCTTTGAGTGATGTTTATAAATTAGGAAACAACCCTCATTTTTAATTTGACTTTACAAACTTTGACTGTTACAAAGTTAAAGCAAATATGGGAAAGTGTATAGATGTATATGTGACTTTTAAACTTTAATTTAGTTGTTGGGTTCCTGTTAATATGCACTGCAAATAAAAGTCTTATTATTTTACAAGAAGAGTGCTAGAGGGCATAATTATTTCTTGATTAAATTCTATTCACATTAATTGTCAAACATTTTGATTATTGGTTGTTTTTTATGATTATTTTTAAAGGATGTCCCTAACATGAACTTGTACCATGTTATTAATTGTCTAATTGTCTTGTTGTTAAGTTTCTGATTGCAAGCCACACAAAAGAGGACATTTGAATGTTTTGTTTTGTTGTGTTTTTTTTTTTAACCATTTCCTTTATTATGTAGAAATTTGTTGTGAGACATATTGAAATGTAAACAACAATTGTAACCTTATGTATATGCAGTGACACAAAAACTGAGAAGTTTACAAGTATATTCGAATCATTTGAGAGGTTAAAAAATCTACAAACTCAACAAATAAAGTATGCGTAATCACATTATCTAGACAAATTATTTGTCATTGGTCTAGGGTGCCAGCTTTGCCTTCTTGGGAATTAAGCTCAGAGTGTAACTGAGAACCTGAAATTTAATCTAAAATGAAACCTTAAGTGCTCTTAACACTTTTGTGACAGATTGTTAGCTTGTCCTTGCTAAGGAGAATGTGACGCCAGTGTGTATATATGTATGCACAGCGACATGTGCATACACAGGAACAGACTGTAATAAGCCCTTGTTGATATACTGGTTACGGAGCAAACAGGTGTTACATGTCAGAAGTGCTTACTTACACTGTCTGGCTGACATTTTCAGCTTAAGAGAGACAGAGCTCACAATTTCCTGTCAGGGTTGGCCCTGCTGACAGCACAGACTTCACACCCCAGACCTCGGGAGCATTTTAGCTTGTGTCTCCATCTTAACATGGCTTCTGTCTGTGACTAGGCCATGTTGGCTTGAGCACAACACCAGACTGTCATTAAGTCTGCCACTTTTGCCAAAGAAAATCTTTTGACAGAGGTATAATGTACAGCAAAAGTATGCCATTTGAAGTTTATTTACTGTCATCCACAAATAGTAAATGCTTACGTCTTTAGCAAAGTTTTTTTTTTTTTTTTTTTGTCTGAAATATTTACATTGACTGACATTTACTCACTTGCAGCACAGCCAGAAACCTCACCACCCTCCCGAATTAATATGCCACACACTGTAGAGCAAGTTCACGCTCACATCTCTGCCCTATTTTAAAAAATGGGGGGTAGCAAAGTAGCAAAATTATATCACCATCAAAAAAATGGCACTGTGACACACACGCACACACACTGGCGTCACGTTTGGGCTGCAGCCCTTTTATTTGTGGCAACACAAATTCTGTGATATATCTGAGCAGTATTATCAGGTGCTTCTCAAGTGAGTCTCCCATCCTGCAGATGAGCTCCATTCAACAGCTTGAATTTAATTTGGTGGCAGTACCTCTTGTTCAGCCACAGTACTTTAATAATATCCATGAAGTTCTCCACCTCCTGAAGGTTCTGGTTAAAATGACCCTTCAGCTCAAAGTAACAATTTTCTTAAGCAGAACAAAGACTCCTGTCACGAGGTGCAGTCCATGATGGTGGAGCTTGAGTCCATTTCACAGCAGCCTGGCCTACAGAGAGAAAATACATTGATTGAAAAAATAAGCTAAAAATGACTAATTACTCAAATATTTTGCAGAATATACTTAGGCTGCTTGCCCAAGTCAAATCTGTCATGTCTGTGTATTTAAAAACTAACAAACAAACAAAATCAGATCCCCATGAACTAAATAGAAGAGAAGACGTTAAAATATTGAAAAGGGGAGGTAGGGTGGGGCACGTAAATGAGAATGAACAGCTTGCAGAACTGGGCGAACCTATATAGATGACAACCGGAAGGAGCGTGTATGGAGGCGTGGCCCTGCTCCTGAAATTCCGATACTTAATCTCCAAATAAAAAACCCCCCCACTGTTATAGTAGTGAACTTGGATATGTTAAATAACTTATGTAAATAGTTTTATTATTCATAGATAAAGAAACTGAATACTCTATGTAGAACGTGTTGGTGACCATTTGTTTCTGTCTTGCAGCTGAAGGATATGGATACAGGAATCAGCGCAAATTTTCAGAAGACATTGACTGGTCGTACGCAGGTGAGTCAACAATCACAGGTAACAAAACAAAAATGCTGAACTTCTGTGCATTCAGAACATTCCTTTCCATGTGAAAGTTAACATGGTGTCAACAGATTTGGGAGGTCTTCATTTTGTTATGTGATTGCTCAGTGTTTGTGTACACTGCTGTTTGGTAAGACTCTTGAGTGTATATATATTCCCCTCTCGCCCCTGCGGCACTCTTTATCCTTCAAGCTTGGGTCCACTGCCAGAGGCCTGGGAGCTTAGAGGTCCTGCGCAGTATCTTTGCTGTTCTTAGGACTGCACTCTTCTGGACAGATTTGTTCCTGGGATCTGCTGGAGCCACTCACCTAGCTCAGGTGTCACTGCACTGAGTGCTCCAATTACCACTTGGAGAAGTGTACGAAGATGTGGAGATCTGTGCGGTTGGTTAGCCATCACCAGTTTGTGTGTCTATATCTGGAAGTCCCACAGGATCTTAGCTTGGTCATTCTTGACCATTTTGACCTCAGGTCTTCCTGAGGGGCATCCCAGCAAGCACCTGGGGTCTTGCCTGGTGTGGTAGACCATAGCCTCTATGGAGCTTGTGCTAAGAGCCTGTTCCTGTGCTGCCATAATTAGTCCCATGATTAGTGTGGGTCTTTTGAAACTGAGTGGATGCTTGGTGTTGTGACGCAAATCTTGGGACTCGTCTGCACACTCCAGTCCACTTTTTGTGGTGGGGGAATAGGTGATACCCCGAACTTGGTGGTGTACTGGGGCATTGACATTGCTGGCCCTGGGCTGACCTTTTCCTGACCCATGGCAGGTTGTGGGAGATGGGGGTGCCTACTGAGCCACAGGAGGTAGAGGATTACCCTCCTTCCGGGGTTAGTCCTCAACCTCTTGGTTTTACCTGTCCCAGCCTTCCCTCCTCCCCACTCCCTCATACAACACATCACTCACGCACGTAGAGTCTTGAAGGGGGTGTCGTGGGTAGGTTACACACACCCTGTAGGTTAGTGTGTAAGGCCATGAAAGGGCCCCCTGTGTAAGGGACATTCACGAATACACGAATGCGCCTTATGCCACCCCCCCGTCCTCCTTTTTTAATTACACTCAGGGGTTACACACAGGGGTGCAGGAAAGGGGACATCTTCCTACACCCCTGTTTCACACACTCTGCCTCAGACGGGGGGCAACAAGCAGTTTGTGGTGGTTCAGGGTGACATCTGCTCGCCAACACCACGGGAGGGAGGGAGGGGGGCAATGTGTGCAGATGTGTCTTTGTCTTTCTGTATGTCATCAGTTGGTAGGTGAGAGTGAGTGAACGAACTGTACGTGTGTGTGTGCGTGCGTGCGTGCACGTGTGTGCATGGTGGGGTCTGGGTCTGGGGCTTGCTGGGTCTTGGCCCAAGTGGGACATGGTGACCAGGTCGTGTGTACTCTTGGGAGCTGTCTGCCTTCAGGCTTCTGGGGAGCATCACTGCAGTTACCCTAATTATCAAGTACATTTGTGACAAAGACACAGGCATTCTCACACGCAGTCACTGACTCATACACTCTCTCCCTGTGTCCTTCTCACGCTGTCCTCTCACACACACACACTATTGGAAAATTGTTGATTTATGTGTCTGTGTTTTTTCAAATTTTTTGTGCTCCAGGTAGTGTATGTTTGTTTTTTGGGGTTTTTTGTTTGGTTTTTTTGTCTCTTACAGGTGCAGTAGTTGGCGATACATTGTGCATTCTATTTGTTTTATTTGTTTAAAGTTTGTGGCGAGCCTATTTATGCTGTTATGCAATAAGCAAACACCAAAAGAGTATCGTAGGTATAGAAGCTTTAGCTAAAACAAAGAGTCTCAGTGCCATGTAAAGGAACAAAGAGCAGAAAGATAAACCTAAAAGACTTCCACACCCAGTACTGGACATCACTACCAACAATACAGACTGCATTGCCCTTTAGCTGCTGTTACATTAAACTTGAAACTTGATTTTTAGGCTAAAGGTCTCTTCCCTTTATGTGTTCCTATTGATCTAAATACAGGCCTATCAGAGTGGCAGTTTTTTGTTTTGAAAGATTCATGTTACCAAAAAAGAAAGGGGGGAAAAAGTAAAACCTGGTGATAAACTGACTTTTCTTCTGTCACCATCATATTTTGAGATTTTGGGTGATTGGATAGAACTACTGGATGAACTATTATATGCAGGAGTATCTAGAATGTTCCTAGGACTATGCTCTTTTAGACCTCAGATAAGACCTCAGAGATCTCAGATGACATTCCTAGAATCTACTGGAGCCAAACAAAGTTTGGGTCGGGGGGGGTGTCACTGCCCTGAGTGTGCCAATTACCTCAGAGACCACTGTTGCTTTCATCTTCCACATCTTTTCTAGCTCCTCTTTTAGCTCTTGACCCCTTGAGTTCCTTATGTTCCTACTTATTGATATTGTTGTCGCTTTCCTATTGCTACATCTATCTTTAATGCCTATCTTTGCTTAAGCATCTTAAAACACTTGGTTTTAGAACTAAACAAGGGGATGAGAGGTGCAGAGTCTTCATGAAAACTTCACAAAGTCCAATCACATTCTTTCCATGCTTCTTAAACTACTATGACCTGGATAAATGAGAAGCTATATAGACATACTTCCATGATGCTTCCCTTTCTTGCTCCTCTTTTTTTCTCAGGTTTCTGCTCCCTAAGGGATTCACTAAGTACATCAGTTTGATGACATCTGATGTACTCATGGATCTTTGTATTTCTATTCTGGACAGTGGCGCTGACAGTGGCCATACAAATGATAGACAACTGTTAGATTGATAAATGTAAGGTTTTCCTACTTGGTATTCAGTTTTTGTTGAAAAAAGGTCAGTTTCAACAAAAAATGAAAATCTGTTTCCAAGAGGAGAATACAATGCTCTCACAGTTACCCCAAGATAAAATGAGTGATATTCTGATGTTGGAGCTTTCATGACCGCAGCTCATTGCTGAAAACTGCTTCTCTGACTGAGCAAACACGAATAAATTAAACAAGCATGTTCTGATTTCTCAGATCATTCTCTAAAGTGGAAATGACTTCTCCATATTTTTAAGTTGATCTTTGTTATAAAAACAACATGATGTCACAAACTGGGCAGATGTCTTAACATTCATTTTAGTAACATACTCTGGACTGTATACTTTTATAAACAGGATTTTAATAGTAATCTAAGGATCATTAAATTTATACAGTATATTCTAAGTATTTATAAATATTTTCTATTTAATTGTATTAAAAGACAAAGCACATCAATGGCATTCACTAAAAAAGTTTTAGAGACTGGCTGAGATGGCGTGTTGCTTCTCTGAAAGCTTTTACTTCACAATCTTTAAGAGGTTGCGATAGTTTCAATGTAATACAAATGAAGCGTGGCTGCGGAACATCAAGCACTAAATAAGAAAAGCAAAAAACCCTCATTTTAATATTGTCATAAAGTTCAGGAAATACAAATAAGAGAATTGTTTATATAATGGTGTTCTGTAAATACTTTGTCAATAATTCCTACACCTTTGACACACAACATCACTTTCAGTCTTCTGTCTGGCTTCCCACAGAGTTGACATTCACATACCTGAACCAATGACTTGGTGATGTTCTGGGGTAGGATAACGGAGACCTCTTTTCAATTTCTTCTATGTACAAGTTGGGCACAATGGGTGAAATTGGGGAACCCATGACACACCCATGTTTCTGTGTGTAGTACTGACCCTTGTATGTAAAATATGTGGAATGAAGACACAGTTCCAAAAGCAAACACACTTGTTCGATGCTGAGAGTGGTCCTGTTGCTGAGGTTGAGGTCATCTTGTAATCTCTTACGAACTACCTCCAACGCTTCCGTGACTGGAATACAAATGAAGACACATGTAACATCATATAAGGCCATGGTTTCATCTGCCTCCATAATGACATCTCTCACCTTCTCAACGAAATCCAAGATGTTCTGGATGTGGTGTTCAGAGCTCCCTACCAAGGGGTTGAGAATCAAAGACAAAAAATTTTAAGATGTCATAGGTGACGTAGTTGATTATACGGACAATTAGTCTTAAAGGTGCACCCTGTTTATCAATCTTCTGTAAACCATACAGACTTGGTGTAGATTCCCCTGGGTATAGCCTGTGGTATGACGTCCAGTTAGCATTGTCTTGTTCTATCACCCTCTTCCTGTAACCACTTCATTTTAGGGGCTCATAAGTATTTTTGTCACTGAGCAGTTCTATGCTAAACAAAGCCATAAAGGAACAAAGTAATATTAGACACTGACTCTGAAACTGATTAACAGCCTAATCTGGTCTGCTACTTAACTGACGAGATCAATGTTACAAGTCAGTTAAACTTCAATATCACAGAAGTTTAACTGACTTGATGCTATACTATGATTTAAAAGTGTTCCTTTAGTTTTTGTAAAATGTGCAGCGTGGGGCTACACGGCGCATTAACACCTTGCATCCCCACGCACAGGGCGATCCTCGCTAACTGAGATTTGCTGCGTTAATGCGGTTATGGCGATAACGTCATTTTAACAAGATTAACGCTGACAGCACTAGTATGTATGGATAAAGTACACATCATTTGTGTATGTTTAATCCATGTTTAAATGTCCCTTAGCGTAATGTCCCTTGACCAGACACCTTTGGTAAGCAAACAAGCTTTTAGCAGGTTTTGGCAGGTTTGAGGTAATCACTTTGGAAAAATGTCGGTCTGTTTTATCCTTTCCACAACCAGCTTTGAACTGTCTTGTGTATCATTGCCCTATTGAAACGCTGAACCAATTTGAACTCTTTTATTTCATTTAATCCACTTTGTACCAGTTCCACTGGCAGCAATATTCCCCCAGTTCCAACCCAATATTTACCAGTTGGTACTATTTTCCCTGGGATTAAGTACCTTAGCTTTATAAGTAAGGGTGAGCTAATCTGAGTTGATGTGCAGTAGCTAGTACCACCAAAGGTTTTACACCCTGTGGTCTATCCAGATCTTTTCATACTGCTCAGATGACACAGAACAGACCAAAAACAAGAAAACACATTGCTGTTGTGTAATAACACCCTGACATAGTTTTTAGGGTTAGATTTCTCAGGGAAACTCAAATGTGTGTATAAATCCCTTCTTTTCCAAAAGATGCTATATCATACAATGTTTTGATGATGGTGGTGATGAACACTGGGGTGGCTCAGGAGGTAGAATGGGTCAGAAGGTTGGTGGTTTGATCCCTGGCTGCTCCAGTCTGCATGCCAAATATCCTCGGGCAAGATGCGAACCCCAAGTTGCTCTCCATCATAGTATGAATGTGTGTGAATGTCAGATAGAAAGCATTTATGTAAAACCATACAGAAAAGTGCTTGTGTGAATGGGTGAATGAGGGATTTTGTAAAGCGTCTTGAGTGCTCCAAGAGAGTAGAAAAGCACTATATCAGAATCAGTCCATTTGCCATTTAACATTGGCCTTGTCCAGAAATGTTACAGATGTGCATACTGTCTGTTCTATAGCAGCATGTGGCTCACATAATATTAAAGAAAAAACATTTTAAGTAAGTCTTGAGCTCTGCTTAAGCATTTGCATTTACTTTGTTTCTCCATTCATTTATCTTTGTTTTTTCAACAGTGCTTTCACTGGTTTAACTTAACTTCTACAAAAATCAGCAGAGAAATGAGAAGTGCTTCATATATTTAATCAAGCACACAACTTCTTCACTTATTAAGTGCCAGATTTGTTATCATATTGCATTGATATCATATTGCAAATTTCAGAAAAAAGTCATTGACCTCTAATCATAAGATATAAAGTTTAGATCAGGGGTCCCCAACTCCAGGCCTCGAGTGTTGGTGTCCTGCAGGTTTTAAATCTCACCCTGGGTCAACACACCTGAATCAAATGATTAGTTCATTACCAGCCTCTGGACAACTGCAAGACATGTTGAGGAGGTAATTTAGCCATTTGAATCAGCTGTGTTGGATCACGGACACATCTAAAAACTGCAGGACACCGGCCCTCGAGGCCTGGAGTTGGGGGCCCCCTCGTTTAGATGAATTCACAAAATGGGAAAATGTCAATTTTTTTTGTATTGTATTTTGTATTGTATTTTTTGTAGACATTTCTATAGTAGTAACTGGTTATCCATTAGTCATTACTTTAGTCCATTAGTCATTTACTTTAGTGTCGTACGAATGGACATGGGACAGGTCTTTATTAATAGAAAAAGCTTGAAAATGTCTGAAAATATAATTAAAAGTTTAAACTCTATGCCCTCCTTCACATTTTTTTTAAAGCTGTCCAGTGGGCAGGGCCAATTCTGGGCCCCGGGCCTTACTTTTGTGACACCCCTGAACTCAAGAGAGTCAATTAGTCAACAGAAAATTATTGAAAGTAACAACTTTCACTTTTCACTATTTTTTTTTTTTTTTTTTTTTAATTTATTTTGGGTTTGATTATTAGTTGGTTGTCTTTCCACCAAGATCTACACCGCCTCAAAAATGATTTATCTGAACACTAATTGTCCATATACACTCCAGGAACATTAAACCAGAACAACTGGGCCAAGAAGTTTCCATCCTGCAGCAACGCCAAGCAGTCTCCCATCAACATAGAACAGAACCTGGCCCAGGTGAAACTACAGTACCAGAAGCTGAGCTTTGATGGCTGGGAGAATCTGACCACTAACAGAACAACAATCAAGAACGATGGCAAGACTGGTAATAACAGTAATGCTTTGCATTGTCTTTGTTGTTGTTGTTGTTGTTGTTTTCTAGGACATCAAGAATTTTGATCTAGTTTTGTCAGTTCTACATATTCACATATATCTCAACCACTGTATAGAATAAAATAGACATTTTACACACATTGTGATCGCCAGTGGAGGAGTCCTGTTGAGCCTAGCAACTGATTATTTTTTCTCTCCTCCCACAATAAAATTGAAATCTTGGAATATCTTAACAGCATTTATTAGACCACCATCGAATGTAATTTCGAAGTCACAGCTCCTATAAATTAAGAGTGGCACTGTAATTACTATATCATTGTTTTGTTTCTGTAATGGTCACCTGTATGTGCAAGCTCTTTAATCGAAATGATGTATTTATTGCTACATTATAATTATTGTTATCCATTAAATTTCAAATTGTCTTTTACAAACAAGTAGAAAATAGTAAAACACATTCTCATTTTTTAAAGTAATTATTTACTTCATCACTGAAAGGAAAAATGTCTTTTTGTGGTTGAAAGTTGAATACATGATTCATTTCTGACTTCTTAAATCCACCAGCTGAAATTCAGATATAAAAATGTGAATTCAGTTAACTTGCCTAATAATAACTTTTAATAATTGGGAATCTGCCAAACTTGCTTACAATGTATTTGTGTTTCTTTTTTTTATTAGGACAGGTGTTCTGATAAATAAATTTAAAAAAAACAAAAAAACTATATATATAAAAACTATATACTATATACCAACAAATGATATGAAATGGTATGATTTTAATTTCAGAAAAAGGGGTGAATGGGACATTGGATACGGTGCTTGTAAACTTGTCAACAAGAATGAATTAGCAACAGGTTGAGCTAATATTTTCCTTACCTTGACCGGGAAATTAGATTTTTGACAAGACAATAATGCATAACAGGCTGAAGCTCACATGGATTAAATGGCACACAAAGGGAGGCAAACAAAGAGCGATCACAGTTACAGTGACCAAAACATATCAAGGGGACTTTTCTTCATGTGTTCAGTAATCAGTGACTTAAAACAGTCTTAATATTATCAGTTCACAGTAAAATAGGTATTGTCTCAACAAAACCTTAATTACATGACCGTGATAACACACTGTATATTATGGAAGATAAAAGCACGACCACTTTTGTGATCCATTCAAAGTAAGTTTAGATTCTTGAGCAGATCTTTTTAACTGGTCAAAGAAAGGGCGACTTTTATTCAGCCCCTGATTTATGTTAGAGTGTAGGTGCTGCTAGAGTATTATATAGAGAAGATCATCTTTTGATATTCTGTATGTTTCTAACCCATTGTTTTCAGGACATTTTCACTGTGTTGTGGTTGAGTCTTCAATGCAGTAGACGAAGAATAAAATTAAGAAATCTGGGATATCAAAAACTTGAAAGAGATCTACAGTCATTGCCACTGCAACACCTTAGTACTCTTAGGATCATTGCCCTTTTGCCTGACCTACTTTGGGTCACGCTAGCTGTTGTACAAATGGCATCTCTTTCTATACGTTTGTCTCAATGTAGCATTTTAATAACATTATAAAATAAAGACAATTCAGTCTCACACGTGCCATTTTGTCTCGCATCTCTTTTCTGTTAGTGACCGTCAATGTGGATGGTGACTTCTATGTCAGTGGAGGAGGTCTCAGGTCAAAGGTCAAGGTGGGGTGCATCACTTTCCACTGGGGGTGCTGCAATGCTTCTTCAGAGGGCTCAGAACACAGTCTGGATGGAGTCAAATACCCTCTAGAGGTGAGTCAGCTTATGTGACTAGTGTTGCGCTTGGAATGACCTAAATGTTAAATATTACTTACAGACTCAAGTTCATCTGTTATGATCAGGAGAATTTAAACTATATCTAGAAATTAAGCATTCAGTTACGTTAAACTCTAAAGTCAATCTAAATATTAATTGCAGCTGTCTTTATTATTGTGTTTTCATCACAGTTTTGTTCTGTCTTTATTTAATGATCGATTGATTATTATTATTATTTACTATTTTTTGTTTTACCTCCGCAACCTTTGTTCCATCTTTATAATTTATTCTCATTTTATTTGCTCCGTCTACTTAGATTCGTTTTATACTGTTTCTTGTATTTTTTTTGCTTACTACTTGAGATGATGCATCTCAAGCCATTTACTTATGATTACTTAAATATGATTTAAAAAAATGTTATAATATTATAATCAGAATTCTTATAAAGCAACAATAAAATATCATCCTAATTTAAAACAAAATTATTTAATAATTTAAAAAAAGACCTTTACAAGAAGAAATTCCGTGTCTGAATTAAACGATCTCACTGGACTGATAAACTCAACTTGTTGGTGTTTATTTTTTTTCTGTTTACTCGTGTAGATGCAGATATACTGCTATGACCCACTTCGATTTGATTCTTTGGATCAAAGCATCAAGGCTGGAGGCAGAATCACAGCACTCGCTGTTCTATTTGAGGTGTGTGGTTTGTGTGCATGCGTTCACTACGAGGCATATTGTTAGGTGCTGATAACAGGTTTACAGGTTTGTATGACTTGTTTGCTTAAAGAGTAAAGCATTGAAATGCAAAAAGCTATCCCATGCATGTGTGACAATAGAAGGAGAGAGGTAGTAAAATAATAATAATGATAAAATAAGAGTTAAGCTTGAGTAAGTTAGCACAATCACTGAGGAGGAGCTCAGCATGAAGCCGCTCCTCCTCTGTTGAAAAGAGCTGATTGGGGGCTTTTTAATTCAAAACAGGTAAACAGATGTTCAAAGTGATACTGCCAGTATATGTAGTATCGTGGCTTTGTCCTGTCTTCCTACCCTAACCCCATCCAGTCACAGCAGATGATCACCCCTCCCTGAGCCTGGATCTGCTGTAGGTTTCTTCCTGTTAAAGTTGTGTTGAGAAGTTTTTCCTTCTCACTTTCACCAAAGCGCTTGTTCATAGGGGGTCATATGACCGCTGGGGTTTTCTTTGCTTTGCTCATAGAGGGTCGTTTGATTCTTTGTATTATTGTAGGGTCTTTACATTACAATATAAAGCACTTTGAGGAAATTGTTGTTGTGATTTGCCGCTATATAAATAACATTGAATTGAAAAGTAATGCTCAATGATTAGACTGAAGGTTTATTTTTATTGTTGGTTTATGATCTGTGTTCTTGTCTGTGTGCTTATGCTCAGTGTCAGGGTTCATACTGAGCATAGTAAATACTTTTTCTTAACATGCAGTCTGCTTTGTGCAGTCATGTTGCCTCTGGGCATGTTGGCATGTTAGAACTGTCAAAGGCCAGGTTGGAACAAAACTAAGAAGACTGCCTCGTGTGAAACAGCAGGGAATATCTGTGTGTCTTTCCAGCTAAAGCTTGGAAATAAAAACTACCAGTTAACTACCAGTTTTGTTTCGTGCCAGCAACTTTGGCAGTAACTGGGTCATAATTTTATCTTCTTCTCATTGTTTTCTTTTTTTTTCTCAAAATTCAAAAAATGTGGACGCTTTGTTGGAAAAGGTGAAAACAGTGTAACCATGAAAGTTCTGGTTTTGAATATGTCCTATAGTCTTGTTTAATATTCCCTTTCTGTTGCTTTTGTTCTTCTTAACTTTATGGTTAAATAATAAGTATTACTTTGAAGTATTTTCTAATCAGTGCAAGAACATACATGTCTTTAGCAGGACCTATATCTGTCCAGAATGGATTTAATGTTATGTTTATAACATAAAATCCATGACACGATGTTATGTTTATAACTTTGAGAGGAAAGGGTTGTACGCTGTTTGTTTAATTTATTCCTTCATATTTTGTTACTTTGTTAACTTACAAAGTTTCAGTCCGCAGGAACTTACAGTTTTACAACATACTGGCTGTCCTGTTTATTTTCTGGGGGGTTTTTTTTCAATGGTATTAGTGTTGTTATATTTCTTAGTAAAACTATTTTAACATATTCATTTGGAACCTGTGTATATATATGTGTGATTTACCTAAAGTAATAATGTTTTCCTTTTCACAGATAAGCACTGAAGACAACATGAACTACGCTGCTATAATCGAAGGCATCAACAGTGTGAGCAGATATGGTACAGCAGGTGGCTTTTTTGTGTTTTCTCTTACCTTTTCTTGAGTTGTGTGTTTTTAAGCTGTCTTGTCTACTGTCCAGGAAAGAGTGCCAGGGTTTCACCCTTCACTCTGCAAGGTCTTCTGCCAAACTCCACTGAAAAATACTTTATCTACAATGGCTCTCTGACTACGCCACCTTGCAGTGAGGTTGTTGAGTGGATCATCTTCAAGAACACAGTAGCCATCTCCGATGACCAGGTGACAAATCCAGTTCCAGTACATTTAAATTAACACATATACATTTTCACTTTCTATTTTGACATCTTCTTCAAATCCTGCATGTTGTTGTTGTTTTTTTTTATATTCTTGATTTAAATGGTAACCTTCTTTATATTGATTTCTAAATGATTGTACCACTTTAGGCAATAAAATATGATCCTAGCTTTTACTGTAATCATACAGTAGAATTTAAACATATTGTAAACATAAATTTCTCATTATAATAGAGGGGTCTTTTTGCCTTAAGTGGCTCGACAAAACCTAAAAGCCCAGTTGGAGATAATGGGAATCATGACGGAAATTATCGGAAGTTTCTATTAGGCCAGGCTTTCACCTTCAGGGCTCTGTGCATGCTCACTCTAAAAATAGGTGTTTTGTGGTTCGTGTAACTCTATTTCCACACAGAATGATCTCAGAGTCCTGCTGGCTATTTACATTTAAACATTAAAGATTACCATCCATTAACCTAATAAAAGACTGGGAAACAGTTTATTGGCAGATCATAGTGGAAATAAGTTTAGTGGTTGAACAGACAGTATTGTTTTGTGTTCTAAAAGCTGTAATTCCAACAGTGTAAAACACACAGTTTGCACCACACTGGACAAATCACCACATTAAACAATAAACTGAAGTTGGTGTCATAAACACTACCAACTACATGGGGAAGGGGGCAGATGGGATGGACACTCACTGAAAACTGTGACTCGATAGAAGAATCGATAGAATAAAAAAAAAAAACGAAACAATTATTACGATGTTCGTAAGGAACCCCTTAAAAAGATATTTAGGTTTCACAACAGAGAGGGGAGAGAGAGAGAGAGAGAGACAGACAGAGCATGACTGAAACCCATACAGAAGCAATCTTTGCTTCAAACAATTATTGGCTTACAGAAGGTTTATGAGCTATTCAGACTTGATGAAACACATTAGACCCACATAACTGCATGTGCCTGCACAAACATGTAGATGCACACAAAAGGTTTTCAACAAAAACATTCCACCATGATCCCTGCTGAGGACCAGATGTCGTTTTCAACTTGACTCATTCACTTCAAACACAGCTACCATTAGATAGGTTTCACTCTGGTGAACTGGTGACTCAGCAAGACAAAAAAGAACTGGACGTCCATGGAAGACAACAGTGGTGGGTGATCGCAGAATCATTTCCATGGTGATGAGAAACCCCTTCACAACAGCCAACCAAGTGAACAACACTCTCCAGGAGGCGTATCAATATCCAAGTCTACCATAAAGAGAAGAGTGCAAGTATATACAGAGGGTTCACTGGAGGGTTCACTTCACTGGAAGGTGCAAGCCACTCATAAACTTTAAGGCTAGATTGGACTTTACTAAAAAGCATCTAAAAAGCACAGTTCTGGAAAAAACATTCTTTGTACAGATGAAACCAAGATCAACCTCTTGGAGCTGAGTGATGCAAAGCTGATGTAGTAAAATGCAAAAAAAAAAAAAATGATGTTGGAAATTAGATTAGTCGGCCGCCTTTGATTCTTTAGTGGGGCATGTAGTCAGATATAGTTTTGATGTTTGAATACCTTTGTTTATTTTATTCCCAAAGTCTTTTCTGTAAAAGAACCTGCTGAAATCACAACCCCACAGTTAGTGCAACCTCACAGTACAATCACTCCTAATTATTAGGTAACCGGTGCATTTAATGGCAGAGTGCTGAACTCATGTTCATAACTGTATCGATTCCTCTGTTGCAGCTGGTGATGTTCTGTGAGGTGATGACGATGCAGCAGGCTGGATATGTGATGCTGATGGACTACCTGCAGAACAACTACAGGGAGCAGCAGGAGCAATTTATGGGTCTGGTGTTCTCCTCTTATACGGGCACTGAGGAGATCTTCACACGGGGTTTGTATCCAGAGTTTTGTTTCTTAGGACAGTCATTTATACCAAGGGCTCTAGTCATCTGAATGAAATTGTATTTGATTGAAAACAAATGTTTTCTCTAATTAAATACATCAGCTGGATTGTGTAGAATACGTACTAACTGTTTGCCTTTTTAACCTAAAGACATATAAAGCTATTATCTGCAGTTTTAAATAATTTTAACTTTGTTATTTAAAACTGAAATCATGATATACTTTTTAGACTAAATCATTTTCCATATATATGAAGCAGGTTGAAGCATTAGTTGAGGCAGAGCTAATAACAGAGGCTGAATAAATACATCTTTGGGCTGGATGTACCTGTCCTCATAAAATTATTATCTGGAATAAGTTAACACAAAAGTTGTTGGAGCATCCAAACACAGACAGGTTTGCTTATTGCTTTTCGTGACAGACCTTGTTGGAAGCTGAGATGTGGCAGTCAAACTACTGAAAACTTAAACCATAAATCCTCCATTTTAGCCATGATAGAAACTTTTTTCATGTGGTATTGATTAGTTTGGAACAAGCAGCAACTGAAGAACAGGACTTAAAAATGTATTTAGTGTGGTAGTCCGTTTTCCAATCAAGCTTACTAGAATTACCTGTTAACTTTCCTAGATATGGGAACCTGTGGCTCCAAAAAAATGAACATAGCAGCTGCCAAAATGCTAGATGATGATGATAATGGGTGGCAGCACAGTGGCCACCTCCATCTTACATATACAGTAATCCAGTAACTGTAAACAGTAATTGAACTCGTAATCACAATTCTAGCTTACCTAAAGTAGGACTTATTCAGATAAAATAATTATTGTGGGTGATTTTAACATCCATGTAGATGCTAAAAATGGCATTTAATCTGCTATTAGACTCAACTGGCTTCTCTCAAAATGTAAAAGAACCCACCCACCACTTTAATCACACTCTAGATCTTGTTTTAACATATGGCATAGAAACTGAACATTTAACAGTGTTTCCTGAAATCCCTCTGCTGTCTGATCATTTCTAATAACATTTACATTTACAATATTAATTACACGGCAGTGGGGAGTAGACTTTATCACAGTAGATGTCTTTCTGAAAGTGCTTTAACTGACTTTAAGAATATAATCCACCCACTGTTATCATCTTCAATGCCCTGTACCAACACAGAGCAGAGGAGCTATCTGAACACTACTCCAACAGAGGTCGATCATCTTGCTAATAATTTTACCTCCTCACTTTGTATGACCCTGGATACTTTAGCTCCTGTGAAAAACAGCTGAAATCAGCTGAAATCAAATCAGAAGTACTTGATTCGCTGGTATAGTTCTCAAACACGTAGCTTAAAGCTAATAAATCGTAAGCTGGAAAGGAAATAGAGAGGAACTGTGTTCCTTACCTTTTGGATGGTGCCAGTAGTATCCCATTAAGGAGTGATGGCCATCTTCAACCAAAATGCTGACACAGATGTGACACAGGAACTGTCAGTCATTAGTCTCTGTCCTGCCTCTTCCCTTTCATACATGGCTACAGTGCAAAATCAGGGTTAAAAGTCTGAAAGGGAGGGAAAAAGTGAAACTGAAAAAGGGGGTTTGAAACTGAAAAAAAACTAAATTGAATAATTTTGTAGTAAACAAAATGAAAAAATTAAAAAAAATTAATTGATAAAATTTAGCCTACTTTTTTATTTCTTATTTGAGTACATTTCAGAGCCGGTGCTTTTTCACTTTTACTTGAAAGAAGTTGACACTTGAAACTTTTGCTGGAGTATTTTTTAACACTAGTATCTGTACTTCTAATTAAGTACAGAATGTCTGTACCTTTTCCACTTGTGTCTGGCTTACCTAAGATCAAAGTGGGCTGCATTTGGCTCACGATGTAAAATGAAATTGCTGACATCCCTATTTACCATTCCAAAAGCAATTCTCTTTTGCAATGTGAAGCTTATTATTAGTGAGTGTTTAAATATAGGACTTTACATGACAGGTTTTTTTTACATTTGTAACCAGCAAATACTCAAACACTATGTATGTATGTGTGCCAAAGTACAGATCCTGATTCATTTTGATAAGAAAGGGTGCTGAGAATTTCAGGCTTTTAAAACTCTGCCTCAGATTTCAATGTGCGGAAAGAAAAAAAAGGGTCTGAAAGTGGGTCGAAAGACCATTTTTCCAAAAATATATTTTCAAAATTATTTGACATATGAAGCTTAAATTTCTTCATTCTATTCCATCATATATCTTAAAACTTTGGACTATAAAAGTTTTAGGTAAATTGAAGATGGTGAAGCATAAAATATTCTAAAATTCTGCTGATTTTTAGACAAATGATCATGATGTAAAAATAGAGCTGAAGTGACCTGGATAAAATGTCAGTGACAGACAGAGAATGGGGTGACTTGGGTACCAATTGATTTTAACACTGCATGTTGTTTCTACTCAATAACTGGGATTGATCTTTGGCTTTGGGTAGAGTTTGTTCTGGTACCAGAGAAATATTTGATGTTGTTTTCAACTAATGTTCTAAAATATTCTTAAAACATTTGAAAAGCTGGTTTTGAATTGCCGTTGAATTTTGCCTCCTCCAATTAGTTTTGGAATATGCACCACTTTAGCATATTTTATTGGAGTTAGCAGAAATTAATTTATTAGTTGTTACACACACATCTTTATATATTTTGGCAACATTAAAATGCTCAGAAGGACAAAAACAATCTTCTCCATAATCAGTTCCATTTGTTTGTCTGTTTGTCAGTCTAGCATCCATAGTTTTAAAGATATTTAAATATTGTGTGATGGTAGATATCAATAACAACTGAAGGTGATTTAATTTTGGTGAAAATTGTTCAAGGTGATACCAAATGTGAAAAACAGTAAAAACTTTATATTACTTTTAAAGGATTGTCATCAAATTTTACAATATCCTAGACCTTGGAGAACTTGACTATCTAGCTTGGCTAAGCACAAACACTACATCTGCTAACCTCAGCATGTTGTAATAAAACCATAAAACATAAAATTTTTAGTAAGCTGTCAGGACGCATCCCTTTTCTGTGAAGTCTAGAGGGCATGAGGGCAACAGCACAAACTATACATAAAGTGGGAGAGAGAGAGAGACAGAGAGAGAGAGAGAGGTTTGTGCATTCTTTACCAAAGTTCTTGTGGTTGGCACTGCCCTCTAGTGGTTCAAGCTAAATATTTCTATTTATCAGTTTATATTTATTTGTATTTATCTGTTCCCTCTTCTGCTGTTTGTAGCTCATGATATCAGGATTTTCACTTTGATCCCTCAATGAACAAAGTTTAGACTGGTTAGAGCACTGAGTCTAGCTGCAAATGATTGGATAGAGTTTTCTGTCTGTCACCACCAATCCTCAGCCTGCTTTAATCTGTGTTAATCCCAGACTTCATAGTGTCTGCATTGTCTCTGCACTACTAATCTCACCTCTGACCCAGAATCATACTTACAAACACAGGAAGGAGCCATTTCAACAGCCACAATTCACTTTACTCATCTAATGCTTACTTACCGGTAGTTGATAATTCAGTTCAATTTAATTAAATAATATATATACAGCGCCACATTGCAACAGCAGTCACCTCAAGGCAGTAACAAATAAATAAATAAACAAATAAAGGCACATCATGATGGGCACTAGGACAGTTTATGCCCCACCAAAGTCAATTTTAAAGGTATAACTATGGCTTCACATCTAAATTGAATTAATTCTTGATTATGCTCTTCAATTTTATATTGAAGAGCATAATTTCACAGTTTTATGAAATTCAGCTTTGTAGTTTTTTGTGTAATTTTCCTAACCAGCAAACAAGCATTGACCACATTTCACCACTGAGCTGCTTCAAAAGAACAAGCTATAAAACATATGTAATGAGATGTGATAACCTGCATTATGGACCAAGAAAATTTTAAAAGCCAAATCATAAAATTTAATATTTTCCTTTTAATTGACTTTCTTTTTTTTAATGTAGTCCATCATACATGATAATGTATCCAGTGTTCCCCTGTTCATCAAATCTACATAAAAGCTACTAAAATAATAAAAGTTACTATAGTAGAAAATAAAGTCAAGGTAGATCTGGAGTTTTGGTTCCTGTATTTGAATTTGTGTCCAAAAGTGCAGGCAAAAATGGAATATACAGTGTATAATGTGACAATCAATAATACCAAGCGAGCCACACTGTAATGAGTACAACATTTATTTATCTTTTTTGTCAGGATCTGAAATGACTGAGGAAATGTAACCTGTAAAACCATCTGCAGAATCGTGGGTTTAAAAGAGTGTATCACAACATATTTTTAAAAAGAGAGGTTTTTATCTGTGTTTCAGTCTGCAGTTCAGAACCGGAGAACATCCAGGTGGTACCACACAACCTTAGCAGCCTGCTGGTGACATGGGAAAGGCCACGGGCAGTGTATGACTCCAGCATCGAGAAGTACTCAGTCAACTACAGACTAGCTAGTACAGAGAATGCTGTCTCATCTGAATACCTGACTGACGGAGACCAGGATGTGGTGAGAAAGCAACCAACAGTTCATAATATAAAAAACTTTTCTTTTAAATTTTGTGATATTTTCCTTCCATCCATCCATCCATCCATCCATCCATCCATCCATCATCTTCCACTTATAAGGGGCCGGGTCATGGGGGCACCAGACTAAACAGAGAAGCCCAGACCTCCCTCTCCCCTTCCACCTCCTCCAGCTTGTCCAGGGGAACACCAAGGCATTCCCAGGCCAGCCGAGAGATATAATCTCTCCAGCGTGTCCTGGGTCTGCCCCGGGGCCTCCTTCCAGTGGGATATACCTGGAACACCTCACCCAGGATGCGCCCAAGAGGCATTCTTATCAGATGCCCGAACCATCTCAACTGGCTCCTTTCATTGTGGAGGAGCAGTGGCTCTACTCTGAGCCCTTCCCAGATGGCCGAACTTCTCACCCTATCTCTAAGGGAAAGGCCAGCCAACCTTTGGAGGAAGCCCATTTGCGCTGCTTGTATCCGCACTACCCACAGCTTGTGACTGTAGGTGAGGGTAGGGACGTGGATCAACCAGTAAATTAAGAGCTTCGCTTTTACATTCAGCTCTCTCTTGACCATAACAGACCAGTACAGCGTCCGCATCACTGCAGCCGCAGCACCAATCCATCTGATAATCTCTCGCTCCCTTCTCTCATCACTCGTAAACAAGACCCCAAGATATTAAACTAATCCACTTGGGGTAGGAAGTTGTCCTTGACCCGGAGTGGGCAATCCACCCTTTTCCGGCTGAGGACCATGGCCTCAGATTTGGAGGTACTGATTCTCATTCCCACCGCTTCAAACTCTACTGCGAGCTGTTCCAGTGCGAGCTGGAGGCCATCATACATTAAGGCCAACAGAACCACATCATCTGCAAAAAGCAGAGCTGAGATTCTGAGACCACCCAAGTGAAAGCCTCCCGCCACTTGGCTACTTCTAGAAATTCTGTCCATAAAAATTATGAACAGAATCGGTGTCACCCGGAAATGAGTCCGACTTATTGCTGGCTATGCGGGCCAAGCTCTTGAAATGGTTGTATCGGAGTCAAAGGGCCTGTTGCAGTGGGTCAGACATCCCATACCCCCGAAGCACCTTCCACAGAACACTCTGAGGGACATGGTTGAATGCCTTCTCCAAGTCCAAAAAACATATGTAGATTTAGACATATGGTTGGGCAAACTCCGATGCACCCTCAAGTATCGTTGAGAAGGTAAAGGGCTGGTCCAGTGTTCCACGACCAGGACGAAAGCCGCATTGTTCCTTCTGTATCCGAGGTTCAACTAAAGGATGGACTCGCCAGCACCTTGGCATAGACTTTCCCAAGGAGGCTGAGGATTGTGATCCCCTATAGTTGGAGCACACCCTCCGGCCCCTCTTCTTAAGTATCCGTCGCATGACAGTTTGCCATAATTTCTTCCTTTTCCATGGCCTCTCCAAACTCCTCTCACACCGGATTTTTGCTTTAGCCACTGCCCAAGCCGCATTCTGCTTGGCCTGTCAGTACCTATCAGCTGCCTCTGAAGTCCTGCTCAGCTCAACTTCTCGCTTTACCCAAGTGTCCAGAAAGTATTTCTGCAGGTCTGGTGATACGACTACAAAATCAATCATCGACCTGCAGCCTAGAGTGTCCTGGTACCACATGCACTCATTTACACCCTTATATTTGAACATGATGTTCGTTACAACTGTGGTTTGCACAGACGTGCAGTAACAAAACACCGCTCGGGTTCAGATCCGGGAGGCCGTTCCTTCCAGTCACGCCCCCTCCAGGTCTCACTGTCAATGCTTACATGAGCATTGAAGTCTCCCAGTAGGACAACAGTCCCCATGTAGCGCACTCTCAAGCACCAAGGGACTCCAAGAAGGTTGGGTACTTTGAACTAAACTGCGCTTAAGCGGAAACGACAGTCAGGACCTGTTCTCTGACCTCAAGGTGCAGGGTGCAAGCTCTCTCGTCCAGAAACCCCAACGTACAGGCAACAAGCCGAGGGGATACTAGAATACCCACCCCAGTCTGCTGCCTCTCAGTAAGGGCAACTCTAGACTGAGACAGTCTAGAGTTGAGTCCAGGCCCTCGCCAGGAGCCCAAGCCGTGCGTTGAGGTGACCCCGACTATATCTAGCAGGTACCTCTCATCTTCATGTACTAACCCAGGCTCCTTCCCCACCAGAGAGGTGACATTCCATGTCCCAATCACTAGTTTTGGTAGTCAGGGTTTGGTCCGACAGGGCCTCTGCTCCTGGCCGCCACCCAACACACATTGCACCCGACACCTACGGCGCCTCCTGTGGGTGGTGGGCCTATAGGAGGATGGGCCCATGTCCCTTTTTCGAACTGTGCCTGGCTGTGCCCCATGGACGCCACTGGGCACCCTCGGTGGGCCTGGCTCCAGTGCGGGGCCCTGGAAGGGTGAACTGTTCCCTTGGCCTTATACTCATAGGGGTCTTTTGAATTCCTCTTTGTTTGGTCCCTCACCCAGGACCAATTTACCATGGGAGACCCTACCAAGGGGGCAACATAGCCCCTGGAATCCCTGGAACACACAAACCCCCTCCACCACGATAAGGTAGCGATTCACAGAGGGGGTGATATTTTCGCCAATTATATTAACCATTGACCTCTATGAAGCCTGAATAAGCAGCTGTTGCACAAATGATAATCACCGCGAGAGTTGAGGCTCGGGTGTGAAATTTTCTGTTTTCGGGGGTTTTATTGGTTCTTAGCGTTATTTTTTTGTCGATTTTATTGTTAACTCGGTTTCCCTGGGTCTTTTCCCGTGTGTTATGAATAAATCTTCTTTGTTTTTGGTACCAGTACTGGTTTTATTTTGTTGTATTTATCCGCAATACTGGTCCGTGGCACAAAAAAGGTTGGGGACCACTGGTCTACACCATGAAGGTAGTTCTCAAGGCAAAAAGGGATCTAACCTGAGTTTATAGAGTTCATGTTGTAGAACAAAACTTGGCAGTGTATAAAGCATATCTGAAACACAGACCTTTCAGAAAGCTAAGTAAGGCCTATTCAGCTCAGTGACTTCAAGATGCGTAGACATCCAAAAAGTACTACGTAATTTCTTAGTTTTAGGATAGCTGCAACATTCACTTGTATACTGTACTTTGACCATGGTTTAACTCCTTGTGAGTAAAATAAAGACATGCAAATGGCTGTAGAGAATGGAAGTAGGTATTCTTGGCACTGATGCGATATTCTTTCACCAGGGTGCGATACTTGATGACCTCTTGGCCAACACCAGTTATATGGTCCAGGTTGTGGCGGTGTGCTCCAACGGTCTGTACGGACGTTCAAGCAACCCACTGATGGTAGTCATGCCCATTGACAACCCTGGTAAGAGCAAGCGTGCCCATCACCAGGCATGACCACAAAATCTATTTATTGTGAAATAGTAAGGCTAGTGCAAATTGTGACTTTGTGACAAAGCTGCAGAGATAACCAAACCTGTATATTATAAAGTTAATTTATATTGAACCTAAAAACAAAGTGCAAAATAATTGGCTAACACTTAGTAATGTTATTGGTCACATTACTATTACTAAGTCATCATTTGACTATATTTCAAATTTAATTCAGTCACTTTTACATAATCTAAATTTCATCTAATAATGTGTATATATTTTTATTTCATTCAAAATTTTTATTTACTATGGCATTTTATTGGTTTTTTATTTTCAGCTTTTTTTTTTGTTATTCTCTCTTTACATTTTTTTTGTTGTCTTATGGTCATAAATGGAATAAACTGCATTAGAAGATAAAAGCTTATAAATTACCACACACTAACAAGGTCACTTTTGTAACGGAAACATCTGGTGTTGGTTGAGGCTAGAGAATTTTTTTTTTTCCGTCTATTAAAAGGGTTGTGTTTAACCGTACTTAACACAGAGACCTGAAGCTGAGGAAAAACTGCTTCAGCTCTTCAAACTAACTAAATTGTTACTGAAATATGATCTTTAGGGTGCAATTAATTCACTCTTTTGGTTTCTCACACATTTTTCTTTGTAAACAATTTATCCCAAATATTCATCCTCCCCTTAATCCTGAATAAATATTTCTTGTGTTTTTCCTCATCTCCTTTTCACCCTACCCATTTTACCTTCCCTATGGTTGTACACATGTAACATCGACTACATTTGATTTAACACACAAAAACATGATGTTTCATCTTGTCTGTGTTTTTAACTGTTTCTTTAGATTCTTAAAATGTACTCTTCCTGTATTTAGAGTTAAACAATCTTTGTTTTGCTGTCATTCACGTTCACATGGCATCTGTTCTGCTTCCCAAACCTTTTGTTTTTGCAGCATTTTGTTCAGTGAGGACTGGATTGGCAGTTATAGTGACTTTGTATTTCAGCTGAACTTAATAATAAATAAACCAATATGTGTTCTTACAATCAAAAAGACGAAGTATCCTATTATCCTGTATCTTATTGTAATATTCTTCAAAATTCATTAGATTTACATAAGTGAATTTTTCCTAACTTGGGTTTTGGATATATGCTAACATTCTGGCAGTCGTAGCTGCCTAGAAATAGCACACAGCTGTTACCATATATTTGACAGGTCTGTCACAAAAAAACAGAAATCGACATCTTAGCAACACCTTATTATGTTAGTATTAGATTACTACCATTAGATTACTACTTATATTTAAGTAGCAGTACCTTATTTTCAATTATATTGTAGGGTCTCTACCTTATAAAGTGCCTTGAGGCAACTGTTGCTGTGATTTGGCACTATATGAATAAAACTGAATTGATTATAGCATTTACAAGATTGTGAGGAATAACTAACAAGGCAAAGTTTTACTCACCTTTAAAATTAGTCACTTTTAAAATTGAAAAAATATTTCATACCGAATAAAGTGTATAGCATAACTTTATAAAGATTTCATATTTCCACCAAAGTATATTATATTGCCATAATTATTTGCTCATCTGTCTTCACACACTCATAAACTTGAGTGACTTGATTGATTGATTGATATACCTTTATTAGTCCCACAAGGGGGAAATTTCATAGTTTTCTAGTTTTAATCCATAGGATTTATTATGATGTCAGCCCACCCTTTGTTCATTTAACAGTTTCAACTCTTCTGGGAAGTCTTTCCACAAGGTTTAGGGTCGTGTTTATGAGAATTTTTAACCATTGTTTCAGAGCCATAATTTTGAGGCCAGACACTGATGTTCCATGAGAAGGCGTCTCTGCTCTAATTCATCAAAAAGGTGGCAACCACCAAATGCAGACCTGTCCATCAGATTGCTAGAAAAAGAAACATAATTTGTCACTCCAGAGAACATGTCTCCACTGCTCTAGAGTACAGTTGTGGTGTGATTTACACCACCATCCAGCGCTTTGCGCTTGGTGATGTACAGCTTGGAGCTAGCTACTCAGCCTTGAAAACCTATTCCATGACCCCACTCTGTGATTTTACATGGCCTACCACTTTGTGGCTGGGTTGCTTTCATTCCCAATTGCTTCCACATTATTATAATACAAGGTGACTGTGAAATATTTAGCAGTGAGCAAATTTCATTACTGGACTGGTTGCAGGTCCTATCATGCTACCACACTGGAATTCACTGAGCTCCTGAGAGCGAACCATACATAATTATAGTAGGAATTTTACGATCACCAAATGAAGTACGTTGAAAATACAATTCCTGTACAGAAGTTTGCAAAAGTGTTATTTATGATTTGTGATGATGATGATGTGTGTTCTAGGAAGAAATACTGATATGTATTTCATTTGTAAATGCCATGGTGCTAATGTTGATAAATTAAGTTAAAACACATATCATTTCCCTCAGTCTTCTCCATCAAGCCTGTTTCTTTAAACTTGTAAAACCTCACTTCATGCTTCACAAACAAGTCTGATCTGGTCCTTGTGATGTGTCATTTAGCTTCAAACAGGTAAGAGCCACTAGCCCACCATTTACACACCTGCCCCCTTAAGTCCCCACTGTGTGCTGTCTCTAGGTTCAGTCAGCTTGTGCAGCATTAGCAGATAACTCTCTTTATGAGTTTGTTTGATTCCTCTTAGGGAACAGGTGGATCCAGTCTGAGAGACAATCTGAGTTAAAGAAGTAACTTGAAAGCTTTTTGTTCAGATTCCTTTCTGTAACTTGTCTAGTTTTACAAGGATGAAACAGGAAAAACTACAAGTTGCAAATGCTTTATGTGTTTGTGTCTTTTGAGGATAATTCCTGCATGCAGGTACCTGATATGTTGTCACCATTGGTTTTTTTCATAAGTTGTCATTTTATCACATGTAGTTGTCTGAATAACCCTCCTCTTTTTCATTTTCTCCATATGGTTTTTCATATTGTCCTTTTTTTCTATCCCGAGTGACACATTCACATTCTGATTATTAGTCCTAGAATACTAAAACTAAATGACAGGATTAATTGTCCAGGAGCTTACCTGTTCTTCTCTGAGATGTTTTTCATCGGTGTTTCCAATTTGTTATGACCTTTGTTACCTATCTCTGCTTTTTCAGCATTTTCTTTCTTTGAACATTGTTTCTAATTCTGGAAATTAAAATTAACATGAATATAAATTGAAGGAAACTTAAATCCATCCTGAATAAAAGTTAAGCTAGAGTTAGTTTGAAATTAAGTGATTTATTCTAGTCCTTGTTTGCATTGTATATAACTAATGTTGCATCCTGTTCCTTTTCTAGAAAATGCACTGGATCCAGCTTCTTATGAATATAGTAATGAGGTAAAAAAAAATCCTATTTTCCCCATCTCATTGTTTAATTGTAGAATTACTGTTAGTTGTCAAAGTCTGTAAACCATACTTTTACCAACAGGTCAAGTATGATCCAGATCTTACCTGGGACGAAATAGGACAAACTAAGGACTACGATCTGGATTGGAGTGCGACAAACTTGCAGAGGACAACAACTTCTGAATCACCTTTTTTGCTTTTGCCTACTATTAGAACTACAACAGTAGAGTCGGGTCACAGTAAAGTCACCAAGGATCCAGTTCCTCCTGTTAGATCCACTCAATCTGGTCAAGTGTTGAGCAATTCTGAAGAGATGCAACAACATAGTACCTCTATGTGGTCACCAGAAATGACCCTGCCACCAGAAACAAGGGGAAGAGCTAACTTCAATGCCAATGCTCTGTTTAATTTAACCAAAACAACCAAAGAAAACTCACTTTATACCACCACTGCTCCTTCACACCGCACTATAAAAATAGATGGTGTTCATGGAGGCGTTACCCTAAACGGAAAAGGCAAAGTAGAGGGAGGTATAAGTACCAGTGCTCCCACAGTCACCACTTCAAAGGCTGATTACATTAATAGAGGATTAAGTCAACAAGATTATTCTGGAAAAGTAACTAACACTACTCCTACAATTACCAGTGCAAAGACCAAAGACGGTAATATTTCTCAATCAGGCAACACTGCAACCAATGTCATGTCTCATATCAGTAATGTGAGCAGCACAACATCGTCTTCTACATCCTTCATCCAAACCAAGACTGATCCAAGTTTGGCACGCCCAACAAACAAAGACAACACCACTGATAGAAGTGTTTCCACTAAACCCAGAGGTATTCCAGAGATCCAGACAGAAAGCTCAACTTCCAAACCTTCCTCTTCACCTACCAAAACATCTGTCCAATTGAGCCGCATTCTCTTGCAGACCACAAAGCCACTGTCCAATGGTGAGAGCCTATTTGTGTTCCCCTCAAGTTCCTCCTCCTTCACCTCCTCTCCTTTGTGTGACACCGTGGATTCCAGCTGTGCCTCTTCCACCTGCTTGCATGATCCTACCTCCTCTTGGCCTGTATTGTCTCCCTTGGATTCACAGCTTACTGCTACATCCCTGTCACCTGTCAAAGACCCAGTTTCCCAGTCTTCAGTCTTCACGCTATCTGCCTCTACCCTGCCTTACCTCCCTCACCCCTCACACTCCCTGTCTGGTTGGGTGACTGACCCTGTCTTTCCTGGTGTTGGGTTTGATAATACTGATAGCAATGATGATGTGTTGTCTGGATCTTCAAGTAATCCCTCAGTATTTAGCAGTACACCTCCACTCCAAGCACTTCTAGACCCGTCTGCTATTGTTTTCACCACCAAGCTCTCTGAATCTTCCTGGGATCAGTCTCTCTCAGCAGCATCTCTGTCTGTCATCCCCACCCTAGAACCTTCAGTTCATCTGTCTAGTAACCACTTCCTTTTTGACGCTACCCTGGGATTATCTAGTTCTTTCTCATCTGCTTTTGACAATTCAAGATATGCCACAGGGAAAACAATAGAGACTTTTCTCAAAGAGGGCAGTGGTGACAGGTTTCCATTAGTTAGCGATGTGCATGGCCTGTGTGACTGCTCTTTGGAGCCATCAGCATCCTCCCCTTGGTTGCATTTGTTAAGTGTTGGATTTTCCTCCTCAGCCTGGGACTCTATAAGTTTAGAGCTTTACTCTAGTTTGGGCTTCCTTTCAGCCACTCATGTTGACTTTGACAATTTTCTACACTCTTTATCTGTGGTGGGCTCTGATGGTCTGTCCTTAGGTCAGCCACTGTCATCCCATAGTGCGATCTTGCCTTCGTCATCTTCTTCATACTCCCAGGTTCTCCAAGCAACCCAAAGTGACCTGCCAATTTCTGTTGCAGCCACATCATCTGCCATCATGGAATCCTGGTTCTCTGTATCATCTGTGCTAACTCCTTCACCCACAGCCTCCCCCACCACCCTCGCTCCAGAGGGACAGGTGATAGACGCCAGTACCAGTGCATCTGGCTCAGGCCTGTTCCCCGACTCCCAGGAGGGCGTAGATCAGGAGTGGGACATGGTTCAAACTTCAACCTCTGGGGAGAGCATGCTCCCTCACTCGATGAACGTTATTAGCAGTGCTTCCCCATCTAGCACCTCAGAGGCTGGCCAGACCCCAGACGATCTGGATGAACACCCCTCAGCATTTTATTTTGAAAGTGAGAGTAGCAATGCATTGGGCTTCGAGGTAGGAGACACAACAACGGAAGCAGTAACCTCTGCTTCAACTTGGTCGCTAGGTAGGGAGGAGGGGAGCAGCTCAGGGCAGAGTGAAAGCCTCTACGACAACGAGACGTCTTCTGACTTCAGTATCTCTGAGCACACAGAAAGGGAGTTGACAGAAGAGGAGCCAGTAGCAGGTAAAACAAAACAAAAAAAAAGCTGCCAGTGTGCAGGGGACAAAAACTTCACTGCATTTGCAATTTTGCCCTGGAAACTAAGAAACACATGCTTCATTAGAAAGAATTTTGAACATCCAAAAGACTAATCTACTTCTCTGCAGCATATACTTCATTTTTAATTTCAGTCTGTTAAAGCAAAAGAAAGAAAATTCACTTAACTATACAGTTCCCTTAACTATAATTAACCTGTCATCACATTTTTCACTATTATTTCAGATATATTCATCTTAATAGATTGCATCCAGCCATTTTTTTTTTCAAACTGGATATCAGGGATGTAAATGGCTAGATCTGATATTAGTATGCTTTTAGGTGAGAACTGTTAGAGAGTATGTTAGAGGGAGGAGCTCCACTTCCATGTGAAGTACACATTCTTTTTTAGTATAATTCTAATGGAGTCTCTCTGATGACATGTGAGGCAGTAAGATATTCATGGCCACTAATAAAGAAGAAGATGCGAAAATACAGGAGCCCTAAATGCTGCACTACATTTGATGACAGAATAAAACCCTTTTAAGAGGCCACACTATCATGAGATAGAGACAGAAAGCTAAAGAATATCCTGACAACAACCAAAATTATTATTGTAATTTTTTTTTAAATGATGACATGTTGTCTAGCTTTGGTCATCAACGTTTAGTGATGCTGAAAAACCCTAAACACTGAAATGCCTTTTCAAATGTTGCTTGACATGGGCACCAGAGGGCAGCAGAGTTGTTTTGATTTTCAAAGTGGTTCACATATCTATATTATCTTTATATTGTCTCAGCTGTGCTATGTATAGGTTGTAAATATCAGTGAAAAAGTGATTTAAAGTTTTAGTATTCACAAAGTAAATCAAGTAATCAATAACAGAGAAAGAGTTTTTCCCTTCCTGACAGGCTTTGATTTTTAGTTTATTTAAATGAAAATCACATTGATCTTATTAAAACCTTGCTGCAGGTGGGTAATATCATAATTAATATCCCTGTTACTTCAAAGTTGCATCATAATAATAATAATAATAATAATAATAATGATAATAATAATAATTCTTTAAAAAAATTAAAATATCTTTTTTTGTTGGTTGGATTTTTCTTTTTTTAAAATTTTCATCCATAAAGCTTTGTTTGTCAAAGTGTCATTGAAAATACCAAAATTCTATGATTAAAAAAAAAGTTTTCATATGGTCTTGTTGCAGAAGGTCTTGGTGTGTTACTGCACTAATAAGAACAAAGGCCAAATGTTTGCAAATGGAAAGTAAAAGGAGTGGGTCACTCCTTTTATGAAACCCCCGATTTGATTCTCTTTGGAATCAAATCGGGGGTTTCACTTTTTTTTTTTTGAGGTAATTTGAGGTCAATTGATCTATGTTTTGTGATGTGTATTAAAAATTGCCTCGACTTTTCTTTCAGATAAACTAAAAATAAGGCCTGCCTGGTAGCTAAATATATGTTAGGGGAAAACCTGCAACCTTTTGATTTAATTTATTTGTTAAGAGGGAGTTTTAAGAGTGTTGGTTCCTTAATTCACATATTTGATTTTATTTGATTTTTAATTTTTTGACTCTTCTATTTCAATTTCCTCATTCAATTAACTAATATTTTTCATATTCTAGTAATTAGTCCAAGGTTTAAAACCGGCATAAAAAGGTGTGCTGGATGAATGATTGGATGAATTGGTTTTACTCTTAAAGCGCACCACAAACTCGATATGAGCTGGTTAACAGGGCTGACCCACTCATTCATGGCAGTACAGGGTCAGTCTGTGCAGAAAAGGTTCTAACAAACAGCTTTTCAGTCATGTGTAGTTCACACTATTGTTGTTCTTACAGGCTGTCAGAGAGGATGGTTTAGCAGCTCAATTCAATTCAAATCGATTTTATTTATACAGCGCCAAATCACAACAACAGTCACCTCAAGGCACTTTTATATTTTAAGGTAGATCCTACAATCATACAACAGACAAGTGCAAGTGCTTTGGCAACAGTGAGAAGGAAAAACTCCCTTTTAACAGGAAGAAACCTCCCGCAGAACCAGGCTCAGAGAGGGGCGGCCATCTGCTGCGACCGGTTGAGATGAGGGGAGCTGCTGAGTGAGCTCAGGTTCAGCCATCATAGGTTATGTACTTTGAGGAATTGGTGATTGACTTTTCATTAAAGGCTTTTGTGCCTTCCTGTGTTTCAAATGGTTTGGCAGGTGTTTTAATTGTGATGAATTTTGTCATTTTTGAATGAGGGAGAGCATTGTGTTTTAAGTTTTGAGATATAAATGTGTTTTTTCATTCTAAAGTAGATATTAGAGGTATGAGAATGTCAGACTTTGTTTCATAAACACTTTGAGTAAGCCGAGGAGAGCTCAGTTACATCTCAGTTCTTCTTCTTCTTCTTTTCTTCTCATAAGTCTTCAAATTATTAATTATTCTTCATGTTTTGGGGGTCACCATTAAATTTGTATGTGTTACCTGCCAAGATGAAGTACAAAGGGATAGTACTATAAGTTCTAATTATTTTTGATACATTTTTGATTATAATTTCTTTTGCAACAAGTTTGGAGGTTGGTCCACAACTTCTATTTAATTAATCAGATTTGAAATTTCCATTTGAATCATGTTTCAGTTGAGTGAAATGTTGTTTAGGTCTTCCATAGTGGACATTTCTATCCACTTTTACAGGAAAGATCCACAGTGGGTATTTTTTATATATCAGTAAAAATAAATAGTGAAAACTCACAAAAATAATACCTAACATCTGGAAACAGAAGAGCACAGTGCAAAGAAATCTGTGTAACCTATGATGCTGTATTACCATTTTGCTAAGTGCTCTAATACAGCGCTCCCCATCCCCTGGGCCACGGACCAGTACCCGTCCATGAGTCGTTTGGTACTGGGCCGCGA
Organism: Oreochromis niloticus; assembly: GCF_001858045.2. Classification (NCBI taxonomy): domain Eukaryota; kingdom Metazoa; phylum Chordata; class Actinopteri; order Cichliformes; family Cichlidae; genus Oreochromis; species Oreochromis niloticus. The sequence goes on along the minus strand of NC_031972.2, from coordinate 38,555,322 downwards.
GAGTTGAGGCTTGGGTGGGAAATTTATGCTTTTCAGGGTTTTATCGTTTTTTATACTTATTTTGTTTATTGTTTTTATCATTAACTTGGTTTTCCTGGGTCTTTTCCCAAGGGTTATGAATAAATCTTTTTTTTTTTTAATACTGGTTTTGTTTTGTTGTATTCATCTGCGACACCTTAAAGGCCGGTCCGTGAAAATGTTGTCACACATAAACTGGTCTGTGGCGCAAAAATGGTTGGGGACTGCTGCTCTAATATATAAATAAATAAATTACTTACGTATTCACTTAAGTAATTTAAGTACAATGAAAAAAGTCGATACAACCCCACAAGAGAAAGGAAAGCTTGTTTTATTATTCTTAGAGGCCTCATATTGAAGTTTTGCAAATGTGACATCAGAAAACCGTTTTGATGCTGATTTTTAATTCTTTTCTTTACATTGGACCATCTACGGGTTTTTTCCTGTTTTCTTTCCTCTACTTTTAATTGTTCCATGCTTATATGCTCAAAGTTTCAAATATACTTCAGGCAAAGTTGTTCAATTGAACCAAGTGGGAGAGTAAGTATAATTTGTTGACAAGACCTGATTGATAAAATTATGATTTGCTTGACTAAATATGTCTAAATCTGTAAGCTGTAATATATTTTGAAAATGAAAGAGCAGTTAGCAAACAAGCAGAGGACGTTATTTTTGGATTGCCAGTCGATAGTGTTAAATTTGTGGTTCTATGCTTTATTTATCAGTGTATTCTAAAAATACAATAATCTGTGTAAAGATATACAGATTTGCTGAAAATACAGTAAAAGGCAGGTTAGTTACATTTTAACAGGTTTACAAAAAACCCAAGGCAAGGGCAACAGTGCTCTACTTAAGGTTTCACGACATAAATTCACTAATCAGTGTACGACCATCTTTTATATATATTTTATAGATAGGAGGTCAGAAATCAGGTGACTTTAGAGACTACACCTTGGATTCTACATGGGACCATTATTTTTTACTTTCTTTTGTATTATTTCCATTTATTGTAGATCGATTTTGACCCTCTGGTTACATTTCAGGCAAAATAAGCAAAAATTTAAATGCATTTGCTGACTGACGAAAACAAACAAAGGAAAAGCTGGCTAAATAATGAAAAACGTGTTTGAAATGGCCATATTCTACCTTTTGTTTCAACTAATACTGACAATTTAAATGTATAAACTATTATGACTATAATGATTTTTTTGTAATTAAAAGTTAACTATATGCAGTTTAAACTGACACATTGAAAATATGACTCTGACTGGCTGTGTGTGGCTCTGTTGACCAGTTTTATTACACTTCTCGAGCCTTCATCTAAAAAGTAGGTGGGTTTTGACTTTTATTTCTGCTCTCCAGCAGCTTTTTTTTTAGCTGCCAACTCTTTTGGTGTTATTTCTCTACAGATGCTAGTAACAGCAGCCACGAGTCGAGAGTTGGTTCCATCAGGGAACAAGAGAGGAAGGCTGTGGTTCCTTTGGCTGTCATCTCCACCCTCGCCGTCCTCGGCCTGATTGCTCTCATCTGTGTTCTCGTCTACTGGCGGTAGGTACCCGCCAGTAAATCTGCATATTATGGAAAACAGTTCATACATGCAGAATACATAGTATAATACTATAATCCCCATCTATTTAAAAGTTACACTTTACATAGTGAGATTCTTTTAACACATTCACACAGGTGGTTTAGTCCAAAGGTAAGTGAGAGTTGTGAACAATATGGTTAAAATAAAGGCTTTTTTCCTGCAGCCTGTTGTGCATTTACCAGTTCCCACCCAGTTTGTGCTCCATGTGAGGATGATCCAGACAACTTGTTATCGATAGGAGCGTCATCCATCATGGATAATAATATCATGCAATTATTCTTGTATGTATGGTACAAGATTAACATCAGGAAGAGACGTGACATTGGAATGTCATTTGAAATGATTGAGAAATTCATTTTTGCCTTTTCTTGTACCAATTATATGTCAAAAGTGCATTTTTGTTTACTGAAAATACTGAAAAACGCTAACACATTTAGCATCCACCTTATTGTCTAATCCAAATCCTCCTCCAATAATTTCATGATTTTTCTCACTGTTCTCTTTTTCTAAACGGTGTTAAAATATATCCCTAGTATCTATTAAAAACACATATGCATAATCCCCATCTCCACTGCCCGCCCTCCAACCCAACTAGACTTCACATGTATCTTCTGATGATCAACCAGAAGATTTTCATATTTTTCTGGGAAACCTAATCTCTTCAAACATGGGCTCAATCTTGATCATGCATCGTATTGTGTGTTTTTATTTCTGTGTTGGTGAGCAAATACACACACACACACTAATAGCTCCTTCACAAATGATACCTTCTGTTCATCCTGTTGTGCGGTTGCCAGCAAACTGAATGAAGCCTTTCATCAGTTACTGCAGCTCTCTGTTGATTCCCTTTGAATAACCTTCAGAGATGCCATTTTTCTTTATTTATGGAGACATATGAAATGCTCAATATGAAGCAAACTGAATTTTCTTTAAGGATAGTCATAGTTTTTTGTTTGCATGCTTTGTTTTCTTCTCACCACAAACCCCAAACTTTTTTTTGTCTTGTTTTGACAGCAAATCTTGAAAATCTGTCTGACTGTGAAATACCCAGCTCCAGAAATCCAATCAAAGACACGCTGTCAAATGCAGTGTAAACATTTTTAGTTATTTTTCACAGAGTACATTTGTCATCTGCCATGTTGAAGATAAACATATTGCTCTTGTTTGGCAATCAGCTTGTTGTTGTATCCCTAAGACTGAGCAGTGCTAAACTGGTAATAATCTGTAGAGCAGGAGGATTAATCCTTAATAAAGGATGTGCTTTGGCTGCAGTGCTCTGAGCACCACTCAGAGGAGAGCGTCCTGGGAGGGCTGCAGGATCGAAAAGGACATCTGACTGATTATGTCGGATAGAAGGAATCGTATCAACTTCTTGTAGGGCGAGCAGCAGGAGGTCAGACTGCACTAATCCTCCTGTTGTTGTGTCCTCCTTCACTAACTCACAACACGGTGCTCATTTGGCCACTGCTGCTGTGCATTTGAGATGAAGCAGTGTGAGAGGATTTCGATTGACTACAAAGTTGCGGCAAGGTGAGAGTTGTGCAGCAAATCAGGATATAGCTAAACAGTCTTTAAAGGTTTGGATATGCTCAATATTAATATTTATCCTACATCCTGAGTCGCTCACAGGATGTGGATGGTAGCTGTTTTCAGTTCAGAGTGTGTGACTGTGTGTTAATGTGGTTGTTACGAAGCTGCAGCGCAGTTACTTAATTTAATCTGAGCTTCTCACAAGTTACTATGATCAATATCAGTATATAATCAATATAATCGCATTAAGTAGTTTCTATGGTATTATATGTATGTCAAAAGTCATGCGTGAGAAAAAAATGCACGAGTACTAATTGCAACTCGCACAATTACATTTATGTAAATTCAACAATGCACACGCACAACTCAGAAGCCATGCGTTGAAAGAAGCTATCAGGTATGCAAGACTGCGTTTGCGTGTGCTTCGCGGTCTTACGGTTAACTTTGTGCTCGAATCCTGATTGCTCAAACCAACTGACCTTTGGCTATTTGGAGGGTGGAGCCAAAGGAAAAGTAGGCCTAATATTAAATCCTAGTATAGCAGTGGAAATTACATTACTGCTAAAGAAATCATTAAAACTGGAGTACTCAGAGAGAAGTTCTGAAGTCTCTGAACTCCAGTTTACATTATCACACACCTTTTAAGATAAAAAAAAAAAAAAAATCATAATGAGTTTCTAAGAAAAGGAAAAATAGTTTTCATTCTTTCATTCTTAATTGAATACATTTTTCAAAATGTGAACAAATAAGGCGTGCTCCACACACTGTGGGTTCAGGTTTCACTGTTTAATCCAGGTGCTCCTAACAGAAAGTCTGTGGAGTAGAAAGGAAAAAAACAATGTAACAGGCTGTCTTTTTACAACACAACACGACGGTAGTAAGTAGCTCATTTTCTGATCAGAATTAGTGGTCGATAAAACAGTTAAGGTCTGTACTATGATTTTGTGTAGCAGCCTAAAGGGTCAAACTACACACCATCCTTGTAGCTGCTGTTTGCTATGTGGGCTGAGTTTTCATGCTTTGTGGTTATGTCTGTCCAGTTAACCAGCAGATTAACTTTAGTTATGGCTGTTTCCAGCACTCAAAGCATTTTGAGTGCTCAGGTCGAGTATAAAAGTACTATATAAGAACCAGTCCACTTACCATGTACCATGTTGTAGATCCTTAAATCTGGTGTCTTGCCCTGGACTTGCAGACCAAAGGGAAAAAGCTATGCATCTGTCTGTTTGCACTGCTAAAATATTTGTACAAAATACTTGTAAAAATGTCTTTTTAAAAAGGATTTTACTTTGATAAGTTTATATATTTATTAGTTGATATATTTATATACATAGTTTATAATAGTCTTCATAGTAAAAGCAAGAAAAATATTAAAGAACTTATTCTAGTAGGTGGTTAGATTTGTGGTTATTAGTAAAATTATTATGATTAATTTATAATATTAAATATTAATATAATTAGAATTAAACTTATTGCAGTTGTGGAAGACGTGCCTATCCCAAATCCTATACTTGGATAAAAGTAGTCATACTACATTCTGTGAAGTTTATTTTCACAGACTTTTAATGAAGTGCAAATGTTCTGCATTAAAATATGTCAGTCTCTATATAATTGTTTGTTTGTTTGTTTGTTTGTTTTTAACCTGTACTGTCAGGCAGGTTTAGCGACACAATCATGGTCTGAATGCTTTGTTGTGCCAAACACATTTGCTTTTTCCAGGACGAGCGCTGTAGACTCTGGGGTTAATCGTTTTGTTTTTATCATTTGTATTATTATCTGTGTGGGTATTATGCCAGAGTGGACAGTGGGTGAAGGCCAGGTTGGCGAAAGACAAGAGAAGAAGGCGGAGGAATTGAAGAAGAAAAGGGACAGAAAGAAAGAGGGGTGGGGAAAATCAACGACCAGTTGGGAGTAGCAGGGAGGGGAACCACCTCCAACCCACCCTCAATAAGGCCAGACATGCGTGTGCACACACACACCACAAGAAGACTGTTGATTAATTTAGCTATGCATTTTTATATTTTTGTCTTCCAGGTGCTGTATGGGTTTTGGGGGGTTTTTGTTTGTTTTTTCTTCTCTTACAGGTGCAGCATTTGGTGTCACATTTCTATTTGCGCTCTATACTTTTGTTATATTTTTCACCCCTTCCATTTTTTTCTTCTGCTGGCTGTCAGCTTAGACAGTGTCATAATATACTATATACTATACTACATATAATGTAATAACTAATTTAACACTAATAGAAACTGATAATTAAACAGATGAAAGAAACACATGAAGAAGAGAAGCCTATAGAGAATTTACAGAGCTCGTCTTGGAAAAGCAAAATGTGTTTGGCACATTTGTGCATTCAGATCATAATGCTAATTGCAAAACCTGCCAGACAGGACTGAATTTTTAAAAAAATAAATAAATGGTAAATGGACTGGTTTTTATATAGCACTTCTGTACATAAACACTCAAAGAGCCTAGGGGTTCCTCCCCCTCAGATTGCTGCCAGTGCATTTAGGCTTTCGCCACTGGATGAGAACAGGGTTTTTTCCCGGTGCACTTGGGTCAGGGAGCAGGTACTGACTGTTGTTTGGCACAGAAGTCCAAGCAACAGTTCAGCTTTCTCGAAGTTCCTGAATGGGGTGCTCAAGCTGCTACACTTCATTACTCTGTTGCCCTCCTGGGAGACTTTAACCCTGATATAAGGCAACGATAGTGAAACCTGGAGGAGTGTGACTGGCATGCACAGCCTTCCTCATCTGAAACACAGTGGTATTTTGTTATTGCAAATCACAATTTGTCCATAATGAACACCATGTTTGAACATAATCTGCAAAGGGTGGACCAAAATCATAGTATATATATAGATGAAGGAGGCAGGTAAGGCTTTGAACTGAAACTAATCCTTTTAACTACATGCATCTCATTATGTATACAAAGTATTGTAGATCAATTAAATTTGTTGCTTTGGAAGGTGTGAATAACCATTCAGACTGCCCACTGCTGGGAACTATTTGAAGTCTACATGAACCACTTGACTATCCTGAATTATGACCCCCCACTGATGCGACTCAGACCACTCAAGGACCCTGGCTGGCATTAAAAGCAAAATCATTTAAGCGATTCGGGTCCTATACTCCTTTCTGCTTATAGCTCCTGTTGAGCTAAACTGTGTCATTTAACAAAAAAAGAAATCTTTAATCTCGTAAAGATTCCGTTTATCTGGATGCAGTGTTTTCAGTGGGAGAAATACTTTATTGCAGTGATTCAACAATCATGAAGCTGATTTTGTGACTTATTGTTGCAGTGGTACTACTTTCAGTCATTGTCCATCTGTACTGTTAGGAAACACTTGCAGTCATCTGAGACTAAAGATCTTCTTACCTTGAGTAAGTTGTAGAACAACTATCTTAAATAAAACAACAACAAAAAAACAACCCACTACACTGAAGAATTAATATTGAAGTAGAATGACTCAATAAGAAATTACCCTGTTTGGCTTGGAAACTTGATGCAGGGCTAATCAGACTAGATTAGTGGACAGTGGGGAGACCTGTTGGGAGGTTGTTTTTGTTAATCAAAGTAGTTTCTCAAAGTATCTGTCATTAATTTCAGAGATCAGGTCTGATTCAGTTTTTTTCCCCTGTCTGAGAAAATCCCTGATGCCCATATCTGGCCGAGACAGTATAAAAGTGCTGTCATTGGTTTAAAAGCCTATTAACAGATCATCGTATTTACTGGTGTTATGGGGAGTTTATTTTGTATTTTTCAAAATCTGGGCTAAATGCTAAATTACATGAAAGCAAAAAGCATTTCCCGCCTATCAGTGCAATGTTGATTGTCGTCTAAAGGAAGTGTTTGTTTTTCTGCAGGTTGTGTTTCCAGTCGGCTCACTTTTACATCCATGACAGTTGCTCAACCAGAGTCATCACAGCACCAGACACTGCTATATCTGGTAACATGCACATCGTTTTGTGTGTGTCTGTGTGACATATTACATTGACATGAAGTTGAAACCCAACGTAACATAAGCCATTTGAGGACTTGCATACTAGAAAAATTGCTTTCATTTTAAAAACAATATTATACTCTCAATTTTTCTTAAAGATTCTTTCCATAAATTTAACAAATACCCCAAGTTGTCAATAAATCTCTTCACTTTGCACGAAAAACAGGTCCTTAATTTTAAAAAATGTTTTGTTTCTAAATTTTCCAGCCGACAGTGTAAAGATGCTAATTTACAAAAATGTCATTAGTTTCTGGAGCTGTCCTCATTTTGCTTTAAAGTTCTCACTTGTCTAAAATATTGTTTGTTCTCAAAAAGTAATATTTTCACAAATGTAACAACTTCATGCATTACATTCATCCATTCATCCATCCATTTTTTTCCGCTTATCTGGAGGCTAAGCAAAGAAGCCCAGACCTCCCTCTCCCTAGCCACCTCCTCCAGCTCCCTGGGGGAACACCAAGGCACTCCCAGGCCAGCTGAGAGATATGATCTCTCCAGTTTGTCCTGGGACATGCCTGGAACACCTTCTATGCCATGCCCATGCCACCTCAACTGGCTCTACTCTGGGCCCTTTCCCAGATGGCCGAACTCCTCACCCTATCTTTAGTGCAGGGGTGTCGAACTCCAGGCCTCGAGGGCCGGTGTCCTGCAGGTTTTAGATAACACCCTGGGTCAACACATCTGAATCAAATGATTAGTTCATTACCAGGCCTCTGGAGAACTTCAAGACATGTTGAGGAGGTCATTTAGCCATTTAAATCAGCTGTGTTAGATTAAGGACGCATCTAAAACCTGCAGGACACCGGCCCTCGAGGCCTGGAGTTCGACACCTGTGCTTTAGAGAGAAGCCAGCAACCCTTAGAGAAAGCACATTTTCGTTTCTTCTATCTGTGGTCCCATTCTTCGGTCACTACCCAAAGCTCATGAGCATATGTGAGGGTAGGGAGGTAGAACAACCAGTAAATTGAGAGCTTCGCTTTTACGCTCAGCTCTCTCTTCATCACAATGAACTGGTACAGTGTCCACATCACTGCAGCCGCAGCACCAGTCTGTCTGCCAGTCCTCTGTTCCCCTCTCCCCTCACTCGTGAACAAGACGCTCAAGATACTTAAATAGACTTGGAGGTACTGATTGTCATTCCCACTGCTTCTTGTCTGCGAACCACTCCAGTGCGAGCTGAAGGCCACCACCTGATGAAGCCAACAGAACCATATCATCTGCGAAAAGCAGAGACGAGATTCTGAGACCACCCAAGTGGAAGCCTTCCGACACTTCGGCTTACAAAATTCTGTCCATAAAAATTATGAACTGAGTCAATCACAAAGGGCAGCCATGATGGAGTCCAGCACCCACTGGGAACGAGTCAGAAGGATCGAATAGCTCATAGCAACACCCCACACTTCCAAAGCACGACCCATAGAATACTCAGAGGGACACGGTCAAATGCCTTCTCCAAATCCACAAAACACATGTAGACGGGTTGGATAAACTCCCATGCACCCTCAAGTATCCTTGCTAGGGTAAAGAGCTGGTCCAGTGTTCTACGACCAAGCCAAAAACCGCATTGTTCCTGCTGTATCCGAGGTTCGGCTAATGGACGGACTCACACACTGTGTTAGGTTTCTTCCGCACCACAGAGGTGACATTCTATGTCCCATTTGCTAGTTTTGGTAGCCAGGCATCAGCCCACCAAGGTCCTCCGCCCTTGGCCACCACCCAGCACACATTGCACGCGACCCCTATGGGTCGCGTGCAATGTGACCCATAGGGGCCACCAGTCACTTGTCTTCGTTCACCCTCCCCAGGATTGGTTCCAGGGCGGGGCCCCAGTATCTCTATCCCGGGAATGATAAACTGTTCCCTAGGTTTCTATGAATAGGGGTCTTTTGAATTGCTCTTTGCCTGGTCCTTCAACCAGGGCCAGTTTGCCATGGGAGACCCTACCAGGGCGCAAAAGCCCTCCGACAACATAGCCCCTGGCATTCCTGGGATACACAAACCCCTCCACGGATTCACGGAGGAGTTATGCATTATATTCAAATATTTAAATACATCATCAATAACCTTGGTTTTTTTTCTAGATTTAGTTCTATTTTTTTTTTTCCAAAGTCAGTCCACTTGCTAGTTCCTATTAGTTTCCAGAGGTGCATTTAAGTGTGGCCTGCCTCGGCACTGTATCCCTCAGTTTCTCTTACTCACCTCTTTTTTTCCTGAGACTTGATATCTACATGGATCTTAAGTTTGCACAAAGAGGGAAACTTTAACTTCTGTTTTAAACTTCCGAATTTAACGCCAAATGTCATTGTATTTTATTACATGTACAATGTGCAGGATCTAACCCAACAGTTTTCACCATTTTTCATTTTAAAAGTCCAATGTGCATGTTGCCTTTTCCAACATTCACAGGGCTCTGTTCCATGAATTCATCCTCCATAGTCATAATGTCAATGCGTGTGTGTATGAGGAAGAACCTGGAAAAAAAGGACCTGTACTGTGACCTTCACTGTGGTGGTCAGTAGGCCATCAAGCCCTGAAACACAACTAATTTTAGTGCCATTGCTGACAGTGCACCCAGTATTCACTGCCTAAAATAGGTGTGCCAAGCTTGTAGTGACATACTCATAAATACTTAAGGGAGTAATTGCTGCCAAAGGTACTTCAACAAAGTACTGACCAAAGGCTATATTCATAGCCGGATTTATTATGTTCACATTTACATTATTTTCATCATTTATTTTTAATACATTTGCAAGAATTTGTAATTATTTTGAATTTGAGTTTAAAATTAATTTAATAAGTTTTGTATAAAAGCTGTAACGTGGCAAATGAAGTGCATACTTTCTGGATGCACTGCATACCAGTTTATTTAGTTAAATATGTTATTATCACAGCCAAGAAGTCCAGAAACTTTCTTTTTTGTGTTACAAATTGGACAAAAAAATTTTATTTGGAACATTTGTTAGTTTTTTGTTTTGTTTTGTTTTTTGTCATTGTTGTTTTAGTTTTGTGGGGTTTTTGTTTCCAGGTGAGCACAGGGCTTTTCCAGTGAAGGATTTTGTCAAGCATGTTGCTGAACTTCACCACACTCAAAGCTTCAAACGAGAGTTTGAGGTATGACAAAGATTAAATTATATAATACAATTTTACAGTGGTGCAATTGTTATAACACAAAAAGACCCCTGTCATAGGGTGGATTCAAACCCAGGACCTTGTTGTTGAGCTGAGTTTGGATTTGATAAGCAGAAGATTTTTGTTTGATTTTTGTTTAAGTTTTATGTTTGAGTAGTTGTGTGAGTGGTGTTAAGCTGGTTTTATGGTCCTCTCAAATGTGTCCATCCATGTACACTATTCTGGTTGGACAGAGGGGGAAAGGGCTTTTCCCCAACCCAGATGCACTCCTGTGCAGTCCAAGATCCTCACATTGCTGAATGAAATCAACTGCTTAATGGTGATTGGTTGATGTGTGGGCAGGACACAATAGCAAAGTTCACCGGGAATGGAAGAACCTTGGAAAAAACACTTCAGCAGAAAAAATTCAGTATGCAAACACAAATAGTGGCTGCACTGGACACTTAACAGGTTTTAATACTGTGTTTCACTTCAGCTCTTTGTAGGTTATAAGTTCACTGTACTCAGTGGCTAACTGACTGACCAACAACAATGCAAGCAAGAGTGGCCCACAGACCAGTTGTAGCATATACTTTATACACTGATTCTATCTGGCAACAGAGCTCACTGCAGAGAGACGGGCAATCCATGAAGTGAAGCTAACACCAAATGTGCTACCTTTGCTGGACCATAAAACCAGCTTTATGTCTGCATGGGAACATAATATCGTCTTATATTCTAGCTTGCTGCTTAGCTTAAATATTGCCTTTATCCATGATTATATGCTTCATAATAAGGAAAGAAATCTTTAAAGCTTTAATTTATTGACTTGAATTAATCATTTGCAGAGTATAAGTTGTTGTTCTTCTTATCTCTTTGTGTAGAGTCTTCATTCATTCTCATGAGCACTGTTGACTTTTACCTGCTGACCTTCAGCAGAACAAAATGCTACTTAATGAATCAAAGCTCCAGTTTTCTTTGTTCTGAAGCTGCCACTGAAGAAAAAATCACCAGAACATTAAGACTTGAAAGAAAAATGGATTTTTATGACAGGGAGTATGCCACCTAAAGCAACTGTATTAATACACATCAGATGGTAAAAATGAATACATTTATTCAGGCAACAAATATAAATAATGATTCAAGTCTGTATTTTTACTATTTCCCATACATTTCCCAAAGGTTTGGTAACCCTCTGCATGCATCCATGAACCTCCTCCGAGATCAGCCGTGCTTCTCAAACTTTGTCTCCAAACTGCCCAGCCTGATCTGTTCCTCATTTTTAATCCTCTCCATTCTGGTCACTCCCAATGACAATCTTAGCTCAACCATCGTCTTTTTGTTAGTTCCACCATCTCCAAACCATACATCATGGAAGGCCTTTCTACCATCTTATAAATCTTTCCTTTCACTCTTGCTGCTATCTTTCTGTCATGGGGTGATCCACCCACCCCACGCTCCTTGCACTCTCTTCTTCCCCAGTCTGTTGCATCTCTACTGCTTGCATGTTCAATTCTATCTGTCTCCCTCTCATTCAGTCATATCCATTTTGTGTTGCTGCTGACGACTTTCATTCCACTTTTTTCTAGTCTTTACCTCCACCTCTGCAGGCTCTATTCCACCTCTACTCACTACAGATCACAATGTTGTCTATAAACATTATCAGAATCCTGCCTAACCTCATCTGTCAACTTGTCCATTGGGAATGAATAAATAAATGAATACGGAAAACATTTGGGCAACCGTCATACTGCCAGTTCTTGTTGCTTTGGGGCACATCCTATAGTGAAACATCAAAAGTGTGATATGGGTTAACCCTAACAAATCAAAATGCTGATGGGAAAATATTTACAAACAGTTTATTGTGATTTCTCCTTCATGTTGGCAGCAGTTGTACTGTGACATAAAGCTATGCGGATCTGTAATTTGTAATTGTAATTTGTCCTTTTGCACTTCTTTGGTTTTTGTTGCGGAATTGTCCTGCTTGTCTGCTGCTGCTTCGCCCTCAATCTTAGACACTGAAGCCCAGTTACGAGGTAAGCCCCTGTCAATTATTCGTGTTGCTGCATACCACCAGATGTGTTTCTGTCTTGTATTGCACGCTGTTTCTTTGTGAAAGTATCAGCAAAGCATGTTTACTCTGTGGCAGCAGTAGAGGAAGGAATGACTGCATTATGATGCAGTCATTCCTTTGCATAATTATTACAAAGAGTAAAATGTCTGCATAAAGGTCGTTTCTACTTTCAAGAAATCCAACAAAAACATCCAACAAAAATCTGTTGGAAATCTGTTAAAATCTCAAAATCTTTTAACCAAAAACTGTTTTGGAAAACTAGTTGTATGAAGTTTTAAAATACATGCACTATATTGGCAAAAGTATCCACTCGTCTGCCCTCACACGCATATGAGTGACATCCCATTATTAATCTGTAGCGTTTAATATGATATTGGCCCACCCTTTGCAGCTAAAAAAGCTTCAGGTGTTTTTGGTAAGGCTTTCTACAAGGTTTAGCAGTGTGTTTATAGTCATTTTTGACCATGCTTCCAGAAGCACATTTGTGAGGTCAAACACTGATGTTGGATGAGAAGACTCTGCTCTAATTCATCCCAAAGGTATTCTGTCTAGTTGAGGTCAGGACTATCACAGTACCACGCTGAAATTCACTGAGCTCCTGAGCGTGACCCATTCTTTCACAAATTTTTGTAGCAGTCTGTATGCCTAGAAGCTTTATTTTGTACACCTGTTGCCTTGGAAGTGATTGCAACACCCGAATTTAATGTTTGGATGGGTGAATGAATACTTTTGGTAGTAAAGTGTATCTTAAAAGAGAATCTAATGCAATGTTTATCCTTGATGGTCTGATCCGCAGCTATTGCAACAAGCGCGTGGTAAATGGTTTTGAGTAGAAAGGCGCTTTCTATCACAAGTTTACTTTACATTGTAGGGAATGTAAACTGAAATCTGCCAATGTGTAACTGTACTCACACACGATACATGTACCTAGGCTCTGAAGATGTTAAGCTTTGCTCTGTGTGTGCATGTTTCTAGGAGGCACAGATGTGCACTGTGGACATGATGATGTCTACTGACAACGCAAATCATCCAGACAGCAAGACTGAAAACAGACACAGCAACATTTCGGCCTGTAAGTACAGGTTCAGACAGTGTGATGTGCTTCATGTTCAAGCTTCAGAACAGTTTCAGATTTCTAACTTTTACCAAAGGACTTATTTTCATCTCTTAATCACAAATGAGATGGATAAAAGGCATAACATAGTTATGATTATGTTAGGTATTTTAGGATATTAATTGTTAAGATTTTGCTGAGTCTGTGTGCTCTGCTAGTGTTTATCAGATGCAAACTAATGTTTCTGTTGAGATGAGTTTTAAAAGATGGTTTGCACTAACCAAAGCTCATTTTCTTCTGATGAAATAAAACATTTTTTTTATAAAACTTTAAAAAGTTTATATATTTGAAGGGTATATTAAGGGAAAAAATTCAACATGCAATATATCCTACTAACAATATTTTGCGTATATAATATATACAAATAGTTAATTCCTGTGTTTGGGGTATTACAACACATTAGTAGGTCATGGTGGTGTTCAGCCTAAGTTCCTTTCATTACAAGTACACATAAATGTTATTCAGAAACACATACAGTTGTAAGTACATGGTAAGGTATGTGCGGCCACAATACTCAACAGAGCACCACTTATAGATTCTTCCATCACTGAAACTAGTCCCACAGTGCTACTGTTTATGGCACACTGAACAAAACTATAAGGTCTAGTAGTCACAAAATGCAGTTTTTAAATGATAGTTTCATTTATTAGAGAAAAAAAGCTACTTAACCTACCTGGCTCTATGTGAAAAAAGTAGTTGTCCCTTCTTGTTAAATCTCGACGTAACTATGATCAACCAGTATTTTTTTTTAAAAACTGAATGTAATTTCAATAGCCATGCCTAGGCCTGATTACTACCAGACCTTTTGAATCGAGAAATAGCTTAAGTAGAACAGAGAGAGAGTAAAAGGTTAAAAGATCCCAGAAAGCAACACATCATGCCATAATCTAAAGAAACAGTTGAGAAACAAAGTCATTGACATGAATTAGTCCAGAAAGAGTTGAAGGCTTTGGGACTCCAGCACAGTATCTGAAACATACCACCTCTGAATGGCTCAAAACCCTAAACCAGTCAGATTTAGGCAGCAATTAGTTTTTCACATTGGACCAGGTTGGTTTGGGTGCACTTTTCCCTTAATAAATAAAATCATGATTTAAAAACTGCATTTTGTGTTTGGTAGGTTCTGTATTAAAATGCGTTTACATTTAAGTGTGACAGATGAGCAAAAAAATAAGAAACTTGGAAGGGAGCAAACAGTTTTTAACAGCACTATATGTTTATTTTTGTCAACAGTAAAGTACAGTAGAGGATCTAGAGAGTAACTGGCCCATTTCAGGACTTTCCTCCAGGATTACATCCCTGAAGAGATCAGGACTAGAATGTAATTGATAGAGTGTAAAATTTATGACTCTATCAGGCGATCCTGAAGCAGAATGTCTCGTCATGCCCTGAAGTTTTTAAAATTTCAAAATTAGATTTAATGTCCATTTTGTATGGAAGATGTCAAATTTGCTTACGTATCTTTATCTGATGTAAAATGAATTAATCTAATTTTTTATCTTTACTGTTTGTCTGTGTCTGTCTTTGCCTGTCAGATGACGATACCCAGGCACACCTCTCACTATTGGCCAACAAAAAAGGAAAAGCAACGGATTACATTAACGCGAATTACGTGGATGTAAGGAAAACATTTTAATAAGCTACATACAAACTAAGGCCTTCATCCTCACTCTGAAGCTCATTTCTGTTTATTCAGCCTCTCAAACAAACAGTCTAAGGGTATTTTTATTCCCAGAGCCACTCAACACTTCCCTCTAGTCTTCCAAAACCAAGTCAAGTCTCCCTGCTGCATATTTCTAAACCTATTCACGAGAGGGGACCTGCAAAGCTCTCTATTATGCTAGTAGCGGCACCAATAAAACCTTATTTCCAACATCTTGTTGTTTTGTGAAAAGCAGAAGCGACACAAAAAGACCTCTCTGCAGTCATGGCCTCTCTGGAGAGCCGGCATACAGGTTAGAGTTGGTAAAAGCACATTGAGAATCTCTACAGCTCCTACTTTTGTCTGCTTTTGGCGCATTGACGACAACTTCATGCTGTCAGTCAACTGAAGGTTATCAAACTATTAAATGGAGTGATTGAACGGCGCTCTCTCCTGAGAACATGTGACAGTCTTCTTTCCTGTGTTGGCCTTAACTAAACAAATCACCAGAATTCTGCCATCTTGACATTTTTGTTAAAACACACACACACACACACACACACACACACACACACACACACACACACACAAAAAAAACATATTGTCCTTGATGAGTTTTGTTTGATTTGGCAATTTAGTCTCCAATTTGAGCACCTAGAGGAGCTGTTTTGGGCCCTTTGTCAGGAGTAAAACAAATCTAGTAATTTGAGTTGTGGGATTTAGATTGACTGTGAAGTGCATTTAAATGCTTCATTTTCAACAGGAGAACAAATAGGAGGCTCCAAGTGGACTTTGAGGAGAAAATATTTTTTGAGCACATTTTTTTTAAAAATCAACTACAACAAAAAAACTTTAACATAAAAAAGCTACAAATTCTAATGAAACAGGTTGAACTCATATTTACTTGAACTCATATCAGACTGAACACACCAGGAGTTTATGAAAATATGCTGGTATTCCTGAACTAGCATCACTTGTAGACTTTCTACAAGTCTAATTTTAGATATATCGCACAAATCCTAAATATTGATTTAATATGAGCTTTGAAGTAGATATCCTGATCAAAAATCACTCCTAAGGTTTCTGAAAGTGTTACTGAAGGCCAAGGCAATGCCATCTACATAAGTGTTAAGAGTTGGTTAGACACTGTGTTTCTAATATTTTAATGGCGAACTACAGTAAAGACAGTTTTGTCCCCATTTTAGAAGTAGGAAATTGTCTGAGACATGACACAAGACATGTCTGAGTTTAACGACTTGATGTGAATCATCTGGCTTCATGGATAGATAAAGTTGGCTATCATCTGCATAGAAGTGAAATTGTATGTTATTTCTTCTAATAATATTGCATATTATTTAAATGTATAATGTCAATAGAATTGGTCCTTGAGAAAAAGAAGACTCAACATTTACATGAACAGCCCGGATAGATATAACTCAAACCACTGTAGTGCAATTTCTTTAAAAATTAATTCATTAAAAACTCTGTAGTAAAATATTGCGCTAAGTGTTATCAAATGCTGCACTGAAGTCTAGCAGGACTCTGACAGTGTGTAAGCTCACTGTCAGAGGCCATAAGAGGTCGTTAGTAACCTTTAGTAGTGCTGTTTCTCTTCTGTGATTCTGAATCCTGACTGAAATTCTTCAAATAAACCACTAAATAAATAAATAATAAATCCAGATTCATAAAGGAATGGCGCAACTATACTTGAAACAGCTATCAATGTGGTGTTTAAGCATTCAGAGCAAAAACTCCAATGCACAATCTTTTTGATACCTGTATTGTTTTTCACATTGCAGTGTAAAAGTACATGAACACAACAAAGTCAGCAGAACAAATTTCCCGTCTTGCACATACACCTGTGACATTCTGATTTGCCAAAGATCATGTCAGCACTTTGTGTTTCTCAGGGTTTTAAGAAGCCACAGTTGTACGTTGCTGCTCAGGGGCCTGTGAGGCCGAGCATTGAGGACTTCTGGAGGATGATATGGGAGCAGAACATCTGCATCATCGTCATGATCAGCAACCTGGTGGAGAAAGGATGCGTAAGTGTCTCGTCATAGTTTCTGAAATTACATTTATATTTTTGAGTTGAAATATATATGAACATAATCTGATGACAGACACAGAGTGAACTTGTGTACACTCATGTTGGTCAGTAAAGGAAGAAGTAATTCTGTAGCTTTTTTAAAAAGAACCTTCACAGTCCTCTTTTATGAATATAGATTATCCAAAGAAGAATCTTATCCATCACATTTCTTTTAGCATTATATGCATGTGTTTACTGTGTGTTAGAGAATATGTGATCAGTACTGGCCACTGGAGGTGCAGGAGGAGTACGGCAGCTTTCTCGTGACTGTGAAGAGCACTAAAGTCCTCGCCTACTACACCCAGAGAACCTTCACCATCAGAAAAATCCAGATAAAAAAGGTCAGCCTGTAGCAGTCACCCTTAAGTATCCTGAGTAATAACAGAATTTTAATTCATTTTTTTATAGCTCTAATTCACAAAGATAGTCACTTCAAGAGAAATAAAGACGCTAAAATATTAAAAAGGAGTTCCCTTAATGTGAACCAGTTGGGGTGAGGGGAAAGAGAATATATACAATATATTTAGATTTTCATGTTACTTGTAGCTAGGCCAAGTAGGAGTGGCAAGAAATTATTTTAGGGTGACGGTACCACAGTAGATCCATCCATGGATGGCACAACCCGAGTGATGTCAGTGAGTCACTGTTGGTATCTTCCTGTTACTGACTGGTTTGTTCTTGTCCACCTGCAGAGTTCTCAGAAGGGGCGGGCCAAGGAGGGGGCCAATGAGCGGACTGTGACACAGTATCATTACACCCAGTGGCCTGACACTGGCGTTCCAGACTTAGCTCTGCCGTTCCTCAGCTTCATCCACAAGTCGTCCAGAGCCAGGACAGATGACATGGGGCCACTGATGGTTCACTGCAGGTGGGAACTGGCAGAAAGAGCTAAAGATCTCATTTTCATTGGCAGCTGAATATATATGCTTAACTTTAATATTCTCTTTGCCACGCAGTGCTGGTGTTGGCCGGACAGGCACATACATTGTCCTGGACAGCATGCTGACGCAGATCCAAAATGAGGGCTCCGTCAACGTCATGGGCTTCCTTAAACAGATTCACACTCAGAGGAAATGCCTGGTGCAGACAGAGGTCACCCTTACTCCTGTCCATACACACCCATACCCATAGTCAGCAACACACCACTAATAATAATACTAGCTAATAATAACGACTTCTTTGTGGATGGTAAATCCTGAGTCTCTACATGGCAAGTTCAGTGTCATTGATCCGTGCACCCAGACTGGAACAACTGACATTAAATTTGAACCAAACATTAATGCAGCCCAGAAGATTAAAAAAATAAAAAAGGAGAATCTCACTGGCAAGATTTTTCCTCAAGCAAACCCATGCCTTGGTATGCTGAAGCATTAGCGGTGCCTTTCACTGGAGCTAAGGGGTTGAGCCCAACTCCTGAAAAGTAACCCCACATCCACCAAACATTACACTTGACAGATTCATCCATCGGGCTGCCAGATGGAGAACCATGATTCATCACTTTTCACTGCGTTACACTGTTTAGATGCAGCTGCTTGGCCATGGAAACCCACCCCATGAAGCTCTTTATGCACTGTTCTTGAGCTAATCTGAAGGCACATGTGGTTTGGAGGTCTGTAGCAATTAACTGCTGAAGATGTTACACACTGTCCACTTCAGCATCCGCTGACCCTGCTCTGTGGTTTTAGCGGCCTACTACTTCAAGGCTGAGTTGCTGTCATGCCCAGTCTCTTCCACTTTGTTAACGGTTGACTGTGGAATATTTAGTAGTGAGGAAATTTCCCAACTGGACTTGTTGCACAGGTGGAATCCTGTGACGGTAGCATACTGAAATTCACTTCAGTGCCTCAGACTGACCCATTCTTTCACAACCTTTTGTAGAAGCAGTTTAACAAAGGTGTCTGATTTGATACCCTAGTGGCCATGGAAGTGATCTGAACACATGAATTCAATGGTCTGGATGGGTGAATGATTACTTTTAGCAATGTAGTGTACCAGTATGATATAGAGGGGTTACTTTGACAGTTACTTTGACAACATTTTGATCACCTTTGCATACACCCTCTACATTCATTCCCATAATGAGTGACCACAACTGTAGACATTTCTTTCAACCATATTTTGATTCTGTGTAGAATCTCCTGTTATGAGACTGTTAAAAAGGTTTAAATGACAAATTTAAACTTCCTGTTTTGTCTTTCTGCAGGAACAGTATGTTTTTATCCACAATGCCCTGGTGGAAGCCATCTTGTGTGGCGAGACAGAGGTGGCAGTGGCTCAACTGCATAAGTACGTGGACAAGCTGATGACCCCAGGGCCTGATGGAGGAACGGGGATGGACCAACAGTTCAAGGTAAGCTGATCACCTTACTCTCAATATGTTTCATTGAGACAGACACAGTCTCAGACAGTCTTCATATTAGTTAGTATGAAACTGTTATCATACTTATTATCAGACATCTTTTAATGAAAGATGGGTTTTTTTAGTTGTTTACAGGTTTTTGATGTTTTCCACAGATGGTTTGTTACACCAATCTGAAGCACTGTGACTATTCCACAGCTCTGCAGGACTGCAACTACAACAAGAACAGAAACTGCTCAGTGATACCCAGTGAGTCTGACACACTCGTCAGCTGCAGCTGAAAATACTGCACATACACAAAAACATCTGTCTGCACAAACATGTTCTATCTCATTTTGCAGTTGAGAGGTCACGAGTGTGTTTGCCGAAAACAGCAGGGGAAACAGCAGACTACATTAATGCATCATACATCGCAGTAAGTCATATATATGTATATGACTCTGCGTGTGTGTGTGTGTGTGTGTATATATGTATATGTATATATCATTCATCATTAATAGCCACAGTTTGAAGTAATGAGACATTTAAAGTACTCTGACATGTTCCTGCAGGGTTACAGGCACACCAAGGAGTTCATCATTACCCAGAAACCTTTGCCTGTCACCGTAAAGGACTTCTGGACAATGATATGGGACCACAACGCCCAAGTCATTGTGTCACTGCCTGGGGTGAGGAACAGTTCTTTTTAAAGACATGACTTAAAGAATCTGGTGACTAAATCCTCCTGGGGCTCTTTGTACCTGTTTGTTCCTTTAAATTCAAATTTTATTTTAATATTTATTTTATATCTCAAAAAATCTTTTCTGATTTAATGGTTTGTTTTGTGGTAAATGTATTGAGGTTTTCTTGATGCGTTAGCCCAGACTAGCGATCTGTTCAGGTTGTACACGACCTTTTGAAGAAAGTCATGCTCTCTCTACAGTATCATGGTACATACTGTAATTACAAGCAGCCAGGTTGGAAAACATGTAGTTGCAAGTTAGAGATATCTATGAATTATCAGAAATGCAATATAATGATTTCTTGTGTTGGTAGATGGAGGAAGAAGCAGAGCCATTTGTTTTCTGGCCTTATAAAGGGCAGCTGATCAGCTATGAGATGTTCACTGTCACTCAAAAGAGTGAGACTCATGTTTGTCTGTCCAATGAGGACCTGCTGATAGTTCAGGACTACATACTGAAAGATACAAAGGTTAGTAACATGGCAGTTTGAATTCCCTCTAAAAAATGTATCCCAGTTTTAATTTAAAACCCAAGCCCATAAGAATAGTTGTCATGTGGACATGAAAACTCACTCTCATGATCTACTGTGACTGATGTTTGCTGTCTTTTCTTATCTTAATAGAATGACTACGTTCTTGAGGTGAGACACTATCGCGCTCCCAACTGGCCAAACCCAGACAGTCCCCTCACTTCCACCTTTGAGCTTCTCAAATTGGTGAACGAAGAGATCCTCACAAAGGACAGCCCTACTGTGGTCCACGATAAGTAAGACCCTTGGGCTACTTACAGTACTGTCGTCTGGTCTGATACTTGTTTTGTAATCTATATATTATTTACGATCCATATCTATGTATCTGTCTGTCTGTCTGTCTACCTACCTACTCAGGCCTTCTTGTCCAACCTCTGAACCTTCTTGTCTGACCTCTCTGTCAGGACGCTGGTTCAGCATTTTGAGTTTATTCTGTTTTGTGATTCTTTGTATTGTTGGTTTAGGATCAAGTTTTATACCTTGAGTTTAGTTCCTTTTATATTTTGAGTTTTCTTGTCTTTGGTTTATTCTCTATTAGGTTCCCTTTGTGTCTCCAAGTCCTAGTTGTTTATTTTTCGGTTTACCTGTTTTGGTTCATGTTTGTTAGCAGCCAAAATAAAATGTTCACTTTTTGTTAAAAATCTATTTTTGCCTTTGATTGTCTGCATTTGGGTCCTCATAAAAAGCTGCATGGTCTGCAGCCACAGACCGTGGCATTCCCAAATGCGCTTCTAGAAAAGTGGCCAAACTTCCTCATAAACATACAGTTGAAGCTGCAAAGGGTGGGCTGACATAATATTTACCCTATGAATGAAGACAGTACAAGACGGGGATGTTTCTCAAGTTTATATGCATGTGAAGGCAGACAAGCAAATACTTTTGGGAATATAGTGTATATAGTGGAGATGGAAGTTGTGGGTGTGTTTGTATATATATATATTGATAAGATATATATATAGAGAGAGAGAGACGTTGATTCTCTGATCCATACCACTACGCTATACAGCGATGACAAGGCCGCTAAAAAAGCTGCAGCCACCAAATATCAGCAGAGAATAAGCTAAGTCCTGAGTCAGCTGAATCAGAAGAACAAGATCCGTGCAATCAACAGTGCCAAAGGAGAAGAGAGAAGCCATTGGCATCAAGGCAAGCAAGCTACTTACCATGTATGGAGGGTTTCACCTAAAATCCAGCACCTGAGACTGTGGCCAAGGACTAGTGAGTGTCAGAACTACTAACCAGGATGACACAACAAAGATCCATGAGTACATCAGGAAGATGGGCACATAGCATTGCTTAGTAAATACCTCAGGAAGCAGAAACCAGAGAAAGAAGAAGAGCAAGAGCTTCCATGATGACAGACCCGCAGGTACCACTGACAAATAGAAGAAGGGGCTGATATTAAGAAATCCCACCAGTAGCTGTACAAAGCTAGATTGGAAGACATCACAGAGGCACTAATCATGGCAACAAAGGAACAAGCTCTAAGCACAAGATCCATAGAGGCTGGGGTCTAAAAAACTAGATAAGACCCCAGGTGCAGTCTGTGTAAAGATGCCCCTGACACAGTCCAGCTTATAACAGCAGGCTGCAAGATGCTAGCAGGCAGGGCATACATGGAACGCCATAACCAAGTGGCGGCCTAGTCCACAAGAACATGTATTGAGTATGGCCTGGAACTCCCAAGGTCAAAATGGGAGACGCTCCCCAAGGTGGTTGAGAATGACCAGGCTAAGATCTTGTGGGACTTCCAGATACAAACAGACAAACTGGTAATGGCTAACCATTAGCCAGCATAGTGGTGGACAAGCAGAGGAACACAGCTGTAGTGATAGATGTAGCTATGCCAAGTAATAGCAAAATCAGGAAAAAAGAAAACACAAGAAGTTGGAGCCACTTGCCCATATAATTTTATTTATTTTGTTTTTTGTTTTTTAGTGTGGGTGGGTTTACAGCAGGACTGTTCTGTGCTCTCTCGTCTCTGACTCGCCAGTTGGATGCCGAAGCGTCAGTGGATGTCTTCCAAGTAGCCAGGCTGATGAATCTCATGAGACCTGGAACCTTCAGCAACATCGTAAGTTTGTCTGTCGCACAATAATTTTATTGTAATGTAATATTGTAAAGTGTACTTCATTAAATTATAATATTTAAAAAATATATAATTAGCATCAAAACAACAAGGCAGTTGTTTTTATTGTAATAGGCGCTTTATATTTGGGGTTTGTTTGTTTTTTTTGTTTAAGGGTATAATATGCCTTAATAGCTGTGGCCTTTTTCAGCAGGAAAACAGCAGTGAAACGGCAAGAAGCACAACAATGAGTTTGAGGTGTTGACTTCCCCTCCAAATTCTCAATCTAATCAAATATAAGCAATTGTTTTTTTTCCAGCACTTACTGGACAAAACAAGTCTGATCCATGGAGATACCTTCAAGGGGTACCAACATAATTGTCAATTCATTTATTTTTATTGCCACCTTGAGGTGGCTACAATCCCCTCAAGTTTTATATTGTAAAGTAAAGATCCTACAATAATGCATAAAAGATCCCAACAATCAAATTACCCTATGAGCAAGCGTTTGGCAAGATTGGGAAGGAAAAACTCCTTCGAAGTTTTGTACAGTTTCTGAAATAGTCCACTTTCTCTGTTGATAGAGTGACATTGACTTTGAATGGAGAAAGTCACTGCTCACGTCTACTTGCTTTGTATGAAGGTTAATAGTTCAAGTGATGGGACGCTTTTCATGATCAACCAGCATATAGCTATGTGCTGACTTAATGACAATACAGTAATGTTATTAAACTTTTCACCCTACAGCCTTCATTTTACCCTCAAAATGTAGCTACATCACATGAGCCAAGGTTTGGGGGTGAGACTAGGTTTCACAGTGGGTTCACCCGAAACCTTGCCTGATTGTGGCCCACAGCCGTTTTCACACCTTGGCTCGTGTGATTAGGTAGAGGATCAATAGGGGGTTCATGTTTGTTAGCAGCCAAAAATAATCAAAATCAAAACAATCAAATTGTAAAATTGAGTTTCAATAACTGCAGATGTGCCTACCTTTTTAATTAGGGCCCATTTTCTCTCACAAGCAACCGATTCTGGTCGGTTCAGAATATCCGGCATACTTAAAACACCTTTGCTCCGATTCTGTTCACCAGTGGTGTTCATCTACTCAAATCAATCAAGCCCCACGTTGAGTGTGCCAAATTGCAGGGTTTCTTTATGAGAGAGAAGACAAATATGGTCCCGTTATAACTGGAGCATATATATAATTATACAGATAAAAATAAATATACTTTTTGACCTGGAGCCATTTGTTTCAGAGGAATGCCATTCTGTGCTCCCATTAACTCTTATTCACTAATTTCTCCAACCAGTTTTGGAGAGAAAGAAAATAACTTCAGTTTTTAACTTGCTCTCTTGACCTCAATTTAAGCACCACACATAGCAAAAACCCACACATACAGACAGCAACTTGTCAGGATGCTCACAGTTTTTAAAGCACATCAATATCACATTTGCTCTGAATGTGATATGGAGAAGCCTCATTTTAAAGCCAATTTGTGAGAGGAGTGCAAAGCGCTTCTCTTACAGGCATGACAGAGAGAAAAGGGGCCATTTTCCATGTCACGCCTCCCTCATTTGAATATCAATTGTGGATTGGTTGGCCTGTGTCATAGTCCTGCTCCCTCACCACTGGGTCATGTGTTTTGTCAGGAAGTCTGTCAGTGGCTTGGAGTCTGCACTTTCACTTCTCTTGGACTGACAATTTTGGGTGCAAGGGACATATTTCTCATTTCTTTTTTACATCTGACAACTTTCAGTATGTTTAAAACAAACAAACCACTTTTACAGTGTCTGCCACTTTATTAGGCACACTTGTTTTCACTGTACACAAGCTGTTTATCTAGAACCTTTCGTTCACATCCACAGTGTTCCACATCCTTGCAAAAACTTTTTGGAATTGAATTGTAAATTCTAGTTGTTGTAGAAGGATTTTAAATTAGATTCTGAATTTAACAGGGAGCCAATGTATTTTTTAAAAAGCCAATATGAGAAAAATATGCTCTTTCTTGTCAGTACTTTTGGATCAAGTAAAAGAGTTTTTTTTTTTTTTTAGCAGAGTTCTATAATAATGACAGCCTACAAATGTATGAACTAGCTTTTCAGCAAAAACTTTTTTCAGCAAGGCAGCAGCATGGTGGTTTGGTGTTTAGCACTACTGCTTCACAGCAAGAATGTCCAGAGATCAACTACACCATTTGGCCAGAGCCTTTGCGTGGAGTTTGCATGTTCTCCTTGTGTTTGTGTGGGGTCTCTCTGGGTACTCCAGCTTCCTCCTGCAGTCCAAAGACATGCAGTTAGTGGGGTAAGATTAACTGATAATTTTAAATTGCCCATAGGTGTGAATGTGAGTGGTTGTCTCTGTACATCAAATTGGCTCTCCAGGGTATCCCACCTCTCCCGCTGTAGTAGCTGGGATAGGCTCCAGCACTACCTCCTGAGCCAACTCGCAATTGTACAGGTCATCTAGTAATTAGAAGGTTGATGGTTCAATCCCTGGCTACTCCAGTCTGCCAAATACCCTTTTGCAAGATAACCCTAAGTTGCTTTCCAATGTATCTATTGTGTGTGTAAATGTTAGATAGAAAGCACAGAAAAAGAAGTGGATCAGTGACTGAGGCAAGTTGTAAAAAGCACTGAGTGCTAAGGCAGAGTAGAAAAATATAAGAATCAGTCCATTTATGCACAGCAGGTCAGTTAAACACACAAAACTGTATAATGAACATATAATGAGTTGTTTACCCATTTTCTAGGAGCAGTACCAGTTCTTGTACAAAGCCATGCTGAGTCTCATCGGGACACAAGAAGACGAGAAAACTCAGTCCTTTGACGCTAACGGAACCATCGTGACGGAAACCACCAGCACCGCTGAAAGCATCGAATCCCTGGTGCCAACGAATAAATAAAACCAACAAAAAATACTACACTTTTACAAATGAGCAACAGCATTTCGTCCCTTCCCTGAAACCACCAACAGAGCTGCTAGTGAATCCAGACTCTCGCTACAATCACTCAAGAAATCTTGTCATTCAAGACTCTGCCTTTTGTAGATTGAGACTGGTATGAGTTTCCTCTTTACAGTTTTGTAATGTGTGCCTTTTTGCTCATCTTGAATTTTTAACTGTGATATAAGCTGTAGACTAATTGTTCAATGTTTTTAATGCTGTACTGCCCTGAGACTAACTGTCAACGCCAATCTTGTATTTATTGGCGCTGAGCCAAATGTGGGGGAAAAGGGAAAAGCTGCATCTTTTTACATCAAATGCTAAAGTCAAAAGAAAGACTCTTTGTCAGACTCTGTCAATATTATTGATTTTGTTAATGTGTCTTTAACAGAGCACTTGCTCTCTTAAATGTAAATTCTGTTTAAATTGGTGTAGCGTGCTGAAGTCAAATATAAAATAAGGGTATCGAATAGTAGATTAATGTACTGTAAATAATATTATAATAATACCCTGAATGGACCAAATTTCTATTTATGCTTTTCACCTTTGCTTTTATTTTTGAAGGGTTTAATTCTAATTGCCTAGCTGCTTTTATACTATGGATTTTGTAACAGTCATGCATGGGTACTGACCTTTTTGGTTTTTTGGTTTGTTTTTTAGCTATAAAGGAATCGCTGCTGGCTTATTAGCTAAGGGATTAAATAAGGGAAGGAACACCAAAGGGAGCCTGTGAGAGTGTTTTGTTACTGTGTGTTGAACCACAAATATACCTGCAAAGATGCAACAGACACATGAACTATTAGAGGTTTGCTCATTAGTTAGTTAAATACACTGTTTTGCATACAAGTGATGTTGGAAATTTCCAATTTAAACATTTGGTGTCAAGGTGATGTATTAATTCCATTGTAGGCAGCAATTAGCAAAACTGTAGATTAGCAGAATGAGTTTCAGCTCATTAATATGCAGCCCTACAGAGAACCAACAGGAGGCAGGTCAAAGGTCACAAGGTCCAGACAAAAGAAAAAAAAAATGAGGAGAAACAGCCTTCTGTGAGCCTGACAGGGGAGAGATGTTACCGAATCAAGAAACACAGAAAATGGAGACATACCCAATTCCATTTCTAATGATGATTCTTGTCTGTGGATTATACAGTTCCCTTAACAGAGTCATGGACTAATCCCTGGTTATTTCAGTTGATTTTTGCATGTGTTAATCCAGGCTAAGACACTGTAAGAAATGTGTCTTTTCAGGACAGAAAATAGGTCAGTGTCCAGACGCTGTATCCACACTTTAATTTGCATTTTTGACTTTTCATGAATACAAACTTAATTGTTCTCTGCTTGGTGCCCTACTTTATATGGCTGCATTTAAAGAAGGAGCAAAAATGCTGATCATCCTTTTCTGAAGACTTGAGCTCAACTAATTAAGTGATCAGAACCATGTCACAAATATAAAAGTCACAAAAAAGCAATACTGGTGCAAAAGTTTGCATTGCACAATAACTGTTTTTAATATCTTAAAGCTTGGTGCTGACAAATACCAGCCATAATTATAAACATGTACATACTGTGTATTGATGCAGCAAAAATTGTGCGCTGCAGCCTATATCATCATTTGGCCTCCTTTGGGGTCAAGATGATGTATTAAGTCCATTCTAGGTACCATTTAGGAAAACAGTAGATTAGCAGAAGGATTTTCAGCTCACTGATATCCAGCCTTACAGGGAACCAATGGGAGGCAGATAAGTAATCGATAAAAAGAAAAGTAAGGGAGAACTAGTGCGTGAAATGGGCAAATCAAGAGTGTGGAAAGTTCTGAAGATAACAAGGAAACCGTTATTGCAGCTGTAGACCGCCATAATTGTCTTCCAGTTGGGTCTGTGGGTGACATGTTCCTGTTGTGGTTGGGAAGTGGAGGACTATAGCATATAAGAATTATATTTATTATATTGTGCATTTTAGGACACAGTAAAAGATCAATCAAAAAGACAAATAAAAAACATTCATTATTATTCAGTGTCATATTCTCTGTCACTAACAGATTTAACATGAACACATGAATCCAAACCACCTTAAAAATACCATGTGGTACTAATAGCTAGCACTACAGGGGAAGAGCGACTCTAAACCTTAAACATTGGATAGGGAACATGGTGAACCATTAAAACAGATCTTATATATATCTGGCTGCGGAACACTACTTTAACTCCTAACTATACTCACTTTTCTGTTTAGGTTTAGAGGCAAAGTCACAATCTACATTGTAGAGAAAAAACAAACAATAAAAAAAAACATAAAACATGTCATTTAGTGTATTGTCTGATAATGTCTAATTTAACAAGAACATATGAAACCAAATCACATTAAAAATCACAATCTGAGTTTGTTTGTTTTAGATGCAAAATCAAAGTTCTACAGACCAAACAACAAAACGCTGTTTTTAAAGCCTTGTCAACACCTATCACTAACACAAATATATAATAGACATCTCTCAGGTTCATGTGAAATTTACCTACCTTAAAGGAAGACCAAGAGTCACCTCTGCTGCTGAGGATAAATTCATCTGAGTTGCCAGCCTCAGAAATCACAAGTTAACAGCATCTCAGATTAGAGCTCAAATAAATGCCACACAGCAGACACATCTCTACATCAACTGTTCAAAGGAGACTACACGATTCAGGCATTTATGGTCAAATGAAACCTCTACTAAGGAAAAGCAACAAGCAGAAGAGATTTGTTTGGGCCAAGAAACACAAGGAATGGACATTAGACCAGTGGAACTGTGTGCTTTGGTCTGATGAGTCCAAATTTGCTTCCATCCGCCGTGTCTTTGTGTGACACAGAAAAAGGTGAACTAATGGTCTCTACATGCATGGTTCCCACAGTGAAGCATGGAGGAGGAGGTGTGATGGTGGCTTTGCTGGTCAGACTTACTCAAAATTCAAGGTAGACTGAACCAGCGTGGCTTCCACAGCATCCTGCAGCAACACGCCGTCCCATCCGGTTTGTGTTTAGTTGGACCATCATTTATTTTTCAACAGGACAATGACCCCAAACACACCTCCAGGCTGTTTAAGGGTATTTGACCAAGAAGGAGAGTGATGGAGTGCTGCACCAGATGGCCTGGCCTCCACAGTCACCTGACCTAAACACAATCGAGATGGTTTGGGATGAGATGGAGGCAAAGGGGCCAACAAGTGCTCAGCATCTCTGGGAACTCCTTCAAGACTGTTGGAAAACCATTTCAGGTGACTACATCATGAAGCTCATTGAGAGAATGCCAAGAGTGTGCAAAGCAGCAATCAAAGGAAAGGGTGGCTGTTTTGAAGATTCTAAAATATAAAACATGTTTTGAGTTACTTCATACTTTTTTGTTTACTAAATAATTCAGTATGTGTTCATTCTTAGTTTTGATGCCTTTAGTGAGAATCGACAATGTAAGTAGTCAGGAAAATAAAGAAAAACATTAAATGAGAAGGTGTGTCCAAACCTTTGACTGGTAAGTCTATATTCCAGCTACATACAGAGCTTTGCGATATTGATAAACTGCAGGTAGTAATGAAGGAAACTTCTGCATATTAAGAAAAAAAAATCCATAACTAGACAACTATATAAGACTGACGTAGTCATGATGTCACATATTGATAAGTCAAGTCCTGTAGTGACTTCACTTAGCACTAGCTTGGGACTCCTTGAAGCTGGATTTGTGTCTACTCCCGGTTTCAAGCAGAGATCTTTCTTGTGTAGGCTGAATGTGTTAACCACTACACAAAGTTCCCACTAGTCTTTTGACTCTAATGGGGGACAAAATTTTTAAAATCTGCCTCATGTTGCTTTCAATAACTACCGACTGTTATCAGTCAGTAAAGTGTTCGCTGAGGTCACATGAGGGTAATTCTAGACTTCAATAGAATCACACACAAAAAGAGGAGTTGCCCTCTGGCAGCCATTAGAAAGAATACAGGATAAAGGCACTTGGCACTGAATTTAACACCTCCACCAAGCCTGAAATGGAATGAAAGAACAGTTGTCAAGGTAACAACCGCACACATGCACATACATAAAAGAAATTGCTGGATTTATCAGATGGTACTGGGAGCATTATTTGGCAATGGAAAAAGGATTGCCCACACAAGAAGGTACAACAAGGTAAACAAAACAATCTACAATGCTTCAGATAAATTTTTATTGTGAATTGAAAAGATCAGGAAGCAAACAACCTTCCTGGGTAGGCATGTTAGAGTATTATTATAAACTCAGAATGACAGCAGGTAGGTGAGCCAGAATCTGTCTAAAGAGTTTAAAGGTCGATTTATGAAATGAAATGTAGACAAGACTAGAATTCACAGTTATTTGCTCTCCTTGGTGTTGTAGCTCTACTCCTGCAGGGTGCTTTTGGAAATGAAGTGTAGTCCTTCCTCTTTCAGCCTGGCCAGCACTGGTTCGTAGATCTCTTTCACCATTGGAACCACCAGACCCTTTGTGCTGATTTCACCTACAGAGTGAGTATACAGAGCCGGTAACATTATACTCTCAAGTATTTATCTAATATTCAGTGAATAAAGTTGGTGACTATATCTAGTTTGAACATAGTTTGAAAGCAAAGTGAAATCACTAACCGTTAAGAACCATCCGAGCAGCAATGGCTAATGGGTATCCAACAGTCTTGGCCATGGCTGAGAAGCCGGTGGGGTCGCCATACACCACCAGGCTGATGTGTTTGGTCTCCAATTCCCCAGTTGGATAGCGAATCCCCACATCGTTTCTCATAACGATCATGTCTCTTTCTCCCTTATCTGATGACAAGAAAGAATAGTTTTTTACACCTGGTGTCACATTTAATATTCCCGTTCTTCTAATCTGGTATTGTTGAGCTCACCAAATGAAAGTTTAGTTTCCAAATGTTTTGCAAGGGCAGCCAAAATGCTCTCTGCATGGGGCACTAGCTCATCGCCAAGCATCCCTAAACTGCAGAAATAAAAAAAATGGTTATTAAAATAACATAACCATTACAAAACAATACTTAGAGCTCGAAAGATAATTACTCTGCCCTAATAACCCCACACACTGCAGCGGAAGCCCACGTGTCCTTGGCTACATCTAAAGAGATGAGCATTTGCTTTTTGTGGCTGGGTTGCTGGTGAATTGAATAAATGAACAACAAGTCTTTCAATGTGAGCTGCAAGCGCCTTGCTTTTTACCCTTTAACAACACAGATGGAATGTTTCCAACAGTTCACTTTACCATCAGAGGAATTTACATTTCAATGCCAGTGTGACCCTCTTGCCTTCACTGCCAGCACTGTGAGAACAATGACAGCATGAATCCTTGGTCTGAAGAGACCCTTGGAAAAGCTAATTTAAACTGATGATTGTGCATACTACACCACTTCAGGCGTACTTGTTAGGCAGGCAGTGAAAAGTGTGTAGAAGATGCATAGCCTTGCTCTTGGGGTGCTGTGTATAGGGACAACGCAAACTCAGAAGAGCAGTATCAATCACCAAAGAATATACCAGATATTTGGATGTCTGCTTAAGTAGTACAGGATAGTAGCAAAGGATTTGGAGCATTTCTTTCCTGCAAATGACGAAACAATTCAAATTGTTTCAGGCTTCACTTCATCTTTATACTTTTGATAATCACTTTCTGACTTGATAAGGACAAGGTGCCAACTCTCACACACTGACAATATGATACAGGCTTTTACCTTCTCATGGTTTCAGACTGGCCAAATAAATTGAATAAAGGGAGTTTTAACAATGCATTTAGCTTCAGTGTAAACCATAGATGGTATAAACCAGCGGTCCCCAACCCCTGGGCCATGAGCCGTTTGGTACTGAGCCGCGAGAGTTGTGGCTCGGGTGTGAAATTTATGGTTTTCAGGGTTTTTATCGTTAACTCAGTCTTTTCCCGTGTTGTAGTTGTGTCTTATTTTGAAAGAAATATTTGCATGTTACCATAGCGACCGGAGAACATTAAGGGGCAGAGAAGAGGATGTTACTATCAATGTTGTTGGCGCATTTCAGGAAGATGCTGCTAATAAAGTTACACAATTAGTTATTATTATATTTACAAAATACCACAGTTTGTCTTTGTCACATCATTTTATTTTGTTGTATTTATCCTTGACACCTTAAAGGCCGATCCGTGAAAATGTTGTCTGACATGAACTGCTGGTACAAACAATAAAAGGCGCTGTGACATCACCCACTGGTTTATGAAGTCCTCTTTTAAAGACTCCATCTTCGTGTTTTGAAACCCTATATAATGAGTGAGGGATAGATCTGCCTGTGAAACTACTAGTTATTTGCCAGTGATCATACACTAGATACGAGGCTCAAAATGAATAAAATTTACAAAACTATTCATTTTAACCCCAAATGAGTGACTGACCCATACATTAATCAGCAAAATGTTGTGCACAGAGGCCAGGCCCAAGTGCAGTTTTCTTATTGTGTCCTACTGGACCAGACTTGTTTTTGCAACCACAGGATAGATCCTTGTTATCATTAGACTTAATAATTAGATTATAAGGCCACTGGACTCAGTAGTATATAGAGCCTAATCCTGGTTTGAAAAAAATATTAACATACATGGCAGCCATTTCTGGGTTCAAGAGTCTCGAGGTCCCTCACATTTTTATTTTACTGTTGGTAAAAACAATTGTTCCCTTTTAAGACAATTTCTATATATCAGAAAGGCTTGAAAGTGAAAAGTGATTTAGTTTCTGAGTTACCTGAAGACTTTTTAAAAGGACCCATGAACACTATGAGAGACATGGCTGTTAAAATCTTGAAAACACAATAGGAGAGAGACAGCTTTAGGTGACTAAAAGAGGCATGTTTCTTTTTTACTTCAGGATGGTTTCTCACCATCTCAGAGTGTCCATCTTGAAGTCATCCTGCCCTGTGTGTTCATACACAGCTTGTTCAAAGACATTTTGGGAAACAGAAGAAGATAAATCCATCTGCTGACAGAGGAGTTCTTTCTGTAGAGAGAAGAGAAACAAGTCACTGCATTGCATTAATGTTTCATGAGACTTCAGGGCTACATTTTGTAGGTGGGCTGCTATTTATTTGGTTCTCTTTGCATTGTCTTTCCAGATAAAAAGTTCTGAGTGTTTTCAGAGAAAACTCTTGTTACATCAATCATCATCAACCAGCTTTTGATTTCTGATAAACACAACTCGAACACGGAGCACTAAGGCTCCTTTTTCCTGTCAAACAGATAGCAGATGACAAATATTATCTGCTGTATACTCTCATGAGTGCCAGAGTGCCCCGGCTCACTGCAGCCTTGATGCTGATAAACAGCAACAGTAATAGGCTCTACTGCCACAGTCAAGAGCTTCAAAGCAGCTTGTTTCATTAAACTGAATGACAGAAAGAAGCAGGGTGCAATGTTTACTGACTATTTTCCGCCCACATCTTTGGATGCTTTTGAACACTAAAAGAGGTTCTTACCCATGAAACTGGTGATGAAGTGTGCTGCAGGATGGGACTGGGATCGCTGTTGATTAGACCCAGTTTAATGAAACCATTCATGGCCTTCGAGAAACCCTGAGAAACAGAACAGGAACGGAGGTGACCAAAAGATGCTAAAATAAATTAGGTTTCTTCAGGTTTGAGGTTTAATCAGGGGATTATGTTACATATTTTGCTGAGTGCTGGATATTTGCAAAGTTACATGGACACAGAAAAATGTCTATTTTGCGCACCTCAAGATCATAGTGATACCGTTGCTGTACACTGATTGGCCACGCTGATGATTAATGCAGGACTTGTACTTCTGTAGTACAAGTTAAGTTTAAAGATCATTTTGTACCACTGCCAAATCTGTAGTGAGATTTGATTTAATGTTCTGGGCACTTATTGCCGATGTGGCTTTGTTTGGTTACTGTTAACTGATAACTCCATCCTCGTGTCTTATTCTGGTCACTCCTGTCTTGAAAAACTAACATGGTAGGTGGCAAAATGATAACATTGAGGCGTCAAAATGTGGAGTCCAAAACCCATGCATTTCAACACAGAGACTATTTATGCCTTTTATAATAAAAGATAATTATAAATAAAATATTAGATTATTACACATTATGATAATAATCTAATATTTAATTTAATTGTTTCTTATGCATAATAAATTCTGTATAGCAGTTGTATTTGTATGTTCAGTTTGTCTGTGGGTGTTGTACCTTAAAACGCAGTGTTCCTCTGATGAGCGTGTGTGCTGTCTGGATGCCGTACGGCTCAGCGTATTTCGTGCTGTCACGATTCGGAAATCCCTCAAGGTTGAAACCTGGAAAGAAATCCATTGGAGTGGTGGAATCCATCAGAGAGCCACCAGGTGGAACATTTATCACCTCAAAGAAAGACAAAAAAAATCTTATCTTTACTGAAAGTAAATAATCAAAAAAACATATTAACAATTTATGGTCTTTTGAGACATCCATACCTGGTTGTCTTTGAGGAAAATAGCAGGACTGATAGTGTTGAGGAGGACACCATACGGGCTCCAGCTGAACTTGTAACGAAGAGGATTGTCTGAGCACTCAGGAGCAGGAAGACCACCACAGAATGAGCTGTAGGACTCCACCTGAAATGCATTCAGTGTTATAAAGAATGATCAGACAGTTACACAAAAATGCAGCTAAAGCTACTGTTCATATGCAGAAAGTACTTAAAATATCTAGTAGGTGGTATATGGTAGAGTGACCAAATGGAAGCCACTACTCAGTAAAATGCACATGAGGGCCCATCTGGAGTTTTCCCAAAGGCACCTGAAGGACTCTGACCATTAGAGACAACATTTTCTGGCCTAATGAAACAAAGATTTAACTCTTTGGCCTGAATGCTAAGCTTCATGTCTGTCGGAAAAAAAATAATTTTTTAATTGAATTTAATCTTTTTTTTTGAATAAGGCTGTAACATGACAAAATGTCAAATAAGCGAAGCACTGTAAATACTCTGGATGCACTAAAGTGTATTTATAATAATACCAACAAATGTAATTTTTTACAGAAACTTCTAACAAAAGTGTCCAAGGAAGGAATAGTTGTTAACCAGCAACCAGGTCACTGGCGGCCAAAGATCACCGATACACATCAGGAGAGAAGGCTGGCCTGTTGTGTTTGATCCAACAGACGAGCTACTGTAGCTCAAATTGCTGAAAAAGTTACTGCTGATTAGAGTGTCAGAATACAAAGTACATCACAGTTTGTTGCATATGGAGGTGCATGGCTGCAGACCAGTCAGGGTCTATGGTGAGCCTTGTCCAGTTCGGAAAATGCCAACAATGGGCACCTGAGCATCAGAACTGGACAAAATGAAACTGAATAATGAAAGACGGTGGCCTGGTCTGATGAATTCCATTTTCATCGGGTACGTTGAAACCGGGAAGGAAGAAGGCAAGACACGGAAGCAGTGAGAAGTTTTGGGCAATGTTCTGCTGGGAAACCTTGGGTCTTGCCATCGATGAGGATGTTACTTTGAAACGTACCACCTACCTAAGCATAGTTGCAGATCATGTACACCCTCTAATCGAAACAATATTCCTTAATAGCTGTAGCCTTTTTGGAGCAGGATTGGTTTAAGGAGGACAAGAACGAGTTTGAGGTGTTGACTTTATCTCCAAATTTCCCAAATCTCAACCTAATCAATCTTAATAATCTGTGGCATGTGCTGGACAAACAAGTCTAATTTATTCATATTTTTTAATACATTATATTATTCATATATCATAACAGTTGCCTTAAGGTGCTTTATATTGTAAAGAAGCTACAATTATGCAGGGAGAACCCCAACAATCAGATGAAACCCTATTAGCAAGTACTTAGCGGCAGGAAGAAGAAAAAACTTTATATTAACTGGAAGAAACCTCCAGCAGAACTAGGCTCAAGGAGGGTCTAGCCATCTGCCATGAGCAGTTGGGATTTAAGGGAG
The DNA here is from genome assembly GCF_001858045.2 of Oreochromis niloticus. NCBI lineage: Eukaryota > Metazoa > Chordata > Actinopteri > Cichliformes > Cichlidae > Oreochromis > Oreochromis niloticus. The sequence continues at coordinate 38,519,602 of NC_031972.2, read as the reverse complement.
GGAGACAAAACAAAAGACACGCTGTGGAAGGGAGCAAGAGATTAATAATAACTAGTGATTAAAGGCAAAGTGGTAAAGAAACACAGCGAGTGAAGAAGAAATAATGTTATGCCTGATCAGTGTACCAAGTAATCCCTCTGATCTGATAGTTCAGGCTTTAATCTGATCCAAATATTCAGCTTCTAGTTTTTTGCATTCTTGTGTCTTTGTGATGTTAAAGAGAGACGATATCCTTACAGGGCTATCTCAAGCAAATGTCTATCTGTACGCAAAGAAACCCAACCTGCCTGCTCTTCAGTGCTTTTTTGTAAAAGGAGTTGCCAAACAAAAGAAAAGTTTAAACGGAGTATGGCGTTACAGAGATGAGTTAAAACTGCTATTTCAGTCTGTGGTTAAACTTAGACTGGACAAGTGCTGCCCCTAAGTGAAATAAGATTAGTCTCAAAATCTGAATAAGGCAAAGTCACTGTTCAAAAATACAAACATGAAACTAAAATGAGTATAATAGGTCCACTCTAAAGGAATAATAGTAGGTGGGCAATTTTCAATTAGACAACAATATTTTTTTCCCTATGGTCTCAGCAGCACCCAAACATGCAGGCAAGGTGAAACTGTGTGATCCATAATTGTTTAGTTTATGCTTAAAAAATCATACATGGAAACAAACTTGACAAATCAGTGCTTAAAGGAAGACTGTTACATTCAGCTTCCACTATATACCGACCGACTGAATGATTGGATGAATAAGCAGGTTTACTGTTGTTCTTAATAAAGTTAGTGACAATTATGTATCTGTCAAAGTCTGATCAGGTTAACCACTTGATATGACATCAGCTGACATGAATCATTAATCTTGAGTTATGTCTAGTTTTAAAGTGTTCGGTCTGTCAGAACAATATTGGGTTCAAGTTGTTTGTTTACATTACCAGTTTCTAAGAAAAAACACAAACTCCAGTTTAAAAACTCGACGTCAGCCTGTGTCTGTCTGCTTGAACTGGAACCTGTATGAAACTCAGCATGTGTTAAACATAAAACTTCCTTTCCATGTTGAGCCACAGTGTGACTGTCCATGTGTGTTTGAACACTGTTTATCTGGCACACATGCAGATGCCAGATTTTCTATCTCAGTGTTGCAATGTTGACTCACAGTGCAGCTTTGAGCTTTGGCTTTGTTGATACACTCCATGGCCAACATGTGGTCGATGCCTGGGTCCAGTCCCATCTCATTCACGATCGTGATCCCTGCTTCTTCTGCACTAATACACACAAATGCATTCAACATGTAAATATGCATTTTCATTTTTCATGACTATATTCCTTAATAATACTAAAGGGGATCTTTTCTGTTTCATTTTATTTTTGCTATGCATTTCACTTTCTTATCAAAAGAAAAATAAGACATTTTCATTATAAAATTTAAAGTTTAAATCTTTAAAGTCACAGCTTTCATCTCATAATCTTCAAACATTTAGCCAGTGCAGTAATTATGTAACACAATAACAAGAAACAAGACTAACATTTGCCTATACATTTGTGTTTCCCAAATCCTATACATATGTTTTACAGTAATTTATTAATACTGCTGAGGATGATGTGTACAAATAAGAAAATAATAATGAAACATTTATTGAAAGCAATCCTGAATTCCTAACAGGCTTCTGTGGACTTGATTATTACCTGCTCTGCAACTCCTTCATGGCAGGACTAAGGTAGCTGGCTGTCACCATGTTCACCTTCCTCTTTATACAGTGTTTGGCGATGAGCGGATGGAACGAGTAAGGCAGCAAGCTGAGGAGAAGATGAAGGAGTTGATTTAAGTATAAGCGGACTGATATTTTAGTCTAATCTAATAATGTAATGTTAAATTGTAGAACAGTCCAAAAATAACTGGGCTCCATTAAATTACTTTGGAGATGAAATGATTAAAAAAATTTAAAAGAATGTTTTAATAAAATCTCCATACATATTGTGGTAAAGTACTCATCTGGAATAAATAAAGTCATTACAACTTTACACATTACTTAATAACTGCAACCAATGTTATTTCTGTCCTGCCGCTGTACCTGATGACCAAGTCATGATCTCCGACCAGAGAGTCTAGGTGTCTTTCTTGGCTGCTGACATCCAGCATGACAGGGATGGTGTTGGGGTATCTGGCTGCCAGCTCCTCTGCCTGGTTTAGTAGAATCGATGCTAAACGCAAACAAAGAAACAATAACCACTGTGACACATATTTTTATGGTCTTTGTCAACTTTCTCAGTTTCAGTTTTTTTAGACTTAAAGTCATGTACTCTTTACTGTGCTTATAACTGTTAATGTAAGCCACTCAGCTGGACTCTTGGACCAAGTTTGTGGTGTCTTTGTAATCTAGGGCATTTTAATGCAATTATCTCATGAATATTGTGGCTCAGGGTTTTAGCTTTATTTATATGTTAGCTCAGTTAACGTGATGCACTGTGCTACCCAATCTACCCAGAATATATCCATCTTCTAGATACAGTCAATGACACTCATTATTATAATAATAATGCCAAGATACGTAAAGTCCTAACTTGGACAAAAACCCCAATGGTAAGATTTATACTTTAAGGGTAGTGTTAGAAGTGTTTTATCAATTTTCCTGGAGATGAAACAATATGATTTATGATAAACTGTAAATGTACATCTAAGTGAACTTCCTCAGCTAAAGGAATAAGTCTCAGTTAAGCTTAAAGATGAAAGTATTTCAAATAAAAAGCAGGGAAAGTTCTCTGACTCTCCGCCAAACTGCAGAAATAAGTCTTGTGGGGGTCCAACATGGCAACAGAAATCTAACAGGCTAACCAGTATGAAGTTTACTGGTTGACACCAGTATACTGATGCAATGATTTCACTCTGTTGATCTCCAAAGCCCCAAAACAATTTAATCTCAGTAGAAGTACATACAGCTATGTTAAGAGAGAAAACATGGTCAGTCAGTAACCTGCACTGCTTACAGCTACCCTTTGGCAGAGTTGAGTAAACACTAACACTGTTCAAGGTTGTGATGCGTCCATTAGATTGGCTATACAAATCACTCACTTCTCATAATTCTTTCAAACAGACCAAACTAACCCTTAATAAACATATTAAATATTGACCTTTGGTTTCATTATTTATCTGAAAATGATAAACTTGATAATAAAGACTCTGAGATGAATTTTAATGCCTCAAAAGCCCAGGACATTTCAGTCTTAATAAAGTTTAACAGCCAAACTCACCCACAGTGACCTGGGTGCCCTGATCACGGGTCAGATACTCCACAACAGGCCCAGACACATATCCTGAACCCAACAGCAGAACTCGCTTCATGCCGGCCTTCTTCATGATCTGAGCTTTCTCCCTGAAGGACATCAGACAGGTTGGGTTATTATGGTAAAGCATGACAGCATTTCAATTCCTGAGGCTCCAAGTGGGAAAGTTACACACTGAACTCCACAGATTTGAGTTCAGTACCTAAAACATGAGATTTCAAAAACTGAAGCACAGCATACCTAGATTTAAACTCAAATTTAAGAAAGTAACACTTTATAATCAATTTGTTTTTGATCAAATTTCAGAAAGTCAAATTTCAGAAAGGGAGGATATGGATATTTGTTGCAAATAAAAAAGGAACACCAGAGATGCAGTTGATGACACTCTGATTCCTTCATCATTCATCTGTTAATGTTTCCATCTGATCCTTAAAACTGTATGATTTGATGGGAACAACACAAATTACAGGTTTTCTGGTCGAAACATTTAAAGCAACAAATAAAAGTTTTAGATGACGAAGCTGTCAATACAAAAATATCTCATCTTGCATTCAGTTAAAAGTTTCTTTTTCTTCCCCTTCAAATGTAAAACATTATTTCGTGTTTTATTTTTTACACTGAAAAAAGTTACGAAGGACAATTTCACCACTGTTGTTTTGGTTTGTTTTAAATAATCCATTTAACATTTAAAAAATTCTTCATAGCTTCCCATATATGTAAAGAATGCAGTTCAATATACTTATGCTTATTTAAGAGATTTTCTAATGATATATCCGAGATATCTGGGATATATCATTAGATCTGGGATACATCTGTCTTTGTCTTTTAATAAATAAGTTAATAACTAATGTGTAGAAAGGTTTGAATCAATGTCTTGGTTATTTACAATACAGTGTGTACAAAATCAAAATGGCAGCAATAGGGAGAAAACTGTATGACTGATGACGAATTGGACTAAATCAAGACAAGAGGAAGACTAGCAGTGGAGAAAGTGGGTGAAACGCGGGAAAAAATAGTTAAAAATCTTGGTGGCCACCAGTGCTTCTCCTCAACCTTTGCTTAATGCAGGCCAATGATTTGATCTTTCTAAATGGAGTAAGACATTTCCACAATCACAGGATGTATGTTTTCCATTGTGATTGTTTAATGAGAAGCACCGTATTATTTAGGGTTCAATAGCCCAATTAAAACCAATCAATCATAGCAATAATTCTCTGATTTGTTTAGTTAAATCTAGGTTGGTACTTTTCTTGTCAGGCAGTGTGTTTTTGTTTAAACTGGAAGTAAATAATAAAAATATCAGAAAGTAGCAGTTATAGTACATTATATTGTAATCCATAATATACAATACATTAACTGTTAGTAAGATTTAAAAAGCCAGGTAACCTGTGAGAATTCCTCATTTAAATATTACTATGTATATTCCTTTTTATGTATTTGGGGGGTTTTTTGGCATCATAAAAGTAGTGACTTGTGATTAAACAACGTGACAATGAAAGCCACGCTCTGAAAAACCAGAGCAGGAAGACGTTTAATTAAATTATATATCCTTCTTAAAATATCTGCTAGATTCAGTAAGAAATTCAGTTTGTGATTTTGCAGGCAGGATCACCTCAACATTACACCAGTACTACCACCAATATTATTGGATGATTGAGGCACCCAGAGTGACCTGTGGGATTAAGATCCCATCACCCCCCTCAAATCCCCTAGGAGTCAAACCCGTGGGCTTGTTATCGCTGGCCTAATTGGAAGGCGCATTGCACAAATGCACTAGCCACAGCGGGACTGACTAAAGGTCTGCCTGGCACTTGTATTCTTAATTAAAAAAGAAAAGGCAGACATTCACTCAGGAGGATTACCCCCTAAGTTTACATATCTTAAGGAGCCAAACTCAGTCAAAAGGATTAAAAATTTGATGGCATGGCTTGTCTCGAAAAATTATACTTAGGATCAGTTAAGAAAAAAAACTCATCAGGTCTTAGAGCTGGCCTAAATATGAGCAAATGGAAGGCTTTGGTGACCATGGATTCACTAAGGATGGTGAAGAGGATGAGATCTCTTCAAGCAAGCTGTTAATAGAGCCTTCAAGAAAATAAAATGCATACCGTCTGATTGTTAATGATTAATAAAAATATTAATTGGTTAAATGTTATAAAGTCATAGATCTGTCAATAGATCCAACAAACACATTCAAATATTTGTAAATACAACTCTTGTGAAGATGTAATTACAAATAAATCAATTACAAATAATCAACAGACCTGAGAAAATCATTAAAGCAGATTTAAAACCATTCCTAAATGCTATATACTATTAGAGCAGGGCGATATGACCAAAAATATTTATCACTATATACATTTGAAAATTTGCAATAACGATATAACTGACGATATAATTGACACTAGACAAAATACTTTACAACTCCACAACTTTATTAGTGCAAAAAAACCCCATCAATGTATTTTCACTTAAACAAGCAGCTGTTTTTTTATGTGCGATAAAGTTATATAAAAATGTAACAGTGCAAATTCCTTGCTGACAGTTTAACCAAAAGGCATTTCCAGTGGAAACTGTCCGACATATCCTCAGCATAACCATGTATAATATCCACAAAACTTAAAAAGAGGTCATACACACACAATACGGTAATATTATGTTGAAGCACAGTACGTATCACTCCGCCAGCCTCCTGCCTACGATAGCTGTAATGCTCCGACAATCCATCAAGCTGTGTGGCTTCGTAGCTTAGCAAAGTCGTACTAAAACATTTGACAGATTTTCGAGCGCCGTGTACCACATAAAATCGTTTCGAGGTCAGTAAACACAACCAGAATTCATACATAAGGCACACGGGATTATAAGGGGCACTGTCGATTTTCAGAAAAATCAAAGGATTGATTTTAAGTGTGCCGTATTTTCCAAACAACACGGTAATAACGACGGCCCGCTAGCATGCTCTACCAAAAATAGTGCTTTGTTGTGTATCTGACGGACGAAAGCTAAACCAGTTCCACACCACTGAAGTTGCAGCATTTTTACAAACCAGTTCTGGTTCATCCGTTTCATTTAACGATCCACTTTAGCTCTTCTCATTCTGCGTCGCCGCCATGTATGTGCGTATGTAAACAAAGGCAGTGCGCAGGCGCGTTTTACCCATATTCTATCGCGATATTTCATTTTTCTATCGTTGCCCAACATTATACCGGTATTACCGTGAATGGTATGATATAGCCCAGCCCTATATGCTATCAATGTGATTTCACAGATGAAGAATGCTAAATGTGCAAATGGTTGTATTTTCACATTTTTGAGAAATCTCCTTTATACAAAGCCAGACTGAATTGACTTCTGTGACTTTGGTACTAGAAAAAGCATTAGATCACAGGGCATGTTTACTTACAAGTCTAAGCTTCAAAACATTTTACATTTGTAAGTGACTATCTACACCCACAGTTTGCTAATAAGCTGCCATAAGTTAACTGCAGATCTGACATGTAACAATAAGAACATGCAATATTAAATAGCTAGATTTGTGGCCTGGGCATGTAAAGTAGATGCTAACATAAACAAGTAAACCTGTCCTCAATGTTAGTCTTCAAATTTACTTAATGTAGCATATAAGACAAAAAATATTCCAGTACTATTTTCAGACAATGCTGATGTAGAGAAAAGGGAGAAAACCCAAAAATCTGATGTTATTTGAATGCTGTCTTTTTCCATAAAGTCATAAGCAATGAACCGTTTTATGTTATTATGTTATTTGTACTCATTTACTTGAAGACACTTGAGAAAATGTTTTTGTGTTTTTCCAAGATAAATCATCTCCAAGAAACTCCTAAGTGCAGTCAAGGTCTGTTTTGTTAAGTAGAGTTTATTCTCTGTCAACAGCGGAATTCTAGCAGTTATATCCTGCCTCCAGTCTTTGTCCCAGCTTTTATTAATGCACATTAGTAAAACTGGTATTGATTATATCTGATTAGATCTTACATCTGATTACACCTCAAAAAAACTGCATGTTGACACCAGACAAAACAAGACAGAAAGACTCAGCATAATGAGTGATTGGGTTTTTAGTGTAAAAGAGAAGAAAAGATATGTCTACCGCTTTGTGAGTGCATATTCCAGCTTCTGGAGTTGGTTAGCAGAGATGGCCTATTTAGCATGCTAGCTAAGTAAGGTGTTAATGCAGGCACAGCAGACACCAGAAGGCAGAACTGTGCAGGAACAACCACATAGTAATGGTTAGTTACTATGAACAAAGATCCTCAAACTTCACAAATGACAATTCTAGGAAAGGATTACTTAATGAATGCAACAGCAGAAACGGCACACTAGAAACCAAGTTAATAACTGAGGTTAACAAGCTCTACAATTTAGAAATTCAGAGCTGGTGAGCTATTGCATCTTTCCTGTAATCGTTAGACAATGTATCTTTACTCATAGAATGTTTTAACAGGTTTGATGAACATTTAAAATAAGAATTACATTCAAAAGAAGCATTCAAATGCAAATATAACAAACAAACAAACTTACATATTCACAGTTCCTGTCTGAAGACTTACCTTCTTTCTCTAAGTTTTTCAATGTATTCAAACTTTGGAGTAAGTTTTCCGTTAGATGTGATGACAGCCTTTAGGAATAAATCAGAACATCCAAATTCAAAAAGACATCAATTTCACTTATTTGCAGAAAGAGTCAAATAAATATCCGTTACATACACATATCTAACCCAAATAAATAAATGTATGTTATCAACCAAAATACTGAATTAGAAAATGAAGTAAAACACTCAACTAAAAATAGCATCATGCCTTTGTAACAAATAAAGTGAGATACTTCTCTCGACCAACATTTCACTACTTACATCTCTGACTTGTGGGCTAAATTCTTCTTCGTCCAGTGGTCTGGTTGCATCTGAAGGTAGCTGGTAATGACATATAATTTACTCAAAAAAAAGGAAACCCATGTTTCACATAGTGAAACATGTCACAGCCCTCTCCCATACTCGATCAGAAAACACCACCAAATGCACTGCAAAATTGGTGGCATCATCATTACCTGCTGTCACTACACCTAAAACCAGACGTCTTACCATCTCCCAGATGTAGGGGAAGAGCCGGTCACCAAAATACTCTGTGGCTTCAATTGGCAGCTGAGCAGGAAGGTTGTCAATGGAGCACATGAGAATCCCGTTTCCCTCCACACTGCCGGAACCACAAATAAAATCAAATCAAATGTCAAAATTCAGGCATTTTACTCTTTCATTAAAAAAGTAGCACGTATAAAATTTGATGTCAGTCTCAAAAAGTTAGGAGGGGACAACAAAAGGCTGAAAAAGCAAGCAGCACTAAAAAGAAACAGCTTTGAGACTATTTAGGTTGATTGTCAATAGATCTGTAACATGAGGAGAGTATAAAAATGTTAATCTTACTAGATTAACAAGTAAAGATGGGCAGAGGTTCACCAATGCACAAAAAACAGCTTCTACAAATCGTGGAAGAATTTCAGAATAATGTTCCTCAATGTAAAATTGTGAAGACTTTAAATATCTCATCATCTACATAATATAATCATACACAAGGCTGAAAAAACAGTACTGGATGCCTGTGAGCTCATCAGCATCAGGCTGCATTATATTAAAAACAGGCATGATTCTGTTATTGGTTGCACATCTGGAAAGGCAACATCAGTGCTGAAATGTATGTAGCAATTTTAGAGAGACGACATATCCAGAAGACACCGTTTTCAGGGAAGGCCTTGCTTATTTCAGAAAGACAATGCTTTTGAGTGGGCCCCTTTCCATATGGAAGCAAAACCCCTGGACATACTGGAGTCAACTTTGAACTTTGGAACATTTAGAAACATAAAACATAAAGTAAGAGTCTATTTTTTTGTGTATTAACTTGTATTGCTTAATTGTAAAACCACTGTAAGACAAAATTTGTTGTTGTTTTCTTTATTTACCTGTTCATCTTTGCAGTTATATTGGGCTCTCAGACAAGTCTACAGCATTTAAATTCTATGTCTATCGCTATGAAAGATTTAAAATCTACAATTTTACACTTGCTACACCTTCATATTTTGGTAATGCAATTATGCTTTTAATCATTTAAAAAAAAATTTGAAGGTTAAAACACTAAATTAAATTACATTTCAATTTCATTTTATTTAGATAGCACCAAATCACAACAACAGTTGTTTCAAGGCGCTAAAGGGAGCAGATTTCTTGCAATGATGGCCCCAACACTACTAAATGATCTGCCTGGAGAAAATCAGTCTGCTGAGTCAGTGACATCGTTTATGCTTTCCAAGGTTGACACACATAGTGATGTCTTGTCTACCACATTGACAGCTCAATTTATTTATTTATGCATTGCCAAATCAGAGCACACTCAATGTACTTTATAGGGTAAGATATATAATAATTAAGAAAAAATGCCTACAATCAAACAATCACAAATGAGCAAGCACTTGGCGACAGTGGGAAGGAAAAACTCCCTTTTAAGAGGAAGAAACCTCCAGCAGAACCAGGCTCAGGGAGAAGGTATCTGCCACGACTGCTTGAGGCTGAGGGGAGGGTGACAGGATAAAAGAAAAACTGTGGAAGAGAACCAGAGATTAATAACAACTAATGATTGAGTACAAAGTGGTGTATAAACACGCAGACACTGAAAAGCAGTGAGTGAAGTTGAAATGCTCATGGGAAGCCTCCAGCAGCCTACACCTACTGCAGACTAACTAAGGGAGAGCTACCTGATCCACCCTAACTAAAGGCTTTATCAAAAAGACAAAAGTTTTATTCTAACTTTGATAGCACTTTATAATCCCTGTAATAAAATGTAATTTTCGGGTACTTTGCTTGAAATTCTGGATACTTTACAAGAAAGAACACACATTACATTGCAAGTAATTTTAAAATCACACTGTAAGTCCAGCGTGAGTCATTTTAAATGCTGCGTAATTTCATGGTAATTTATGGAAAAACATTAGGCATTTGGCTCAAAAGACAGGTTGTGCTGGAAAGAATGTGAAGCAGGTTAATGTGATAAAGAGATAGAGATGTAAATGCACTGACGTGAAGAATGTATTGAGAGGGTGGAAGCGAGCTGTGAGCAACAGTATAGCTTCATGTCGGGAAAGAGCACAACAAGAAAGATGGGATGTTTGTTTTTGATGTTATCAGGAGGCCAACCTGAAGGTGGCGGAGCTGAAGAGTTTAGATTTTTCTTAGAAGTGACCAGACTAGAAAGGGTTTGAAATAAGTGGACAGCTCAGGTTGAGCAATTTGGAGGACAAACTTTTTTGTTTTCATTTTTACATGTGACATACATGACAAGCATTTTCTCCCCTAATCATCTTTTCAAAAAAGTATACCACATAGCAGTCACTTCATTGTTTTGTTTTTAACACACAATCTCCTAGCTTTACATTTATTTTCTTTGAGGTGTTGCTTTATTTTAGTAAACTGCATAAGGAAAAGGACTGATTGATGTTATTGGATGTTACCATTTTAAATGACAATTACATTCACACTTAATGATGTGACTTCAAATCTTGGTCTATTACTGTACCATGTAAAGTACAGCGAACTTGTGACGTATTGTTTGTATTTTCCCTGGATATTACCATGACATTATGTTGTACTTCAAATTACTTACAGTGAAATGTATGTGTCTTTTCCTGTAAAATACCTGGAAGTTAAACAAGATTACTTGCAATAATATGCTATAATATGGCACAGGGTACTTATGTTGTAAGAAGGGTAATTACTGTTTGTTTTTCTGAAAAATTACAATGAAATTACAGAGTACTTAAAATTACTTACGCTGTACTTAAAATCACTTACATAGGACTTAAATTTATTTAAAGTGTAATTATTTCATTACTTCCTGTACAAACATGTCACATGTTGTATTATAAAGTGCTCCTGAGTTTGTCTCCTGAATCCAAACCAGGAGCTGGTTCCAAAGAAAATAAAGTCTGAAAGTTGAAGGCTTTGCCTCCAGATCTACTTTTACACACCCAAGGAAGCACAAGTAAGCAAAGTGCAAAGTGCTCAACTGCCTGGTTCTGCTGCAGGTTTCTTCCTGTCGCCAAAGTGCTTGCTCATAGGGGGTCATATGATTGTTGGGGTTTTTTTCTATTGTATATTATGGTCGACCCTACCTTACAAAATAAAGCATCCTGAGGTGACTGTTGTTGTGATTTGATGCTGTATAACTAAAATTGAATTGAATTGAACTGAAATCAGGTGACATGGTACTGTTCTTGGCCTTCATTAAGTTTAAGAAGACAACTGCACTGGTATATTTTTATGTACAAAGCCTGCAGCTATGTGACCTCTTAATCCCTTTAAACAGCTGCTGTGATTTGCGGTCTCTTATTTTGCACCTTGTTCATGGAAAACCCTTCAGAGCACTTTAATAGAACAGAACAGAACAGCCCTTTATTGTCAATGTACAAAGAAATTATGGGTGATCTAGACCAACTGTGCAGGAGTAAAATATAAATAGCCAGCAGCTGCTTGTCTTTGTCTCCCTGGGAAAGTTCAGAGCTAGGGCTGGGCTATATCATACCGTTCACGGTAATACCGGTATAATGTTGGGCAACAATAGGAAAATGAAATATCGCGATAGAATATGGGTAAAACGCGCCTGCGCAGTGCCTATGTTTACATACGCACATGGCGGCGACGCAGAATGAGAAGAGCGAAAGTGGATCGTTAAATGAAACGGATGAACCAGAACTGGTTTGTAAAAATGCTGCAACTTCAGTGGTGTGGAACTGGTTTAACTTTCGTCCGTCAGATACACAACAAAGCACTATTTTTGGTAGCGCATGCTAGCGGGCCGTCGTTATTACCGTGTTGTTTGGAAAATACGGCACACTTAAAATCAATCCTTTGATTTTTCTGAAAATCGACAGTGCCCCTTATAATCCCGCGTGCCTTATGTATGAATTCTGGTTGTGTTTACTGACCTCGAAACGATTTTATGTGGTACACGGCGCTCGAAAATCTGTCAAATGTTTTAGTACGACTTTGCTAAGCTACGAAGCCACACAGCTTGATGGATTGTCGGAGCATTACGGCTATCGTAGGCAGGAGCCTCGCGGAGTGATACGTACTGTGCTTCAACATAATATTACCGTATTGTGTGTGTATGACCTCTTTTTAAGTTTTGTGGATATTATACATGGTTATGCTGAGGATATGTCGGACAGTTTCCACTGGAAATGCCTTTTGGTTAAACTGTCAGCAAGGAATTTGCATTTGCACTGTTACATTTTTATATAACTTTATTGCACATAAAAAAACAGCTGCTTGTTTAAGTGAAAATACATTGATGGGGTTTTTTGCACTAATAAAGTTGTGGAGTTGTAAAGTATTTTGTCTAGTGTCAATTATATCGTCAGTTATATCGTTATCGCAAATTTTCAAATGTATATCGTGATAAATATTTTTGGTCATATCGCCCTGCTCTATTCAGAGCACTAATAAAGACTGTTGTAACTAAAGACTGTTATTCATAAACTGGACTTTGTAATGTACTTGTTTTGGTGTTGTATTTGATTTTTAACTTGTAACACCGTAATATTGTGCCTTCCTGGCCAAGTCTCTCTCGATGCTAATCTCAAGAGATCCCTGATTAAATAAAATAAATAAATATGAGGTCTTTCAGACAAGATAAGAAAGGAGTTTTTAGAACAACCTGATAATAATACAATATTTAAGCCAACTCAAGTAATAAATGCATGAACCAGTTTTTCTACATCACTCTGAGATAGGATGTTTGCATGTTTTATCCATGTCCAAATGCAAGTAAACAGTCCTACACATTTGGATAATATGTGCATTGAAGGAGCTATCCTGGTCAAAAATGACTCCAACATTCCTCACACAGAGGTCAAGCAGGATACGCATGATGAGTTATGTTAATGAACCAAGCTGGACAGAAGAATATACGGAAATCAATCCTGACTCAATCCTGAAACCCTGATCCAAACAGAAATATCCAGTTGATGCTGGCACAAAGGCAAAACATGAACCGTTTGCTCTATACCTGTCATGATCAATATGCTGGTCAGCGTCATACATGCAGAAAGGCTTATCAATGGTGGTGCATTCATTCATGAACCCTATAGAGCCTCCAGTGTCAGCAGATATGTCGCAGATGGCCAGCAGCCTGCAGGAAGACAGAAGAGAAGACACTTATGAGGGGATAGCAGGCTGTGGGGTAAGGTGATCCAACCGGGCACGTCCTACAGGGAGGAGGCCCCAGCATAGACCCGGGTAACGCTGAGGAGATCTATTGGCTGGCCTAGGAAAGGTTTGATGTTTCCTCAGATAAGCGGGCTGCCCCTGCCAACTTTAGATACGCAGAATAAAATGGCTGGATGATTTGTTTTATTGTTTTAGATTTTAATTTTATTGAAGATGTCATGGGATGTCATGAATTTTCATAATTATAATCATTCATATTGCATTCAGTCAGAGTTTTTGTTTTTCAGATGTTATTTTGTCATATTTTAGTAATACGTGAACATCTTTTGTAGTAACATGTTTTCATATTTATTCTCATATTTAACATCTCAAAAAGTTGGTTGAGTTCATCGAGACGTAGCGTTTTCAGTGGCAAAAAACGTTTCATCACTCATCCACATGACTTCTTCAGTCTCAGCTGACTGCAGGTTTCCCCAACCTTATAAACAGCACATTTGCATAATGACTGAAACTAGCACCACTGAAAAACAATGAGGTCAGTTTCTTGATCATTAATATACAAATTGTCATGACCATTGATCAACAATCACTGATCAAAGACAACAACATCATCATCCTTCTGGCAGGGTAGGTACACGGTTTTGCTAAACAAGAAACTATCATGAGAAAATTTTGTTGCTGCTCAGTTACAAAAATACTTGAAACGAGACCAGGAAGTGGTTACAGGAAGAGGGTTGTCTGAAGCAATTAGAACAAGACAATACTATTGACCGGATGTCATTTTTTAATCTATTTATTTATTTTATTTTTTCTTGTAATTGGTTTTTATTTCTATATTATGTATTTTTATTATTTAGTTCCAATGATACAATGGTCCCGTATGATGTTACATCTGTCTCATTTGTGTTCCAGTCACTGAAGCACTGGAGGTAGTTCATAAGAGATTACAGGATGACCCCGACCTCAGCAACAGGGCCACTCTCAGCACCGAGAGTGTGTTTGCTCTTGGAACTCTGTCTTCATTCCACATATTTCACATACAATGGTTAGTACTACAGGCAAAAACATGGGTGGGCCTTTGGTTCCCCAGTTTTACCCATTGTAGCCAACTTTTGCATGGAAGAAGTGAAAAAGAGTGCTCTGTTATCCTACCCTGGAACACCACCAAGTCACTGGTTCAGGTATCGTTATCATTTCGTTATCATTTTTATTTATATAGCACATTTAATTGAACAGCAATGTTGACCAAAATGCTGAACAGAAATACAAAATAAATAGTACCAAATAACTTATAACTCATAATATTAGTGCCAAATACCAAATAACTCTCATACTGTATTAAATGCCAGTGAACACAAATGTGTTTTAGATGTGTGATCTGTAGGGGAAGATTGTTCCACGGTTTATGCGCTACGAGCCCAAATGCTCGATTGCCTCTGTGAACTAGCCTGGACCTTGGTATGGCTAAAAGCAAAAGATCATTTGATCTAAGAGATCTAGAGGGCGCATAAGGCTGCAAGAGGTCAGACAAATACCCAGTAGCCTGTCCATTATGAGCTTTTTAAGTCAACAATAAAATTTTTAAATCAATTCTGAAGTGAACAGGGAGCCAGTGAAGAGAGGCAAGTACTGGTGAAATACGTTCATGTCTTTTAGTTCACATCAGAAGACGAGCTGCAGCATTCTGGACCAACTCCAGTCTTGCATGGCAGGTCCAACTAACTCCAACACATAAGGAGTTACAATAGTCCAGCTGGGATCTAACAAAAAGGTAAAGGTATGTGGATCACACCTGGGTGAAAATCAAATCTCAGGACATACCACAATTCACTGATCACATTAACTGTGGACCAACTGCTGCCTAAGCAAAAACCCTTAGTGATTTCTTATCTGTCAGGAGTATTGGAACAGCTGAGACACATTTTCTCTAAACACCACGTCAGTCAGCTGAGACTGAAGAAGTCACTTGGGTGATTGACGAAACATTTCTCCCACTGAAAACGCTACGTCCAGATGAATTTTTTTGAGATTTCCTTACCTGGATGATTGAACATCAAGACGTTTTTCTTCTTTGTGACTGTGATAACTGGTTTGAAATGCCTTTGTTATCGTTTTTCATTAAACGGTTCTCAAATTTAACTTTAACCCTGAGTGTTTCTTAGTCTTAGACCAGTTGGTCAGTTAAATTTAGTTTTTCTCATTTAGTCGACTTAGAAATTAGTCACCAGGAACATCCCTAAAAGATAAACATGCAATCACTGTTGAGATGCAGTAGCTACCACCACAGTACTTTTATCCATTCGATAGAAAATGATTTTCAGCCTTTTATTTGTGATTTTCCGGTGCTGTGTTCTTACTTGTGAGGAAGCTTTGGTGATCCCTCGTTGTCTGCAGATGAGGATTTTTGTGGTCTTATGAGCATCTGAGCGTCCAGTCGCCTGAGGAGTCGAGGAGTGTGGGGGTCCCAGTAAATACCATTGATCAGACAGGTTGTATAGGGTGCTACCTATAGTCAGGAAGAAACCACTGTCCAGTCATTCCCTATGTATTGAACTATAGTGTGTCAGCCATTCAGTAGTGCTTTTGAAATCTCAACTGTAAATCTACAACACTCCAATTCTGAAAAAGTTGGAATGCTGTGTAAAAAACATATTACACGTTTTCTACACCACTTCTCAAAAATGAAAAAATATAACACCCCAACAATAAACAGTAAGTCTCTCTCTTCTAAGTCCCTGTAAGTAAACAGTTTAATAATTGATCAATATCAATATACTGATTTAATTTGAGATAAGGACCTGGTTATACTACAATGGGTATGTTAGTTTATATGAACCTGCAACTCAGAATTCTAGAAACAGGCTGAAGAGGAAGAAGAGTGGCAGCAATCTTTCATTCTAGCTTCTCTGCTATCAGGGTGAGACCTGTGTGCCTCTGTGTATGTCTGCAGCAGTGCTATGTGAAGTTGTGTGTCAGCTGGACGATGCAAAGGCAGCGCAGTTGTTATCGATCTTGTTGCAAATGACTATCATAATGTTATATTACTTTTTACTATTGATTAATATCTGAGTGTCAATTCTTATTACAAGCCACTTTTTATAAGAATTTTAGCTACTGGATTAGCTTCTCCCTTTAGCATTTCCACGACTCATTTGGTCCTTGGAGAAAAAGCAACGCAAATTATCCATGCAGTGTGATGTAAGGTGCACTGTGAGAGGATTATTCTGCACTGCTGTTTGCGCCGATAGCTTTGCACTTCTGAGACCTTTTTAAGAAGAGTTCAAGAAAGATTATTTAGGCTCAATATTAGCTCTCTTAAAATTAACTCTCCTAAAAACAAAATTAAGAAAACAGGTTGTAAATTAATTTACTTTTTAGTATTTCATTGCACAAATTCACTTTTGAATAAAATTCTTTATTTCGATGTGCATGTCTCTCCTGATCATCCATACTCACTGTATACATCTCTGGATTCTGTGGCTTCCCTAAAAACAGAAAGCTTCAAATCAGAAGTACTTGAATCTCTGGTATATTTCACAAATGCCTTAAAGCAGATAACAAGTAAGCCAGGCGTTTTAAGACCTGCATTTGACTTGGAACAAATTGTTGTACTACAAAAAAAAACCCTCCATGAAGCTAGGCGATCTTACTATTCATCACTGAGAGAAGAAAATAAGAACATCCCCAGGTTTCTTTTCAGTGCTAGAGCCAGGCTGGCAAAGAGTCAGAACTTTTCTATTCTGCTTCAGCACTCAATACTACAAGGCATAGGTTCTTTATATCTAACATTCACACTACGATGAATTAATTGGGAGCAACTCATTTTTAGTATCTTGCCCAAGAATACTTTGCCAGGGTTAGGGTTATCAACCTTATAATTGGTAGATGACCTGCTCTACCTTTATAGCCACATCCACCCCTGAACAGAAAGGATGGACAATAAGTTAGTTCCACAGTCGTGGAAGCCAAGAACTCAAAATGTTCTGTGCTAGGACCAGTTCTGTTTCTGTACACATGCTTCCCTTACACAGTATCATTCGAAGGCATAGCAAATATTTTCATTGCTATGCAGATGAAACCCAGCTTTACTGATCCATGAAGCCAGATGACACATATCAATCAGTTAAACTGCAGGCATGTCGTGTATGTCAAGGGCTGAATGACCTCTAATTTCCTGCTTCTAAATTCATACAAAACTGAGGTTATTGTATTTGACATTAAAATATGCTGTATGACTACTTTAGGCTTGGCGTTTGATCACAAACGTTTTAATTTGATGTTATTTGACTGCTGTAACTGGTGTTGCCTAGCATTGTGCCTCAAGTTAGAGGGTGTGTATTGTCAGTAATGAAAGATGACTCAGGAGTACTTTAGAAGGTTGAAAGAGGATGAACTGATTGCTTTGGCACAAGAAGAAGCACAAGCATTTTGAGAAAATTGTCATAAATGACATTTGCTAACAGACTTACCAAACTTAGAGAGCAGCAGCAGCTGCTGCAATATGATGCTTGCAGGAAAGAGGCTTACAGTAGTGTTCCAGAAACGTACCACTTACAGCTTCGTGAGTCGAAGAAACAACTTCAGACATTTGTTGTAAACAAGAAGCTGCCTTGGATCAAGAATAAATCCATGTCAAGCTTCTGAGTTTTAGAATGTGAAAAACCTAATGATGTTCAATCATTTAACGTGTTCCCAGGTAAGTTACTGTTATAAAGTAGCCCATGAATTTAAGTTGGTCCTAAACTGAGCTAATAAATGTGAGGATTGTCCAACAACAGCAACTTCAGACCAGTGATCTAACAGGCCCATAAGTGTGGTCAAGAGAGGCCAAGAGAGTGTGGAAAGGCAACAGTGATCCACCTTTTAAGTGACTTATCTGATATCCTAATAAGTAAATGGTAAATAGACTCTTATCTTCTTATGTAGTGTTTTTCTACTCTTCTTGATCACTCAAAGTGTTTTATACAATATGCCTCATTTACACAAGCACTTTTTTCTGTGCTACTCTATCTAACATTCACATTCCAATTGATGATAGCAACTTCGGGTAGTATCTTCCACAAGGACATTTGGCAGTCAGTCTGGAGGAGTCGGCTGTCCAACCACCAATCATATGATTAGTAGATAACCTGCTGACTGACTGCCAGCCCAAGGATGAGGATATAGGCAATGATCAGGGTGACCTGGGAATTACTGATGTTCACAGAATAGGGCTGGGCGATATGGCCTAAAATCAATATCACGATAAATTGAGCAGTTAACCTCGATAACGATAAATGGACGATAACCACCCCAAGTGCCAAAAAAACAAACGTTGAAACAAACGAATCACATGGTTGTGCTGCAGGTGGTGGAAGAGGTTGGTTGTGTTACCTTGACTTGACGCAACAGTCTTTTTGCAGAGTTTACATTTAACAATTTTTTGATCAATATCATCCTTGTTGAATCCAAAATGTTGCCAAACGATTGATGATGCATTTTTTTTGTTAACAAGCGTCTCCTCTTCCTCCTCCACCAGCTCTACCTCCGTCGCTGCTGCTTCAACATTTAAATTGTCCTCCATTTGTTCACCCGTGTCTCGTCTTGTTACAGGTAGCAGTGTTGCCAACTCCTCAGTAAGGAAAATCGCTATTGGCTGTCCTAAAAGTCGCCAGAAGTCGCTAAATGACATCATCGCCTAATTTGCATAATTGGTCATGCTAATATAATTGTAACCTATGTTGTTGGAGAGAGAAATAACATTGTGGAAGAGACATAAAGTGAGTAAAAAACGTCCTAAATGCATTTAGAATTTATTTAGAACTACAAATTAAATTTATTTTAGCAATTATTGTTTTTTTTAAAGTCAGAATTCCAACCCTGCTCCTTTATCCGGGCTTGGACCGGCAAAAAAGACCCGAAATAGGCACTCTGGTGGAGTTACTGTGTGTGTGTGTGTGTGTGTGTGTGTGTGTGTGTGTGTGTGTTTATAAGTAGTTTTAAACCTCGTGATCCACAAAACAGCATAACAGTAAAAGAAGAACTGACTGCGTTACAGTCAGTGCGGGAGCAGCGGCTTCGCTCATGCGCGATTCATTTGCAGTTCGGACGCATAGGTGTGAACATCGTCTGCCCTGATAGCAGCTGGGGGAGGACTATCCTCCGCCTGTGAGCGCTTTGGTACGGGCGAGGTGCCCACGGCAGCACCCGCTGCTTGTTGAGAGTAAAAGCGATACCCACTTTCACGTCAAAAAGTCGTCATAAATAAATCTCCAATAACACCAGAAAAAGTCGCCAGATTTGTCGCTAGTCGCTTTTTAGAAAAAAAGTCGCTAAGGGGGTCTGAAAACTCGCTAAATATAGCGACAAAGTCGCTAAGTTGGCAACACTGACAGGTAGTAGAGTCATGTGACTCCACCCCGTCAAGTCTGTAACGTAGCACAGCGTCTTAAAGGGACATGAACATCGCCAACCTGCACATGCCTTTTCTTTTTTTTTTTAAATACCGAATTTACCGACATGGGCAAAATGACGTCGATGAGAGTCATAAATTTCGGTAACGATAAATTTTTGATATATCGCCCAGCCCTATCACAGAAGCTGAGATTCAGACAAGTATCCAAATAAAGGTAAACACATTATGCTAGAGGAACCTGAAAAAGTTTGTCTTCAATGCAGAAGCAGCAGAGAAATCCTTGCCTGGAACATACTATGTGGTCAACTGAGGCCGTACAGGAGGCTGAAGAGTTGAATTATTTAGTGTTCAGGAAATGGAGGTCTCCGACCAAGCCAGCTGATAGACATTAAGCTATTTTTGCACAGGTGGGTTTTGCACCTAGCTTATGAGTCGTTGTTTAGTTTTTTGTCCAAGATAACTTTGGAGAAGCTTAGCCACCATTTTTACTGGCCTAAAGATGTGAAATAATTTTGCTGCCACTCCAATTTTAAGCATAGAGGAAATCTGGGCTTCATAGTTGGAGCACCAAGACTCTGGAATAACTTGCCACTTGATATTCGTACTTCAGAGTCTATACAGTCTTTCAAATTGCATATTAAAACTCACTTTTAATTCAAGTTCAGTTTGAGTACCATCAGGCTTGTTTTATGTTTGTTTGCTTTGTTTTCATGTTAAATATATTGTCATTGCCTCATCATGTCTTATTTTTCTGTATTTGTTTTTCTATTGTTTTCTCTTGTTCATTAAGTAATTGTGAAGCACTTTGGTCAACTTTGGATAAGGATGGTATTAGTTATACTAAAATAAAGAAAATATTAAAAACAGAGCATTCATTTTGAAAGATTAAAACAGTAACTATGTGCATTTTAAAACTGACCCCACATATGCTTTTTGTTTTCTCAAATTAGTACTCCACACTATGGACTGTGCTCAGTCCAGCTATGGTTCCAATACTGCTCTGCACAGACAGCAACCTGCCCCGTTCTCCATGCATCCATGAGCCGCTCTGCCACAGCTCAATATTCCATCTGCTACATGTTCAGCCTGCAATAGTTATTAGTCTTTTATCTAACTACAGTCCACTAGCCACTACAGTATCGACAACTGATCGCTAATATGGCTATCAGATAATTACTAATAGTATAATATAATATAATATTTTAGTGTTGTTGAAACGGAAACATCACCTCTGAAATTCCTCCTAAAGTGTTGTTCAGTGTTATAAACTACTTTAGCTCTTAGTCAGAGAAGGAACTCTTTGGCTCTCTGTCTGCAATGGTGCTGTGTTAAATTCTATGTCAGTTGCATTTAATCATTAGTTATTGTTAATCTCTGGCTCCCTTCCACAGTATGTCTTTTGTCCCGTCTTCCTCCCATCATCCCCAACTGGTTGCAACAGATGGCTACCCCTCCCTGCCTGAGTCTGGTTCTGCTAGAGGTTTCTTCACTTTAAAAGGGAGTTTTTCCTTCCCATTGTTGCCAAGTGCTTACTCATATGAGGTAGTTCGATTGTAGGGAATTTCTCTGTATTACTAGGAAAAGCGAAGAAGATTGTTTGAAGATTTTGCCTGAAATGCTTAATAATCTATTCAAAGCTTAACTTGTTAAATGAGTTTAACTACATAATATTACCAAAGTATCAGCCATCTTAAATGTAAAACACAAGAATACCAAAAATTAAAAACGAGCTAAATAAAGCCAAAAAAGTACCTAAACTGAGCTTTATTTGCTGAAATTTCCTTTTTTTAAAACCAGAAAAAAAAGCTAATCAAAATGTAATATGAGAAACGACCTAACATAAGCTCAATGCGAATCCATGAAACATAAGCAGGTAGTTTCTAATTGGTGGCAACATGTAAAAACCTCTCTAACACACACACACACACACACACGCACGCACGCACCTAATAATGTTTACAAATAAGGATACACACAAACACACACTTTGATGAACACACGTCTGTCCCAGTCTGACACTGTTTGCAAATATACACACACACAAGGGAGTGACACAGTGGGTGTGAGAGTGTGTGCCTCTGTGTTTCCATACCAATCAAGCAGTCTGAATCAATGGCTGCCTTTTTCAGAGTCACTGATCTGAAGCTGCTAAACTTGAATCCAGCAATCAGGAGCAGCTTGCGTCAGCTTCCTTAGACTGTTTAGTTTTTTTCCCGCCAAAACAAAGAAGAATGAAGAAGCTGCTCAGATACCCAAAAAACAAAAATGGTTTCCACAAAACTGAAAACTGTAGGTCCCAGAGACAAACTTAACTACGAGTACAAGGACATGCTACTGAAACAAAAAACAAAAAAAACACTAAAATTGACAGAGAAATGGCAGTTTAAAAATTCTATATATATTTTTTTTGTCCAAGACAGAGATGGTACGCCTGACACTCTCAGGCTCCTAGTTTAAATTTTGTAGATCTCTGTGTTTTGGAAAGGTCATTTTCTGAAAGAGCACAAGCATAGCTACATTTTAATGTATAAACCATGTGGGTAGAACAAGATAACCAAACTATCAGTGTAAAAAGCAACACTACCAAATATTGAAAATGTGCTAAATGTGCAAAAAAAGTATCTAAACTGAAGTTGATATCTATGAAATGTCCTTTTTTTTTTAAACAAGAAAAAAGCAAAACTTGGAGCTAAAGCTCAACAAAATGAAAAAGTACTGAACCAAATGCTGTACAAGAGAAAAACCTGAAAACCTGAAATAAGCTCAGTGGGAATCTATAAATTATAAGCGGGCAGTTTCGGATCGAAAGCATTTTGTAAACACGCATCTGACACAAAAACAGATACAGCTGTAACTATCTAATTAGGTTTTGTTGTAGTATTGATTAATATCTAAGCACTGACTTTTTGAAAACCCAACCCTAAATATGTTAGCAATACATCGTTAAGTAGCTTATTATTGTGTATCTGATTGATTTCACTGGGTGACATTAACTCACGAGGCACATTCCTCATAAGAAAGATTAGACAGTTACAGCTGCAATTTCCATCACACTGGAAAAAAGTCTTAAGTGAATGTGAGTGCAAATGGTGTGTGTCTCTATGTTAGCCAGGGTGTACCCTGCCACTCGCCATGTGGCAGAGTATTAGTTCTCGGGGCCTTCTGAAGGCCAAAGTTTTTCTTTGGTTACATTTTTACTCACTTTTTAGTCCAATCCATGACAATTTTCAGAGGGATGTGTTTCTTGTTTGTTAAACCACTTAAAACCGACACATTTTAAAATGTAATATAAAATCTATATTTTTGCTACAACTACACGATTCCTAATGAGCTATTAGCCAATAACTTGCATATCTTGCCTGGTATGCTTTACGTTAGAAAAAATCTTTTTGAGGAAACTGGACAAGTGGAGGACCAAAGAAGTGCCAAGCCTAAAAATAAAAAAATAAATCTACAACAGATGAACACTCTCTGAAAGTCATGTCCTTGTGTATCACATCATACGCATTTGCAACCCTTTTGAGGCAAATTTCTCTCCATAATGGGGAAATGTATTAAAAGTCAAGAAGTCTTTAGTGTGCAACATACATCTTGTCTTCTTTTCGGGGTCCAGAGGACACAACAAACACCTCCCTGGCATTTTTCCCTCACTACTTGAGTTATACATTCCACTTATCTGGTCATTTTTCCTTATCACCCAGAGCCCATCTCAACTCCTTCCTGAACTCTTCACAATATTCTTTCTTCCTCAACTTCCACCATTTAATCACTGTTACCTTCATTTCCTCTTCTTTCTCTTCATTTTCCTCTCCTTGAATCCCATAACCATCCAACTACCAACTGAAGATTATATTATATATTATACCCGCTGCCACCACCTTGCCATTTCCTATTTCTGTCAGACTGCACCTTCTACATGAGATATAGCCTCACCTAACCTTTGTGCATCTTACTCCACTCTTGTACGCCACGTGACGTTCCACCCTCTTCTTGAAATATGTGTTCACCATAATCATTTCCATCTTTTGCAAATTCCACTACCATCTGCCCTTTCCATTTCTCTCCTCCACACCATACCTACCCAACATCTTCTCATCGTCTCCTCTGTTCCCTTAACCTACATGTCCCTGAGGACACTCTCTGCCACTTCATCTAACGACTTCTGCATCCAGTAATGCCATTTCTGCACGCATGTACATTTCCAGAATTCCGTATTCTTTTCTAACCGACGTCTAACCTGTGGGTCAAATGCACTAACAATATTCATACCTTCATTTTCCAGCTTCAAATTCATGATGCTGTCTGACACTATTTTTCAAGATTACCCCTACTCCATTCCACTTCCTCTCTACAGCAAAGTAGAACAGTCCAGATCCAGTGCTACTGGCCTTGCTACCCTTCCACCGGGCCTCATGCACACACAATAACTCAATCTTCCTTCTCTCCATATCAGTGAGCTCTCTCTCTTTACCAGTCATAGACCCTCCTTTTAAAGTCCCTACTCTCCCCTCCATAATCACATACATTACCCCTTTCCTTTCCCTAATCTCTAATAATCTACATAAAAACATAGGGATTACCATGGTAAACACAGATCCAGAACCCTGCAAGTGCGCTTTATATTCGTATTTATATTTGTACTTTAGTGACACATCAATACAGCATGTGTTTTGAAATGCCAGCACAACTTGACTTATTCATGTCTTATGTGTTGCTGATTGAACTAGAGGACAAGGCCCCTGAAAAACAGACAGGAACAGATGGGGGGTGGGGGGGGGGGGTGGTAAGCGGGGTTTAGTGACAGACAAAAACTAAGAAACTCACGCTGGTCCTGAAGTGGGAAGTGTACAGTTCTGGATGGATCTCATACTCAATGGGGTCATAGATGCCGTCACTCTTTCTTACAAGGTGGTGGTGTCGGCTAAGAACGGTGGCATACACTTTGGTCATATCTGGCAAGAAAACAAGCATACAGTTTGTTCTAGTTAAATGAAATTACATAATATATCTTAATGATAGTCATAAAAACGAACAAACACAATTGGATAATAAAAGGTTGTAGGAATACAGTTAGCTTTAGCCATAAATTAGTATATATCTAATCTTAATGTCACATTAATGATTCTAGTAATATTTTGATTTAATCTTTAATGATAATACAGAGAACTGACTTTGAATCCTAATAATTAGAGAGGTTTACTGTCGTGGGGTGTGGAGTTAGACGGAAAGCTGCTCTCATAAAAGCAAAAGAAAACACTCCAAATAAATATCACTTGACTTGTCAACTTGCAACTAACCAGGGCACATCATTCATGTCTCACAGACTAAAAGGACTGTACGAATTACTAGCATTAAATCTGTTCGGACCAACTTCTGCCACCCTCAGACTCATGGGGTGGTGGAACGGCTGAATAAGACTTTAAGCTCCATAATTCGCAAGTTCATTTACGAGGATGAACACAATTAGCATTGCCAGTTAGACCCTCTTCCGTTTACAGTGAGGGAGGTGCCCCAGGGTTTCATGGGATTTTCTCCCTTTAAGTTACTGCTCAGCAGAACTACACTACTGCCCCTTGTGATGCGATAGCTTTGTTTGAAAAATCTTCACCGAGCATAACACCCCAGTAGATCTCAGACCCAGCAACACCCTCAGACAAAAAAAAATGGAAAAACACTGGAAAAACAGAAAAGAAAAAAAGAAAACAATGTTGTGTATGTTATATGATGAGGAGTACTCAGACCAACACAGAGGAGGGACGAAACAACCACTCCAAAGGTATATAGCACCACAAGAGAGATCCAGGTCTTTAGGACAAGATTCAGCTATAATTTCACTTAAATGAGGAGACACACTGTTTTGATGATGCTAATATTCACATTTTGGACAGAGGAGATGGATGGTTTCAGAGAAGAGTAAATGAGTACATTGATATCCACTGAATAGACGTAGTGGCCTACAACACCAAACAGGTGCCACCTATAATACAGTCCTGAGATCACTTTCCCAGTGATTCACCTCCAATTCACACCTTGTCTCATGCGATCCTAATGACTCACATGATGGCAGTGTGGGTCAGTGACTCTCAGTATCTCAAAGTTGACAACCCCACAAAAATAGAGATAGAGTATAATATAAAATGACAGATGTTTTAATATCATCATCTGGTATATTTTGCCCTAAAATAAATTCTCAGATATTTTGTTTTTTTAGGTTCATGACTTTTCAATTTAATCACAGAGGCAGAAAAATAAAGGAACATAGTCAAAGTTTGGTTAATAGTAAGAACTTTTCGATCAATGTAGAAATTCATAAATTTTGTTATTTACTAAACACATTTAATTTGTATGTTCTCAGGTTGTAACATTTATCTGCTGTGCAGGTACAATGATCTACATGTTAGATGCACTTTCTGGTAATAAACTGAATTAATAAACACTTTAATTGTTATTATAATCTGTAAGCAATGTTTAATTTAAGTCTTTGTGCCTTTTGTGGTATCCATGTTTTTTCCACATTCGAAATAACAAGATCAGACTGACCATTTCCCCAAAGAACTTGTGTGTTTAAAGTGCTACAACCCACCACGGTCACTCCAACAGCTGAAAATTGCATGATGCTCAAAATATTTCATACCTCCTGTTTCAGAGACGTCCTTCAACTCGTGAGGTTCAACATATTCAACAGGAAGCTCGTTGATGATGTCTTGGGCTCCCTGCAAGAAAGAAAAAAGTAGCATAAAATGAAACATTTATCACAAAATCCTCCTTAATGTATTTTTTCTGACTGAGTGTTGTTTGGTTGTGTCTAAGTTTTTGTACCTTGGAGACGTTTCCTGTTCCAGTGAAGCAAAATGTGAGGGGTCCAATGGATTTGGGCATAAGCCCCATTGAAATTTCATACCCACAGTCCCTTACTGCTTGGATGGCCTGGCTCACATTCCTATAGTTATGAGCCATACCGATGTGCTGGATAGGAACCATGTGGGGAAAAGGACATCACATGTGAACTCTTTATAAGGAGGAAGTTGTTTTTTGTTTTTAACATTTTTTTGAAATGATAAAGAATGGCCACTCTTACCATAAACGGAGTGTGGTGGCCGAGAGCCAAGAAGCGCAGCCCCAATCCATGCAAAATGTTAATCATTCCTGAAAAAAATAGAAAGAGAGATTCATTTACTTCAAAAAGAACAATTTACTAAATAATAATACACAAAATAGTAATTTATAATGTGGTCATCATAAAGGATTAAAATGACAGAAATATTTATAAGACAGAAAAAGATGGTTATTAATTCAAGGTTAGTGGGTGATTCCTTGTATTCTGGGCCATTTGAGTTCCCATGACAGACTCAAAGTACTGTATGTTGTATAAAAATGGGTCAGTATGTATTTGTAAAAGCTTGCCTTACACCATCAAACTCCCATCTATCATAGAAAACCATCTTATGTACGAAAAATTATCTTCTTAATTGTCTTCTAGTTACATGACTTACAGCTAGTTGTATATATATTTTGGGAGGGAAATCAAGAACCAGAATAAACAGCTTTTTCTATCTGATTTCTCAGATTTTTTGTTTCAATTTAGGTTCAGATAAAATAATTATATTGGGTGATTTTAACATTACTGCACATGCTCAAAAAAGTCGCGTCAACATGGCATTTGATCTACTATTAGACTCAACTGGCTTCTCCCAAATTGTAAAAGAACCCACCCACCACTTTAATCACACTCTAGATCTTGTTCTGACATATGACATAGAAACTGAACATTTAACAGTGTTCCCTTAAAACTCTTTTTAGTCTGATCATTTCTTGACAATATTTAAATTTATGATAATGGCTTACACAGCAGTGGCTAATACAGTCATGGCAAAAGTTTTGAGAATGACACAAATATTGGTTTTCAGAAATTTTTTTATGATGGCAATTTGCAGAAACTCCAGAATGTTTTGAAGAGTGTTCAGATGAATTGCAAAGTCCTTCTTTGCCATGAAAATGAACTTAATCCCCCAAATCATCAGTGCCATAAAAGGACCTTCTCAGATAATTTCAATAACCGTCTCTTCTGATTGTGAAAGAATGGGTTGCCATCAATCAGGATTTGGCCCAGAAGCTGATTGACAGCATGCCATTGCAGAGGTCTTGAAAATGAAGAGCCAACACTGCAAATATTGACTCTTTGCATAAACTTAATGTAATTGTCAATAAAAACCTGTGAAACGTATACAGTGCTTGTAATTATACTTCAGTACGTCACAAAAACAACCATAGGTTTCTCTTAGGCACTGTAGCTAGGTTAACTAAAAGTCAGCATTTTGTTAAGCCAAGCAACCATAATTTTTAATGACTTCATTTTTCACAAATAAAGAGTTTAACCATTAGAAAAACAATTATTCACAGCTACTCTCAATACTATTGATATTTAAAGGGGGACATGGATTGGTCACAAGCTTTGGGTAGTGGCCAAAAAAACAAGATCATGGAAATGAGCATAGGAAACTGCAGAAAATGAGTTTTGTGACTGGCCTTTTCCTACCTTCATCTTTGATATCAATTTGAAAATCCTTCTTGAGTTATTGCATTCACAAAATGTTCAAACTTGATCTTTGACCTTTATATCAAGGTAATTGAGATTTAAACTCATCAAAGTTTGAAAATCCTAGGTGACATCCTTTTAGAGTTATCGCATTCAGAAAATTTTCAGACAACTTGACCTCTGAACTTGAGATCAAGGTCACTGAAATTCGAACTCTACGGTATCAATTTGAAGCTCCTACGTCATGTTATAATGGTGTAGATGTTAATTAAGATTAATAATAATTCAGTGTCCAGAGTTTTACTGACCCATGTACATTCTTATCGGCTTGTGAAAAGCTTTTATTTGTTTATTTTTAAATATTAATGCGATCTAATTAAAACAGTATTTTATTTTATAGCCTGCTTACTGCAGGTATCTACATGTACGGCTGCCATCAGCCTTCATTAAGCTGTACAATTTAAACATGATACCAGGTATCAATCATGGTCTCAATACTATCAGGTTAACAGTTCATCTGCATGTTTTAATACAACTTCTAGAGGCTTACTGCAGCGGTGGACAGAGTTTGTTGATCAGGTGCTTTGATGAAGGATTCCCGCTAGCAGTTTTCTCAGTAAATGTTTTAATGGTGAGTGCTGGTGATGCTGTTTATGCATGTTTTCTTTCACGCAACCTGAGCTCACCGTCTTGGTACCGGATGAGGCAAGTTGTATAAAGCGCTTTGAGTGCTCAGGAGAACAGAAAAGCACTCTACAAGAACCAGTCCATTTAATGTTTGTCATAAAGAACACCCTTAAACCATTTGAGCCTTTTGTTTTCTGACTTCACTGGGCCAGGAGGAGCTCTTTTTGATACAACTAATTGTGGGTATTTTTCCAAACATGCAAAAGATCTTTGGTTCAAGACCAGGAGGAGGCACAAATTCCTAGAAGGGTTGCGTCAGGAAGGGCGTCCAGCATAAAAATGCGCCAAATCAAGCACACGGATCCATGTCTAAAAATAAGGGAGCACACGAAAGAAGAGTATGGCTGGACAGAAGAATTTCATATGACTCCTACTTTCATTTTTCTTAATGTCAGTAATGAAGTAAAGTTATGTAGCAGTTTATACTGAATAACAGATTTTGATCCTGCAAGTCGAAAGTTAACAGTGTCAACATTGGTCTGACTGATCAAATGATAAAGCCCATGTTTTTTCAACTGATTCACTTCTGTCTGTGATCTGATCTCCACTGATCCCAAAGTTTGCTGCAGTGTAAATCTTTCTAGACAGTCGAGGAAATACAGTGGCTTGCAAAAGTATTCGGCCCCCTTGAACTTTTCCACATTTTGTCACATTACAGCCACAAACATGAATCAGTTTTATTGGAATTCCAGGTGAAAGACTAATACAAAGTGGTGTACACGTGAGAAGTGGAATGAAAATCATACATGATTCCAAACATTTTTTACAAATAAATAACTGAAAAGTGGGGTGTGCGTAATTATTCAGCCCCCTGAGTCAATACTTTGGAGAACCACCTTTTGCTGCAATTACAGCTGCCAGTCTTTTAGGGTATGTTTCTACCAGCTTTGCACATCTACAGACTGAAATCCTTGCCCATTCTTCTTTGCAAAACAGCTCCAGCTCAGTCAGATTAGATGGACAGCGTTTGTGAACAGCAGTTTTCAGATCTTGCCACAGATTCTCGACTGGATTTAGACACCAGACAGGTCAGGGATAAAGTTATTGAGAAATTTAAAGCAGGCTTAGGCTACAAAAAGATTTCCCAAGCCTTGAACATCCCACGGAGCACTGTTCAAGCGATCATTCAGAAATGGAAGGAGTATGGCACAACTGTAAACCTACCAAGACAAGGCCGTCCACCTAAACTCACAGGCCGAACAAGGAGAGCGCTGATCAGAAATGCAGCCAAGAGGCCCATGGTGACTCTGGACAAGCTGCAGAGATCTACAGCTCAGGTGGGGGAATCTGTCCATAGGACAACTATTAGTCGTGCACTGCACAAAGTTGGCCTTTATGGAAGAGTGGCAAGAAGAAAGCCATTGTTAACAGAAAACCATAAGAAGTCCCGTTTGCAGTTTGCCACAAGCCATGTGGGGGACACAGCAAACATGTGGAAGAAGGTGCTCTGGTCAGATGAGACCAAAATGGAACTTTTTGGCCAGAATGCAAAACGCTATGTGTGGCGGAAAACTAACACTGCACATCACTCTGAACACACCATCCCCACTGTCAAATATGGTGGTGGCAGCATCATGCTCTGGGGGTGCTTCTCTTCAGCAGGGACAGGGAAGCTGGTCAGAGTTGATGGGAAGATGGATGGAGCCAAATACAGGGCAATCTTGGAAGAAAACCTCTTGGAGTCTGCAAAAGGCTTGAGACTGGGGCGGAGGTTCACCTTCCAGCAGGACAACGAGCCTAAACATAAAGCCAGGGCAACAATGGAATGGTTTAAAACAAAACATATCCATGTGTTAGAATGGCCCAGTCAAAGTCCAGATCTAAATCCAATCGAGAATCTGTGGCAAGATCTGAAAACTGCTGTTCACAAACGCTGTCCATCTAATCTGACTGAGCTGGAGCTGTTTTGCAAAGAAGAATGGGCAAGGATTTCAGTCTGTAGATGTGCAAAGCTGGTAGAGACATATCCTAAAAGACTGGCAGCTGTAATTGCAACAAAAGGTGGTTCTCCAAAGTATTGACTCAGGGGGCTGAATAATTACGCACACCCCACTTTTCAGTTATTTATTTGTAAAAAATGTTTGGAATCATGTATGATTTTCGTTCCACTTCTCACGTGTACACCACTTTGTATTGGTCTTTCACCTGGAATTCCAATAAAATTGATTCATGTTTGTGGCTGTAATGTGACAAAATGTGGAAAAGTTCAAGGGGGCCGAATACTTTTGCAAGCCACTGTAATTAATAAGATTAGGAATCCTTGCAGCCTTTCTTACCTGCGACACCAGCCCACTGGCCAAACGCTACAATCCGGAAACCATTAGCATCAACCATCTTCTCATAATCAATGAGCCGGACCTCCTGCACAAACAAAAGTGGACTTTGTTAGTGTTTTTGAAGATTGTGAATTTAAATGGAAAATTTATTTTGTATTTTGTCAAAATAAATAATAATGAGAGTTAAAACTGTTTTTTATTTTATTTTTAGATTTTTGAAAGTAA
Source organism: Oreochromis niloticus (assembly GCF_001858045.2). Classification (NCBI taxonomy): domain Eukaryota; kingdom Metazoa; phylum Chordata; class Actinopteri; order Cichliformes; family Cichlidae; genus Oreochromis; species Oreochromis niloticus. The sequence goes on along the minus strand of NC_031972.2, from coordinate 38,487,986 downwards.
CCACATTTTAAGCTCATTCCCTGTGGGAAAAACTCCTACTGTATGCTCCGATCCCCATCAAAAGTAATTTGTCTCTCAGATATATGGTATATTATATTCAGTCGTTAATATATTCTATATTAACGACTGAAATCATGTAAATCCATGTCCCCCTTTATGCAGTGATTACACTGAGCAACATGGACAGTTGTAGACATCATAAAGGAGAAGTCAACCATTTGGCGACATGTGCAGTTTTTGCATTGTAATAGTAAATCTTTACAGAAGTGTCTGTGCATCAAAAAAACAGGAAGGTGAGCAGAAATCAGCACAGACTGTCATGCTCACTGTCTGATGACAATAATGTTTTAAAAAAATTAAGGTTTTATTTCAGTCTTACCCCCGCATACTGTGAGATGCGACTCTACTGAGAGAGGACCGCTGCTGTCAGGCTACAGCAAGTTCATGAAAAAATTAACAGTATTAAAGATTGTGAACTATGACAGCTTTGGTTTTAACTTAATCTTAATCCAGTTTTGGTGTTAATGTGTCAAAAAATGAAAACAATCATTGCTGGAAGCAGTTAACAAGCTTGTTTTCATTAACATTTAAACTTTCTGAACAGGTGATTAAAAGGACTGAAATGAAAGCTGTTGGCTTTTTATCCCAAAAACTGATCACAGCACATGTGAATTTGTGTGTGTGCGTGTGTGTGTGTGTGTGTGTGTCAGTGAGGAGAACCTGCAGGTCTCTACTGCTGTTGGGATTGAATCACAACAAAAATACAACACATGCTGGAAAATGGAAAATGTGTGTCAGGCGAGTCTTGGTTTCAGGTTTCAACACTCTTGCCTGTCATTGACCTTGTGAAGGGTGATCATAGGATTGCTTCACTTTGCCTGCAGTGCTTGAGCTGAAACTTGAGAAGAGTTCAACTACTCAAGCAGCAACATCTAAACTAATCGATTTAGATTATTAAAATATTCACAGAGAGCAACATAACTGCTTGTGGAATTTTGCTCCCAAAATGAAACCGCCAATCACTGCAATGAGTAATCAGTCTGTTGTATATGAATAAAGACAGTAACCAGCAGCTAGTTTGGTGATCAGAGCACGGTTAGCTTGCACTATATTTTTTGTTGTTGCTTATAATGGTCCTGTTAGCAAAGACAACCCCAAATGACAAGTGCACCCACTGTCAAGTGTTGAAGCAACGTGTACATCTAAATCCTGCCTTAAACCCTCACGCTGTTAATTTCTTGAACCTAGGATCCTCTTGCTGTAAGGAAAAAGTGCTGACCACCACACTGCCCACCTTTGTCTTTGACTCAGCATATTACTTAAAAGAAGAAAAACTCATGTTTAAAAAAAAGTTATTTTCAAGGCTAGCAAAAGAAGAGAAAAGAGACAAAAGAATGCTTGGGAGGAACTTCTTGTATCTCAGATAAATACAGACTTTCCCTGCATCATTTAAAGTTGTATACTGGAAATAGGGCTGGGCAATAGGAGGAAAATATAATATCACAATATTTTTGGCTATATCACGATCTATATCACAATATGTTTAAATAACCTCCAAAAACAAATGTTATTTTCAACCATATAGTGCCTAAAATTGCACTAGTATACTCACTCAAATTGACCACTCAATATTTTTTTCTACTTTGAATACAAAAAAATCTGAACAAATTTAAACGTCTTATTTTAAACATGTTTTAACCATCAGTTGCACACAGAGGTTTTTCACAAATGACAATACTGTCACAGTAAGTCTCTCTGTGGTCAACACCAAACCTTTAACAAACAAAAGATCATAGCAACAAAAATTTACATCAAGCAAGAATTCACGAGACAAAACAAAACAGTTGAATTAAAAAGGTTCTCTTTTGTGCTTCTAACCAATAAGAATTGTAAAATAAAAAATGTGATGACCTCAAATTAGGGAAACAAATCTCTAGACAGTGACTATAAAAACAACTGACCAATAGTTTTTAAGGCATGTTTTGCAAATTACTGCGTTTGAAATCTAAACGACAGCTAGTCTCATTATCTCGCTCGTCTAAAACTCCCGCTGTCGCCATGTTTTTCCCCATCTGGTAGTATATAAACACGCATGCTCAGTGCAGTGTGCCAGGTAGAAAACCTTCCAGTTAGGAGGGGGGATTAATGATGTGTTCGCAGTGTGCGAACACTGTCTGCATTTAAACTCAGCAAATTAAATGCAGACAGTTTAACATTGCCATGGCAATTTATACTAGATGGTTACGATAAAGCCATTTTAACCATCATATGTGGAAAAACTCACGATACCATCAAGTATATTCGATATATCACCCACCCCTAACTGGAAACATGAATAAACTGATTGAAAAGCAGGACCACTGCAGGGTATTTTAGGGCTTACCTTTTTCAGTATGTCATCCAAGAGCCCCATGTTGGGTTCCTGAGCCTTAATGGTGTGTGAGAAAAAAGCGTACGTCTTCTTGGGAATGATCTTCTCCTCCGGCGGCCTCTTCACTCCAATTATCAGTGATGCATCTGAAATGTTCTCCTGAACGATAGCCCCTGCCTTCATATAGTACTGAAAGCAAAGTACGGTCTAAATGTTATGGCTCACAAACTGTTTTTAATGTGTCTTCAAGCTTGTCTGTATTTTTAGTCCCACAAACTACACATTTTATAGGTACAATATGTTTTTAGAGGAAGCGAAGATGCCTAAAAGTCACTAAATGTAAAATCACTAAATACTATCCCAAAAAGTTGCTTCTGTTTATCTGGACGTAGCATTTTCAGTGGAAGAAACGTTTCGTCACGCACCCGAGTGACTTCTTCGGTCTCAGCTGACTGCAGGTTTCCCCAACCTTATAAACAGTACCTTTGCACAATGACTGAAACTAGAACCACTGACAAACAATGAGCTGTGAGGTCAGCTTGATCATTACTATGCAAATTGTCATGACCATTGATCAACAACCACTGATCAACACCCACTGATCAATGACCATGAGTATCATTCACAGAGAGTTGGGGAATGGCTGTAAGATGGCGAAAAATGTACCCTTAGGCCCCCTCCTTGATTCAGAGATGGTCTTTCCCTTTTCACGTAAATGGCCTCCTTGACTCCGCGCTCAAACCAGCGTTCCTCCCTGTCCAGGATGTGTACATCCTCATCATTGAAAGAGTGTCCACTGGCCAGTAGGTGTAAACAGACTGCGGCCTGACGAGTTAGCTCTTCACTGTTGTGCCATCCGCTTTGCCAGAGGTTGTTTGGCTTCCGCCATGTATAGATCCTGGCAGTCCTCCTGGCACTTAACAGCGTACACTACATTACTCTGTCTGTGTCGGGGGACCCGATACTTGGGATGAACGAATTTCTGGCGCAGCGTGTTTTGGGGTTTGAAAGTCACAGAAACGTGTCACAGCTGTTCTGATACTCCTGACACATAAAGGATCACTACAGGTTTTGGCTTAGGCAGCAGTTGTCCTTCTCTCCTGGATCAGCTGGAGCTTTCTTTTGGCACCTTTCCAGCTTTTACAAAAGTCCAGCTGGGATAACTACATTTACTCAGGGCCTTCTTGATGTGATGTTCTTCTGCTTCCCTGGCCACTGTGTCTGCGGGGATGGTGTTCGCTCTATGTTGTAGTTTCCTGATGACACCCAGTTTGTGCTCCAGTGGATGATAAGAGTGAAACCTTAAATACTTAAAAGCTTGTTGGTTTATGGTACACATCAGCTTTTAGATGTCCCCCATTACTGATGGAAATCTCACAGTCTAAGAAGGCTAACCTGCCACTTTTCATATCCTCCCTGGTGAATTTGATGTGCTGTATCCACTGAGTTAATGTGATCAGTGAATTGTGGTACGTCCTGAGATATGATTTTCACCCAGGTGTGATCCACACACCTGAACCAATGACTTGGTGGTGTTCCAGGGTAGGATAACAGAGGACTCTGTTCCATTTCTTCCATGTACAAGTTGGCCACAATAGTTAAAACTGGGGAACCCATGGCACACCCATGTTTCTGCCTGTAGTAGTGATCCTTGTATGTGAAATATGTGGAATGAAGATCCAGTTCCAAGAGCAAACACACTTGGTCTGTGAACATCAAATAAAACCATCTGCCGGCATAATGACAGCTCTCATCTTCTCAACAAAATCAAAAGTGTTCTGCATGGTGTTCAGAGCTGCCTACCAACAGCTTGAGGATCAACGCCAGAAACTTTGAGACGTTACAGGTGACCGAGTTAATTATACAGACAATGGGTCTTAAAGGCAAACCCTTTTTATATTACTGATATTATTATTGATATTTATGATCAAGAAACTCACCTCACAGCTCACTGATCGTCAGTGGTGCTAATTTCAGTCATTATTGTGAGATTATTCGGTTATCATATGTTACCTTATATATGTAATCAAAGTAGTTGAATTATGATACTGCTGTAGATCATATTATGCCCCTTAATATAGAGTGTGTGATCAGTATGTAGTTTTAGTTTGCATTATACTTCTGACTTAAAAGAGTGTGAAAATCATTAGATCTATTGGATTGACCTGTATTACTCGACACTGTTGAATGTGTTACACTGTTTCTTGACATTTCATACTGCTGAATCATGAAGAGAATGTTGTGTGCAGAAGACCTTGTGCCGATAATAGAAGAGACAGACCACATTCCATACCCCCACCTTTACGGAGAGCAGAAAGACAGGGAGCCGAGGTCATAACTTAGGCGCCGTAAGAGAGAAAGAATGTGAATGTTTAGGCTTTTACGACTAGGTGGGGGCCACTAGAGGCTATAAGAAGCTGAGTAACCCGTCACCATTTTGAGACTTGCTGTGACCCTCTGCAGGCAGGTCTCCCCATCATGATGGTTCTTATGCTCTTAAGTGTTGAATTATATGGAAATAGAGTATTGTTGATTGAGCATTTATACACCGAGTATTGTCCTTCCTTCAGCCCAAAGATTAAAAGAATTGGGAGATTTTAACATTATGCAAAGGTACTGTTTATATGGTTGGGGAAACCTGCATTCAGCTGAGACTCAAGGAGTCACTTGGATGAGTGACGAAATGTTTCTCCCACTGAAAACGTTATGTCCAGATGAACAGAATCAACTTTTTGGGATTTCCTTACCTGGATGATTGAGCATGCATCAAGATATTAAATACTACATTCATAGATCTGAAAATCAAAAGAACACCACCTGAAGAAGTGAAAATTAGACAAAGTATTCCTTCTCTCACCTTCTCATGAATAGCTCTGCGGTTGGATGGCTGGACCAGGACTTTAACGCCAGCATTTGTGAGCTCTTTGACATGTCGTGGTGCCAGTGGCGCCCTCCTCTCCCAGGGATTGACATCCTCGCGACGTATAGCCATGACGGCCCTGTGGTGCTCATAGCGCCGCTGGGCCACAAGACCGGTGCACATTCCCTTACCTTGATGATGGAGGATTCGGAACATGACTTCACCTCCTCCTGCCTGAAAAAGAGAAAAGAAAAGAAAAAGACAAAACCACAGTGATTACCGCGAAATCGTTTAAGCAGAGAGAAACAGAAAGGGCAACCTGTGACAAGGCAAGGGAGAGTGTGACTGAAAGGTCAAACATTTGCTGCTGGGAGAGAAGTGACATGAGCTCACAAGGAAGCTGTTCTGACAGACCAGGAATCACATTAACATGTTATAACATGTAAATTATTTTTAACAACTACAATAATTTATTATTATTGATAATACTCACTTCAGTTTTATTTATATAGCACCAAATGCCTCAAAGTGATTTATATAATAAGGTAAAGACCCTACAATAATGCAGACAAAAACCCCAACAACCAAATAATTCTCTGAGCAAGTACTCTTGTTCTATGGCCTCACCAAACTCCTTCCACACCAGAGTTTTTGTTTCAGCTGCCAGGCATTCCCATCAAGCACTTTCTATATGTATGGGTCTATACAACCTGATCTACCTGACCTGACCTGCAATCTGGGGGTGTCCTGGTGCCAAATGTACTTATTGACCATTGTGTATGAACTAGGGATGTGCATGACTAGTCATTCATGTGACTAATCGTCACTACTGTCACTAGTTGGAACTAGGGATGGCACGATACCACCTTTTTAATTTAGATACCAATATTGTAAAGTTGGATATCTGAAAAACAAAGGAAGTGCAATATTAGCATGAAATGGTGTTTATATTCAACAAACAATTGTAGAATGGACGCTTATATACTTAAAGTTAGTGCTGGGTGATATGGAAAAAATATTTATCACGATATGAATTATTTTATATCACGATAACGATACATATCACGATATACCACCTGACCTGTGGTCATCTGTAAAGTATGCAGTCTGTAAACAGCGAGTGGAGAGGGTGCAGTCTTTGTTTTGAGTTACTGTAAAGCATGTCGCAAATCCGGGTGCATGTAAAGCAGCACCATGTTGCAAAACAACAAGACAGAGTTTCTTTGCGAAAAATGTCATTTTTTTTATACTTTATTTTCTCTTGCATGAAGTTAAGAGTATGTATAGTGAGAAGACAACATTAATATATTTGCACAGGCTATTTAACCCTTTAAGACCTACCATAGAACCAAGTCCGCCAGAGCTTATCTTTACATTTATTTATTTTGAGTGTCTTCATAGTTTTATTTTTGAGATACACAAATTTTTATATACTACAGGAAAAATGAAAATAAATAAATGCAAATTTGCAAAAACACAGCATGTGCATCAAAATAAACTATTTACAGCAGTGTAATTTGACTTCTAAGCATCCCAGAAATAATACAGAAGAACATAAAGTCAAACATGACTTTTAAAAACACCAACATAGGCTTTGAAGCTTAAAAAACTACATTTTCCGCGAAAATGACGTCACTTCCGGTTTCGGACATGTAATGGCGGACATGCGTTCGCGCTGAGTTATATTCCAATGTAGGAAGTGTTATGAACAGCTGATCGGATCGGCAAAGCCTGTTTCTGGAATATTATGTTTTTGTTGCTGCAAGTCTGGAATATTATGTTTTTGTTGCTGCAAGTCTGGAATATTATGTTTTTGTTGCTGGAAGTGCTTTTTATGCAATTTTTGCAAAGCTATATGTGGAAGGAAATCGTGACCTAGGGCAAGCTAATGGAATAAGATGTAAGTACAACTCCGGTTTCATATGCAAAAAAAACATTATTGCGCTACCTTACGTGGTTACAGTTCTACAGGGATTTAAAAATAGTTAGGGAAAACGGAGTTTGCCTGCTCCGACCGGTTTTAAAGGGTTAATGATATATTTTATGTAATAATTTGTAAAATTCGGGTTAGAAACGATAGAAACGATAGAAGACAAATGGCACGATAGACACTTTTCTATCGTCCACACGATATATATCGTCATATCGCCCAGCACTACTTAAAGCCATCACATTTTACATTTATTAAGTTTATTTATTAAGTTAAATTGTTTTTCTTGTTTTTCTGTTTTGAGTACAATTTAAATTCATTCATGCATTCAATATTGGAGAATGTGATTAATGGTTTCAAATGCCTTTGTTTAGACAGTTTTTGGCCATTACATACTCCACAAATTTAACTTGATATCTGAGTGTTTTTCAACTTTACGCTAGTTGGTTAGTCTAATTTATTTTCCTTGTTTAGCACACTAAGAAATTAGTCACCAGGAACATCCCTATTTTGAATGTAGTGTTCAACATGGACTTGCACATAAGTCCAATAACAAAACTCCACTCAGCTTAAGCTTAGGTAGAGCTCAGGCAGGTCGTTTCGCCCGATTACACCCAGCTGGCTCTTAACGTTGTTGACCACGTCAGTGTTGAAGTCTCCCAGTAGGACAAGGGTGTCAGCAAGTTGGAGCGCCCTCAAACGCCCCAGCAAGTGACTCCAAGAAGGCTGGGTATTCTAAACTGTTCAGTCAGTCTTCCCTTTGGGTAAGGGAAGCAACCCTCTCATCCACAATGAGAACCTCAGTGTACTGGCAGCAAATTGATGGGATACAAGAATACCCACCCATGGGTATTCTGGAGTTGCCTCTCACCGAGGGCAGACTGAAACAGAGCCCAGTCCCTCTTCATTACAATGGTTCCAGAGCCAAAGCCATGCGTCGAGGTGAGCCGAACTATATCTAGCCAGTATCTCGCAATCTCATGCACTAGTACAGACTCCTTCCTAGGGCTGTTCGATATAACGATATATATCGGATGACGATATAAAAACGTCTATCGTTTCATTTTACGCTATCGTTTGTTTCGTGGTGTCGCAAAATAAACTGTTTACGGCAATATTTTTTCATTATTTTGATGGTCACTGTAGCTGCTATATGAATTTCTTAAAGTTCTCTCTTTCTCTTATATTTAATATAACCACACTACAGACGGACAAGCACTTGTTTTTATGCGTTGTCGTTAGCAACAACGACGGTAAAACCACCTCGTGTCCGCTTGTTTATTTTCCACATAAACCTTTCACAATAAAGCTCAAGATCCTGTTGAGACTTTTCAAAATAAACTGAATCACGTGAAAGATGCAGAGTATTTACGGATGAGAAGCAAAAAAGAGCCGTCAGCTGCTAAAAAATAAACCTTAGACTCAAACGTTAGAACAGGCTTTTCCCCGCAGCACGCCGTGTAATAAATACTCACAAAGAAAACGGCGGCCGTTACAACCTATGTCTAAAAATGTATCGTTTCATGCATCTGTTAAAACACTCGACTCCAGGTACGCGACGCCCAGCTGGAAACACTTCATGCAAGTCGAGCTGCCCAAGATTCACAGAATTTACAGAAAATGTTACATTTTTGTGATTTATATCGCTATCGGACGATAGATGTCTTAATATCGGGATATGAGATTTTGGTCATATCGCACAGCCCTACTCCTTCCCCCACCAGCAAGATAATGTTCCGATATCCAGCCCTGATAGCCAGGGACTGGACCGCCAGTTTCCAACAATGGTGGCAGCTACTTAGTTTTAATATTTCTCTTTCTGAGTCAGAAAATAAACTTTTAAGATATTTTCAGGCGAGAATGTAGCTGTGTAAACTTCACATATCTGCTCGATTTATCAAGACATCACATATTTGCAAAAGTGCTCTGACGTTTTCTGATTAAATAGAAATGTGAGATGGTCGAGAATGTACTCCAATTTCCTGCTATATTTGAGGAAGCAAGGAGCAGACGGCTGAGTTTATTAAACTCAACCGAGACAATCTACAAATTTCATTAAAAGTTTAATAAACTATCATCTTGTCTTTACTTTTAGCTAGCACATACCTTAAACACTTCAAGTTGTAAGCTAATGATAGTTATATAAGAGCAGATGCATGCTGGTGCAATAAGCTTTATGTTTTAAGTCCATTGGATGCATGATCTGATTGGTCAACTAATCACAAAAATAATCGGTGACTGGTCGACTATCAAAATAATCATTTGTGGCAGTCCTACATCCATGTACATACTGGAAATGAGAGCCTCAACACGGCATTTAACCTTTCATTAGAGTCTACTGGCGTGATTCAAAATGCAAAAGAACCCACTAATCACTTTAGACACACTCTAGATCTTGTCCTGACATTTGGCATAGAAACTGATCATTTAACGCCATTTCCTGAAAACCCTCTTTTGTCTATCCATTTCTTACTAACATTTACATTTACAATAATGGATTACACCAAAATGGAATAGATTACATCACAGCAGATGTCTTTCTGAATGCGCTGTAACCAAGTTTAAGGATATAATTAATCCACTGTTATCTTCTTCAATGCGGAAAAAATTGTAGAGCAGCTACCTGAAGCTACTTCCACAGAGGTTGATTATCTTGTTATTATTTTTACTTCTTCACTGCATACAACTCTAGATACTGTAGCTCCTCTGAAAAAGAAACCTTCACATCAGAAGTACTTGACTCCCTGGTGTAACTCACAAAAACGCACCTTAAACCAGAGACCTTGTAAGCATGAGACGAAATGGCGTCTCACCAGTAAGGCTGCAGCTAAAAGTTATTTTGGTAGTTGACTAGTCTGCCAGATTTTTTGTGATTAGTCAGTGATTATTTCAATAACTCTTATCTCCGCGTCCTCTGGGCAAATCTGTTCTAGTTTCCAGTACCTCACCTGCTTAAGTCTGCCCACCTGTTAATATCACCCAATTGTCTTGTTCCACAGCAAATTAAAATAATGACCTAGGAAATCAATTTGAAAAAAAAAATCAAATGTATTTTTAACATTATTCAATAAGACCGTCAGAATAAAAATGAAATAAATAAAAATATTAAGTAATACAAATTAGAATACTAGTAGTATTTAAACAAACAAAACATTACTTTTTTTAACCACTCAGTGGAACAAACCACATTTAATATTGTTACCTGCGTTTTGTTATCTCTAGTAACTCTCCATTGAATCTCGGGCTTCAGTGCCTTATTGTTGTGAGTACTCTACATTAAGGCAAAAGGTTGGTGATCAATTAAAATGATTATACCTCACAAAATTTTAAAACGATTAATTGGCATGGTTTTGTCCTGTATTATTTTTGATATAACTGTCATTTCCCATGGGCCATGCCCAAGTCAGAGCAAGGCTAAACAACACCTCAGTGCATTTGCCAGACACTTTAGAAATGCTCCTGACAACGTAAAAATAACTCAATTGGATGCTTCTGTTAAGTGAGCCTTAATTACCACGGCATATCAAGTACATTACACTACTTTGTGATCGATAAGCTTGTTGAATACCACATTATTAACAATCACTGTCAAAAATCTAACAACACAGACACAGCAGTAAAATCAGTAAACATATAAGTGGACCTCTGCGTTGATTTTAGCTAGCAGTGTGGCTTTAATCGACACTGTCTGTTACCACATGGGTCAGTTCTGTTCAACACGCTTAACATTTCAAGCGCTCGATAATAGGCTAGACGTGCTGCAGCTACTCGAACCCACCTTACTGACTGGTTTCTTTACACCACAACGGGTCCAGGCGATGAAATTTGGCGACTGTTCACCGAAAACAGTGGAGGTGAGAAGACATTCAACTTTACGCAGACACTACTTCGCACGCGCACAGCCTGAACCAAGCTACTTCCGGTCACTATTTCAAAATAAAAGTAAAAATTAAAACCTCACGTAAGCAAAATTCTCCGTACCTACCTACATGCAATGTGATACGTAATATAATCTAACGTAGGGAAACCGGCAGAGGTAGAGGTCCTACAGGGTATGACCGTTAGTGTTACGAATGCGTACGTGCGTAAAATATGTAAGCTAACATGCGTAAAAATTACAAATATTATTTTTGTGCAGCGTTTGAGGACTCACAAATGCGTGGTATAACCCACAAGTACGAAGCAACTTAATCACACGTAAACCCATTTTATGAATGCGTTCATTCAAACCTGGATAAATAGTTATTATTTACACACGACTTATTAAGTTCAGCTTCTCGAATACGCTAAATTTCTCTTTTAAAAACTCTTCTTTGCATGCAAACGTCTAAAACTACACGTAACATCCATCTTGCTCTCTTAAAAAACCTTAAATAAGTGTGCACCAATCGCCTGACACGCACAAGTCACGTCTCACGCCCATGTGGGGTTTCGAGGCACTGCCAGCTTCGTACATATCCACAAATATAAGCTGCGTTCAACCTCCAGTGTAAAACTGGGACATCTGGGCTTTCACTGTTTTTTCTGCATGGTTTTTAAATGAAGCGTTCCTTTTTTTAAATAAACAGAACAGCTTGTCACCCCTCTACCAGAAAACGTAGTTTTAACAATTAGGCTTTACACAGTAGCCTCTGAAGGGTTAAATATGTTTTAAATAATTCGCTACTACATCCTGAAGTATTCAGGATTAGTCATTAAGCTAATTGTGGCTCTAGCTCGGGAGGTTGAGCAGATCGTCTACTAATCAGGATTCAATGCCTGCTCCAGTTTACATGCCTGTAGTATCTAGATACTAACCCCAAGGTATCCCTGATACGTCCATCCAAGTAGGTGTTTGAATATTAGATAGAAAGCACTTATGCAGAAAAAAGTTCTGCGCATGAATGGGTGAATGAGGCAGTTTGTTCGAAGTGCTTTGAGTGCTCGGGTAGAGTAGAAAAGTGCTATATAAGAACCAGTCAATTTATTATCAGAGAATGGTAATATTAACAGCAAAGTGTTATTCCACATTACATGGATTATAACTATATTGAAAATATACAGAGATTAGTTAGTATATACTCATTCCAGATGGTGTTCCATCTGCAGCTGTACACTGCCTGATTTTTCACAACAGGCCACTGTGTAGCATCTATAATTGTTAAAACTATTAATTTTTGTAGTAGAGGGGTTTTGGGGTGGTTGTTTTGTTTCTTTTTTTAAAAAATTGAGGAGTACAGAGAAGAGTTTTGCATAGGGACATGGACGCAGGTTACATTTGTGGATCTGTGCAAAGCTGGCAGTGTGAAATTTACCTCAAAACCCCATGTGGGCATGAGATGTGATCTATACTCGTGAGGGATCAGGCACTTGCTGTACACGCATTTAAGGTTTTAATGAGCAAGAGGTATGTTACCAGCGGTGGATCCACAGAAATTTTCTTAGAGTGACACGAGGTTGGCACAGATATCAAATGGGGTTGCCAAATCAAAGCCGTTTCTTTACACATATGCAGGGTTTACATTCTGTAATATGCATTATGCATTGTTAAAATACATCAAATGCAGCAAGTACACACGTTTCACAGCTAAAGACAATTTTTTTTCAAAAAGTTTATAATTAGACCAGGGCTTTCATGATGCATTTATGATTGCATTGTGTTTTTGTTACCTCTCTCGTGAAGCACTTTGTGACGTCTCTGTGTGAAATGTGCTATATAAATAAACTTTTACTTAAACATAGTCTGTAACTTTCTTACTTTTTTTAGCACAACCTCACATGTCTGAATTTCCAGTTATTTTTTAATTGACGTACTGTATTAACACAGTTGATCTAAAATCACGCAAAAAACATAAAATCTGAGTAGGGAAAAAGTTTTTTTTTAACTGTAAAAACCACAAACATGTTTAGTGAATAATTTTCATAATTTGAAATGTAAATATAAATTTTAAAAACTTTACAAATTTTGTAAACAATAAAGTTAGATACAACTATTTACCTAAAAATGCAGCCAATGCCTCTGGCATTTTTTGTACAACCATTTAAAACTAATGAACTACTAAAACTAAAATTACAGAAAAAGTAGGTGTCACAATAAGATGCCACAAAAATTATTTGTCCCACTCCAAAAAAAAGTTTGTCCGCCACAAGACAGAGGGGAAACTTCCCTGGCCTAAACCCTGCAGCCCTGACAACAGGAGGTGTATCTCTCATCCTTTTTCCCACCTGGAGACAGTGATTACATTACAATCTGCCTTTTGTGACATTTTAGCAGCAACTGTGCAGCAACATTCACTAGTACTCTCATTATTCTGGAGAAACCAAAACAAACAACCACACTACACACTAACTAAACATCACAAATCTCTCTCGTCTCAAACTCACTGTTGATCTCTCCGCAATCACTCCCAAAACTTTCCCTACATCCTAAACAAATGCCATGTATTGCCATATAATTGTTTTGATTGGTCAGCATGATACATTTCTCTGCCAATAGGAAATGGGAGGCACTGTTTTTCTTGGTTTATTTTTGCGTTGTCCTTAGAAAATGCCGTTTTTAACGTTTTTTCCCCCCACACCAAATATGTTTTTTTTTAATCATAACTCTGATTTTAAATGCATATCAATAAAATTTAAAAAAGGGTATATAGAGTTTGAAGTCCTAACTTTCAACACAAGTTGGCTGCAGCTTGTTGCTATGTCAGCTTACATCGGTCATGTGATTTGGAGGCGCCAACCCCTCTGTCGACCTCAGAGGGTTAATAACACTCACCTTTATTCCATTTCCAGACTGTGTTGAAATCTAAAACACAGATGAGCTCCGGCACGATCATAGTGGGTTGCTACTGACAACAAAAAATAAAGCTGTTCCACGCTATGGGCTGAACCATTTTTTAATGGGTGAGAGGGGTTAACACAATGCAATATATTCAGTTTTAGAATTTACATTCAATGCTAATTGTAGCTCAAAGTGTTAATACTAGCTTATAAACAACATTGTCGTTTGCAAAACTAGGGTGGCACTAGGGGTGGCAAGAGATTATTTAGGGTGGCACATGCTACCCCATACTACTACAGTAGATCCGCCCCTGGATGTCACCTGTAGTACATAAATCAGTCGTATCGTACGCAATCGTAACACGTTGTTTTCTGGCTGTTGAGCAGCCAGTCTACTCTCCTCTACTCTCTCTGTTTTTTTGTTTTGTTTTCGACATGACTGGACTGGTAATCTTCCATAACAGGCATTTGCCCGGAGGACCGACAGGTCAATTAAACGGCGGCTGCGCACGTACAAGCACTGTCAGCAGCCTATTCGTTCGTTTTCTGAAACTGTATTGCCCAATCAAATCTGTTAACGCAACAGGATCCACCCCTACCTTCAATGTAGGCTCATGCAACTTGTAGAACAAAGTTTAGTTTGGAAAAAGTGGCGAAAATGAGAAGGTAAAAGGCGAAGAGAGGAAAAGAAACTAAAAACAAATGCAGCAAAACGTGTCAAATTCACCTACATGTTAGCTGTCGAGCCTGCTGCAGCTGTACTGTCAACAGTAATACCAGCAACAACCAGTAAAAAGCCCTCGCAGTCACAGGAAGTTGCTGTTGCTAGCACTATGGAAAAATGCAGAAGCAGGGACGGGAATCCCAACAACAGATGGAGAAGAGTGAAATTAACGCTGTAAGAAAATAGAGGGAGGGTTCACTTATAAACTGCTGTAAGAGGCAGAAGCTATACAAATGACTTTTCGTAAAAGCCACCCATTAATATCTTCCTTCGGCTCATATGGAAGATGGAAATCCTTCTATCAATTAATTTAGAGACAGCCTTCTGCTGCGCGCATCACATGGAGACGACAGAACAAAAAGATAATAGCGAAGGGTGTGTTCCAAAAGTATTGCAAGCTCTTTCCAAATATCAATAGTGGATCAATCAAACAATGTCTATCCTCTACGGTCTGTGTGTAGTACTGCTGAATGGTTCAACATTAATAATTATATATTTTGGTTATTTTTTGCAAATGAAAAAAAAAAATACCTCAAAATACACTATCAAAAATGTCTGAACTTTTTTTGTTGACTAACATGTTAAACCCTTTTTTTAGCCCATGACACATTTAAATAACAGAAGCTAACCCAAAGAATGCTTTAGAGACAGACACATTTATAGTCCAGGTCTCCAAAATACCGGGTTTCAAAATACATGAAAAATATGTAAAGTGTTTTTTTGTTGTATTTACTAATTATTGTGAAAATCACAGGGGTTTAGTAGTTATTAAAAAGTGTTCAGCATATTTGCAAATTGAAGATGATTCGTCTCATGACTCACTGCTCTCCCTTAGATAAACTGCCTTTATACGGTAAAAGTATTGATATTGGCAATACTGGCACTGTATTTACTTGGTATCCGATCAATACCAAAATCTGTTTCCTTGATCTCGATTACGTTTTCATCTATGTCAAAGAAAAGTTGGTAGAAAACATGATAAGAAGTTAGGAAAAGAGAAGAGCGGTGGTCTACGAATTCAAATGGCTTTTCAGTAGTCTACTAACAGTGTGACACTGATATGCTGAAATAAGCTCATTTTGAAGGTATAGTACAAAATATGCATTCACCACAAAAATTTCTTAAATGCTGACCATAAGAACATAAACATCTGTGAAACAATATTTCTTCAATACAAAGGTTGAATTTAGGTCCAGATTTCCTAAAGTCTGCAGTAACATCAATCCTTCTTTTGATGTTAAAATCTTCTGGATTTACTAATGTGGCACGGTGTCACTTTTGAGACTGAAAGTGAACAGTGCAGAGTATTTTGGGGGCTGGCCTTTTGGTATATGTATTTGTAAAAGTTTCACTTTCAGGAGGAGAATATTTAAATGAGTCACACAAATGTCAATTAAAAACTTGGTGACACACAAGTTCCTGCAAATTGCACTAATCTAACAAAAAATCTTTTGCCTGTTGTGGTTGTGCTAGGTGCTATTAAGAGTGGGTATTTCTAAGAGGGGAGGTATGAAAATATGGAGCCACAACAGCGACACTTGATTGAGGTACTGAAATTACTGAAAAACATTGAAAAATAAGACCCGAAACTGATGGGGGGAGGGGGTGGGATTGTTTACAGCAACTGGTCTTTTACATTTAGAGCGTTTCTTTTGTTTCTTTTTATGTTTACATTTTTTTTTCTTTTTCTCTTTGGGTTGTAATTTTGCATTAGATAGCTGATTTACCTGCAATGCTCTTTCCACCTAGGAGTTAATGTCCACCAGTACTGTCGCTGCACAGGCTTCAAAAAGGTGCTAACACAAAGTGTTCAGCAGCTAAACATTAGATCCTGTGCAGATTGATGAACAAGCACAAGCATAAGGAAAATCAACTATTACTTACAAGATTTGAGGTTACATCTATTTAAAAAGCTGCTTGTGTGTGGAGAATTTTTCCTCTTTGCAAACCCAGCTGTAAGCTGAAGTAAGACTTGGGTCTTGTGCTTGTTAATGAATCTGGACTTTGCTGTCCTGATCTTTGGCTGCTGAATACTTTGCATTAGCACCTTTACAAAACTACTAGGGATAAGAGAATCACAGAAAAGTCAGCTATCTATCGCAACTTGGTTGCTCTTGCAGCTGTCAGCCAACCACAGATGCAACTAATAAGCTAGTTAGAAGTGAACTTTTTTAAACTAGTCCTGCTCCAAGAAAGCGTCGCTCAGACCCTAACATACAAACCAAAACAGTGACACAAGATTGAAACTGAAAAGCAGAAAAAAAAGGAAAAAATTAAATAGGAAAAAAACTGTAAATGTTAAAGAACAGTTAGTGTAAACAAATGTTATTTCAAACAAAAAGCACAACTTTTTTTTATTTAATGACAATATTTCATTTTTCAGTTTCATCTTTTATTTTCCAGTGCCATTTTTTTTAATACCAATGGGGTTTTTTCAGTTTCAGTTTTTACCTTTCATTGCCTTTTTACATATATGTTCCAAGTATTTAATTCCTTTACAACTCCAGTCTGGGAAGTTTTATTGTTTATTATCATATTATTGTTCCGTAGTATGTCAGGGTTGTTCCAAATTGGGGGTTTGCACGGGATTAATAAAGACTCAGTTATTTTTAGAAACTCCTACCATGCTGTCAGAGAAGAGCTGATATTGATGCTTTTAAAGCATACATGTCGCTTGATGTTTGCGCTAATAAATGGTAGGTCTGAAATCTCTATATTATTGAATAGTGCCTGTTCTGTGTCTAGCCAGGGCTCATCTAACCGTCCATGCATGGATGGTTTTTGTCAGTGACAAAAATATTTTTGAGCCCCTGAAACAAGACTGAGGTAGTAGTTACAGGAAGAGGGTGATAGATTTTCTAACGCAGTTAGGACAAGACTGCTATTGACCAGACATTGTACCACAGGCTATACCCAGGGGATGCTACATCAAATCTGTATGGTTTACTGAAGATACATAAACAGAGTGTACCTTTAAGACCCATTGTCTGTATGATCAACTCGGTCACCTATAACATCTCAAAGCTTCTTGCCTCACCGAGTGTGTTTGCTCTCTGAACTGTGTCTTCATTCTACATATTTAACATATAAGAAACAGTACTACAGGCAGAAACACGAGAGTGCCTAAGTTTCCTTGTTTCACCCACTGTGGCCAACTTTTACACTGAGGCAGTGGAAAAGAGGCCTCTGTTATCCTACCCTGGAACAACAACAAGTGATTGGTTCAGGTATTTTGATGACACCTGAGTGAAAATCAGATCTCAGGATGTACCTCAATTCCCTGATCACATTATCTCGGTGGACCAACACATCAGATTCACCAGGGAGGATATGAAAAATGACAGGCTAGCCATCTTAGATTATGAGATTTCCATCAGTAATGGGGGGACATTTAAAAGCTGATGTGCACCATAAACTAAAGCATACGGATCAGTTTAAGGTTTTACTCTCATCATCCACTGGAGCACAAACTGGGTGTCATCAGGACGCTACAACACAGAGCGAACACTAGTCCCACAGACACAGCAGCCAAGAAAGCAGAAAAACACTATATCAAGAAGGCCCTAAGTAAATGTGGTTAAACCATCTGGACATTTGTCAAGGCTAGGAAGGCACCTAAAAAATGCTCCAGGCAATCTAGAAGAGAAGAAGAACAACTGCTACCTAAGCAAAAGTTGCTGTAGATCCTAGTTGTGTAGGTCAGTGAGTCAGTGTTTTGCTTGCCATACAACTTAATGTCATCCACGTAGAGGAGGTGGCTGAAAATTGCTCCATTCTGTAGTTGGTATCTTTAGCCAGGCTTGTTGATGATTTGACTGAGGGGATTCAGGCTTATGCAGAACAGCATTTCCCTGGTATATCTCACAC
Organism: Oreochromis niloticus; assembly: GCF_001858045.2. Taxonomy (NCBI): domain Eukaryota; kingdom Metazoa; phylum Chordata; class Actinopteri; order Cichliformes; family Cichlidae; genus Oreochromis; species Oreochromis niloticus. Next base: position 38,469,478 of record NC_031972.2, on the reverse strand, counting down.
TTGATGGTAACTTGTGCTACTGGCTTGAAGTTGGCCTCTAGTGTTCTTTTCCACTTCCCCCACAACCTAAGAGGCTGATGAAGGCTCTTAGGATCCTGTCGATGTTGTACAGTTCTAGGCATTCCAGGATCCATGCATCAAGCATTGAGTCATAGGCATTCTAGGGCAGTACGTAGAGTTGTCGCCCCATGATCGGAAGGTCGGGGGTTCGAATCCACTGAACGACTACTCTTGAGGAAGGTACTGTCCCTACACACTGCTCCCCGGGCGCCTGCTTAGTGGCTGCCCACTGCTTCACTGAGTGAATGGGTCAAATGCAGAGGAAAACCAAGTAATTTCCCCACGGGGATCAATAAAGTATACATTATTATTCTTGTAGTCAATCCAGGCGGTGCACAGGTTAGTCAGTCTAGTCTTAGAGTCTCAAGTGACTGTTCTATACCAGTAGCCCCTCTGATGTTTCTGCCAGTTCCTTTCTGGGCCCTGCTTGTATATTTAGTCATGTGCCTATTCCTCTTAGCTGCTATAATATCTGACAGGTGCTTCCATGTTGTGCTGAGGCAGGTTATTGACCCGTAGTTGAATGAAACTGATGTGTGGTTCTGGGGATCCTTGGAGATAAAATTATCAGGCTTTCAGTTATCCATTCTTTCTTGGATGTCTGCAACTGTGTTGGTTACTGGAGCCTGTTCAGCCTAGTTCTTAGATCCCCTATCCACTGACCATTGCTGTTAAGTGCTGCCTCCTCATGCCATATGCTCTTCCAGGTGGGGCTGTTCTTATATTGTTCTCCTACCACAGAGAGTACATCTTAGTTGTTTCAGTGGAGAATATCTGGTTTATTCTTCACTTCTATTCTCTTGGTATACCTCTTCAGGTAGCTAGCCAAGGTTTTGAGTCTTTCCTTGGCAGTTTCTAAGAACTTGAGTACAGACAGCTTTTTGACTTCTTAGGGACTCCTTTCTTCATCACACCTTTCTACACTTCCAATAGTTGGCTAACTTGCCTTGACTTTGGCCTATAGTCTCTTTCTCCAATGGGGGTCCTGCTCCTTGTGGCTGTGGTTGATCTTATAGCTCAATTCTTGTCAGTGTTTCCTAGTTTTCCTCAACACCTGGCACAGACCTTGTTAATCTGAGCAATGTCCAAGCTAGACATCTGACATCAGTTATACATCTCTTGCTCATAGTCTGAGGTAGGCGTGGGTAGCATGGCAGGCCTAGGCTTGAGCCCTTACCGGATGCATCACTTATTTGGTATTCATACAAACTACTACTATTTTGATTTGCTGCATTGAAATTTCAGCAAATTTTAAATTTCAAGTAGGATCAGCTGGATGGCTCCCAGCCTCAGTTGGGTGATGGGTCTATGTGGCAGGGCACGGACTACGGTGCCCGTTAAGGGGAGGCGGATGCACCCGAGCGGCATCTGCAATCATGCCTCGCCGGCTTTAAAATCTGTACTGGGCCCTAAGATTGTATTGTTGTTGGTGTGTATGTGTGGCTGCAAGCTGCAAAGCTGCAGCCAGTGTTGAAACAGCAGCTGGAAGGTAGATACTAAAAAGCATAAATGTGTGGACGGGTCTGCCATGTAGTTTTTACGGCTAGTTTTTAGCATCACTCTGAGACAGCATGTTTCTAATTTTAAAAGATTTTTAAAAGATTAGATTAGATTTTAAAAGATTAGAGAAGATAACCCCTCTTATAACACATACTGACCAAACTGGTTTCATAAAAGTCATCAACTCATCAACAAATACAGATAGATTACTTAATATGATAGACTATTCATGCATTAAAAACATTAAAACTACAATAAAAAATTAAAACTACAAAACTACAAACTACTAGATGCAGAAAAAGCATTTGATAGAGTTTACTGGAAATTTTTATTTGCATCTTTACACAAATTTGTTTTTGGAAACTCTTTCAAAAAATATTATATAATTCCCCAACAGCCAGTGTCAGGACAAATGACCAAACATCCTCCAGCTTCTGTCTCCAGAGGGGTACCAGGCAGAGATGCCCACTCTCCCCTTTACTGTTTGCAATTTTTATCAAAGCACTAACAGCAGCAGCAATTAGACAGGCTACAGTAATTAAGGCCATACAATGCAAGAATGTAGAACATAAAATTAGTCTTTATGCAGATGATGTGTTGCTTTTTCTCTAGCATTCCCAAACCACTTTCTCTGAGGTAATTACATTAATTAATTAAGTCATAAATTAACTCTTTTTCAAGAGTTTCAGATTATTTGATAAACTGGTTAAAATCTACAGATCTTCCAATTAATTGCTCCTTCCATAATCATTCTAACTCACTGCAATCTGGAAATATTAAAAATGTATGTATTAATGTCCAAAGACATCCAGTTAGTGGGGTTAGGTTAATTGGAAACTCCAAATTGCCCATAAGTGTGAATGCGGGAGTGAATGTGAGCTCGAATGGTTGTCTATGTCTACGTGTTAGCCCTGCGACAGACTGGCGACCTGTCCACGCCTCTCGCCCTAAGACAGCTGGGATAGACTCCAGCAACCCCCTTGACCCTGAAAAGGATAAGCGGATGGATGGATGGATGGATGTATTAATGTTTCTCCTTAGCTTGCAGTTTTAACTAAATTAAACCACATCCCACTTCAAAAAAAAGGGAAAAAAGTAGAATACGATCTGGCTAGTCTCTACCCATATCACTCATGGGAAGGGCCGCTTCAATAAAAATGATGGTCTTGCCAAGAATCTATTATTTTTTCTCAATTATCCAAAGTAAACCATCACAAGACTGTTTTACATCTGTGGAATCATCTATTTCTAGATTCCTTTGGAAAGATAAACCTTAGCTTAAAAGCATTACAAAGGACCAAGGATAAAGGAGGACTAGATTTGCCTAACTTTCACCGTTACTTCTTAGCCAACATGCTTTAACCTCCTAGGACCTGCCGTCCACATATGTGGACATCACATTTTTGGTTATTTAGACCAAAATACTCAATTTTGCTCTACATGGGCCTGATATCCACTTACGAGGACATTATACTGCTACTGTTCTATCAAAATTTTAAATGAATATCCTCATTTGTGGCTCTCATTTTTCTTAAAAACAAAAATAAGGTAAAAAAAATAAAATAAATCTGGAAATTCTTTGTTTTTACATTCATCAGGCCCCAATATGCCCAAATATCAAAGAGAAATTAAAAATGCATGTCGTGGAAGAGTTCGGGTCTTAGGAGGATAATACATCTCAGGATGGTTAAAACATCTCAGGTCTCAAATTAGCCCTGGCTTGACATAGAACAGGCACTGTGTAATAATATAGAGCAGTGGTTCTCAAATTTTTCACAATGAGTACCACTTCATAAAATATGTGGCTCTTGAAGTACCACCCTTATGACCGACAATAAAGTACAGTAGTATAGGCCTATTTAACACCACATACAGTTTACACGAGACAATTTTATTTCTTATATGAATGTTATTTATTTTAACTGTCATAAACAAGATGTGACAAGTGATGATAATAACAACTGTACTGTATTAAAACATTCACAGTAGGTTGGATATCCAATCTTTAAATGATGACGTTATGAATCCCGCTTCCAGGTCCAAACTACTCTGTGTTTATTAAGGCTGTTGTGTTTTTAACAGTTTTAATGCTTTGTATCTTGTTCTATTTAATCTAAAATAACCCCCAAAAAGTCAGTGATCACTGTCGGCCTCTCTCGGTTTTTATCATCACTATTCATTTTAAAGCTCAGTTTTTAAAAACATACAATGTAACTACAGCCCAGCCCATCCAGCAGTATATTAATAACTAACCTTATATTGCAGTTGTTCTCCTTATTGAAGTTTGGTCTATTTACAGCATCCTGCCACGCAGTTGCATTTGTCCATAACCATCGGGAACCCTCACGTTAACTTGGAAAAAGAGTGAAAAAAAAGTTAGGGTTCATCCTTCAACTTCAGTGTGTTTATATTATACTAACAATGGCTGTGTAGCTAGCCACCACACAGCACATCGTTATATACCAGCTAGCCCAACTTCAGTAATCCTACAAACGTCACTGCTGTTTAGTTTTCTGTCTTCATTTATGTTGGAAGTGATAGCAGAGCTGTACGTTTGAATTTTTGCTGTGGTGGTTATCTTGCCGGATTTTTGGCTTCACGACCCTCCTTCATGGTTTGTGCACATTGACGCTCAGTTTGCTCTTTGTGGCGTTTCAGCCGACGACACGAAATACTATGGGCTCAAATTGTGATCATAAATATTTTGTACTTGTAAATCAGGATTTGTATGTGTAAAAAGAATTTGTGTGTGTGTGTAAAAAAGATTTGTGTGTGGACTTGGCCAAAAAATACCTGTGAAACTCTGCACTCAAGTTTCAAGTTACAAGTATGAATTTTGACCCTATTTTTCTTCCTTTCATCTGATTGGCCAATGTCATGTCAATCACAAATTTAACTATCCAATCAGAGAACAGATGGGTTTGGCTATTGGAGGGGTGCTTTATGGAGCTTCAGGTCCTTGAAAGGAATAAATGCCCTTTTATATGCCAGCCCAGCGTTTTCCTTCATCACCACAAAGGAAAACAGTCTGTGGTGGGCTGAGTTTTGTGATTTTTGTGTCACAGGTTTACGTGCTTAATACAGGGACCTCCAGAGCCTTTTCAACAGTGCTGCGGACCTCGGGGGAGGGGGGGTATTATGGAAATGACAGTCTTCAATAGTGGGGATAGTTACAAAGCTTTCTTCGTTATGAATTAGCATACATGTTTTTATTGAACATTTGAAGAACCAGCAAAAAAAACAAACTCTTGTAGAGGTCAGAGAAAAGTCAGAGATAGAAACGACAAGGAGCAGGTACATCTGGTACAGGTAGAGCTGCTGCAAAAACCCACAGAGCTCAGCAGCCAGCGTAACAAATTCTGGATCCTTGGCTTTTAGTTAGCATTAGCAGCACATGCTGCGTCCGATGTGAAAGGACCTTTATGCTGCGCACTGTGACTCACAGCAAAAGTCAGCCCTGACTTTGTGTTAAACTAATCCTAAAGTAATAATGATATTTCTAACCACTGATATACCACAACTTTATCCTTTCAACAGCTACTGAAAGTTAGGGGACCTAGCTTCTAGCGGATATTTATATAAGCTGTGTCCCAAAACATCGGCTGCATCCTTCGGAGGACCCGGCCTTCGCGGTCTACGTGGGCCGGGTCCTTCGAAGACCGAGAAGGCCCGAAGTGCGAGGCTGTGAAATGGGACGGTCTAGCCTTCAGATTTGCGTCACCGCTGTGTCGGTGGAGTTTAATAAACTTGGCCGTCTGCTCCTTGCTATCTAATGTATAACAGGACACTGGCGTCAATTCTCGACCGTCTCACACTTCTGTTTAATCAGTTTTCTGTTTCACGTTTATTCAACTGTGTGAAAATCCTGGAGGAACCCACCCGATGGATTAATAAAGTTTTTTTTAATCTAATAATCTAATAACTTTGATCTCAGCCAAACCAATTTACTCCGATAACAGCGTATGTCCCCCCCCTCAGCCAACGTGGATGCAGCCTGTGACTCTCTCCACTCTGTGGTCAGCAGACTGCAAACACAATCTCCGAGAGCCCTTCTCATAATATCAGGGGACTTTAATCATGTCTCACTGAACTCCACACTGCCCACCTTCACCCAGTATGTGACCTGCCCAACCAGAGACAATAAAATACTGAACTTACTGTATGCCAATGCAGAAGAGGCATACAGTTCATCACCTCTCCCTCCACTGGGCAGATCTGATCATAACCTGGTGCACCTTGTCCCTGTGTATGAGCCCTTAGTGCGCAGGGAGCCACCAGCCACCCGCACAGTGCAGAGATGGTCGGAGGAGAGCGAGGAGGCTCTTAAGGATTGTTTTGAGTCGACTGTGTGGGAGGTGATCTGTGACGACCTCGGAGAGGACATGGACAGCCTTACTACATGCATTACTGACTATATTAATTTCTGTGTGGATAACACCGTACCTACCAGGACTGTACGGTGTTTCTCCAACAACAAACCTTGGATTACCTCAGAAATTAAAGCTGTCCTCAAGCAGAAGAGGAGGGCCTTCAAATCCAAAGACAAAGAGGAGTTGAAAAGGGTGCAGAGAGAGCTGAGGGGACTGATAAGGAATGGGAAGGACAGCTACAGGCAAAAGATGGAGAACCAGCTTCAGCAAAACAACGTTGGTGAAGTCTGGAGAGGCCTCAGAACGATCTCAGGCCACAAACATCAGAACTCTCTGCCTGGGAGGGATGTGAGGTGGGCAAATGAACTGAATCATTTCTTCAACAGATTTGATTCATCCATGAGGCAGTCTCCAACATCGGCTGCAGACTCACCCACCCCCACTGCTGCTGTTCCACCTCTGACACCTCAGACACTTCACACCTCCTCTATTCACCCTGCTCACCCCTCCCCACCCCCAACAACAGCATCCAATACACATTCAACACAAGGCTCCAGCCTGTCTCTCTCAACCACCCAGGTTAGGAGGGAACTGAGGAGGATTAATGGCAAGAAGACAGCGGGTCCAGATGGCATCAGCTCGAGGGTCGTCAGGTCCTGCGCGGACCAACTGTGTGGTGTGATGGAGCACCTCTTCAACCTGAGCCTGAGGCTGGGACGAGTCCCACAGCTCTGGAAAACCTCCTGTGTTGTACCAGTGCCAAAGACTTCACGCCCCAAGGACCTCAACAGCTACAGGCCGGTGGCTCTAACATCCCACCTGATGAAGACCCTGGAGCGGTTGGTCCTGGCTCAGCTTCGGCGCCTTGTGAGCTCATCACTGGACCCACTTCAGTTTGCCTACCAACCTGGCATTGGAGCGGATGATGCCGTCATTCACCTCCTACATCGTTCCCTCGCGCACCTGGAGACCGCTGGGAGCACTGTGAGAATCATGTTCTTTGATTTCTCCAGTGCCTTCAACACTATTCTTCCCTCGGTTCTGAAGGACAAGCTGGAGAACTCAGGAGTGGACCATCACCTCACTACCTGGATTTTGGACTACCTCACCGACCGACCACAGTATGTGAGGACTCAGGGCTGTGTGTCGGACAGGGTCGTCTGCAGTACGGGGGTTCTGGCTCCGTTCCTCTTCACCATCTACACTGCAGACTTCTCCCACAACTCCACCCAGTGCTTCCTGCAGAAGTTCTCTGATGACTCTGCAATAGTCGGCCTCATCACTGATGGGGACGACAAGGAGTACAGAGGACTGACTCAGGACTTTGTGGACTGGTGCCAGCTGAACTACCTCCAGATCAATGCCAGTAAAACCAAGGAGCTGGTGGTAGACTTCCGCAGGCACAAGCATCCTCCACTGCAACCACTGAACATCCAAGGTATGGACATTGAGGCTGTGGACAGCTACAGGTACCTTGGTGTTCATCTGAACAACAAACTGGACTGGACTCATAACTCAGACGCCCTCTACAGGAAAGGGCAGAGCAGGCTGTACCTGCTGCGGAGACTCAGGTCGTTTGGAGTGGAGGGCCCACTCCTGAAGACCTTCTATGACTCTGTGGTGGCCTCAGCCATCTTCTATGGTGTGGTCTGCTGGGGAGGCAGCATCTCTGCTGGGGACAGGAAGAGACTGAACAGGCTGATCCGAAGGGCCAGCTCTGTTCTAGGATGCCTCTGGACCCAGTGGAGGTGGTGAGTGACAGGAGAATGGCGGCTAAGCTGTCATCCCTGTTGGACAACATCTCCCACCCCATGCATGAGACTGTGACAGCACTGAGCAGCTCCTTCAGTGGGAGACTGCGGCACCCACGGTGTGGGACGGAGAGATTTCGCAGGTCTTTCCTCCCCACTGCTGTCAGACTCCACAACAAAGACTTTAACTGTTCAAACACACACATCCACACATGTGCAATAAGACTGCTATATGTGCAATTCTTCTTCTGACGAAGTTGTATTTTTGTATTTTCCTACTCAGTTGTATATAGTATTTTATTTTATTTTATTTTATTTTATTTTATTTTATTGCATTCCAGTGTTTTCTAATTTCTGCTACATAACTTTGCACTTTTGCTGTAACAAAACAAATTTCCCACCTGTGGGACTAATAAAGGCCATCTTATCTTATCTTATCTTAACAAATAAAACACAGAAAAAAGCCAAACAATTACATTTTTAAGTTATCTGAGTGACTTATATATCATGTTTAACCTGAGTAGCGAAAGAGCGGGGGTCTGAAAACGATGAAGCCGGGAGTCCGCTGCTCTCGCCGGCTCGAGCGACCATTGAACCCCCCGGTTTGCTATCAAGCGGGTGGGTAACAGACGTCTCCGAAAACGTCGGCGCACTTTTGCAAATATGCGATGTCTTGATAAACCAAGCAGATATTTGAAATTTACACAGCTACTTTCTCGCCTGAAAATATGTTAAAAGTTTATTTTGTGACCCAGAAACATTAATAAGAGTAATTTTAAAACTTAGTAGCGGCTGCCATTGTTGGAAACTGAAATTGGCTGGGCCGCGCTATGAATTCTGGGATATGGTGGGCCACGAAGGACACACCTGACCCATCCTTCAAATTCGGGGAAATGAAGGACGCATTTGTCAGCCGCATTTGAAGGAGTCGACGAATTGGGATAGCCTTCGTCGCCGGGCTGTGACGTAATCGTCCTTCAAATGCGGCCTCCGGAGGATGCAGCCGACGTTTTGGGACACAGCTATAGAGATCCTCCAGCTTCAAACTGTATTACTCTTCAAGGACCTGCAGTTCAAAAAAGCGCCCCTCCGACAGCCAAACCCATCTGTTCTCTGATTGGATAGTTAAATTTATGATTGACATGACATTGGCCAATCAGATGAAAGGAAGAAAAATAGGGTCAAAATTCGTACTTGTAACTTGAAACTTGAGTGCAGAGTTTCACAGGTATTTTTTGGCTAAGTCCACACACATATATTTTTTACACACACACAAATTCTTTTTACACACACAAATCTTTTTTTACACACACACAAATTCTTTTTACACATACAAATCCTGATTTACAAGTACAAAATATTTATGACCACAATTTGAGCCCATAAGAAATGCCAGCGCTCTGTAGCTGCCACGACCACTGGCGATGAGGAAAGGCTGCTCTTCATAGAGAACTCACGTTTGGGGAGACGTTTTCTGGTTGACTCCCAGAAGAGCCTCGGGAACACTCTTGTTGTCTTTGCATACCTCCACAATGGTATATTATTTAATCTTTAAAGAAATTGGAGATTTCCCGCGTACCACCAGAAGGAGCCCAAGAACCACTAGTGCTACACGTACCACAGTTTGAGAATCACTGATATAGAGAACAGAAACCTAGGGTTGTTCTTATTTTCTTCCATCACTGAATATAAAGATGTTCTAGCTTTATGGAGGGCTTTTTTTTTTCTTTATAGAGCAACAAACTATTTTTCCAGGCTATATGATGATCTTCTAAATTAGTGATATGCCATTTCCTCTTCAGTTATCTGCTTTAAGGTGCATGTTTGAAAGTTATACTTTTGAGTCTTTTGAGTACTTCTGACTTGAGGCATTGTTTTATAAAGGAGCTACAGTATCTACAGATGTACACAGTGAAGAGAAAAAATGAGCACACACAGTTGATTTCATTTATTATGCTTTTTTGTTTAGCAGCAGGACAAAAAATCACTTTGACAAGAAACCCTTCTTCATATAGCGTAGTCTTCAGTTCAGCTATTCTCTTTAGAATATAACACACTTTAAAATAAATATCATAAAATACTTTTTTTTTTTTTTTTTTTACAATTCTCCTGAGATTGAAATCAAGTTTAGAAACAAACTGAAGAAAGGAAGGTTTCAACTTGTTCTCAGGACTCAGGACCAGAGATGCAGAGGTAAATAAGAAATGTCATTTATTTATTTATTGTTGTTGTTGTTGTTGTTGTTGTTGGTGGTGGTGGTGGTGGTGGTGGTGGGGTTAAGGAAGTTAGAGCTGGGTATCCTAGCACAGCGGTCCCCAACCTTTTTTGCCTCACGGACCGGTTTATGCCCGACAATATTTTCACGGACCGGCCTTTAAGGTGTCGCGGATAAATACAACAAAATAAAACTAGTACCGGTACCGAAGACCCAGGAAAACCAAGTTAACGATAAAAACGATAACAAAATAACACTGAAAACCGATAAAAACCCTGAAAACCATACATTTCACACCTGAGCCTCAACTCTCGCGGCCCGGTACCAAACGACTCACGGACCGGTACCGGTCCGAGGCCCGGGGGTTGGGGACCGCTGTCCTAGCAGATTAGATTTTGTACACACAAATATTTAAATGCAAATCTTTAAAAAATGTATGGAAACACTGACAGAGACAAAAAAGCAGTAACAAGGAAGTAAAATGCAACAGGGTGCAATAGTTAAATTTAGTACTTGGCTCCACTGAGTAGATGAGAACGTCAGATATGTAATAGAAAACTCCACCCTTGCTTACATTAATTAATGAAACAGAAATTTCTTATTTCTGCTACATTTTATCCCTTTTTGTTGGTTTTGTTCAAGACATTATCATTTTTACAAGGACCTATTGTACTGAATTGGAAACACCAGCCATGCTATCACTCCACTTCATATAACCATGTAAACATTTTAGATATAAAAATCTGGGCTTTTCTGTAGAATATGTTGTTGGGAATGTTTTTGATATAAACCAGATTAGCTTTCAGTTTTCAGCTTTGATTCAGTGGGATCCACATTCAGTTGATATAAACAGCAATTGGATTACAGTTTTTAGCTACATTTTTCTTCATCCATTTTTCAATATTAATAACACTGTAATCACCCATTTATTTGCTTAAATCTGTAGAGTTGGTGAAATAAAGTGTTTTATACAGATTACATAAACCTTGATGTCTGGACGTCACATTTGAGAATACTGAAAATGTCTGAAATGCTGCACAGGAAAACTGGGTGCACACATCTACAGATGGTATAGTAGGACATTATCTTAAAATAACTATTTCACTACTGAAACTTCTAAGAAACTTTTGAGAAACTTCTTTCATTTGTGTTTCTCTCAGAGGAATCGGCTGCTGCCTAAGGGAAGGTAGCACTTTGTGAAAGTTTACATACCTTTAAGGATAGAGTTACAGCTTTAAAGTTGGTTAATTGGGTGATTGCAAAGCCCATTTTTAAAAGATGTTCATCGGTCTGTTTTTTCTTTGCAGAATCAGACCCCAGAATGTTCTCTGATAGAACCTCTTTTTTATGGCATGTTCAATCGAGGAAAAATACCTGTAGGATAGGTATTTATGAGTGACCCCAATAAGTTCCTGTGGGTGGGGAACTAAACTCTGGAAATAATTTTGGACTAACTACAAACTATGTCAGTTCCCTCTATTGTTCTTGCTGTTTTGGCCTCTGAGAGCCTTTCACAAAGAGTATTCTTAAGAACTTATATTGTTTTGGTGCACCTCTTCTCACAATGAAAAGAACCTACAAGTCGATCCTAGAAGTAATTTCCTGGAAACAGGCTGGTTGAAGCATTAATTTGAAACAGCAACTTTTTAGGAGGGCTAACTATCTTGCAAATTCAAACAGGCGTTCAGCCAATATTAAATATGCAGAAAATCTTAAGGAAGATTTAGTTCCTTGGAAAGTTCCCAGAGTTCAGGTACTAAGCCAGTAAGCAAAATGATCTTATTACTGGTAGAAATAACAACCAAATCTGTAAAAAATAAGTAAAAAATTTAAGTAACTACAAAAACTCCTGGAGTAGAGAGAAGAACAGATTTGGACAATCCCCTTTTATCATGAATCCAAGGCCACATTTGGATCACATGATTATGGGTGAAAAAACAGCATTCATGCTGACAAATGTCTGATACGCTATGAATAAATGGAATGAAAAATAAACTAATAAGACATTTAAACTGTGTTTAAATTCTTTCTTTCTTAAACTATGAATTTTTATTGTTATGTGTTTTTTTTATGAAATACTAGTCTAATGTGTTTTAATGAACACTACGAATTTATGGCATAAACATGTTTAAATACAATGCCTTTCAGTATTATTTTGTTTGCAATACCACTGACATCCTGAGTTCTGGCTGAAAAATAATAATGATGACTAATGATACTCTAATAATCCATCATTATAATAAAATAAGTGACTAGTAATTAGAGGTTAGAAAAGTTAAGTTTCCCCTTAGAGTAACCTCAGTCCAGCAAGCTAAGAGATACATGGAGCATGTCAGGGCCAGGTGTCAAGGCCAGAGGTCTCTGTCTGGGCCAGGTCATATTGGGTCTGAGGGGCCACTACGGGCCCTGAAAGGGGTTAGAGGAGGGTCCCTCCTCCCTCTTTCTTTCTTTCTTGAAGTTCAAGTTCAGAGTCATGGTTCATGTTCAAGGAGAGAGTTTTCTTTTTTTGTTTTTCCTGAATCACAAATGAAAATGAAAATAACATTTTTGTGACTGGATGTTTAAAAAAAATGACTCAGTCAGGTATGCTAAATGTAAAAGGGGTATTTAGGGAAACTCAATCATGTGTGACAAAATCCTATTTAAATTCAAAGATTTTGTGCAAAAATGTACTTCCTGTCTATACTGTACGCAGTTGGAACAGGACTCTGCTTTCTTAGCATGGCTGCGGTTGTGGTGAAGGTCTTAGAAGGGATTGTTTACTGATCAGTAGGTAAGTGGCTCAATCCTTGGCTCCTCCAGTAATTTAATCAAAGTATCCTTGACTAAGAAACTGAACTCCTCATGTTGCCCCTGATGCATCCATTGGAGTGTGACTGTGTGTAAATATTAAACAAAGTGCTGCATGAATGTGTGTGTAATTTGGTGAATGAGCAGAAAGCATTTTGAGTGCTCAACCAGCTCAGGCGCACTCTCACTACTGGTAACGTGCTGTTTCCTTGAGTTAAGCGAGCTGCTTGTATAAAGCGTCCAGGAGGCAGGACAGAATCAACATTTTGGGCAATTCTCTGCTCTTTCATCACATGGGCACAGATTTTGGACCAGGAAGCTGTCAGGTTAAAGACCATTTAAATCGATCTGCATACTCAAATTCAGCTCTGCTGGCTCCAGGACTGGAATGATCATGTGAAAATAGCTTTTGCGTTGGATTCCAGCTAACATTTTACACGTACCGACAACATGCATCAGTGTGTTGTTTCACCTGTCATTACTGCCTACTTCTCTTCAGTTAACCAAAGTTCGACCCGGTACACAAGTAAACAACGTGATTGGCTATCATGTGTGCCAATCAAAACAATTCTGTTGTTCAAGATTTAATGGGACACTAACAAATTTTTAATTAAAAGTTGTAGGGTTTTTTTTGCCATGGCTATCCCTCCTCAGATTGCAAAAACAATTATAGATAATATTGATTATTTTGTGAATATGTCACAGTGATGTCATCAGAAGGAGGGATAATCTCATTTTAGACTTTTGCCTTATTATTTATTTATTTAGTCATTCATTTATTTTGCCTCTTTGTTAGGATATTTAATGAAGAATGTGCGAGCAGAAGTGAGTCCAGATGTGGATTTAGGAATAGCTGGAAGGATTTTTGGATGGACAGTATTGTGCGTTGCACCATATCTTCACAAATACACATCAAATTGAAATAAGAAAAACTGAGAGAAATCATCTCGATGTAATCTAAAAATGATTAGAAACTAATGCAGATCCAGGAAATCCTCTGGATAACGTAACTCAGTTTAATTAAGCATGTTGTGGGTGGAGGTATGCAGCCGCATTGATCTTTTAAGTCACCGAGTTTTATGAAAAAATTGTGCTATTTAGCAATTTTACGCAAAATGAAACTCCTCTTAATCACATGACACTAGGCCAACTGTTACGGGGGAATCTGTAGCCATTATATGCCAGGATATGATTGTAATAGAAAAATAAATTAAATTTGAATGTTATCCAGTTGTTGTATTTTAAGCCTGCAGTTAAAGATGGCAAAGTCTTCTTGTTAAATTTGTTAAAACACCCGTAACTTTGAATAAAATCATGACTGAAATGCCTGGCTTTAGTTTTACAACTTTATCATCTATTGTTATGATTTCTGTGGCGGGGGAGGGGAGGGGGATTTTTGGAAGACATCTATGATGATTTCTACAAATCATAAGTAACTCCTCCCCATATCACATCATTAAATCATGTAGAATTACAAGAAACAACACACAGGACATGATGTCAGTTAAAAACTTTGATCATAGCCAGAAATACATAAAGAACATATAGTCACAGTTTTAAGGATTCAGGGAGCTTCATTACTGCTTGAGAGAGAAATGATATGATTGAGTTATATATATTTTTAAAAAAATAATTTAAGGGTACAAATGAACCCTCAAATTATTCAAATTCTTCAGTAAATGAGCCAATTAGTTAATGTTGGTAAGGAAATTATTTAAAGACATTTACTCGTAAGCATCTGTGATTTGAGAACAGAAGGAGCAAAAACCATGATAAAAACGTATTTTAGTTACTTTCCAGTCTCACTTACTGATTAACTGGTGCATTAATTTGGATGAAGAAAGTGCACAAATTCTAAACACATGCATATGACTGATTTATGAAAAATCTTCCCCTACCACCTACAGGGCTTCTTGAATCTAAGGACCAAAGTGTAGCTTATTTTACATGTAGCTTGGCTAAAATGTGATTGTTGCGTATGCATTTTGGTGTGCTGGGGGTTCAGAGTCAATGTTCAGGTTTTACATCTGCGGGGGAGACTGCGCGCCGGCTGGGTCATGTAGCTTTCTGACGTGTTTCTTCAGGTCAAAGTTCCTGCAGAAGCCCTTGCCACAGGTGGGGCAGGTGAAGGGCTTCTTATCGTTGTGGGTGTGCATGTGGAAGGTGAGGTTGTACACCTGATGAAATGCCTTGCTGCAGATGGAGCACTTGAACTGCTTCTCGCCACTGTGTGTCAGCTTGTGGTTTTTGTAGTTTCCTGTGTTGAGGCAAAAGGGTGAAACTTAACAAGACATCAAGACATGGAATTTCCTTACAATCCCAAAGAGTTTCCAAGAGTATGTTTTCTCGGTGGTATCAGCATCACATAATCCGACTGTGTGGAAGTGAAATGGGACCAAGGCAAAAAAAACAAAACACAAAAAGCAAGCAATTCTACTTTACAGTACAAGAGTTAATAAATTGGTAATTGACGATTAAAAAGGTTTTACTTTTTAAACTAATGAACATTACATTCAGGTTAAAATGAAATAATAATTAATAATGTTCATATATTGATTCATAATTTGTTTTTAATCATCCTTTACAGAAATTGGTTCGATGGTTATGGTAAAAATTGCAACTTATTACATAAACTAATTACATAAGTCAAAATAAATTATAACATACTGATGTAAATCAGTCACTCATACACATATTTTAAGAATTTGTGCACTTTGTTCAATTATTATTAAATATTAATATTAATATTATTATTTCAATTTTTAACAACAGTAGAAGGAAATAACTACTAAAATTTGATTAATTATCAGGACACATTTTATCAGTGATGAATACTGTACTGTTTAATATGAGTCCATAGCGTGTGGAGAAAAAAGCCCAGTAAATATTTTTCCTTATGATATTTATTTTTTACATTTATTTATTTATTTATGTTGCTTATTTTGTTTTGTTTTGTTTTTGTTGTTCTGAGAATTAGAAATAATGCCACATATTTGTGTTTTTCGTGTTTGAAAAATACAGTTTTACTCACATTAACAACTAAAATAAAGATCACATGTTCACATTTGAGAAGCAAAATCCATCCAGTATTTGGCATTGTTGCTGAAACCCTACTAAATTCTGTGATATTTAAAATAACCAAAAAAACAAACATATGTTTTCATCTTGTTAACATGAACCAGAGGAGTCTTTCAGTGCAATAGATCACCACAATCACCCACATAACCTTAATATTACATAAAACCTGAAATAAAGTACAATTACCACGTTTCTAACAACATAAAAATGGAAAATGTACACTTAAAAAATGACTTTTTGCTCTCAGTGAACACAAAACAACGCTGAAAGTAATAAAATACTGAAATGTAAAAAGTCAAAGGTTTCTTTATTTAAAGAATTAATCATCGACTGGTATAAACTGAATGTAAACAAATTAAGTAAATTTTATTTGACCATATTCCATTTAACATTTTACACGGTACCTATGTAACAAAATTGTATTTTGTTACATATTTTGTTACAAATTACTTAAAGCATTTAGTCATAAAAGTGTTCTGAGTGTATGAAGCCTCACAGCTCATGAGGTGATGTATGGGATGTATTAGAGCTGATGTATTAGTAGATGTAAAGCAGTAGCAATACAACAGTTTGAAGAGAATACATCAGTACAGCACAGTAAAACTGTAAGCATGTAGACAAATATAATGTCACAACTAAGAATGTGCATTTCTATAGAACATTTTTTTTTTTTACCACTTCATATCATGCTATGCTATAACAGCTCAGGATGAATCCAGGGAGCTATTCCTCTTCAGTTTTAACTGTTTGTTTTAGCCGTCATAGCAGACTAATCTTTTCTAAAATTAACAAGTCCAGCTGATTTCAAGAAAGTAAACTTTAGTAATTGTTATGAATACATACATGGATAAACAAGTACAACACAATCATCAACTATCACTCTAATGGGCCTTGGGCATTTGTTGATGCCCTAGTTGCTATGTGTCTGGCAGAGATGCCCCACATGGTTTGAAGGTTTGAAATAGCACCAAATATTTGGCCATATAACATGTAACAGCTCTGCTACAGGCAATTAAAATGAACCATTTACATACGTTATGGTTCGATAACATATATTAAAAAAAGAAAAAGAAAAAAAAGAAACAGGAAAACAAAATAGTGCTGCTGGACATGCATCTGTATAATTTTTGTGTCTGTTAAACTCGCACGTCTTGAATATGCTGAAATTTATGCGATTTGCATTAATATATAATGATTATATAATAAACGGTGTGGAGTCTATAGCGAACTGTCTTCACGGGAACTTTGAACGGATTTAGCCTTAGACCCGCTCTATTTGTCTATCACACCCATTTCTGTTACATATCATCACGTTTTGTTTTTGGTTTTTTTCCTCTTTATGCCAATGAATTTATCGTGTTTTCGCTCTCTGTTGTTTGACCTGTGAGTTCAGTTCAGCTGTATGGTGAGCATGTGGCTCTTCTCTGAGGATCTTTCGCTTTTTAGCATTTAACATCGCTCTAAAATGTAACGGATTATTGGAATAAAATTTATAATCAAGATGTTTTGGTTGATATATTACATGTAGTTAATGAAAAAGGAGAAAAACAAATAAGAAAATATTGATCCATTTTCTTTTTTCTCTCTCTCTCTCTTTTTTTTTTTTACAGTCTCACCTTTTTGGTGAAATCCTTTCCCACAGAACTCGCACACGAATGGTTTGTATCCCGCGTGGATGCGTGTGTGCGTGTTGAGGGTTGAACTCCTGTTAAAGGCTTTTCCGCACTGGTTACACTTGTGAGGCTTTTCCTGTAAAAAACAAAATACAGAGGGAAAAATAAGTAACTCTATGGAAAATGTGCCATAAATAAAAAATAACACCAAAATATTAAAATAATCTTGCAGAGATGCACAAGGACCTTATACTTTCACAGATAATGTAATGTGTATAATCAAATTCACGAATATGACAGTACATAAAGATGAATACTTTTTATGCCTAATTTATATTTTAAGCGAAACAAACAAAATTAGCGCGTGATTAATTTCCTCTGTGAAAGTGACACCTCACAGGGGTAAATCAAACAGAAATCGATTTTTGAGTCTAAACCTACAATCCGAACGCCACGCTGAAGCCCCGCCCACCAAACACATATTAAATCATATGACTGAAAACAATTGAACTGGTAGTTACTTAAATAAATTAATGATTGAAATTCAGTGTGATTAAATGTCTGCGTACAATTCAGAGGTGAAACATGACAGGTTTAAATTAAACAAAAATAAATCAATAAACAGAATAATAAAGAGTGACCGACTTTATCGCGACCTGAGTTTGATATTTAAACACTCAATAAAACAGAGAATATAACGTTTCAAAACTTACAGAGATCAGCGAGATAATAATCAAATACAACATTTAAAACCATCATTAAAAACAAAACAAAACAAAAAACATTAAAAAAAAAAAACCCGAGATGAACGACTAAACTCATCCTACCTGAGTGTGGATGATTTTGTGCCGGCACAGCGTGCTGGCCTGTCGGAATCCCTTCCCGCAAACTTTGCACACGAATGGTCGAGCGCCTGTGTGTACGGGCATGTGGCGGGTCAGGTTGTAGTGCGCGTTAAAGACCTGAACAAGAGGGGGGAAACCCGAGACAAAACAAATAAATAAACAAAAAGCAAAACCTTGTCAACTAGAACAATATAATCATCATTTTAATAATAATAATAATAAAATAAAATGTCAGCCGACTTCATTGCTCAGTTTAAGGTTAATTATGTGGAAAAAAAGAAGAAGAATGAGTGCCTGTAATTATTAGATTAAGTCTAATTACGTGTAATCTGTTGGGGGTAATTTATTGGACTTGGAATACACGGAATGGGCCCATTGTAACACAATAACAAATCTCTAAAGATGCGCAGCATGAGCCAAAATTTAAATTCCTAAACAACCCACGAAGTAGGCATTACGGTAAATTTGGTCCTTTTAAAATTAGTTTTAGAGAAATTACAAATTATAAACTCCATAAATTCCATCTGTTATTTTAAATAACCACAGTAAACCTCCGTTTTTACCTTAATATATGTACTCTGCGCTTCCATTCCGGGACTCCGTTTATTAATTTTGCGAACTACATGCCGGGTCTGCACACTCTAAAAATTCTATTCGACATATGTGTGCAGTTTTTATTTTAATGCATAGATATGTCGAATGGTTTTGGGTTTTTTTTTTTTAATCAGAGTTCTTTTTTAAGGTTGTTTAGATAATATAGAGTGACCGAGTGTATCGGACACTCTATATTATCTAACCCTAACAAAACAAAACTTAACCTTATGTAAAAGGATCGAGTCTTTGTAAGTTAAACACTAATAACTAATCAAATCCAACATTTGACTTGCACTAGATCACTTGTTTAAAATATCTTCAAACCTCAGATTTTTTTTGTAAAAAAAAAAAAAGGAGAGAGAGAGAGAGAGAGAGAGAGATAACTAACACCAATTCTGAATATAAATCCATTTTCAGTTTCCTTCTATGAATAAAGAGTAAATAAATTCAATCATCCGCGCTGACGCTCACCTTACCGCAGACCTCACAGGTAAAAACTTTGGGCTTGCTACCGGGACAGGAGCCGCTGAGCCTGGCGCTTGCCGCTGCAGCTGTCGCGGAGCCCTTGAAAATCTTGTCACTCAGGATCTGGTCCCTCTGCTTTATGTAGTGAATCTGGTTCGGAGATAGATCCTTGAAGGCCTGCACGCCGGAACCCGCGTACCGCTCCGCGGCCTGTTGCAGGCCGGGCTTGCTCTTCTCTGCCATGAAGGCTTTATGTCGGGCAGTGAACAGGTACGAGGCCATAGGGTGCAGGTTCACCAGGCCAGCCGGCGGTGGACACGCTCCGGAATCCCCGCTGCAATTCAGGTAGCAAACAGTGCCCATCGTGGGAAAGGAGGACTGGTTTACCACCCTGGGTCTGAAGAGTTTGTACTGCCCGGTCGTTTGGCTGACAGCAGAGTCTTCTTGTTGATTTTTATAGTTTAGCCCAAACCCCAAAAATTCTGCGGGAGCCGGGAGAGAAGACGCGTCTAAGTGGCCCGGATCCAGTCCTGTGATACTGAGCCGGTGGCCCGGCTCATAACCGAGCGGTACCAGCGGGATCATGCAATGCAGCGAGGACGGATATGCTTCGGGTTTCCCCACTGGAGCGGACTGAAACCAGTTGGGGAGCGGTATTGACTTGGGCTCGGGTGTCCTGGCCATAATCCGGTCGATGGAGAAAGCGAGAGGCTTGCTGCTGCTGCCGCCGGAGGTGAGCATTTCTGAGCCCGCAGGTTGGCTCCCTGAAGCCGTGGGGGAGCCAAGGATCCCTGCTGGGCGGCGGAGAGGACCGTCCATCACCTCCGCATCAACCGGGTTGCGACAACAACAACTAAAGCTGCTGGAAAGAAGATGAGATCGGCGCTGCTCCTCACCGGCACGCAGAAAAGGACATCATCCGCCAGGGATCCCCCAACCCCACCCCCACCAAAACACAGGCCCCGCTTTCCTGGTTGTTGACGACAATCAGGGCGCTCGAGGCTCGTTCGATATCGGTGGGGCAAGAGCCGAGACCTTGCCGATCGTTACCGTCCAAGAAGGAGAGTGGAAAAGTAGATAATTTGCTCAATTCTCCTCTGTCGATTCTCTGCGTTTGTCGCCGCTGGAAGAGGAGGAGGAAAGTGTTCTTTACTTGGCAGGACTCCTGCTCAACTGAAAGGTACTTGGTAAATCCCAGGTCCCCTTGTGGTTTTACGTGACATCTTTTTTTTTTTCTTTTTTTTTTTTGAATCGCGTTGAGCCAGACGCGCAGCGGCTGCAGGGTCAGGAACTGTCAGTGTTTTAGATCAGATTTGGACACGTCTTTGGCTCTCAAAACCCAGCCCTTTTACGCACGGTTCAAAGAAGACAGGGACATGTCATGTAGTTGAATTCAAAACAGAAAACAGATCGAGATATTGAGCAGAAAATGGATTTGATGTCATTGATGTCAGTCTGGATGGGTTTAGAAATCAACAACTTTAACTCAAAGCGCCCTTTTTTCTTTTACGCACCAGATTTTTAAATGTTAAAAAGCGGTTTGGAAAAAAGGACTACTCGAGACAAAGAGATGGACAGAAATCTGCAGTGAAAATGCTCACTCTCCCCTATCGAGTCTTATCCTTTTTTCCAGTCACACGAATACAAGCAACTCTTTTATCCACAAAGCACAGAGCCGGTGGGCTGAAGCGCAAATTCCACAGGATGAATGAATGAAACCAATGGCGCACGAACCCACAACAATAGCTCCATCCTGTCAGTGATGGAGGCAGAGAGTGAATGGGCAGGTTCGGAGTGGACTGAGCTGAATTTGCCCTTCAAGGGTTTGAACAAAAGATGAAGAGAAATAAAAGTGACCGTCGAGGGCCCAGGGAGCGACAGCAGAAATTAGAGTGAACACAGTCACATCAGAAAAGAAAAGGTTAACAAGGTATTTGTGTTGGTTGACTATTAGTATAGCACACACATTTCTTTTTCTTCTTCAGTGTCTCTCAGTTGGCTTAATGTAATAATGATTTTTTTTTTTTTAAGTCAAACTGTTTTAAATAATGAGGGAATTAGATGGTTTATTTCTAAGTCGAGTGTTTGTGTGTTCTTGGACGATGGTTTTTAATGAGTCAGGGGTCACAGAGGCTCAACAAATCAAGTATTCGTTTACACGTAATAAAAGTGTGATAAAATAAATTATTATGCGCCCGTTATTAAAGCAAGAGACATTTCAGTGTTAACGTGAGGCCACGTCTCTCCTCACTTACCTACTAAAGCCTTACTGCACCAGTTTTCATCTGTCCAGGCGAGTTTCGTTGCTTTTATGCCATAGAAGTATTAGACGACTTATCATTTTTAATAGAAGTTATAATAATAGTAGTAGTAGTAGTATAAGCGTATAATGTGATGTTGGGTGTGCGTAAACACCCCCCTCCACTAAATATCCTAAAAATTAGAAATGTTCCCACATTGTTGTATTTTTCACAAGTAAATAAATATATACAACACAGTTATACTTACATTAACTACTAAGATCTTCAGATCTGAGCGTCAGGCCACGTCTCCTGTCATATACTGAAGCATCACAGCAGCAGTTTTACTCTATTTAGCCAAGTTTCCTTTTTGCTTCTTTTTGCTAGAAACACCGCAGGACTTATTATATTATAAGTCACGTTCTGAGAGTTATTATCATTTTTATTCTTATTTTTATTATCATTTTCATTAAGCAACACATTAAATCACTTCAAAATATTGTGATGTCTGTCAGTTAATTAAATTTACGTCTAAATAATTAGCCATAATAATAATAGCAATATTAATAACTATTATTATAAATTATTGTTGTTGTTGCTGTATCATTGATTTTTTTGCCCATAAAGGCTTCTTATGCCAGAGCCTCAAATACACCACTGTCGTGTTAGCGCCGCATAGACGCTACTTCTGTGTAAACTGACTTTTCGCCACTTCCTATTTTGAACTGAGCTAAGAAACAATACTTTTAAAAATAATTATGAGTGTCATCATAAGGAGTAGGTTATTCTGCCAACCTACCCTGGATTTTCGCGGTGTTATTTTTTTCCCTGTTAATTCAGTTCTTACATTTTGTTCCTGAAACATTAATTTCACTTAACTTTATTTCATACTGTGCAACTAAATTTATTTCTTAAAATAATAACTTTAGAAGTAGAACTCCAAACCTGTTCTGTTTGTTTTATTTTATCCTCCTCACACAGTTACAGGAGAAAGTATTTGTCTTTACCAGTTTCTGAACAGAATGCCAATAAAATGAAAGTCAAAGTCTTGTTGATTTAATGGTACTTCTTTTGATTAATTTGTGACAGATTTATTTTGAAAATATTTTAAGATTGTTTTTAATTTAAAACATTTTAAATGAGAACATAATATAAACAATACCATGAATTTGACTAAGAATTATCGTGATATTAGTGACCTGGAGAATGTGTGTCCTATCCTCTGCTGACTCAGATTGTCTTATTGATTTTTATGTGAGTGATACATGTTTTGTGAGTTTTTAGTTGTTATGATTTATTGAGGATTTTATTACAAAAAAGAAATTAATCCTTACACTTTTAAAAAAAAGTTTTTAAAAAACTTTCTGGTCTGTCTGGAAAATACTCAGATCTCCATCATGCTTGTTGTGTTAGTGACCTATTGAATAAAGATGCTACATATCCAACACTGTTTCTCAGATTTTAGATGATTTTCCCTGAAACTGAAAACAAACATTAAATGACACAAATACACATGTACACATACCTAACCATAACCTAATTGTAACCCTGACGCTAAAACCACATTTTGAGTCTCAAAAATGCCTTCAAACCAGGATTTTGGTCCCCACGAGGGCTGTTTGTCCCCACAAGTATAGTAAACTATCAATTTTTGGTCCCCACGAAGATGTTAATAACCGTCCACAGACACACATATAGTCTAAAATTGTGATACACCTTCTCATTCGTTTTTTCTTTATTTTTACTACTTTTTACATTGTAGATAAAAACTGAAGACATCATATGAAGATATATGGAATCATGTAGCAAAGAAAACATTGATAAATACCTCTAAATATGTCTGATATGTTAAATTCCTGAAAGTAGCTCTGTTGACAGCGCTACAAACCCTTGGACTTCTCTCAACGAGCTTCATGATGTAGTCACCTGAAATGGTTTCACTTCACAGGTGTCACTTGTCAGCATTCATTTGTGGAATTTCTTGCCTTCTTAATGGTGTTGGGACCATCAGTTGTGTTGTGTAAAACTCAGGATGGTCCACAGGTGACAGCCCCATTTGACAACTGTTAGAATTTAGCTGACTGCTCTTCCATAATATAAGTAAAGAGAAATGAAAATCCATCATTACTTTAAGAACTGAAGGTCAGTCAAAGTTGCTAAAACTATGCAACTGCCCTTGGGGACACATTCAAAATCCATCAAGCACTACAACGAAACTGGCTCATACGAGGACCGCCCCAGGAAAGGAAGACCAAGAGTCACCTCTGATGCTGAGGATAAATTCACCAGACTCAGAAATCACAAGTCAACAGCACCTCAGATTAGAGCCCGGATAAATGCCACACAGAGTTCCAGTAGCACTCATCTCTACATCAGCTGTTCAGAGGATACTGCACGAATCAGGCCTTTATGGTCAAATAGCTGCTAAGAAACCACTACTAAGGAAAAGCAACAAGCAGAAGAGATTTGTTTGTGCCAAGAAACACAAGGGATGGACATTAGACCAGTGGAAATCTGTGCTTTGGTCTGATGAGTCCAAATTTAAGATCTTTGGTTCCATCTGCCGTGTCTTTCATGAAAGGGTGCACGGATGGTCTTTACATGCATGGTCCCACTGTGAAGCATGGAGGAGGGACTTTCTAAAAGTACCATGGGAGGAAGAGCCTTCAGCTATCAGGCTCCTTTCCTGTGTTCAAAGTTGGTACCATAAAATTTTTATGCAGTCAAGCAGAAAATATTATAAAAAGTATTTCCGTTATTAGTTTTCTCAGTTTTATATTTAACTCTCTTTGTTAGTTTTGGTACATGTAGAAGTAGACTCACGTGGTTACAGATTTTCAGTTTCTTGTGTTTCAGTTTTGTGCTACCCTTTTCTTCCCTTGTATCTTGTTGAGTCACGTTAGTTTCTGTGTTATTTTGCTAGTTGTTTTCTTTTTGTGCCTTGTATTTAGTTTGACTTTCTTTGTTTCGTTATCTGTGATTAGTTTTAGCTGTTCATGTTTCTGCGGCGTTTCCACTCCCAGTGTGTGTGTGTGTGGCCACAGTTATCCTTGGGTTTCTGTAGATGGATTATTTCAGCTTTCCATTGTCTTATTCTACTCATGACTTGCTTTAGTCATTTACATTCCAAGAGGTAAACTAAAGTTCAGAGGACATATGACCTTGTAATTAATCAACAGGGCAAAGCACACACAGCACACACAATGAACACACTGGTTCATTGTGTGGATGTTACACTTTGCCTCTTTAGGTGTGAAATGCACACATGCAGAAGTTGCATACCAGGAGGGGGAGATAATATATTTAAAGCAAAAATGTTGCTGACCAGGAAAGGTATGAAGTACATTCCAGGCTCCTTCTTTGCCAGTTAAGAGTAAGCTAGATGGTAAATGAATTTATATGTAAACGTGTTAGTAATGTCTCTTTAAACGCTTGTTTTCATTTTGGCTTGAGATAAAACATTACCCACTGATGGAACTCAGCTTACTCTAACTTCTGCATGCACGTCCATTTCACGCTTACGTGAGACAAAGCATGACGTCCACATGGTTGACCAGCTTGTCTTTTACATGCTTTGCTGTGATGATGAGCTAATTTAAAAAGGCTGGTAACAAAAAAGAAAACAAAAACGATTTGTCTTTGAAGAATGAAAATATAACTCAATTTATTTCCCCAACTGAAATACACCTTTCCCTCCTATAACAAATGTATCCAAAAGGCTTTAAACAACAGCCTGGTTAGGTCGCCTAAC
Source organism: Oreochromis niloticus (assembly GCF_001858045.2). Classification (NCBI taxonomy): domain Eukaryota; kingdom Metazoa; phylum Chordata; class Actinopteri; order Cichliformes; family Cichlidae; genus Oreochromis; species Oreochromis niloticus. Next base: position 38,444,206 of record NC_031972.2, on the reverse strand, counting down.
TGGTGTTCCTCTGTCATCATCACAGTAAGTGATGCTAAACAAACCAGAATTCCACATAGTTTTAGCTGTTGCAGCCAAACACTCCAAGCTATTAATTGATTTATACTTAGTTTATCAGTCTTTAAGGCTACCATCAAGCGAGTAATAAGATGCCTTTTCAAAACAGAAGGTAACATTCGCCAGATATATACAGTCATTAGTCAGAATGTTTTGTCAGACTTCACCTTTACCAAGAACCAAATGTTTTCAGTTTGTGTACAAGCTCTACATCCAGTGCTGTGTGAAGATGTGTCTGGTTCCTCTTGAACATCTCCAAAGATTTCACAAGATGAGCTATTCCATATTCCACACTCCACATTTGCAAGTCAACAGATGCATCAGGGGAGGCTGTGGCTGTCATGGAGTATTTGTTCCCTTTCACTTGTGGCTTTCATGACTCGCAGTTTGTCTGCATAGTCCAGAAATTTCACTATCACGACCCGGGACGGCAGGAGACCATATCTCTACTTTAGCTCCACTACCAATTCTGCATGCTGTTATAATCACTTGGGGTCTAGGGAAGATGTTATCACTAAGTCCTCATGGATCCACTTTTTGAAGAAAGTATACCAATAAGCACCTTGGCCTTCCTCCGAGAGAGAGAGCCCAACCAAATATTGAACAGCAATTCCAGTCTTCCAAGTCATCAATTTTACATTGTAGTATATTTTACGGCAGTAGTTTAGTTTCTCAGAAACATTGATATCACTTTTCTTAGTTCTGGTCAGTTTAGTCACTATACCCAATAATCACAAAGTGAACAAAATCATTGAAAATCTTGCAAATTTATTGAAATTAAAAAACAAAACCATAACATGTACAGTAAGTATTCACAGCTCAATACTTTTTAAAGTACTTTTGACAGCATTTTTTAGGCTCAGGTGTTTGTGAGTATGACACTGCAAGCTTGGCAAACCCATTTTTGAGAGGTTTCTCCAATTATTCTTTGCAGAACTTCTCAACCTCCATCAGGTTGAAAAGGGAGCCTTAGTGAACAGCAATTTTCAGATCTCTCCACAGATGTTCAATTGGATTCAAGTGTGGCTTCTGGGCCACTCAAGGACATTCACAAAGTGGTTCTGAAGCCACTCCTTTGTCATCTAGGCTGTGTGCTTAGGGTACGTAAGGTTCTCCTTTCTCCACAAAGCAATACTGGAGCTCTGTCAAAGTCACCATTGGGATCCAGCAGGTTCTTGGTCACCTCGCCGGCTCTCTACCCCAATCAGTCAGATCGGCCAGGTAGCAGGCTCTGGGAAGAATTCCTGGTGGTTCCTTTTCCAATTACGGATGATGGAGGCCACTGTATTCACTGGGACCTTCAATGCTGCAGAAGGTTTTTCTCTACTGTTTCCCAGATCTATGTCTCCATACAATTCAGTCTCAGAGGTCTACAGACTTGGACTTCATGCAACTTTATATCCTGTCAGATATGAAAATTATCCACTTTCGACTTTGCACTGCAGAATTCCCACATGACACACCTCATTTCTGTTTAAAACTCAAAATTGTTTCTCATTTTAACCCTTTATTCTTTAATATTTTGTGTTCCGTAACTAGTCATATGAATTGTTATCTGGAAAATCCTTCAATTTTCCATTATTTTTTTTATCCCTTATATGACACTTAAAAATCAACAGGACAAAAAAATGCCACATTCCCCAAAAATGTTGTATTTGTCCACTTTAAATAACTCAGTCTTTTAAAACTACTTCAGTCTGAACTATAAATATTAAATGATAATTAAGTTTTTGCATTTTAACCCTTTAAAGACCAGTATGCTTACATAGCTACACTACAACAAAAATGATTTTGATAAAATACATTTAAGGAGTTTATGATTATCCATGCATTTTTAGTTTTTCTACAGTGTCAAATTTTTTATTTTTTTTAAACAAAAACTGACACTCAAGGACCTAGCGGAAAAAATGCCACCTTCCCACAAACATTTTTTCCCACTTTAAATGACACAGTTTTTTAACACTACTTCAGCCTGAAATATAAATATCAAATATTAATTATAGCTTTTGGATTTGAACCCTTTAAAGAAGAGTGACTCCAGCTGAGGTGGAGCAGAGGCTGCAAATGGACAGGCTGTGGTTTTTGCATGTAAGGTTCACACATGGTGCTGCCAGCTCTTCTCTTTCTATCTGTGCAAAAGTCACACTGTCCTTACATTTGCTGACGAGAGGGGATTGCAGTGGCACGCTGCAGATTTGAATTGATTATATTTTTGACCTGGAAATATTGTCCAAAATGAGCGTCCCTATATAAGCCTGCCCTCCGTGTGTGTCAACATAAGTTGCTGAGTGTTTCCCATGCAGGTTTGTCATGGCCACAGTTTCAGTTTCATCCATCAGCAGTAGTGCACAGATAGTGCCATGGTGTTTAGGTCCTGGGATTAAACGTCTGGCTGCTGGGACGTAGCAGAGCATACGTCCCATATGGAGATGGAGGAGTCCATCCAGTCACTGTTTCAACCATCTCCTCTACACACTCACCTTCAGATGAGTCAGAGTTGGACCCCAGCTGGTCTGTTTCTACCTCTGAAGCCTCCTTCATATCAGCCTCAGAGTCCTCAGAGGAGGATGAGGTGCCATCTTTACACTCATAGTGCATGATTATTTCCAGAGCCTCCTGTGTGCTCTAAAGTCTTGGCATCTCCAAAATGACTGATCCTGCACTACTGCTCATACTTCTAACTATGGCTGCAGGGCAGCTGCATAAACTACTTAACATAAACAAATGCATTTGTTGATGTCAAGATAAATGTGGGATCAAAAATTGTATTTACAATATTTTTCAATATTTACTTGAAAAGTAGCTTAGTTTTTGCATAGCTTAACCATTTAAGCCAACTAAAAGAACTGACAAAACAACTATAAAAGAAAATAAAAATGTATATCATCTGGCAAATATTAGCTATATTCACTCAGTACAGCCAAAATAGCATGAATATAAAAAAAATGGAATTAAACAAATTGCCCCCAGGATTCTCTAAAGTTATTCACAGTTAGAGGTTTCACATGTTATTTTACATTTTACATGTCAATTCAGTCTAATTTTGTAACTCATATTTTGATATTTAATGCATTTAAAAATAACTGGAAAATTTAGTAAAACTTAACAGAAATATATAAATATGACTCAGAAAAAATGAATATCAAACTCAAAAGCAGCTTTATTACTCAAGAACTTACAAAATAAACAAGATGGAAACCAGGAACAATTAATCAAAAACCAAATACACAAATCATTGAGGAAAACAACGAGGACTCAACTGTACACAAGAAAATGTGGGAGGCAACAGCTGGGCAAAACAAGACAGGTGAACAGAATAACTAACGAGAAAAGGGGAAGCAAAACTTAACACAACACACACAAGACGAGGAACTATCAAAATAAGACTAAGACGTGAACCTCACACAGTGACAGAGATAAACATGGAGACACGACTAACACTATCATACTGAACGGACTAGATGCAGAGATGAAGAGCCATCATATAAATTAGGTCTCAACATCCAAAAGAGCAAATCATGAGCTCACAGGAAAAAATCAAAATATCTTAAAATTCAAACGGCTGGGTAAAAGACCCAGGACTAGGACAGACACAAACATGATCAGAGGGTTAAATTAACTGGCAGATTATTGCAAACATTTGATCTGAAGAATACACTGAAATCAATATGTAGCAGAGCTTCTGACATGAACTTCAAACATTGCAGCTCGGCTCTTGAAGGATGACTACAAATCACATTTTAAATGGCACAACATAATTTATAAGCATTTAAGCATCGAAATTATTATGTATGATATTGTTTTGCTTTTTAAACAGGAATTGGCTCATTGGTGTGGCGAGGACAATGGAAAGCTATGTTAAATATACAGTTGGAATTTGCTAAAATTGGCAGCTGCCCACATGCACAACCCAAATGCCTTCTGGAGAAAGGTTTATGGCCAGATGAAACAAATAGAGCTATTTGGCCACAATGACATGAATGACAACAGGTATACTGGGAGGAGTAACTGTGAGGCCTTCAAAACTAAATATACTGTATCAACTGTCAAGCATGCTCTGGGGCTAAAGAGTATGATGGCATTGAAGCATGCCATTATTCTGGGGCTATTCTGCTGCCAGTGGTACTGGTACAATGGCACTGGTGCACAAAGTGGATGGAACAAGAAGGACTACCTCAAAATGCTGCAAGATCACCTGGTGGTTGAAACCTGGACACAACTGACCTCCCCAATGATGAAATCACCCCATTTGATCATTTTAGTCTTAAGTAGCTTGATCACTTGAGAGTTAATTGTTCAATTGTCATTTCAGTGGTCCACTGAAACTAACACTACTGACGAAAACTGGGCCGTGAAATCAGTTTCTTGATCATTAATATACAAATTGTCATGAGCATTGATCAACATCCACTGATCAGTTTCAGTCATTATCCAAATGTACTGTTTATAAGGTTGGGGAAACCTGCATTCAGCTGAGACTGAAGAAGTCACTCAGATGAGTGATGAAGTCTTCAACTACAAACTCTACGTGCAAACAGAAACAACTTTTTGGGTTTTCCTTACCTGGATGATGCGTCAAGACATCAGTGACTTAAATTTGCTGATGTGAAACCTAAGCAAAGACAAACTACAGGTGCCTTTGTCAGCATCTACATGTAGCCACACCCCTAAAAATGCATTACTTCAATACCAGTTGAATGTGTCCATTCACTTACCATGAAGGGAGAAATTAGCTATTAGCTTAGCAATTTTTTCATGTGCAGAGAACCATTGTAGTTTGTACTGGATAATGCAGCACATGGCTGAATGAAATAAATAACTAGCAAACATTTTGTTTTAATCTGGGGTACAGGGCATTTCCAATGTTACAGCTGTGAGCAAAGACATTATAGAAAGCGCCTCCAATTGCTAAGCTTTACGATGCAAAGTTGCACCAGAGTACGGCTGTATGTCCATAAATTAAACAGCAGAGAATCTGGGAAGCACTGATAGTCACATCTAATGCATTAGTGCGTTCTGTCTATCATTCACACACATTCATACTCTGATGACCAAAATCAGAGAGCAACTTGGGGTTGAGTATCTTGCCCAAGGATACTTTGGCATGTAGACTAGAGCAGCCAGGGATGGAACCACCATATTTCCAATTGGGTGACTGTACCTCCTTGCTGACAGTCACCCCTATAATGAAGTTATACTCTAGTATAATAGAAATAATACACCCATAACAACTAAATATTGTTAACATAACTTGGGCTGTTGCCAGACTGACTCACCTCCTTTGCTACGACTGGTTATTGTGTTGTTAGCTCTATCATGAGGTGGACTGGAAAACACTCACTGCATCTCATATTGCATATTTGTGTGAATGTGTGTAAACTCTATATTACATATAAACACTATATAGTACAGCTACCTGCAGTGAACTATACTTACCAGGATGGTTTATCAGTAGTGGCTAAAAAAGTTCCACAGTTTCCAACTTGGCTATGTAGTGGAAACGGGGGAATCAGTAACCAACTTTTAGCTATAAGGAAATGATAAGCTGTCATTATGTATTTTTTGTGTTTAGCCCTCCCCTCTAAATGCCAAAATTGCACATTATTAATATAGAAAGTTTTGTACTTTATCACTTGGTGTGACTCAAAAGGATTAAAGATTTTGAGATACTTTCCCTCAAACCACCAATTAAAACTCCAGCTGACCTTGAGTCTATTTGTACATCTACTCTGACTCTGAATTTCTGACCCATTTGACCCCTTTTGTACCCTATTACATTAAAAAAAAATACTGCATTTCACTACATTTACTTCAGATTTATGTCTTTTTATTTACTGATTTCAAATTAAGATTTCAAGAATGCAAACGTGTGCACAGGTTGTGCATCACTATGTTATAGAAATAAATTGTATATAATTGTAAATCAGACAAGAACTGAAACAGTGGAAAAAATACCATGGAGATGTAAAACCAAAACTTAGAGGTTTCTGAATGCCAAGAGTGTCAACAGTTGTTGATTAGCTGTTAGCAAAACAACTACAGCAGAATAGAGCATCTCTCTGGCTAATGCAATCTAGCACTAATTGATAACTTGTCCTTGTTAAAACACCACAGCAACGTTTCAGCCACAGTACAAGAAAAAAATCTGTTAACTATTCTTTCAGGTTTGTGTGCACTACTTGGTGAAGTGTAGTAGTGTGTCACAGACTGCAATCGAATGTCCGTTAGAGAGGATGATAATCAAGCAGTAACCGATTGTGTGCAGAGAGAACGTGTGCATGTGTGTGTTTAGTCATCCTCTACATCACTGTCTCTCATGCTGATGCCCTGTAGGCCATCACCTGCCTTGACAGCCATAGTAGCCTCCTCCATCGTCAGTCTGTTGTAGATGGTTTCATAGCTTTTGATGTTCAGTGTGCTGTCCTGGACTCCCTGCAACCTGAAGTCATGATAGGTCTTCTGTTGAGGTGAGAGGAAGATAAAAAGAGAAGGAATATAAAAAAAATACAGAAACCATCTTTGGAATGTATTAAGCAGGATAAGGTGTGTGCCATTCACTGTTTGAAAGGACAAAAGCAGGAAGACTGAGGCCCAAGGACGTGCAGTCTTTTATGTGCCATACCAGGGCGACAGACGATAGCATGCAAGGAAGAATGTTTGCACCTTACATGAGGGCTATTATGATTCGTTGTCTCATTGCTTTCAAGTTAAACTCTGTATATCAGCAACCAATGAAAAGACAAAGAGAGCTGGAAGCAGCAACAGCCCACAGTTGAGCATTTTTTTTCCTTCACGTCTCCCCGCCTCTTCACACTGCTACTTTCAAGGACACGTCAATGCGGCTCGAGTTGTCTTTATTATTTCTCCCTTTCCCTTTTTGTCAGATCTGACTGTTTTTGCACAAATAAGCCAGATTCTAAGACGTTCCTTTAATTGAATGGAGCCAGTCTCAGGTTATTCACTTCAATTTTTTTAAACATTAAAGAAAAGATGGCTTAAAATGTGGTAGGTAAACGTAATAGGTCATTTTGAATGACAAACAACCCCTTTTGGAAAAATGGACATCTTTGTCTCTCAAATGGTCAGGCTTGGTCTCTCTTACATACTTCATGTTTATTTACCTTAACGATCTTGATGAGTGTTTTCAGCTGGTACATGTGCAGCTGCAGGTCCAGTCTGTCAGTCAGCCAAACACATATTGCCTTCATGGAGTCAGTGTACCATTGCTGTAAGAAACAGAAACAAACCAAACAGGACAAAGATAATTATGAGAAGAGAAAACAATAGCTAGGGATAAGTCGAAGGCCCAAACTATCAGTTGTAAATATCAGTTTGGCTGCTTCAACACAGGACAATGACACAAGTAGATTTTAAATCAATCAATCAATCAAGATGTTTTGGAAATGCAGAAATGCTTTGTTTCAAGGGGGCTAACAAAAGCATTGATTTGAGTATTTCGAAATTACAGCCATTTTTCTACAAAGTGCTGATCGTCAGAGGTTCAAACGTAATTGAACAATTTTAAATAAATTGGATCAAAATCGTTTGCATTCTATGAGTGCATGAAGTCCAGACCTGATGAACAACACCAGTTATGTATTTAACAACCAAAAAAAAGCATACTATATTGGTTTGAGATCAGGTGACTGCCTCGGTGTTATTGTCTGACTTGATAGGGGTGACTCCATTTCACCCTATCACTAGTATCCTGCTCTGTCACACTAATCCTCTTCATATCATTCACTACAACCATGAATTTTCTCTGTGGTTTTCTTCTCCATATTTAGCATCCTTTGTTCAATATATTCATCATCCCTTCTCTGCAAATGTCCAAACCATCTCAGCCTTACCTTTCTAATTTTGCTCAACCTCAGGCTGTTCCCCTGATGTATTCATTTCTGATCTCTTCTATTCTGGCCACTTCCAAGGAAAACCTTGACATTTTCAGCTCTACCACCTCCAGCTCTGTCTCCCAGCTTTTTGTTAGTGCCACCACCATTTTTAAACCACGGATCATAGCAGGTCTCACTACCATCTTGTAAGTCTCCACCTGCTCTACTCTGCCTGGAATCTCCTCTTCATCTCTCTTGTGTACTGTCTCTTGCTTTGGAAGGTTGACCCCAAATGTTTAAACTCTTCTGCCTTCACTATATCCACTCGTTGCATGTTCACCCGTCCAACTCTCTCCTACATACACATGTATTCTGCCTTGCTCCTACTGATTTCCATTCCTCTTCTCTCCAGAGAATACCTCCATCTCAGGCACCTCCAGGCTCACCTGCTTTCAGCTGAATCAGAATTAGAAATGACTATTCATGCCTTTGTTTCTTCACAGTTGGACTATTGTAATTCATTGTATTTTATGTAGGTCAATGTACAAACACACACAGGACTTTGTAAAATGTTGCATGTTTTATAAAATCATTGCAAACATTGCAAACGTACATGACTTTGTAGCATTAAAATGAATAAGCCATGTAAAGATCTGTGTACTGGATTTTGTAGTATGTATAAAGTGACCTTCGACTGCTAGAGCACATTCCTGGTGAAAGCTTTTTCAAGTCTGTTTTTGAAGTAAACAAGGGCAAGAAAATACTCTGAGGAGCATCTTTAAACATTTTTCCTTTCACTTGCAGCCATACCCCTGAAAAGATACTAATAAAAACTATACTATGTTAATTTAGCTACAAGAACAGTTTATGGTTTTCATACCTGTGTGTTCACCCTCAGATTAGTTTACATGTTAGCCGTTTGCTTGGTGACAGATCTAAAATGCCTTGCTTTAGTCCAGCTGACAACACTACAATGTAAGGTCAAAGGACATGTGCTAACAAAAGTGCAAAACTCAAAGAGGGTAAAACATTTATTTATTCAAAGGCACCAATTTACTGGTGAAGTCCTGAATACAAGGATAGAGTTCAGGGCTCTGCTTTGAACTTCAAAGAGTTGGAAAAAAATCAGGTTCCTTCTTTGTAATGTTCATTAAATGATCTTCCTTCACACCTTCCACCAACAAGCCACAGCTGCAGGAAAATCAAACACACCTTTTCTCACCTAAAGAGCAATCCTCACTTACAGCAACATTCAAAATGCTGCTGGTAAAATGCACACACTGGGTGGCTTTATTCAGTTACCAGTCTTACAAGAATACTTGCGGAAATTGCTCTGACACAGTAATGACCCGTATATTCAGATCTGCTCTGAGAGATCACCGCCGACTTAATTCTGTACAATGGCAAGGACTGTAATTACCTTCCCATTTAAGAGAGAAAAACAGTCCAAAGGTTTTTCACACACTTGACAAAAGCCAAAACACATCCATGATTACTCAGCTGTCATGCAAATATTTGATTCATTCTATTGTGAAAGCAACCTGTAACCTCCTACATCCTGGCTCCTAATTATACCAAAGTAATAAGTTTTTCACTGAGTCTAAGTAGCTTAGCCTCGAGAAAATACAACAAAATACAAACTTAAAAATGAGAATTTAAGTTCAGTCACAGTTCCTGATTTATTTTTCTGCCCAGGCTGCATTAAAGCATTTTCTCTCTTTAAAAGTCTTATCTTTTGATCTGGAAAGTAATCAAATGGTGAAAAATTACATGCTTTTAAAAAAAAAATCAACTTCTTATTTAATCAAGCATTTTACATTGCAAAAATGAGTTTGCCGAATTGTGCTACAGTGGAGTAGAAAAGCACTACACGAGAACCAGTCTATTTACCACAAGTAGATGGGAGACCTTATGTTTAAATAATTATTTTCAAATAATGTATCTTTAAATAATTTAAAAAATAACTGTAAGCTGATCAAAAGAGAACTACATTTGGCACTGCTGTATTCATTACTGTTGGACTAGATGATGACGGTTTTTTCTTGGGGAGCAGCATTGGAGCTGGTGACACCAACAGACTGAATAAAGGAAGGCTGGCTCTGCAATTGGCTGCAAATTTAAAACTTGAAATTTTTTTGAAATAGTTTTTGAAATAACTAATAATCAGGAGTTGGGCTCGACACCTTAGTTCCAGTGACAGGAACTCTGAAGGATTCAGCATACCAAGGACGTTTTGACAATTTCATGTTTCCAACTTTGTGGGAATAGTTTGGATGGCCTCCATCTGTTCTAACATGATTGTGCATCAGTACATAAAACAATGTTGTAAAGACCATGGATGAGTGAGTTTAACGTGGGAAAACTTGACTGGCCTGATCATTGTTTTTGGGCAATACCTTTGGAATGAATTAGGGCACACCTAAGTGGAATATCACTTTCTGATCTTACAAGCGCTTCTGGAAGAATGATCATGTGGGTAGCAAGCTAAGCAAAGATGCTCAGATATCAAACCCTCCAACCCCCAGCCCCAGCTCTTCCAAGGGGGTACCCAAGGCATTACTGAGCTAGCCGAGATTTTTCCAGCATGTCTAGGGCGTGCCTAGGGTTCTCCTTCATCCCTGAGCCACTTCATCGATAACCATGTTGTGGATGTCTCAACCACCTTAACTGGCAGCTCAAGCAAATGATTGAGTGCCAGATGCCATTTGTGTTTCCTTCTATTAGTGATTTTTTTGGTCTCAACATTAAGTGAGGGTCGAAAATACGATAAAAAGCTTACACAAATTGCTACAGGCTTGTTGCTAGCTAGTTAGCGATGCTTCACACCTGTGTTACACTCCTAGTCTACATGTTTGAATAATTCAGCACTCCTTAGCTTTTGTTATCATATTTTGGACCGATGAAATCAGCTGCATGCTTCCACTGAGGCCCAGAGTTACTGTAAATATCAGAATTATCTAGAAATTAAATGCTGTCATTTTAGATTTTAACATAAGACTCATAAACTCATGGGAGATAACACACTATTAGCAAAACACAGAATGAGAAAATTACAGATTAAAAGTTTTCAGTTGAAAATACAATTGAAGACCTTTTATCTTAAATCAGGTTTTATTTAATGCTGTCAGAGAAAATGTCGTGTCCTCTTCATGCAGCTCACTACATGCAATTCAATTCAATTTTAATTTGGCGACTCCAGTACAGAAGCTGTGCAGGTCTGAGATGAGCAGCTTTCCTAAACACCAAACTGAGTTACTGTTTATGCTCCTTTATAGTTACATGGATGTCTGTCTTTCACGTCACATTGCAAAATAAGATAATTTAGTCTTTATGCTTTTTCATCATTTAACTTTGGATCAATTTAAAATTGACTCTAATATTAAATACGTATGCAGGATTAAGAGTGGGCATATAGGATGATTTCTCTGTTGTCACAAGGTGGGGTAGAGGTCTTAATCCAAGTGTGCAAGTCCTGTAATCACAAAGAGAAATTAATAATCACAAACTGCCAAATCTGAAGTTTATCCCTCAAAGCTGAACCCTTTCCTGTTCTGACGCACCTCAGGATCTGCCCTTACATTTCTTCAGTTTAATAGTTCTACTGATGTGCTGACATCAGCATATCAGTAATCACCATTAATAAGGGGTTGTTGAAGTCCACACTTAAAAAAAAAATCTGGTGTCACTGTTCTTACAGATGTGGAGAGAGAAACATGCAACTGTTTGCACAAATTCAATAACTGAACACGGCTTTCCCCGACAGCCGACAACGGTCTCAGCTAGTTAGCTGTAGCACATTAATTAATGATTAGTTTCCAAAAACACATTTAACTTACCGGAAAAGTGCAACGGTGCCTCAGGTTCTTCTGTTGATTAGTCCAGTTTACTGCAGAACATTTTTCGCTGTCAGTTTGAAACAGTCAGTCCTGGTTTTGGAAAACAAACTGGGCCTCCTCTCAGAATCACTACTGTATCTGCACTTCCCAAACAGAGGCAAGTTTTTCTGTGACTGCTGCTGCCATCAAAGCTGTCATGACCGATTGTACCCCGATTGCATTTTACAGCATCGAGTTAAAAATTAGAATCAAACTTCTGACAAAGGAGACCCCATGGACACAAATTAGCGTGAGGAGATGAATTTTTCATTCCTAATTCTCCCTGTAGATATTAATAGTTAACCATGTCACACACTGCTCAAGCCTTTTAATTCAGCTGATTTTTTATTACTAATATACAATATAATATTATTACTAATATAAAAAGGCCCGTGTTTCGAACGTGTGATTTATAGAATATGATGCTGAACACTAAACAGAAATTAAGTATTTAAAACAAGATCAACCGTAAACATCTTTTTAGGTTAAATGGATTAATTGAATTAATTTTACTTTATACACAGTTTTCCAAAAATACAGTTTCATATGTGCTGACTGACTTTCTGTAAAAGTCACCGCGTGCCGCTGGTGACTGCTAACAGGTTAACACACATCTGCACATGTGTGGCTGCTTTGCCTCAAATCTAAATGCTGGCATGTTTTTGTAATTCATGTTGGTTTACAGCTCAGACTATTTACACTATTTTTTCCTCTATTATTCTAGACTAATTAAAAAAATGTTGCAAGCATGCTTTTTTAACCTAAATTGTAGCACATTATTCTTCAGTTTAGTTTGCATCACCTCATTTATGTGCGTCTGCTTGTGTCCTTATGCCGTCTCTGACAGTTCCTATGTGATTCCTAAAATTTGCTGTCATCCTTTTTACACATCTTCTATCCCTCTGTTATTTTCTCTTCCTGCTGTTCCTTCACAATCTTTTTTTAATGCTGCAGTTCACATAGTATCCTAATCAGCCTTGTACTCGTTATTAACAAATGCTTGAGGATGTTCAAATTACTGCATGACACCCTCTGATTTTCTGCTCCTCCTCCATTCAAGGAAACCTATATTTGAGTGTCTGGGAGGCGAGTTTCCAGAGTGAGTAATCAGCTGCCTGCTGGTTGCCTTGCGAACCGCACTAACCATCATGGAAATTGAGAATGAAGAAGGTCCTTAATTGAGATGATTAGAGGATAAGAGTGAAAACAGATGGAGGGAATAAGCACAGGAAGGATGGGGGAACGAGTAGGTATGCAATGGTCTTGTAAAAATTATGTGAAGAAATGGGGGTATGCTTCTCTGGTGCCAAAACGATTTGAACATTTGAGATATATTCACGCTTCTGCACAATAAATGTTCCTCGGTTATAAAGTTGTATACTCCTGTATATAAAATGCCAGAGATGTTTTATTTCTGGGTCTATTTATTGTTTCAATTGTTGAGATCTGCTTTTTTCCTTAACAAATATATGTTATGTTTTCTCACATGAGAAGAATGAAATGATCTAATATTTTGTTTTCTTTCTGAACTGAAACTAATATCAGAAATAAGGGGAAAAGAAAGAATCTCAAACATCTTATTTTGTTTTGAAGGATAAATCTGAGGTTGAATTAAACCTGTTTTGAGATAAATATTTTTTTTTAACTGTATCCAGGTCTGTCCTTGGTTTGTCAGTTGTTCCCTCCTAAAGTCGAGAACAGAGAACTGTGTGTGTGTGTGATGCACACAAAGATGCTCCCTGATGAGCACTTGTACACAAACAGACAGATGTTTGCATGCACAAGCAAAAGGGAAAAAAAAACCTCTTAAGTGTGTTTACAGTTCATGTTGATTCCCCATCGTTTCATTTTGGTGTTCTTTGCTTTCATAGCCTTTTTCTTCCTCTTCTTTAAATCCATCAGGGTTGACAAAGCTTTTGTTTAAAAGGTGTGGCAAATGTAAATGAATTTGCCTTTGACTCACAAACATCTATATAAACAAGGAAACTGCATACCCATATTGCTGCCGGCAGGGGGTCTGATGCTGCTGTCGAACAAAGGATTTGGTTCTTTGTTTACACACACAATGTATGTGCGCACATATTTGTGTGTGTATGTGAGATACATGTTGAAGGGCTGAGTGGAGAAACCTCAAGGCCCCACTGTCACCTCCTTCTTGGCGCATGACTGGGCGCTTCTGAGCTCTATTAGACTTACTCTCCTCAACCTCCCTTTTTCAAACACGAACACACACACACACACACACACACACACACACACACAAAATTCAGTCCAGTGCAGATCGAGCCTCAGTCACAACACTCTGAACTCTCGGAGGAGGCGGTGGGTGGCAGAAATCCATCGCTCAGCTTCGTGCCGCTAATGTGTATGAAGGTCTGAACCGCCATGTCTGAGTTGCCGTGTTAACTAATGATGGCGAGCTGAGGCGTGTTTGACAACTTTCCGCTAAAATATTCTTAAAAATCTAAATCCAAGTGGGGGCGGTAGGTTATGAAAACGGACAGCGTGGGATAGAGGGATGATTAGATGGATGGATAGCTGGGTATGTGAAAGTGTTTTTGGCTCCAGCAGAGCAAGCCAAAAGCTCTTGATGTTTTCTAAGTGATAAACAGGTCAACAGAAGCAGTCAGTGTTTTCGGAACTAAGCAACCTGCTGCTGCTTCGAAAGAGGAGAATCAGTGTGTGCAAACACCTGACTGTGAGCTCTGTTTGCAGAGATTTTAGAAGCATTTACTGTATATATAAGATTCCTATGAACAGATCAGATACTATTCAAAATTATTTTCAGTTTTTGGTTTGCATGTCTTTATGTGTGCACATTAAATCAATTTTTGTCTGTAATTAAACATTTTACATAACAAAAATATTGAAAAAGCTGAAAGTATGTCACATAAAGCACAGAAAATATCAACCACAAACTGACTTGAAACATGAGCATAAAATGTTTTGAGAACCACAGAATTAGTGGTCAGACTGGATTCACAGCAGTTACAAGTAATTCTAATGAGTACGTTCCTAATTTTATATCACCAGGGGAAAAATTGTTATTATAATAAACGTGTCATAAATGGTACAAATAGTCAAAGAGTATCAGAGAACAAATATCAAAGTTTTAATTCTAAGCCTGTACGTTGCTGCAGACTTATGTGCGTCTTTATCAAACAAACTGAAATGATTAGCTTATGCTGCCTGTTACTGAGCTTGAGGAATCCAGTTTTACTTAGTGTGTACCTGCAAACCACAGTGACATGTGCACAAAGCTGCCTCATTTTTCTGAGACTTCTGTTTGGATGCTGACAGAACTTGGAACGAATAAGATGTTTTCTCGGTGGTACTGGTGATTAAGCGAGCACTTCTGTGTGCCACAGGTGGTAGAGCAGAGCATCAACTGTTTGCAGGTTTCTGAATTCTTGACCACAACACTGATTTTGAAGAAGGTTTAACCATCAGAGCACAACACAGCTTCTGAGAGCAGCTTTACCTCCACTGGTGTGAGACTGGGTGACCATGAACATCACACGCACAGGAACAACAACAGACCGAAACAAGCTGGAGATACCGGAAGCAGGAACCATTACCCAGTATTCATGTTAATGAAACAAATTAATCAGGTAAGTGGCGCCATATAGAAACACGCAGTGGCCCACGGGGGCCCCGGGTGCCAAAGACTAAAATTCTGTCTTTTTTGTACATCTCATACAACCAATTATGGAGTGTGTTAGGAGACTCTTCATTTACAAATAGAACTGCAAATACATCGTGCTACCAATTTTATAAAATATTTTCCCTCTGACTCTCCATCTCTGAGCTTTGTCAACAATAAAAAGAGAAAAAAAGTAGAAACAGTTCTACGTTTCCTAACCAGTAGAAATGTTACATCAAAAATTACTACACTCAAGAGAATAAGGTTTTATTTCCAAAAGTACTGACTTGAAAAATGTATTATTTGGCCTTCTGCAATTTGCCATGGAGAAAAAAAGTCTAGCTCCACCATTGTAGGTGCCTAAAGGAATCAAACAATTGACTCTATAAGCAAAGTCTGAGAATAGATTCAAATCAGCAATTTAGTGACAGCTGAAGAGAGTATGAAAGCACTTCCTGCTGATAGGTTCAAGAGTGATGAATTCTGTTTTTCTTTATGAATCTACAGAAAGTTAAGAGACAGGCAAACAGCAGAGGTAGAGCATGTGCTCAAAGAACAGAGAAAGAGACATGAAACAGAAACATATGTGCAAAGAGCTGAATGGCACACAAAACCTTCAAAACCTTAAAACATGACAAAGTGCTTGCCCAAAGGGAATATTGACCTTACAAAGTAAAGTTTCTAGAAATTGCGTTCAGTGTGATTTTGTGTTATATATGCAATTTAAGCAAATTTGTAAATGTCAAGTTGGCTCGGAGTGTTTTTTTTTCGACTGAGAACAAATGCACTTTCATATTGCTGATTTGTTTGAAGCGTTAGGGTTAGCGTTCCTGCTGAAACAACCGCTGGCTGTGAAATAGTGCGGAGAATGTTAGACTATGTCTCCAAGACAGAAAGGCACTGATTAACTTACATTTATAGTTTTTACATAATTTTTACATCATATGCTAATAGATCTATGACTGTTGCCTCATTCAGCATACTCTGTTAGCAGAGCGTTTAGATTTTAAATGGAGGAAAAATAAGGGGATTTGTCTGGTCCTGTTAAGAAAAAAGAAGAAAGAAAAACTAACAAAAAAGCAACAACAATAAAACTAATTTTAAAAAGAAATTCTTTACATGTACTTGCTTGACCAATTTGCTATTTTGGGCTTTTGCACACAGAATTACAGATTAACAAAGTTATGTATAACAATAAAGTAGGAATATGAACATAATTTCATGCAAACTGGAAACAGTACTTGCACTTACATCAAATACGGTCTCAATGTAGAGCTCATCACTGACACCATGGCGCAGAATGTCCTGGTTCTGTCGTACAAAACTAATGTAAGTGTCAGCCAGATCCACCCTTGGTTTCTGCAGGACACAGGATAAAGGCAGGCCTGAAGGTAACTCATGGACGGTAGAGCATGAAAATACAATGTCAAACAATGTTACAAAAAGCAATTTTAGCACAAGGTTGAAACGAGACATAACTGGCATTAAATGTGAATAACTCAAAAAATAATGGTAGAATGCAATCTGCAGATACTCGGCTGGTTGTGCATGATGAGGTCTTCACACATTCTGAAATGTAGAGTGTTTAATGCAGTGAGGTGGAACACACATCCAGTGTGAGAACAAATAGCAATGCAAGCTAATACTCCTAGTGAATAAACCTTGATGTCTTGATCTTTTGATTGTTTGGTCACTTTGGATCCACAGTGCATCCACTCCAATTGTTCCACATTTTGTCATCTTACAGTCTTTTTCTTATAATGGATTAAATTCATTTTTTTTTTTACCTCAAAATTCTTCATATAATACCTGTTTCCACTGATCATCTGTCAGATGTTTTTACAACTTTACTGGAATTCCACCTGTAGTAAATTCAGTTGACTGGACATGACTTGGATAGGCAAATATACATCATATAGGACACCTGTCTATATAAAGTCTCATAGTTGACAGTGCATGTTAGAGGACAAACCAAGCCATGAAGACCAAGTGATTGTCTGTCGACCATCTTCCAACAAGTCAACAACTCACAGCCAAGATAATAAAAGAGTGGGTTCTGGACCACTCTGTGAATTTTCTTGAGTGGCCCAGACAGAGCACAGACTTGAACCACGACTGAACACTTTCACTTAATTAACTTAATATTCAGTAAAAGGACTAGATGTTACAGTCCCTGATAATGCATTGCTTTAAATGGAGAAAATCTTAAGGGATGGCTGTTATGAGGAAGGCAGCCCAGAAACTTTTACCACCAGCAGCACACATCGTTGTGTGTCTCAACTTTCGGTCTTTTACCCAAGCTCATCTACCATTTTTCCTCCTTGGTTAGGTTTAGCACTACTACATGCATCCCACTGGTCCCATGGATACTCTGACTACTAATGGTTAATAAAGCTTACTGAAGTTCCAGGAATAATACATTTAGATTGTCAGGTTTTCAGTAATACAAATCTGTGCTGCTGTTGACATGCCTTAAAAGATTATTTTGCGCAACACTTTAATTGGTGAAGAAAAGTGTCTAAAAAAAGTAAGGCACAAAATATACAATTTCACAAATATTTACTTCTGTAATGATAAAATATACATTTTCTTCACAGCAGAAAATTTAATGTATGTCATATAGTCTGTTTACTTATTGTTTATCAATGTCAAACATTGATGTGGCTCTGATTACATTTTTATTCGAAACATTAGCTCCTTGTAATAATCTTTTATAAACAGGTCATAGAGCGTTTGACTACTTATAAGATGCTTATTAAAGAAATATTACACATGAATAAAACTGTTATTAATAATAGCATAAAAAACATACTTGTAGACAATCATATACAGTTATTAGAAACTCAAATAGATAAGAGACTGTTTAAGCAAAACAATAAAAGCCTTAAGCTATTTTTAAGAGTCCTTTTACAATAAGAAGTTTTCTCTCACATTTAAAACTTCTATATGTCTGTATGATCGGCTGACACAGTGGACAAACGCAGATGTTCTGGAAACTCCTGCTTGTACTCGTCATTAGTGGACATTAAATTTAAATGGGAAACATTCAGTTAAAATTACAGGGTGCAAATTAAACAATTATAAGGATAAAATGTTCTGAAGTGAATGAAAAGTGTATGATTTACTAAAATAATTTCTTCACAACAATTACAAGCAAAGCCTAACAATTGTTTTCGCTCAGGAAACATTACCTGCTGCTTCTATGATAAAAAGAAAAAAAAATCCTGCCCTGGACATGCTGTCAGATATTACACCTGTAAAGCCAATTGTAATTGCCTCGACATCTTTCACAGCCATGTTTTCTGAGCTGACGTGCATTAGGCCCAAGAGGAGAGTTGTCATTCTGTTTTCTGTGCTGTACAAGAAAGCTAGAAACCTTCTGGCTTCACTTAAAGTCAACAGGCAGGTTGGATATGAACTCAATACTTATAATTGTAATATTTCATCAAAGACAGCATAAGAGTCACCAAATCATATCACAAAGTTTTATGAGCCTCAATATGGACAAAGTCCAGACAAAGTCACACTGTTCTCTCAAATACTTTCTAAATATGCAAAGTTGTGAGGGCCTCCAAGGTTATGCCTGACATTAAAATTTAGTGATTTGTCTGCATCGGTCCATGCAAATGAAGCATACATCCCTGTTTTTAAACACACTCGCCCACACAGACACCCGAGCAGCAAAGCTAACATAATTAACTTATTCGTCAAATAGTTGCCTGACAGTAAATTAATTGGCAACTACTTAAATGACAAATTAATTGTTCAAGTGATTTTCCAAAGAGAAAAAAAAAGCAGTTATTAGATTATTGTAGCTTCTCAACTTTGACAGTAACTCTTAGAAGAAGATAATGTGACCTCTCTGGTAAGTTGAATGTCTTCTGGTAAAAACTGTCTCAGCAGTTGTTTCAAAGGTCTATCAGAGAATGACAGACTGGGGTCAGTCAGAGACGATTAGCTGTAATTCAGACCGACTACTGAAGAAGAAAACCTGCAGACACAAGAGGTTAAAGTGGGGTCACATGGCTGCAGGGGGACTGTTGTGTGTGATGAAAAGAAGAGAATAGAGTGTTATAGTTATCCTGAAGAAGTTACCCATGCACACCGACTGACAACCCTGTCATAATTCTCATAAGGCACTGGAGTGACTGGGGAGGTAAGTGTAGAAGTTTCAAAGATGATACTCAAATGAGTATCGTCTCTGCAGACACTTTGAGGTCATGCCCACGTTGATGCAAATATATTTCAAACTTATTTTTGCAACTGTTTCTGTGGTATTTGTTGATTTCAGTTCAGAAATGCAGTTTTGTCAGATATCACCTGCACCTTTACCGTCAATGTGTCTTTTAGCATTGGCTCTCTGATACACAGTCCCGTTTTATAACCCTACATCGTCCCTACTGGAGAGGTGGAGGTGGCAGGAATCATAACACCATGTGGGCAGTTGACTTATTAAAATAGGTTAAATCACATGAAGTTCTCCTCTTTAACTACATTTTGATACCAGGTTCATCCCTTAGCTGTGATTCATTCTTGATAATATTGTTTTCTAATAAACTCATTTTCGATACTTTGAAATTCAGAGCCTTGTTTAAGAATATTTGAAATTCTTCTCTGATAGGGTTAAGTTCTTCTTCTGGCACAGTGTAGTATCATCCTACGTCTATCCTAAGACTGTGAACAATGGCAATGATCTCCAATCTCAGTATCAAAAACATCTTTTCTATGGTCCCAAAAATTGTTTACGACTTACAGATTCATAACTTTTGCAAGGCACATGCTACAGTGGATGCATACTGTCACATATTCTTCTAACTGATGCTGTAATATTTTATTTGTTTTGAATGTCTTCTGGTGATTCATAGTTTATCAGTTCTCCTGTATCAAGTTCATTCATGTCAGAAAGAAACATTCTTTTTTATTTTACCACATTTTATTTTCTGCTTTATTTTCATAGTTATTTGTGCCTTGAGTTCAGTTTGACTTCCCCTTGTATCATTTCCCTGATTACTTGCTCCTGTGTTGTTCCCCAGCTGCATTCACTTCCCTTGAGTTGCCTGTGTTTGTAAGTAGCTTTAGTATTCTCCCTGTCCTCTTTCAGTGCATTTGTTATCTCTTCCCTTTGATGTTTCTGGTCATTTACAGTTTTATATGAATTGACCCATATTATTAAGATAGCAATAATAATCCAGCAATCCTATTGATGGTGTGGCTGCATATCAGGAGGTTGAGCAGGTCATCTACTAATCGGTAGGTTGGTGGTTCGATCCCTAGCTGCTCCAGTCTGCATGCCAGATATAGACAAGATGCTCTATGAATGTGTGAATATTACACAGAAAGCAGTTACACAGAAAGAGGTGCTTGTATGAATGGGTGTGAATAGGTGAATGAAGCAAATTGTATAAAGCCTTTGAGTCCTCAGGTACGGTAGAAAAACACTATATAAAACCAATCCATTTAGCAGAAGGGAAACCCTACAGTCAAAAAGTGTTCCTAACTTTACAAGTGAAATTCCACTAGAGCTAGGGAGTTGAAGATCTCATGACAAGGCCTGGATTTACTGCACGTGTGGTGGTCAGTTCATTTACTAGCACAGATATTATATGCAGCAAAGTTCCACAAACAGGTTAAAATGTTAAAACCAGGAGCAACATCGCTTTGAACTTGAACATACACTCAATATCTGTTGATAACAACACATATTAAGGCCAATCAGTGCTGCATACATTGGCGTGAATTGGCTTGATGCCATGACAAGTCACATTAATTTAGACCCAGATATCAGGCGGCACCTTTAGAGATCTTATATCTATGAAAGTGCCATTTGGTACCAGTATGCCTTGGTGGGTCAAAACTTCTTATACTCATAAAAGACCAAATGCATAATATTCAGGTTGGTCATAGAGTTTGGGCTTAGGTATGAAAGAAAAACTGTCAGGTTCCTATACATCTATGCACATTTGCCACACAACCACAGATATATGGACAGGTTCAAAGTGTGCAAAGTACAGTTCTCCTGTATGAGGTACAACATTTAAGAGTGTGTATGTGTGTCACTGGCTACATGTAAATGCCCCTGGTGTCACTTGAGACATCAATTTTCCCTTACCCTCTCCTCCCCTTAAGGCTTTTCACAGTCATTCACCTCTTTTTCTTTTGTTCTGGCGAGGCGACAAAGCACCATGACAGATCACAGATGTCGGCACAGTTCCAGCCAACAGGATTAGAGATTCTCTCGTGTTAAACGACAGAAATGATAGACAGAGAAAACAGAGAAAAAGAGAAATAGTTTGTCACTGTTGTCCCGTTCTGCTCTCTCAATCTCCTTTACCTTTTCTTTAGTTTTACCTAAACACCAGTAATCCTCTCTGCATCTAGATAATGGATGTCTGTTAACTTATCAACATTTGACAGCAACAAAAAAACATTTTAAAATTAAGATCTGCTCCTATACAGGTACTGATCGGTGCAGGTATAAGTCTAAAGAGAGGAGAGGGAGGAGGTGCCTTTTGTTATCAGGGTAATGGGGCAGTAAATTATTAAGTAACTTCACAATGATATCAGTTCCATTTCCTGCTTTGGCTTCATTTAATTTTTTTCCAGGTGGATGTTGTGTATGGCAAAGAAGAAAGTGCTTGTGCTAATGGATGAATGCGGCTAGTTGTGTAAGCTTTTTTGAATTATAAAGCTGTAACTTGACAAAATGTGGAACAAGTGAAGCCCGTTTAACACTTCCAGATGCACTGCCGCCTTAAGGGCCTGTGGTACAGCAGCCATTAAGCCGTTCTGATTATTTAAGATTGAAGTCTAAGGAGTTTGAAAAGAAGGTGACTGGACGTTAAGTATTTTGAAGATGTTTCACCTCTCATCCAAGAGGCTTCTACAGTTGTAAAACCAAAAGTTAGAAAGTCCCAGGTATTTAAACCTGAGTGGGGGTTGTCCCTTAGGAGGGTTGTCACTGACCCACTATTACTCATGTGCATCATCACATGAGCCAAGGTGTGAAAAAAGGCATGGGTCATTACCACGTGAGGTTTCAAGTGAAAACACTGTGCGACCTTGCCCCACCCACCATGTCAGCTATTGAGGTCACCTGATGTAAGATGTGAGTGGGGATTTAGGTACCTGAGAAGGGATCTGAAGAATGTGCTGTAGGTGGCTGACAGTTGGTGTTGTAAGCCATCACCTCTGTTCAATGGTGGTTGTTCATAGTGGAACTAGATGGGCTTATTTACTCCTCTGTCTTCTCAGTCCAAAATGTGAACATTGGCATCCTTGAAAGATTGACTTATATAGTGCAGATGTACAACTGCATCGTGTCATGTCAAGGTGGCTCTTCTATACTGTGCCATGCATTTATGGAGTTGCTGGTTTCTCCAGTTAAAAAGGTCTGGGGAAGGAAGTTTTATCCTTGGGATGAACCATTTTCTTTTAGATGTGGCTGAAGCTCTGAGATTCTCTGACAAACCTGCAACATGAGGAACGACTATGTTGTGATGTTTCTGCCTAGTTGGTGTCTAATCTTCTTTCTTGCGCATCTTCGCTGATGAAAGCCCGGTTGAGATAACTACATGGTTTAAGAGCTTTCTCTACACATGTGTGTTCCTTTTATTTCCCTTCTTTCCACTTCTGCATAAAGATTGAAGTTTTAAATAATAGGACTTCTTTGAGTAGTCTTGACAATGACAACAAAAACAACAAATGTAATAATCGTCAAAACAGTAAAAGTACATTAGATACTTGGCTGGTAAAGATAAAGATAAAAATATAAAGCAACTTATATGTAATTTTTACAGATCTTATTTTCCATTGCTTAGCTAACATTTCAAGCAATCATATTTACATTAAATGTTGTTAGCTGCAACATCTAACAGGCAGCGTCCAAAATAATACTTAAATCTCCATTGCTGAGGTAACGTTTAGTTAGTAGACGTAAGCTAACATTCTTTTAGGCCACTCTTCAGTTCTGAATGCACCATTCATGTTTTAGCTTATATAGTGATGAGATATAATAAAAAAAGTTTACAAAATTCTGATGATTCAGTTTCCACCACATTGTTTTCCACTACTGTTAATAACTAAGAGATATAACATGACAAAAACCCTTACGCTGTGGGATTCTTGAAATCTACAATAGAAACTAAATATAATAAACTATGGTTACAGCTCATTGCTTTTTAAATAATCCTATAAAAAGGCGCTTTGGTATTAATGAAAAAGTTTAATAAAAATTATATTTGGGAAAAGAAATCAGCCAGAAATAAAGTGAACCACTCACAACAACGAAGTGAAACAAAGGAAAAGTAGACAGTGGAGAATGAATGCTTTGTGCATTTGTGACCAGGTGTGAAGTCTAAAAGGCTCCGCCCCCTGCCCTTTATCCCAAAAGAGGCACCCATGTCAGGTTACCACTAGACAAAAGACCAGAAGGCCAAGGTAGGGGTTACATTATAATTTCACCAGAAGAAGGAGCTGAGAGGGAAGTAAGCTAGGAACCAGAGAGAATTACAGGATAGAGGGAGATACAGCAGCTTAAAATTGTTCTCCTGTTCTCTCCTCAAAACTATAAATATATAAAAATCTGGAATCCGTGACCTTTCATTGAACTTCTTTATTCTTAATTAAATAGGATTTAAAAAAAAATTGTACCCTTTTATGTTTTCTTTTGATCTTTTCAATAATAATAATAACAATAATAATAATAATGTACTGAAGTATGAAACCCAAACACAGAACACACTGAACTAAAAATTCTCCTCTATCAGTTCAATGCATTGCTTACAAAACTGACCATATATATATATATATATATATATATATATATTTTGACACTGTGTGGAAAAAGTAACCTGCAGATGCATTAGGCTCTATGCAAAGAGCAGCCACTTTGCATTTACAAGTTGCTTTATTTTCCAGCCAAAACTTGAATGATCTCAATGGGGATGGAGACACAAATATGTGATGAATGGGCTGAACAATAAAACAGCATGCAGACAGACTCACAGGGAGTTCCACATATTTCGCAGCAGCTTTCACCTACCAGGGGAGTAGAAAGGGGGGAAAGAGGATGAAGGAAAAGAATGCCGAAGTTCAGCTGTAAAGATCTGGTTTCCAGCAAATAACAGGTTGCCTGGATAAGCAGTGAAATAACAGCACAGCACTCTGTTTCCAGGAACAAAAACATGGCTACTCACTGTGAAAGACAGGACTGAAGAGAAGAATGTCCCTTCATCATATCTTGAGAGCTTGGAGAGGACACCGTTTAAAACAGCAGCAAACTACAGACAGGTGGGAGCACAAAAACACTTCTAAAATTAGGTTTCTAGCTGCTTTCTTGAGTCTAGTGAGGCAAGTTATTATCTAATCTTGTTTCAAGATTCTTGAGATATTTTTAGAAGAACAAAAATTAGCTCCCTCTTTTTGTAAAATGAAACTCACATTTCTTTAACACACACAAAAAAAAGCTTGAAATGAATTAATCAAAGGAAAAACGAAAAAGTGTCTAAATACCAAAATCTGAAAAAACAAAACAAAAAACAAACAAACAAACAAAAGCTAGGCTGGGTTTTCAAAGAGTATGGTTTGACCCCTCTCCCTTCCATCTTATAAAAAAGCAATACTAAAATATTTTTGAAAAATATACAAAATAATAAAGCGTAAAAGAGTTAAGGTGAGATTTACCTTTGACACAAGTGATGTAATAATGTTCTTTAATGCCTCGTCAATCAAAACATCAATTTTGGAGTGGTACTGTTGCTGTAGGGATGAGGGTAGGGGGGACAAAAAGTCATATTATGTATTTGTTATTTTCAGGAAACTGACCGGACACAGACGTAATACAGACTACCCCTCTGCTCTGATATACAACAGTGTTGTCTGTGCTGCAAAAGAAATAAAAACCTACAACAAATCCTCACACATGTACCCCTTCCCAGGACAGCCTAGAAAACCTTCCCATCCGTGTAACTCTGCTGTGTTAAGCAGCTAATAGGATGCATTATGCAGCTGAATAATATGCCCATCTGCGCTGGAAAAGCGACGGAATCTGAAGGATACTTTTTGTGCATCTCCCTACAATTAGAGCAGCCTTGTATTCCTCTAAAGCACTGCTCTAGCTGAGAGGACCAAAGTCTCACACGAGATTCAATTAATCCACTATTTCATGTCTCATTTGCCACCCCGTAAAAAAATTAAATAAAAAAATATATTTTACATATATATATATATATATATATATATATATTGTATATTTATTTTTTTTTCATGGCACCTTTTTCCCTTCAAGGAAGGAGAGAGAAAGAAAAAATGCAGGGGCTGAGCACTGAATGGTAGCAGCAGCAGGGGGGTTCATCTCTTAGTGACAATGCCCTTTCACTGGCCTTCTAAAGAACACCCAAATTAAAAATTTCAATCAACAAAGCATACAGATCGCTGACAAATTGCGGGTCCAGAGAGGTCATCGCCAATTTTTTTTCCCTTCCAAAAGTCTTCAGTATGGCAGCTCTCTTTCAGTGCTCTGAATCTTCCTAGGAAATCTTGAGAGCTTTTCTTTTTTCCTCTTCTTACCTCAATTAACACTACTGCTTTATCCTTCCTTTTTCCTACAATGCCTGCCTTAAAAAAAAGCAGAGAGGAGGAGAAGAAATTGTTTGGTCTTTGCCATATGCGACACAAAACTGAAAAGAACAATTATATCTTTTAAAAACATTTATTTGCCTGTTGAGCTGTAACCGCTGCTGCTACTTCAGCCTTGCGAATTGGTTGAGATCAGAATTAGGTCACATTTTTAATATGAGCCCCCCCCCTTCCCGCCCTTCACCATTTAAATGAGCTCAGCAACAAAACAACAGCACATTGATTAGCAATTCCATGGGCTTTGTAAAAGCAAAACTGTTAATCAACCAGAGAAGTCTCCATCAAGGGTGGACTTTTCACAGACTCGGTGTTGCTTTCCAGTCAAACCCCTCACATCACAGTGTTTTTCTAAAACGGCAGAATTTGGCACAGAGGGATTTAAGCATGTCCAAACACTTTTCTGGAGATCGGTAGACTTTAAAACTTAAACAGAAAATTGTTGGTTTGGGTTCAGTTCAGACTCACACGGGGCTCATTCAAAACCCCTACAAGCAACTTAAAAGGGTCCAGTTCACCTCAAAGTTATCAGATTTGGGCAATCAAATTTTCATTTGGTAGGTGGTTACCCTCAGGGATACACATTTTCCCCTAGTGGTATGCCAGGGCTAGCATTTAGCATCCAGCTGAAGGATGGGTAGACATTCTTCTTCACACTGTTTAGAGCTGTATTTTCTTTTAGATGAAAGAAACTAGTTCTTACATGAAGCTGTTTACAACATTCCACCAGTTTTACCAACATAATTTAAAATGGTTTGTATCAATGACTGTAGAAAATATATATTTTCTACAGTCATTGGTTTGTATGGTTAGACCAGGCTTAATTTTGCTAATAGATTAGTCTAATGCAAAATAGACTGTTTAATTTAAAACCAAACCAAAACTCCTATCTTCAGGTTGGCACTCTTTATTAGTCATGTTGAAGAATCCTCACAAAACTGCACATTCACAGAACACTCAACATCAAAATATTTTCTAGGAAAAAAGGCTAACGTTAATTCAGTTTTTACTATTAGCTGTTTTAGCCGAGTTTTATAAGTTAGCTAGCGTTAACTTAAACATCAGAAATATCAAATCTCCTGAGTATGAATATTATGTAATGGTAATGGTACTCTTTCCAGGTACTGCAAAGCTGCAGAACATATTTATTCACTGTGCTTCATATGCTTAGAGTTTGCAGGTAGGAACATATCTATTAACTGACCACTAACCATCAACTGGACAAAGTAAATGGCTCAACTTTACAGGGTTCGAAGGAAGCTAAAATGAACTTCTGTTCATTCTTCATTATTTTACTGATGTTAATTTAGATTTCTGAACGAGGAAATGGGAAGGGTTGGGGAAAGGAAGGTTAATGAGGAGATGGAGGGACTTACCCACTGTCTGTCAATCTGGTGTTCAAACAATGATGAGAAGGAAACGCGGATATGAGGGATGGTGGAGAACATGAGACAGAAAAGAAAGAAAAAAAGCACAGTAAGCCAAGATTTTCTTATTTTTTAGTTTTTAAATGCATCAGTTAATGACTTGCAATACTGGACTCATTCAACACATATCAAACAGATGATCCATATGACGACACTGAAACTTCTTGTAGCCTTTTCATAACATAATTAACATAACAGCCAGAAAAGTAGGTGTAAATGAACTCCAATCCCAACTTTTAATTCCCAAGATGGAGATATGGCTTGAAAACTGTTTGCGTGCACTTTAAACCAAACACTCAAAATAACTACATTTTGTAAACTTTTTTTTAATATATTTATTTATTTTTTTACAAACAGTCCTAGCTTAAATAGCTTAAGTTCATCTAACATTTTCTTCCATTTGAATTAGTTCATCTTATTATTTTCAACCAACTTCAACAATTTTGCATATTAAGTACCTACTACTTAAATATTACATTTAATTTTACTTATTTATTTCAATTATATGGCAGTCATGTTTGGAAGGTTTTTTTTCCTGGGGTCAATTTGACCCCCAACATAAAAGGTAACAGTCTTTTTTTTTTTATACAGCAGCTGGACTGATTCAGATTCTGAGAAAAGATAATGGAGTAAAAGTAAAATGTGCTCATCTTTTATCAGTTGCTCACAGGTTCTTACCCTTCTTACATTGTGCACAAAGTTTAACATTTTTTTCTTGTTTTATTTTCATTATTTTTTTTATGCTTTTATTACTTTTTGAAACATCACATTTTTTTCATTTTCTAAATTTTATTTGGCAGGTAATTTCCTGTCAAAGATGGAGGTCTGCCCACTTGTCTGCTTTTGCTTTTGAAACATGAGCGGGTGGGATTGAAGACTCAGAGCCCAGAAACAACAATCATAAGATAGCTCTGCATTCATCACTGTTGACCGCATTGTTTCTGTCACAGCAAGTATTCTAATTTTCTTTAGATTTCTGTTTTTCAATCCATTTCAGTGACATGTCAGTGAGGCAGTTCTCACTCAGCGGCACCACAGCCACTTCACCGTGTGTCTGACTGAGTTCACTGCAGTAGCTGAGACAGACTGCTAAGTTTTTAAACTGTAGATAGTGTTATTCTGAGGTATTTGAATTTGTTCCCATTTTTTGATACAATGCTTTTCATGGTGTAAAAACATTATACGAGTAGTAGTATATGGGCCAGTATAATCTTTCAATGCAACCGGAAGGAGTTAATATAGAATTCAGAAGTAACGAAAAAGGCCAGGAATAATTTTTAGGTGAGTGACAACAGCTGGTAAAAGCAAAGAGAAGTTAACCTTTGGTGATATGACCGTGTACGGAAATGGCAGAACTTTTTGGGAGGAATTTGTTGCTGCACGTCTGCTCAGTTAATGCAAAAGATAGTAGCAATCCAGAATTCATCTTCTTTTGAAAAAACCTTGCAAATTTGTTTGTTCAAGTCTTTGAAAGTCAGAATTCTTGTTTTGTAAAATCAGTCTCTTGCAAAAATAACTAATATTACTATAACCAAATGTGCTAACTACTTAGGTCACTCTGATGTACAGTTTAGGTTCTTATTCTCACCATAGCAAAGATGCTGGTAGGTCAAAACTTGGAGTACCCCTTACAACTTGTTTGGAGGAACAAATACTACTGTATGGAGAAGAGCCATAACTATCACCTTATCATTGTCAGTTCAAAATTAATTGAACTGACAAAGTGGTTTTGCTATATTGTACCTTTGCTCTTTTTTCAGTGTAGGGTTTAAACAGAGCATGCCCAACATGTTCTACCGCAAAACTTGACAGCTGTCTGATTCAACTCATGACTTCATTCAGATCCATTTGTGGTTTGTTCTCTAAACAACAACAACAAAAACACAGTTGTAACTAAAATAAACATCCTACACACCAAAAGCTGCTGGGTGAGGCTTAAAGACATAAAGGTATTATGACAATTTGCAGAATCGTCTTTCTCTCGTTCATTCATAACAAGCCTGATGAGCCAGATCTGAGATGGTGCAACGCTGTCATCAGTGAAAGTAACTTTGTGGAGGTTTTCCAAGAACTGCTGATGAACTTTTTCAGCAATCTCAGTCCTTTAAGATATAACTAATTTTCATTTCTATTCTATAGTTTACTTTGAAGCAATTGTTTCACCTTAAAAGTTTTGTTGTCCAACAGTATTGACACATTTTATTATGACACTCAATAAAAGATTTCAAGTAAGTAATTTGGAGAATTTGCAAGACTCCTGAGCCACAAAACTCAACATTACCATGGTATTCAATTTCCTTCAGTCATATTTGCAACCACTCAACGACACAAGTAAAACATGTAAAACCAGTAAGCTGTAGAAAAGTTTTAAAGAATTTCTTCCTCTTAAAAACTTCTGAGAATGTTCTATTTCTTCATCAAGGTTATTTAGTTATTTAGTTTTTAGGCAGACTTCAAAATCCTGACAAAACTGACTGAAACATTTGATGTCAAACTGACATTTGCTGTGTTTGGAAACCCAGGATTCAAGGACAATATATAATCAATTTGTCCCTCTCAAGGGACAGAAAATGGTCAGTGAACTTTTTTCACTGAGGTCTCCATTCAATAAATTAAAAGTTGAATATATTGCTAAAGGAATAATAAAACTATTGGAGATGTAATTTTCAGTAGAAAATAACATACATTTTGAGAAAATCAGAACTCAGAATCGATGTTCTTTGTTTCACCACATCTGGTTCTCTATTACAGTGACGGTCCGTCTGCACTCACTGGTCGACCAGCTCTTCTCTGTCTTTTCCACCTCTTATCTTTCTCTCTCTCCTCTGTCGTGTGTATGTCTGTATTCTGGTTTTGGTGCAGAGGCAGGACTCTCCAGGGTATCTCGCCATCTGTGTCCAGACACCTGGTTTAATCACGCACCTGTTCCTGATGTCCTTGCTGTGGTCTCTTCTTAAGGGAGTGGCAGATTTTCAGTCTTACTTGGATCGTTGTCTTGCAACAGTCAGTGCAACCCAGCTCCAAGGCTCGAGTTAATGTTTCCACTAAACTGTGAAAGCGATACTTACCTGTATATTCCCTCTGCTCAGGTTTACCTGGAGAACCCCTGTGTCATGGAGTGGTGAGAAGTCTTGGCCTGGATTTGCTCAAACTGAGGAAACTTGTTGAACTCCTCTGTGAGATTGAGGCTGCTGTCAGGGGATTTTGTAGATGGTGAGGGTATGGTTGTCTCTCCACACATGGCAAGGGTTGTTGTGAATGCCCTCTATCCACCTACTATGGTCTTCCCTGACCTCTTTGATGCCCGTCCCTTCAAGCTGGCTCTGGCAGTGCTGTCCAGAGAATTGTCCCTCAGCCTGAAGGCTGGGTTTCAAATTCTGATCAGAGTCTATTCTTCACTTGTCATCTAAAGTTTTCGGTTAAGAAAAACCTGGATGGTTTTGGTCACTGTCACTGAGTGAAGGTCTCCAGGTCCTGCTGTTCAAAGATGGACCAGTCCATCAGATCAAAACAATCCTGTAGCTGGAAAAGACTATCATCTCACCATTTAATGACCCAGGTACTCGGAGGGGTTTGTTTCCTAGAGGGGGTGTAAGAAGTGTAAGGAGGAGAGAGAGAGGTAGTCAGATCGCCCAAGGTGGGGGAGGGGTGTCACTCTGTAGGGCTGATTGATGTTATTGTACACATCGGCACAGTGTTGGTGGAATTTGGGGAGTACAGATTTCAAACGTGTATTCTTAAAGTTCCCAGCAACAATATGGATGCCCTCAGAGTGCTCACTTTGCTGTTTGTTGAGGATGAGTTAGAGATGGTTGAGTGCTGAGCAAATGGTAGCACTGGCAGGGAAGTAAACAATGGTAACTATGGCTACCATTAGCTCACGAGGTAGATAAAAGGGCCTACACTGAATGGACATGGCCTCTAAGTCTGGTGAGCAGTGACTGTCTATAATTCTAGTGCTACGGCACCAGTCGGAGGACATAAGCACAGAGCCCACTGCCCCGTCCCTTACAAGAGTCTTTGTAGATCGTAGATTTATTTGGGACTTTGATAATGTTGCCTTTCCTCTAATAAATCTCACCTCAGACAAGGTCTCATTCCAGTGGAAACCCACAGCTCAGGAATCTTTGGACAGCCTAAGCAATGTTTTGCTGCAGCTCTTTGACAGCCCGATCTGTCAAAACAATTCATCTCAGAGGAAGAAACCATCTTGCCTCTGTCCTGTGTTATCAGTTCTTTGACTTAGAAACTGAGACTGTGGTTCAGATCTAAGTACCTATAAAACTCCACTCTAGGGTAATGCCCTTGGCCCATACAGCTAAGTTCTTGTGTTATCCTAGTATGAAACAATATCCATCTTATAACCTCTGTTCTGGTGGCCATCTTTGGCAAAAGATGTTTGTGAGTATATCCTTGTTTGATCAGTTTTTGCCCAGAATAAGCCATTGAGCTTGCCACCTGCTGGGCTGTTGAGACTCTTTCTTCCTATGCCTGATCACCCATTGTCCCATATCGCTTTGGATTTCATCACTGGCCTTCCACCCTCATCAGTAAATTCACCATCATTAACTGGTTTTCTAAAGCTGCTATTTTTCTTGCTCTGCCCAAGCTTTTATCCACCCTTGAAACATCCCAGCTACTTACAGAGCACTTCTTCAGGTTACATGGGATCCTTTCTGAGATTGTCTCCAACTGTGGCCAATAGTTCACCTCACGTGTCAGGAAAGAATTCTGTTCAGGACTCGGAACACAGGTTAGTCTAGCTGGTTTCCACCCACAGACAAATGATCAAACCATGCGTGCCAATCAGGAACTGTAGGCAGTTCTCCACTGCATCGCTTCATCCACCTGAAGTTCACAGCTTCAATGTACGGAATATGCCTATAATTCCTCAATTCCTCTACCACCAAACTTTCATCATTCAAAGCGTCAACCGGTTATCCACCTCATCTCTGCCTTGCAGTCAAAGGTGAACTCTGTCCCCTCTGTGCAGCATCAACTTTGTCGCTGTTGCAGTTTGTGGAGGTTAACCCAGTCACCCTCCTGAGAACGAAGGAACAAAACAATTGTCTGGCTGATCAACACTAGATCCCTGCGCCATCCAACCAATCATGCCAGAAGGTTTGGTTGCAGTGGCTGTAGCTCAGGAGGTAGAGCAGGCCATCTACTGATCGAAAGGTTGGTGGTTTGATCCCTGGCTCCCCCAGTCTGCATGCCAAATATCTTTGGGTAAGATACTAACCCCAAGTTGCTCTGAGTGCTTTAGTGAATGGGTAAATGTGGCATATTGTGTAAAGTGTTCCAGGAGAGGAGAAAAATGCTATATAATAATCAGTCCATTAACCATTTACTATTTGTCTGCAAAAAAATCCTGCTTCACACCAAGTGTAGGAAACTTTAAAGGACTTTGAAATAGACACCCTGTCACTTTCCATTTGACACTGGCACGCAAGGTGAAGGTACCCTCATGTGTCTCAGCTCACACCTTTCCTGGGACATTCACAACTTTTCTAATCATTTTAAAAGTGTTACCAATAAATGCACTGTATTTTATCCCTTTGTGTGAGTCCAACCTGTCTCCCTTTATACTATACAAATACCTGATCAAATTTGTATGACCATATTTCTAGGATCATATTTGTACGTTTCCGCTCTGCATTTAATCATTAGTTATTCTTAATCTCTGACTTTGTTCCACAGGGTGTCTTTGTCCTGTCTTCCTCCCCTCATGCCTAACCGGTTGCAGCAGATGGTCGCCCCTCCCTGAGCCTGATACTGTCAGCAATTTCTTCCTGTTAAAAGGGAGTTTTTCTTTTTCACACTCACCAAAGCGCTTGCTCATAGGGGGTCATCTAATTGATGTGGTTCTCTCTGTATTGTAGGGTTTTTACCTTACAATATTAATGCCCCTTGGGGCAACTGTTGTTTTGATTTGACACTATATAAATAAGACTGAACTTAACAGAATTGACTTGAACTTGGATAAAGGAACTCTAGTTGCCAACAGGAGACCAGGGCTCTTCATTTTCATGTTTTCTAAACGGATTGTTGGTGTGGAACATAGACAGTATAAAAAATGGACGTACCTACTGTGACCCACTGGTTTGTTAAGTCCTGTTTTGAAGCCTCAAGAAGAGTCTTTATGCTGTTGCTATCTTGGTGTTTTGTGAGTGGGGTTTGGCTCTGGTTGTTCAACTACAAGCTCATTGGTTAATGGCTTGCTAATCACAACTCATTTACCAATGAGCAAATTCTAGAAAATCCTCCTTTTCTAAATTTAAAATGATTAAATTTTACAGAAACAATAATGAAATGCCCCACATTCTTGCAAATTACTTGAACATGAAAACTTGAAAATATG
The DNA here is from genome assembly GCF_001858045.2 of Oreochromis niloticus. Taxonomy (NCBI): domain Eukaryota; kingdom Metazoa; phylum Chordata; class Actinopteri; order Cichliformes; family Cichlidae; genus Oreochromis; species Oreochromis niloticus. The sequence continues at coordinate 38,410,379 of NC_031972.2, read as the reverse complement.
AAACAGAGTAGCAGTAACAGTCTAAGTAGATGTTGTTTACAAAGCTGGTATACAAAGGATGCAGACAGGAATTTATTGTGTGTCTGCTGAAAAAAAATCACAGGAGAGGTTTTTAAACAGCAGAGGGCTGGTGGAAGCTGAAGAATTGAGGCAGCTTAAGGTTAAGAGAATAGTGAGTCTAGCTTTCTGTCAAGATTGCCAACAGCCAAGGGTTTTGCTCTTCGTGATGCCAAGGCCCCTGCCTCACACAGACTCCACAGTTATCCATTTAATAGCCTCTGACAGTTTCAAGTGAACATGAATACACCTGAACTTCCCTTTTGCTGGATGTTTGGTAGAAAACTTTAGTGGCTGATCTGACAATTTGACTCAACCTTTTCAGACTAAAGCCAGAAATAAAAGACTGCTAAGGTTTGTTAAAAGCTCACTCACTTTCACTCTGTGGGGAAAATTGATGGTGAGCTGTGAGATGGAAACTGAAAAATATAAAAAAAGCCATCTACAATAAGTGATTTAATCTGATATTCAAACTAGGACTAAAGTTTCCACAGACATTTCTGATCACGATCAGTAAATTTCAGAGTGACTTCTGCAAGTGAGCAGGGACATGACTAAACTGAGCATCTGAATTAACTCAATTAAATTATCCCACTTAGAACTGTTATAAAGAAAACTATCCACCAAGACCAAAATCTCTTTGTAGCAGACTGTAAATATGTTTATGTCTGATTTAAAACTGGACATTATAACACATGAGTGGATTGGTGACTCACTTTTTTTTTAGCTGACTTACTCGTGGCTATTAGAGGAACTTTACTGGCACGTTTACATTAGTTTTTAACGCTTGGTTTTGACCTGGCTAGGGCACTGTTAGCTATCAAACATGTTTCCAGCCACTGCCAAAGTGATTTTTCTGTCACAGCAGGAAAAAACTTGTAACAATGCCATCATTATAATATGTAAGAAATCCTATTAAAGTGGCAGATTGTTCTTTATTTATTTATTGTTTTTGTTTTTACAGAAAACCACAGGAGGACACAAAAATAATTACATTAATAAAATGCAAAATGTTCTTTTACAGATTTTCTCATATTAATAATATATTCTTATATTATTAAGTGTAATGACAATAATAACCCCTTTTGTCATTGGCTAATAACTTCAAATGTAAATTTGATCCAACAGAACTACGATTATAAATAGTTTACCTCCTGTTCGCTGTCCAGCACACAGAGTTTGGAGCACTGGTTTTTGGCATCAATCAGCACGTTGAACATGGTGCAAACTGACACTGGTAAAAGGGAGTCTGTTGACTTACACACTTTCTGCATTTTGGCATCAAATGCAGATTTTGTTCTACAGGACAAAACAGAAAAAAATGTTTAAACTGTGTTAGTCTTTTCCATGAAACAGTGACACATGTTTGTGGATGGTTACATTTAGGTAGTGTTTTTATAGCTAAAGCAATTTAGCCGTTTTATGATAGACTGAAGTAAAGCACTTTTCAAAAGAAAAGCTTTTATATTTCCAGGTAATAAATTATTTTGCTAAGGTTATATACATTTAATGCTTTGTTCTGTCTTTTTAAAGAATCCAATGAACACAGAGAAGGTAGTACTTGAAATTTAGGCCTCATTCACAATTCAATTCAATACAATTCAGTTCAGTTCAATTTTATTTATACAGCGCCAAACCACAACAACAGTTGCCTCAAGGTGCTGTATATTTTAAAATAAAGACCCTACAATAATGCAGAGAAAACCCCAACAATCATGACCCCCTATGAGCAAACACTTGGCAACATTGGAAAAGAAAAACTCCCCTTTAACAGGAAGAAATTAGATAGATATGATTCCAACCACATAAAAAGATCATTTGTAACCTTCACTAACATGGTTTCTGTATTCTGATGAGTTGTGAAACCTGACTGTAACTCTTCAAATAAGCCATTCCTCTGCAGATGTTCAGAAACCATTTTACAACTAATCTTTCAAAAATTTCAAAAAAAAAAAAAAGGCTGGTTATTGGCCTTTAATTAGCTAAGACAGGTGGGTCAACTGATGGATTTATTAGTAATGGTTTAATTACTGCCAGCTTGAAGACCTGTTGTGCACAGCCCATTAAGAGATAATGGTTGATGATAAATACGATGGAGGCATTAATTAATGGCAGGAATTCTTTGAGCAGTCAAACCACTATATACCGACAACATATGAAACATTTATTTTACATTTATGCAAGAGATGGCCCAGGGTAGAAGTGAAACCAGGATTGTGCAGTAGCCTCTTGGGAAAAATAGGACAAAATGACAGAAAAAACAAAACGTAAATCAAACTTTTTGAAATCGCATGGTTCATTTCCCTGTAAAGACCATAAATTTCACCTTTGTCAAGTAGTTGAACTTTTTTGTGAAGTGATGGATGTAGCCATCATGAGCTTTCTTTTTCGAAGTTCTATCAAATTCCCCATCTTTGTCCACTGAGAATAACACATCTGTTTGTGACTTCATGTTGTCTGACAACATCCTCCTAAATTAAATCTGATCTGTGATCTGTGATATCTGATATTGTGTTTTCCATATACATTATATTACCAAAAGTATTCACTCACCCATCCAAATCATTGAATTCAGGTGTGCCAATCACTTCCATGGTCACAGGTGTACAAAATTAAGCACCTAGGCATTCACACTGTCTCTACAAAAATTTGTGAAAGAATGGGTCGCTTTCAGGAGCTCAGTGTGCGCGGTACCGTGACAGGATTCCACCAGTTCAGTGGTGAAATTTCCTCGGCAGTAAATATTTCAACTGTTAGTGGTATTATAACAAAGTGATTGTGAATGACAGAAACTCTATATACCCTCTCAGAGGGTCAGTGGATGCTGAGGCGCATAATGTGCTGAGATCACCAACTTTCTGTAGAGTCAGCTGCTGCGGACCTCCAAACCTTCATATTAGCTGAAGAACAGTACTTAGAGAACTTCATAGAATGGGTTTCCATGGGTGAGTAGTTCCGGTGAAAGGAACTCTTAATGCTTCAGCATATCAAAACATTTTGGACAATTTCATGATCCCAACTATGTGGGAACAGTTTGGGGATGGCCCCTTCCCATTCCGTCAGGAATGTGCACCAGTGCATAAAGGAAGGTCCATAACAACATCGATGAGCGAGTTTAGTATGGAAGAACTTGATTGGCCTGCACAGATTCTTGACCTCAAGCCAGTAGAGTGTCTGACCTGACCTGTCTGACCTCACAAATGTACTTCTGGAAGAATGGTCAAAAATTCCCATAAACATACTGTTAAACCTTGTGGAAAGTCTTCCTAGAAGAGTTGAAGTTGTTATAACTGCAAAGTGTGGGCCAACATCATATTAAACCTTATGAATTAGGATGTCACTCAAAGTCATATGCATGTGAAGGCAGATGAGTGAATACTTCTGGCAATATAGTTTATGTCTAAGCAGGTCCCATCATGCATCATGTTTATCTATTTCCTATGAAATAATAAAAGGTGTTTGTGCAGTCTGACCTTTTGACGCAGGCCTCCATCATGTCACTGGCCATCAGTTTGAGTCTTTGCTCCAGATGCTTTGCAAACTCTGGTTCTGGCCAGTGAAGGTCCATCACAAACATTTGTAGAGTGTTCAGCTTCCAGAACAAATCCTCTGAGGTGGCTGAACCATTGCTGCATGTAAGATTGAGGGGGGTTAATAACTGAAATGGACTCCAACAACAATGAATACAAGCTCTAACAAGCTTGTAAGTTTTCCACCGGCCCAGTGGGTTCTTTTATAATTCACTATTGTTTTAACAACTCTGTACTGTATTTAGAAAAAGGTGTATGAAGTGCAGGAGATTATGAACAGAGCATGAAGTGGATATCTCAGTGATCTCAGTGGATAGTCTGAAAGCCAACTTAACAACGATTACTGGAATAAATTATTTTCAGCATAATGTACCAGATAAACAACTTTAATGAAACTTTAATGAAAGACATGTTTTACATCCGCAAACTTAATTTCAGTGATCCACATTTCCTGTTGATGGTCATGCTTAACTCGACTGTATTTTTATTTTATCATTACTTTTAAAGAAATGTTATTGTAATCATAACGTAGTAATAGTTATTTATCTGCCGAAGAACAGCACTTCATTTCTAAATGAGTCTAGCAGAGTAAATTGTGCTCTCTAGACATTTTTAAGACTCAGTGTTTGCATATCTTTGTTTTTTCGTTCTCTCTCTCTCACTCTTTTTTCTCTAGAGCCTGAATCATTATTTGAGAGGAAATTTGTGTGTGTCCTTATATCTATGGACTCAAATCAGGGTCACAAAGAATCTCCAGCAACGAAGTCAGTCCTCAGAGGGAATGGTAGAACTAACCACAAGTCTCAGCTGGCAGACCTCTTTTAAAAAAGCAAAGATGTACATCTGGGATCATTACATCAAAGCAAGCAGATATAGCTGCCAAAAAACCTTAAGTATAGAAAAGGAATGAGCCCTACTTACAGCTCCTGCAGCAACATCAAAGCATACACAACACAGTGCTAGAACAGACGAACGTTTGGTACAGACCGCTAGTGGATGAAGTCCTTACACTTGATTTCCATAACTCTTAAAACGGAGACCCTTAGCTATCAAATCTGACCTTGACACAGATAAGCACGCAGCTGCCTTAATACTTACTTAATACTTAATACTACAGGACAAGTGGACAAAGCAAGGTCCATAAAGACACAGAGTTTGATGTAGAAAAATCTGACTGGCTTGGCTTTAACCTGAAATAACATTTTTGGGATGAATTAGAATGTCGACTGTGAGCCCGCCCAAAAATGCTCTACTGGAAGAATGCTCAAAAATTCCCATAAACACTAAACCCTGTGGATGGCCTCCCCAGAAGAGTTCAAGCCATTATAGCTGCAAAGGGTGGGCCGACATCATATTAAACCCTGTAGAATAATACTTTTGTTAATACAGTGGTCCCTCGCTATAACGCGGTTCACCTTTTGCGGTCTCGCAGTTTCACTTATTTTTTTTGTGCAATTTTGCATGCTTTTTTTTTTTTCTTACAGCGCATTGTGTTCTGCGTCCTGATTGGCTGTAGACCACTGTCAATCAATCTCGTGCCGTGTCTCCTGTACAGTACAGAATGTGTTCAGCTTGTCAAATTTACATAAATCTTCGATCGTTAGCAGTGTGACTCTGAAGTGCTGTACTGTATGTTTCTAAGTTTTCTCCCCAACAAACAACAACAATGACTTATTTTTCTACGAAGGTTTGAACTTTGAGAGTGTTTAAACAAGAGAGAAAAGTATGAAAATGCCTGTCTGAGAAAAGTGTATAAAGTGTGTAGTGAGGGGTTTTACAGCCTTAAAACATCTATAATAATTGTAAAAAATAACGTTGGCTACTTCGCAGATTTCACCTATCGCGGGTTATTTTTAGAACGTAACTCCCACGATAAATGATGGACCACTGTATATCATATGATATACGATACCATGTATGCATATCTCATGTAACATGTATCATAAGAGCTTAGCATCTCTGGCTATTCTTTAATAGGTTCTGGTAGTTTGTATGTTGATCTGTTCAGTTTCAACACACCGCCAGGCCGAAACAGAGACAGGCGGACATTTCCCGACATTCTCCCCTGTGCACAGGTTGCACAGCAACACATGGTAAATGCTTACTGACATGGAAGTGTTCAGTGCCCAGCTAGAATGACTGGAGTGGGGAGGGTGGAGGATGAAGGAGCAGAGGGAAAGGTGATGGGGGTTAAAACGACCACCTCTCACAACCTCACTTTTCTCACTTCGCCTTTAAAAGACTGTTACCTTAACAAGTGGCACACAGGAATACACGCTTTGGGCCGAGTCCGTAGTGCAATTAAATGCTCAGTGGTTATCCCCCTCATGTCTAATTAGTGGTGCTCGTCTCTGACTGTGCTCTGCCATACTCCCTGGGGAACGGAACAATCCCACTCACCAGTCTGTGCTCATTAATGAAGTGCCAGCTTTTTAGTTTCTCTTTTTTTATGGATAGGGGAGGGCCAAGTAAAGTGAGCTAGAGGAAAATTGTGGTCTATGTTGTGGGAAAGACTGGGGGAGTCAGAATGAGGAGCCTTTTTAAGAAACACACCCTCAACCAGTATTTTGAGACCCCCGCACCATGCAATATGTCCACCAGTAATGTCAGCTCTAATGCAGACTCTACAGACAGACACACACAAATACTTTGCAATAATTAAAGAAAACTAGACTAGACATGCAATTTCACCGATGAAGGTGAACCTACAGTACAACTACAGTCTTTATTCATCATTTTCTAGTGCTCATGCTGTAGCTTAAACATCAGCTTATGTGTAACAAAACAGTCAAACACATTCAGTCCATAATACATATCAAAGAAAGAGAAGGTAATATCTGAAATTAGGGTGAACATTTTCCTCTTTTAAAATTCAATTAAAGCACCATTTCCAGGCCACATTTGAAGGGAAATTTGTTTATTTTAAAAGGAATCATTGTCAATAACAGATTTTTATCTGGAGGTAAATGAGATAAAATAATGGACAAATCGTTCACTTCTATTTAGGGATTATAAGTTGCACTTCATTGTTTTTCTAAGTTTAGCAGCTGCATCACTGTTCAAATGATAAATGATGGACATAATCACCATGAGTTTTTCAGACGAAATCAATTACTTGTAGTCCCCCTCTTTTTAAGTCTAGCATGTAGTGCATATATAATGCAAGTCATGGCTTGATTTTCTTTGCAGTGAATGGGCAAAGGTTATAGAGACAGCTACTTTAACGAATGTCCTCATATTCTGTATGTTGAAAAAAGTATATTTCTAATAAAATATCAACTGGAGAACAAATATAATCCAAACTGTAAAATCAGGACAATCATGTTGATTTTCTGCATATTTTGCCACATAATCACTATTAAAAACATTTTTTGAGGTAAAGAGGAGCATACAGGTTTTCTCACATAATCTTTTTTCTTACAAGACATCACGTAGGTTCATTCCTTGCAGGCTGCAGCAGAAAATTGAAGGTTTGTGTTGTTATTACACTGATACTTACAACACTGAGGAATGCACAGTGCAAAGCATAAAGACGCGACACACATGAGGGACCTTTAGCTATATCACTGTCATCTCTCTGAGGGCCAGAGTTTTATCTGAAACCACAAACCTCACACTCATGCTGAGCCCAGCTCATTCAGACAAGAAAGAAAAGTACATACTTCTAAAGTTCACTCTCTGAGACGAGGAGTAAATGGCAAAGTTTTTGTGTCTTTGAGGAGAAAGAGCACCTGTGTGTCTTGTCACATGGCTCCTCTCTGTTGGTCATTGGAAAGAATGTAGGTTTGGGACGCTGCAGTTGTTCCACTTTTCTGGTCACAGTCTACAGTCAGCCTTCTATTGCTTTACTGTAATGATGTCAGGCTCCAACATGAGCATGTTAGCATTAGCTTTCAGCTTGTTATCAAAATATTGCTAAAAACAAAAAGAACGTTAAGCGACTTTCTAATTTTTAAAACCTTTAAAACACAGCTTGCTGACACAAACGATAAAATAAACCATCAGCTATCTTGGTGTGTTAAATTAAAATTAGACAGTGGAGCATTTAACATGGACCTTCTGTACCATCTCCATTTAGAATTTACTAGCATGTTGATCGGCTGTGTTAAACACCAGCATTATTACATGCTAGCATTCAGCAAAGCAATAGACAAAGCAGACAGCTCACAACTCAAGTCCTGTGGCAGAATGTTGACCTGTCCATGGAGACCACTAGTCTCAGAGCCTCTGAGATCCCCATCTACCCATCATACATATGTGTTGCCATACAGCGGCCCCAACCAGGCAGTTGCAAAGAAGATTGGTATCTGCGGAAGCTTAAGGGGGAAGGCTGGCTACTTTACGCAGAGGAAAGCTGGCTAGATTTTCTGTTAACGATCTGCCAGGTCAGAGTAAGTGCAAGGTTCATCAACGGCAAAAAAAGAAAATGTCAAAAGGATATAATACATGAAGAGAGAAAGAAGAAACACTGAGTGTAAAAGTAGGCGTCCTTTACCGCAGCACAAATATAAAGGGAAAACTACCAGAATAGCAGCTACTTGTTTTGTCTGCAACATCTGATGAAATCAAACAACAATAAAGAGGAGTCACTGCTCACTTCTATTCATGCCATTTTCTTTCACTTCAGATGCTTTTTGTCAAAGAGGGCAGTGTGTCCTTGCTGTTTGTGTTCACTTCCATCCTAGCTTATTATTTAGTTTCGATGATGACACATCAACAATCATTATTGCTGATAGCAAACAAGTAAAATGACAATACTTTTTCTTTCATAGGAAAACTGAAGAAAAAATATCATATAGAGCAAAAGCAGAACTCAGATAAAGATCATTCATCCATGTTTTCATGGACGGATGAATGGGAGAGAACAAAGATGCTTTCTTTGCAACAGTTCCTCCCAGGCAAATTTATGTCTACCCACTCCTTTGCTTTTACTTTAAATGCCATTCTAAAGCGTTTAAATTTGCAACAATAATTCAAAGAAGTAATCACAGTATGGAGGAACCATCTCATGTTTATACTCTTTATATATAATGGCTAATATAACATGAATTTCACAAACTAGGTATACAGAAAGGAATTTGTAGATCACCGGACTTGAGAATCATGAATCCACAGAGAAATAACAGCCTAGAATTTCAATATGAAGTCGATGCTAAATACACATTTAGAAGTCCATGTCTCAAAAGTAAAATCCAAATTTCTGGTTGAAAAAACCCACTTTTAGTTTTAAACATTGTAAAAAGTTTGCCTATCAACAGGTTTTTGGATCTGCACATTTACTCCAACACCACTGTTTGCAGAAGGTCAGAGGTTCAAGAGAACATTTGCAAGACTGAATGCATGTCACCTTTAGAAAACACTGTAAAGAACAAAACACATTTGTAGCAAAGAAGCAAACTTTCATGAACACCTGACGAGACAAAGGGCATGTTAGTGAAATATTAAAGATATCTGTTGTTTGTTTGATATTTTCACTTTTCATGTAAACAGCTCAGTAGGAATATAAACTTTTGCATAATAAAGGGGGAACTCAGGAGTGTTTTATGCTTATAAGCATAGTGACTGATTACTTGGGTGAGCCTTACTTGAGAGGCTGCCAGGTTTCCTTCTGGAAGCCGCGGTGGATTGATTGAGCAATGGCCAACTCCATTAGATCAATGTATCGTACCACCAGTGGGATGTACAGGTCTTGGAGGTGTTTGTGGAACATCCCATTGCACAAGTGAGCTGTTTGGGGGAGATGAGAAAAATGATATAACTATGTGGACTTTATGTTCACATTAACAGTCATTAGATGGATTGAGCCTGCAAAGTCTCATTTCAAACTTCAAAATAGTTTTTAGCTTTTTAGCAGGTTTCCAGTCCTCACAACTGAAAATGTGCTCTTCTGGATTAAAGTAAGGAATAAGGCCAAACACAAATGATTAAAGCTTATTCAATAGTCAAATACAAGTTTTCTGGGATAAAAACAAACAAATAAACATTTTTAAAAAAGCGACAAAATTTAAGCAAAGACTGAGCATTTATTTTGTTTATGGTTGAGATTGTTACTTCAGTTTATAAGAAACGTGATGGATTTTGCTCCTGATATTGTTCTCTCACACACAGGGTGTGTTACTATTTTCCATTCTTGCCCTTTATTAACTTAACTTAAATTTTAGTGTAAGCTTTCGCAACGCCTAAATTACTACCTGTTTAAAAGAAGAGAACTTATTACCCAACCATTGTAATATGACAATTGGACTCCATTCATGCATTGCTTTTCTGTTGTTACAGCAGCCACATCCAGGCTTTCATATGGAGACTGGGAGAGTTGTTGGCATTGGGATATTTCAGCCAACAGTGTGGCTCCAACTTTACGTTAAGAGTTTTTGTTTTCTAACGTGACAATTTCTCATTGGACAAGCTGATACAGACGTTTTACCCAAATTAATATTTATTTGATAAATTCTAAAAGTTTAAATTAAAAAGCTTCACTAAATTCGAATTTATACTCTAGAAGGTCTACACGTCTTTTATCAAGTGTCACTGTGTCCACAGGTGTTCCTATTATCACTCCATTATCCCCCATTCAAACTGTAATGGTAGGTTTTGGAAAGACAGATAAATCCCTGCAGACAGTCGACAGTCCACAGTGAGGAGAGACAAAGATAAGGTGTTGGTGAGAAGCAAGCAAGCCGGTCTCCCAGGACTTCATTAGTTTTAATTCCTCTCACTCTGCTCCATCATGATGAACACTAGCCTTTTTGCCCTCTAGAGAGTAAAATCCACCTCCCTCACGAAAGCTTGTCACATATGACAATCAAGTGAGCATTTAAATAATCTGCAACCGAGAGATAATACACACGCTGAAGAAAATACTTAGAAATCAGCCGACCAGTGAGTATCGCAGAGGATTTGTTGTCCAAAAAAACAATGGTGTGAATGACTAAAAACAACAATTGTACATATTATATTTTTGTGAAGCTTTGAGAAAGCGATTCATAAATAAACGCTCTTGTCCATCAAATCTTTTTTTTCCCCTTTTGTTTGTGAGCTGCAGCGTTTTCAGTGATTGGGACTAAAACTAATCAAACTAATCCCTTACCTCTCACTTCAAACATAATTATCAGAAGGAAGACCTCATTTGTGAAAACTAGGATTTCGCTCGTACTCTGTTTCGTCTTTTTCTATTGCCTCGTTACACTCCAAATCAAGTTGGCTAATGTTGTGACACTTGGAATAATTATGGCACAAACAGAGGATGGTAATTAGAAAGAATGCAAGATATGAGCCACAGAAAAGAGATTTGTGGTTTCTATCCATAATGAAACACTGAGTTTTTATTCTCAACACCGCCCTTGGGCTGTCGGTCTATCTGCCTGCCTGTCTGTTACTGTATTTGAGGTATTTTGGCATCCACCATGTTAAATATTGCATCTTGCCAAATCTCTGCTGGCTTGAAGACAAAGCCCCACAGCTGAGGGAGGGTTTGAAAAGAGAAAAACAATGAGCCAATTAGATTTTTTTCTCCAGCAGTCAAATGAAATATTTACAGTGAAATAAAGTTTATCAAGGAAGAAAATGCAATATTTACAGTGAAGTGCAGTTCACTGTGGAAGAAAATGTTACCAAAATCTCAGGAATAAAAGTGTGACATTCATGTTTGTCCCCATTTGAATTTTCCAGGTTCTCTTTTTAGGGAGTTTTCCTTTTCCATTGTTGGGATTTTGACATGAAACCTACATTCATAAAACTTAGGTATTAATAAGCTGCCCATTAGCTGCAACTTATTCTTTACGAATCTTTACAAAGCAAAAATTTTTTTTAAGTATTTTAAGTTTAATAATTATAAAGTATTATTAAACTGGATCTGTTGCTCTCATTTCTTGTTCCACAATTTTGCTCTTAGACTCTGCTAGAGTAGCTTTGCACCAGTCACAGTGCAAAACAATCCTTATTTAACATGCAGAACTAAGTTTGTTGTGGACAGGGAACTAAATGCCAATATGAAAACAGCAAATGAAGTATAACAGAAAATGTGGGCTGGTTCCCTTAGTGCACCAAGCCAGAACAGGTCTGGCAGCAGCATTGCTTGGTGGAAAACAGGCATTTGACATTTCCTTTAATGAGCTTTAGCAATCAGCTCAAATGAGTCCTTTGCTCATTTAGAGAAGGCCTTAAAATGTGTTCAGAAAAACCAAGACCTACGGTCTGTTCGTAGAAAATTGTTGAAGAGCTGAAATAGTGGGAAGCTATTCCAGGAGTCGATCGACTGGACCTGAAGAGCTGCCTCCATATCGGCTCTGTACAGAGACAGAAACTTCTCAGCATGTTCAGCCATCAGCTCTGGCCAACATGAAAAAGCCTAGAAAAGATGCAGATGAAACAAAATTATATCAGAAAAACAGATAATCCAGTCACAGAGTGTTCTTTTGGTTTTAATACATGGATTTCTGCTCATTTTAGATCAGTTCTTTGTGTGTTTCTACACATTACCAGTAGTACAACAGTGAACCCAGTTTCTGGTATTACAAGTGTTACTAGTATCTCCCATTTTGACCTCTGGACTTCCAGGCCATACTATGCACAGATGTTTCTGTATACAATGTGCTTTATACTGTAAGATCCTTACAAGACCTTATAATAATACAAAGAAATACCCAACATTCAGATGTCACCCTGTGAGCAAGCACTTTGGCGTCAGTGGGAAGGAAAAACGTCCTTTTAACAGAAATAAACCTCCAGCAGAACCAGGCTCAGGGAGGGGCGGCCATCTGCCTCGACCGGTTTGGGGTTAAAGGAGGGAGACAGGACAAAAGACATGCTGTGAAAGCGGGCCAGAGATTAATTACTTATAGGACTGTTGGTAACGTCACATCACTTGATCATATTTTTGATGTTAAAAATATGACAATGAAATTATTCCCCATATACAGACTGAGGAAAAGGACTTCCATTTTTGTTTTTGTCTGCCAAGTTTCCAAGGTGAACACCAATTTTGGTAATAACTGTTTTAGACAGATTACATCTGTGCCATATCGATATTTCAAAATCATCCAGTTTGAGTAAAATTCAACAAGTTCACTGTCTTGGAAATTATTCTTAGTAATCTTTTTTGTTCCATTCTTTCTTTACTTTCTTGGTGCCTTTTAGTCTCTTTTTTTGCATTTAATTGACAGAATTTATTCACAAGCAACTTGAATGAATACGGTGTCAAGAAATCATTCTACATTAATTGTGGAAGAATTGTCAGCCTGTGTTTTCTTTTTGCAGTTTCCAGCATCAAGAAACTGAAAAGGAACATTTGAAATGTTGGCTGATTCTCCCCTCAAGGTCACAACTACAAGGCATTACCATGTCGTTTTTTTCTAGTATCTTACATATCTGCCTCCTCTTCCTCTGTTGAACAGAAAAACTGACCTCAGCGCATCAGCATATGATTTGAGGCTGGATGCACTTTTCTCTCCAACTTCATGTAGCTATCAACAGCAGAGGTCGACTTAGCCAAACAACCTTTGTGCACCGGACAGCCTTGATTCACTTCAGTTAGCTGAAGATACCTGTATTAGTGAGTCATTAATGCTTTCACAACAGCACCTGTGGGCTTTTTGTTAGAACACTTAATCGGTTTACAAAGAACCAGCAGTCAAAGTAGTGACCTTGCCTCGCATCTACTTTTAACAGGCCAACTTTACTTTCCTAATTCAGCTTTGGTCATCAAACATTTTAAGAGACATTAACACTTTCGCACAGCTATTCAAAGGCTGTTTTCTTGTACTTGTGTCAGTGTTGATGGTATACTTGCACATAAACCACTACACTGGACACTGACGCGTCACTCCATACCCTGCCACCCACTGGTCCTTTAATGTTACTATAGATATATGACGTGTTTCATTGTAATTATTATTTAACTCTGTCATGCATGAATTATGACAACCTCAATCAGTTTTTTCTTAAGTACTTTATTCATCTTTTCATCTCTAAAGATGAATACAAATACTTAAGAAAAAATTCTGATTGAGGTTGTCATAATTCATGCATGACAGAGTTAAGCACATGGTAAATGGATTACACATAGTTGCTAATAGAATAACTCCACTTCCTGTTTTTGCTAGATATAGGATATCTATTCCAGCTGCTCAACTGTTTCAGTGGTTTTCTAGCCCCAAAAAAATAAAAAATTGTTATAGTAAGTGATAAGGTCTGTTTGTCAGACTAGGTTGCATTTTGTCCCGAAGAAACAATATTTATAACTGGTGAAACTAGGAAAGTTTTCTTTGTACTTTTAGGCAACACATTTGTGCTGTTATTGTTATTTTGGGTTTATACATCTACTAAGTATGAGGTTCTTGCTTTTAAAGTCATTTCAGATGTACGATGTTCAGTCATTCCACTTTAAAAAAAAAGAGCAGTTCCAAATAGTCATAAAAAGTAATGTGTATGTAAAACTATGTAAAATTCCTGACCACAACTGTCTGATCTAAGTGCAGTGGTGAGTCTGAAGGTGCTTGGATACTTTTGCTTATGACCTAAAAAACTGAGGGGAAGCAAACCATCAACCTTAGCTGCTGCCACCCTCAATAATGAACCCTTGTTCTGTGTGTGCGCACAAGTATATCTCATTCATTCTATGAGTGTGAGGTAGACAGATTTTACAGCCAAAGAGTAAAATAAACCAGTAACTTAGAGATACGCTCTTATATAAGCCCTGAAAAGGTTAAATGGACCGGTTCTTATATAGCGCTTTTCTACACTACCGGAGCATTCAAAGCGCTTTATACAACATGCCTCATTCACCCAATCACACAAGCACTTTTTTCTAAGCTCAAGTATCTGACATTCACACGCATTCATATTTGGAGCTTTAAGTTGCTCATCGCATTATCATCTACTGATATTTAACCCTGTAAAAGATACAAAAGTTAACTACATCGCTGAGAAAAGTGAACTGTAAACAGAAAGTATTTGTCCGCTTCCTGATTTCTTTTTTGTATTTGTCATATTTCAGATGTTCAAACATATTTTAATATTAGACAAAGATAACCCAAGAAAATAAAAATGCAGCTTTTAAAAAATGATATTATTTATTAAGGGAAAAAAGCTATCTAAACCTACTTGGCTGTAAATGAAAACGTACTTGCAGTATGATATGCACGAGGATAATGATTCGAAAAATAACAGCAAGTCTGCCTCAGAATGGCTCAACAAACAAACAAACAAACAAACAACAAAAAAACAAAAGGAAGATTTTAGAGTGACCAAAGTCCAGGTTTAAATCTGACTGAGGTGCTTTGGCATGACCTTAAACAGGCCATTCATGTTTGAAAACCCACAAATGTGGGTGAATTAAAACAATTCTGCATTACTGTTAAAATACGGTGACACATCTTTATGTTTTTTTCATTTCTCTAAACTCTACCGTACAACACAATGGCCAAATTGCTGCAGTAGCTACATTTTGATTATAGTTATGTCTTACATTGTTAAAGTAACCAAAGCATTACTGTGACTGTCGTCCCAGAACCCAAGGCCTCACCACAGACAGTAATTACTTCTTATTTTATTATTTACACACTCAATTTTATAAGAAAAATCTCAGTTTTACCAGAACAAAAATTATGTGTAACTAATAAAGCCAGTAAGTATTTTGTAACCACAGGCCATACTATGAAAACTTTACAGGCTGGTGTAATGATGTACAGTGTATAAGGGAGGATAACTGCAAATGACAAACTTACCTCTCTTCCCTTCCCATGACAGAATAAAGGAAAGCGAGAAAAAAAGAAGGAGCCAGATAAACAATTATGCTAAAAACAGTTTTCTGTTACTAAAAAAACAAGTCAAAGTGTTGTTTAAAGGCAAGACTGAATTCGATAGCTTGTAAAATCTGTTTTTATATTCATCTGCAAAATGGACTTTCACGTGATGTAATGATTCATTCAGCGCTTTAGTTTTCTTAGATAGACTCCAAAAACATGTTGAAGAGTGGATCTTTGAACAAAAAGACTATAGAGAGAAAAAAACAGCATTAGTAAGGACTGATTTAAACACTAGGTTGTCACTCTGACATCTCTGTATAGAAACAGCAACAACACAAACTAGCAAGGCAGCAAGCATGCCATCCAAAGACACAGCAACTGAGTAAACAATTATTAATTTCTAAATTTAAGCTGTGACAGCTTGCGATGGTCTGAAAAAAAAAAAAGGCCTCTAATTTGTAGTTAACATCACATCTGAAGCATCCACCAGTCGCCATGGCAGCGGCAGAGCATGGCTTGTTAATAATAGTGCAGAAACAGATGCCTGAGTGCCATGCTGCCACTTAGGGCTGATTAAAAACACCACATCCCAACACCTAGGATTGATCAGTTTTACACTGTGGCATAAAATTCCATGTGCATATGGGGTGTGGGCGTTGTTTTCATCGTGCCTCTACTGCAGACGTTAATGCAACGCAGCCATTTGCCATGTCATCTGCCATTTTAACATGAGCTGCCAAAGAAGGAAAAGAAAGGAAAAAGGAAGTGCTGTGAAAGTGATCAAGATGCAAATGAAATGATCAAGTGACATGTGGCATCTTTGCCACTACCACTCAGATGACGAAAAAACCCCTCATAGTTCAAAAAGAGTTTCAGAGTTACGCTTCTGCAGTTTGAAAAGACTTGTTAGCGAGACTGAGAACACACAGGTTTTGAATTCTTTCACATACACTACATCAGATGCAGTCGGCTTGGAAGATTTTAAGAACTTACAAGTTTGATCATGCTTCTTCACTATATAATGGATAATTCTGGTTGCAGTGTAATTCAGTGAATTGGTTAACCTTCCAAGGTAAATCTAAAGAACCCTTCAAAATAAACCCTAATTAAATTGGCATGATCATTCTAAGCTGTTCTGTTGATATCAGGATCAGTGTGCTTAGGAGACATCTAAGGCCCTAGAGTGGCACCAGTTGATAGTTTTTAGATCAACCATTTCTTCTTATGCCAATAATTTTATTTATTTATTCTCAATGATCCAGACTTTAGTTTAGATCTTTGGAATCATCCATTTCTAAACTCCTTAGGCTTAAAAGTTTCCTTTTTTGCTAAAGCATATAGTTAGGGCTGGATCAGGTGACCCTTAATCCTCCCTTAGTTATGCTGCAATAGGTGTAGGCTACTGGGGGACTCCCATGATGCACTGAGTATTTCTTCTTCAGTCACCTTTCTCACTCACTGTGTGTTTATGTAGTTTTCTTCACTGAATTATACTTGTTATTAATCTCCGTCTCTCTTCCACAGCATGTCTTTATCCTGTTATCGTTCTCTCACCCCAACCGGTCGCAGCAGATGGCCCCGCCCCTCCCTGAGCCTGGTTCTGGTCAAGGTTTCATCCAGGTAAAAGGGAGTTTTTCCTTCCCACTGTTGCCAAAGTGCTTGCTCATAGGGGGTCATATGATTGTTGGGTTTTTCTCTGTATGTATTATTGTAGGGTCTACCTTGAGGCGCTCAATTTGGAGCTGTATAAATAAAACTGAATTGAACTGAATTAAGAAATTTGCATATTCTTGTCACTCAACACATTCTGAGCTGTCAAAAGTCTAGCAGTCTTTTAAATTGCATCTGAAGTCCTAATGTATTAAAGAAAGGAAAAAAAAGGAATAAAATACCTCAGAGTGATGTTCTTCATTCTGTTGCAGGACTTCGATGCAGAGCTCTCCCAGCCTCATCATGTCCTCCAGTCTTTTCTCTGGAGGTGCCTGATGGTCCACTATATGGGAAAATTCCATAGCAAAGGAGCAGAAGCCACTGCTGATTAGTTTTACACTCAAACATTCAAACATGACTACAGAACATTTCAGAGAAGCCTCTGTTGTGTGTACAGTATGTTGGGTTCTGGTTCAAACCCTACTGACCACTAACAAATCTATCATTACATTATGCATCATCATCTATCATTTACTGTGATCCCGTCTTCTCCCTTCAAGCTCCATCCTGAAGTGACACCTTTTGGTAAAAATCAAGCTAAAAACTCTCACCCTTGATCTTAGCGTATTCAATCAACTGACTGTAGTTGATTTGAGCTGCTTGTTCCAGACACCTCTGCACCAGCTTCTTCATATCCTCTGGAGGAACAGGGGTAGTGATGTCTTTCATCAAAACCTGAAACAACACAAATACCTCATTTAGTTCTTCTTAGAGCTCAAGAGAAACCCCACTCTTGTCAAACCTTCTGTGTGTCAGACGCAGCCAATCAGAGTAAAACTGGTGGTCGAACAGTAGAATAGGCTCCTATGATTGGACATAAAGCCACATAAAGTGAGGTGTTGAGCACCAGAGTAAAACTACGATGTGAAAATAAGTTGAATAAATATGATTTTAGTCAGGATATAATTGGCAAGTTTCTGGGTGCTGTCATGTTGAGCTTTATTTAAATTTCCATGTAGCCATCCATTTTTTTCCGCTTATCCAATTCAGGGTCATGGGAGAGCTGGAGCCTATCCCAACAGCAATAGGTTGAGAGGAGGGGTACAGCCAGGACAGGTCGCAGGGCTAACACAGAGACACAGACAACCATTCACACTCTTACCTATGGGAAATTTAGATTTACCAATTAACTTAACCCAACTAACTGCGTATATTTGGACTGTGAGAGGACGTTGGAGTACCTGGAGAGAATTTGAGCCGACATGGGAAGAACATGCAAACTCCACACAGAGAGGGATGGTGGATTTGAACTGTGAGGCAACACTGCTAAACTCCACACCAGCATATTGCCCTTTATTCAAATTTATTGAACAAATAATTCACATTGGATTATTTTTCTTTAGTTAAAAAAAAATGTGTGATTTGTGGCATGTACTTCTTTCTGCTTCTGAAATAGTAGTTTTTTCTTCTGATATGGCCTAACTATTAGCTTAAAGGCAATAGTTGTGTAAATTTGTGGCTGCTTTGTGTTTGTACATGACAAAGATTTGTTCACGTTAGACAAGGGTTAGCTTTCTTGCCTTTCTAGCAGCAGAAGTCTTCTTCAAGTCTTATTCCCTTGAAAACTGGTCCGTAGTTTGTGTGAAGACATCGATAATCACTTGAAACCAGAGTCAAATTGCACAGATACTGAGGTGATTAAACCGATTCTAAGACAGCTGATAAACAAAGGCAACAAGCTTTCCTTTTCTATACATGTATGTTACATGTTTCATGAAAAAAAATGTGCAGGACATTTGTACGAACATATAAAATACAGTGGTGTGAAAAAATGTTTACCCTCTTCCTGATTTGCTAATTTTTTTTGTATGTCTGTCACGCTTAAATGTTTCAGATGATTAAAAAATGTAAATATTAGACAAAGACAACACAAATAAATACAAAATGGGGGGTGTTTATTATTAAGGAGAAAAGAAATCCAAACCTGGATTATGACACATACAAAAAATAGGAAATCGGGGCAAACACTTTTTCACACCACTGTGCTGTATGTTAAAATATGATTTAATCAGAGGCCAATTACCCGTTCCTGAAGGGAGAGCGTTGCCTTCAGGGCCCCATCTGGTCGTCCAAAGGGAAAGCAATACCTGCAGATGCAAAACGTAGGCAGCCACTTAGAAACAATCTCAAGGACAACTTCATAGAAAAAAAAGAGAAGAAGAAGAAGAATAGGAAAATGCGTTCAGTGGCAGAAAACGGTCAGTTGGCAACAGATGGCTGCCTGCTCTTGTCTAATTACACTGATGAAGGAAGCGTTTCTCACCTACAGCTCCATCGGAGTACAGATGAGGCAGTTCATGCAGGTTTCTCGTTGTTAATTGACAAGTGAACAGTACTTAATAAACAAAGGCATGCAGTCACACAGGTCAGCCATTTATTAGACCAAAAAAATACAGGCAGATGTTTTGCTCTGCTAAGAAGAAGAAATTATGAAACTCACTAAACTAAAATAATATCACATAGGACTTTGTTTAAAGATTCAATTCATACTTTAAGTCACAAGTTCATGATGTTCATTTAAAAGAAAAATCAATCTCCATTAAAGCGACAAATGCTCAAAAGGCCTGAAATGTCTTTGATAAATATGTGTTTTATCTGCAAGCAAGCTCCTGACAGAAAGTAGACATAAGTGGTGACAATGTTTATATAAGTGAATATGGCATATCTGATGAACGAGAAAATCGGTAGAATTTTCTATTTTCTATTCTACTTTAGTCAGGATGGGAAAATGAGGATTTTTAAGTGCTATAGTAAAAATTTTATCAACAAAACCAAAACTATTTAGGAAGATTAGTAGGCTTTCATTTACTTTTATAAAAATACTTTTCATTTCCACTCAGATTTTTAGAACATTTTATGGCAAATCTTTTCTAAGGATATGTAGTGATAAATGTTAAATTATATCTTTATATAATAAATATTTTTTAAAATATTTTTTTAAAGACCATTGAAAATGCAGTGCTTTTATTTTTAATAGTGTAAAAGCTTTTGAGGTATTCATGTTCAAATATATCGACAGATTTCAATCTGGGATGGACCATTTTTCAAGAGACTTGAAAAGTATTTGATATCTGAAGCTAAAATTTCACTGAACTAATTATGATCCTCTTTGGACCATAAATGTCTATTTTATTTTTAATAGTTTTTTTGGCATTTGACTTTAATGAATAGAGACAATAAAGACAGACAGGAAAGCAGAGGAGAGAGAGGGGAAGACACGCAGCAAAGGGCTGCGGGTCGGACTTGAACCCAGGCCGCTACTTTCTGGCCATGCGGCATATGGCTGCCTGCTCACCCACTGAGCCAAACCGGCGCCCCGACCATAGAGCTTTTACACAAATGGGGGAGGGTGGAACAGAATGTTCT
The DNA here is from genome assembly GCF_001858045.2 of Oreochromis niloticus. Classification (NCBI taxonomy): domain Eukaryota; kingdom Metazoa; phylum Chordata; class Actinopteri; order Cichliformes; family Cichlidae; genus Oreochromis; species Oreochromis niloticus. The sequence goes on along the minus strand of NC_031972.2, from coordinate 38,389,972 downwards.
AAAACTTGGCTGACTGGGCTGAGATAGAATGACCCTTATATAAATTTAAATGACACAAGGGAAAGAAATTGACGATGAGAAAGATATTTAATTGTTGATGGCACTAGAACAGCACACTTGCTGTTATGACATCTACTAAGGGAGTTTCAACGGCATTTCTCCGAAATTTTACTGAAGTGATGTAAATCATAAGGGTGTAAGCATCATGTTATCATCTTTCTGACCCATTCATCCACTCCAACTTCCTCTGATGTTGAAGCACTACAGATACATGAGGTAAATTTCCTTTGTTTTTCTGGTCGAGACAGTATATATGACAGTGCTATAAAGGTGAGAGATCGTTTCCAGTCTCAGCATGAAAAGCTCTTTTTCATGTCTGATTTTATTTCACTTCATCATCCAAATATTGTCCAAGAAATCTGTTTTGCTTTCCAAAAAGAAAAACAATAACAACAAATAATATAAAAACAAATAGTAACTATGCATTACTATGTACTAGACCAGACAATATAAGTAAGAGACTGCAGGGCTTTCCAGGTTTCACTCAGACAGCCACACTGAAGCCCACTGAGAACCTACACTAAAATTACAGACTGACAAAAGAGACTATTGTGTCAGACTAATTTTCAGTTTGTTAACAAAAAGCTGATATTTTTCAAATAAAATAAACGATGGTCTGCCTGTAAAATGTGAAACCGGAGGAGTAGAACTGATTATCAGTGATTCAATGTAGGTACGGGGGCAAATTTTATAGTGAAAGGAAGTTAAAAGACATTAACAACTCTGACTTAATCCAAACCAAACTGTGGAAATCCATCTCTTTTCTGGGTGACATTTGCATAATCCCTGCCTTGTCTTGGCCATTGTTTATCAGCATTAGCCTCTTGTTTAGGTGAGTTAGTAATGACTCCTGCTGATCGACCCCCTCCTCCCGGCCCCTCCTGTGTTCTCTGGAGCCAGATGGAGGGCCCTCTCAGACATGAAGGGTTTAAAGAGATGGGTTTCAGTACAGTTAATGGCACAGGTCCATTCAGATGAGTGTTGCTCAAGGTCTTGGGGCTGGCGCTTTCACACCATCCTCACAATGTGCTCAAACAGCGGCGGCACTGCTGAATGGCAGCACGCAGATTCAGGGAGGTCTCATCAGCTGCCATCAATACATGTCTTGCACCTGTTGCATGTTGCCGATGGTGCTAAAAATACCCCGACTGCTTTCATTTATGAAAAAGAAGATAATATTTTTATTTTTGTTTTACACATTTTGGGCATTTTGTTTTTTGTTTTTGTCAATTTAGTTTTAAATGTTTTTTTTATTAAGTTTTAACACCCCCACCCTCCCACAACAGTCCATCCACATAGTTGGCAAATCCACAATAACAGATTAAGAAAACCACACATTGTAATAAGAATAATAATGATTACAATAGTAATAAAAAACAATCCTACTGTGTAGTCCAATTTATGTATGCCTTTTTAAGTTAGCCAGTTAGCAACAGCCATCAACTTAACAATCACAGGTATTATTATTATTTCAACAAGTTCCTCAGAAATAAATGACCTGAACCTAGAAATCAATTTACACTCCCAGAAGCAGTGAAAATATGAACAGCACTTAATGTGCAGAGGAGAGAGAGAGCAGTTTATGTGTGCAAAACAACAGGAGTGACAGAGGAAAGGAGAATCTAATACAGAGTTTCTTTCAGTCTATTGCATATGAAGGTAGATTTGACCAGGGTTCTAGCTACCTGCCAGTCATCCCCTACATATTCTGTGTCTAAATCCTTTACCCACTTATGAGGAGAAAGAGAAGGGAGTAGAATACAGAAAGTGCTCCAAGACAAAACTCTCTATTTCTCGATAGGGGTGTATAAAAAGTGCAAATATCCAAAGAAGCGTTCCTTTGGAATTCTAAATTTTGCCTATAACTGTTGGCTCATCTCCAAACAGGTCTCCAAGTTCATGAATCCCTCTGTCCCACCATTAATACCATTAAAACTGTTATATAAACAAGGATTGAGCTTTACCACTGGACTTATATTACTGACATCACAAGTGACCAGACTCCATGGTGAGTGTGGAGAACAACTCCACGAATTAATACACGATTCCTTTTAAGATATGCATGTAGCTAAGACCAAAAACAGCAGGCATGGCAAACCCATCCATGGACATCCATGTCTGTATGTAATTGTAAAAGTCTAAGCCTCTGTTTAGGTTTTTTGCCATCCTGGATAAAATTAGAGAAGGCCTTTTCTATATCCTGAATTTTCTTCTTCGGCAGCTACAGAGGAAGCATCTGCAGAGGGTATAAAATACGAAAGAAAGTGGTAACTCATGCCATCGTTCAAGGTCAATTTTAACTGCATGCAATAAACTAGAAGAAAATTAAGCTTCCACAGGTCCACATGTTAGGTCATATTTTAATTCCTAAATATGTAAATCCAGATACTGACCGACTGAAGGGAATATTGTTCATTATCCCCCACATTTCCAGTAGTGTGGCCTGAGACTGACTAAAGTTCACTTTTTAACGGAGCCTAATTCACTAAAGAGTGTTAGAGTAGCCACAATTGATAATCAAGGAGAGGACAAAAACAAAAGAATATCATCTGCATAAAGAGCAATTATATTCCCCACTGATATACCCCTCACATCAGCACACGACCGAATTAGCAGAGCAAAAAGCAGAGGACTGAGTGGGCACCCCTGTCGGACCCCTGTTGCACCAGGAAAAGGGTCAGAATGTTGACCATTTGTTATAACAACAGCTCATGATAGATGGTTTGGGCACATTTAAAAAAATTCCCCCAGCCCGAATCTCTCCAATACATCAAACAGGTAGGGTCACTCGACCCTGTCAAAGGTCTTTTTTTAGTATGTAGAGAAACTGTTTCTGTTTCTCCTGAATAGAAAACTGCACAAAATTGAAAAGTCTCTTTATGTTGCTGGTAGTAGTAAACGTATGGGTCTGTAGAAGCCACATAGATCAGGGGGTTTATTCCTTTTCAAAATAACAGATATATTGGCAAGGTTTAAGATCTGAGGAAAGTGACCTCTATTAATGGAGAACATAAGTACATATTAGTGACAGGGCCTATAAGTATGTCACTAAATTTTTAAAATAAAATTCTTTAATAAAATTTTATCAAGGAATTTGGCTCTGTCCTCAGCAGAAGACAAACATTCTGAACTGTGACGATCTCTATAAAATAATTTCATTATTTATTTCATCAGACTGAAAATGTCTAAACCCTCTTCTGACTACAAGAAACTAAATAACATTTTGCTCAATTCTGCCTCGAGCAAGACGTTCAAGTAACCGGCCTGTTTTTTTGCCCAACTCAAATAATCTATGTTTAGAAGAAATGTGTGTGTCTCTGCTTTCCTAGCTAACAACTGGTTTAATGCAGTATCCAGCTGTTTTGCAGCAAACCTGAGCGGGATGACTTAAGTTGAGTCTCTAAATCATCTTAAGACCATCTCTTTTCTGAGTGGAGGTATAGTAAATGATGGCACCACGTAGGTATGCCTTAGCGGATTCCCATAAGGTGGACAGGCTTATATCTGGAGTTTTAATCTCAGTAATAAAAAGCTGCTAATTTGTGGTAATGTATTCAATAACATTATGATTACTTAGTAAGGTAGGGTTGAGTGGCTAACGTATACAGCTTGGGTCTTTGTAAGCAGGGGAAATAATGAAGCTGATGGGAGAGTAGTCAGACAGGAGTTGGACAACTATCTTGAAATCCACAATCCTCTCCAAAACCATTTCTGAGGAGAAAAAAAAAAGTCTGTTCTAAAGTTATGGTGGGGGACGGACAAGTTGTCAAGAGGTTCACACATTTTCTAATTTTTTTTGGAGGGAAACAGTAACTGTCTGCTCGTCTAAAGGAAGGCAGCAATGTAAAAGACTAACTCCTTTGCTTCTTGAGTTATATGATGCCTGCCTAGCTCCTTTGCAATTTAATATAGTCCAGATCTGAAAAATGAGTTTCTTGGAGAAAAGCAATTTACCATTTTTCTCTTTCTTAAGGAATGACAGGATTTTTTGGTGTTTGACGACATGGTTAATGCCCTTCAGATTAAGTGATGGAATTTTAATATCACTCATATGTATTATTTTTCATGTAATCATGAAATTAGTAATCGCACACATGCAGTGTAAAAAAGCTAACACAGAAAACAAGACCGTCCCTAATAACCCACCGCACAACCACAAATCAAACCCCAGCATTAAACAGCCCCACAAGACCCCACACAAGAACAGAAACAAATAAACACAGAATGGGATTATGACCTCTTGGGCAAGTGAAGCCAAGATCCGTCCCTCCACCATAAAGAGAGGACCATATACCGCCAGCAGGGGTATCCCACTCATGATGTTAGTTCCCCACACACTCCCACAACCTGGCCAATTGGCAGTGTCAGTGAATGCAAGCCACAGTAAGTCAAGAATGATGTGAGAATTAAAAAAAAAAAGCAACATAAAGAAAGAAAGGGGGAGACAAAGAGAAAAACAAAAATAATAAAATTATTAAAATACTAATGTGTTAGTACGGTCCAACACTGCTTACTCGTTTTGTAATGCAGTGCATCTCCAAAGGAAAAGAAAAAAAAAAATCGGCATAGCCTTTTCTTATCTCCTTATCACAAACAACTGCAACTGAGTTTCACTCAGAACACTGAAACATTTATGGATACTGGATTCCTCTCTCTATAAGGTGCTCACACGTCCCGTTAAACTGCCGTCTGGCCTCACTGACCTGCGTCAAAACATCTTGGCAATGTAAATCTTGCTGCCTTGAAATGACAGGTCGCCTTTCTCCCTGCCCACTGATAGCATCCTGCTTTTGTCGCTGAAGTTGTGCAGTTTGATGATAATAGACCTGTTGTAGTTTTTCATCAGGGGGCCGAGGCTGATTCCTTGTTTAGTTTCCAGGCTCAGCATCTTCCGAAGCCAGGTTTCAAAACACTGGATCGCCTGTTTTCCTTCTGTGCCCCAAGTTCATTATCAAGTTCCGTGACTCTTCCCTCCAGCGAGACTGTGCAACGTATGTCATTTACAGTTCCTTATTGGTACTGTTTCGAATTTATATCAGTGCAAGTCAAAAAGCTGCTGGGTCAGCTTTTTGACTTGCACTGACAATCCTACAACCATGAGAGAAAATGATGACAAACCTGCATTCATATACTAATGAACAAGGAGTGTAAGGTATCAGTGTTTCAATGTGAACTTACTACAGGAAGTGATTGTTACATGTGAAAAACTAAATTGTTCTCAAACGTGATTCATGCATCCAGTGTTTGGGTGGGTCATATAAAATCTTGTGAAAAAGTATTTCTCCCTTACTGATTCCTTTTCTGTTTTCTGTTGTATATTTGTCGAACTTACATATTTGAGTTCTTCAAATTAATTTTAATATTAGACAAATATTACCCAAATAAATACAAAATGCTAATTAACCATAGTTAATTAATGATTTAACGTAAATTAACGAGGATGAACCACATTTTTTTTGGAAAGCTGACTTCAATTTCACAAGCCACACCCACCCTGAATACTGCTAGACATGCTAAATCAAGAACTCACTTAAACACAATCTGTCTGACAAAGTGAATTAGGCACAAAAAAGATCTAAAAAAAAAAAAGCATTGCATTATGCTACAATCGAAATAAAAAGCTGAGAAACAAAGTCAATGACATCTATCAGTCTCAAAAGCCATTCCTAAGACTTTATGCTGCCAACAAACCACAGTGAAAGCCATTATCCATAAATGAACAACTTGGAAAAGCGGTGAACCTTCCCAGGAGTGGCCAACCTAACAAAACTACTCCAAAAGCACATTGATGACTCATCTAGCAGGCCACAAAAGGCACTAGAACAACATCTAAATAACTGTAGGTCTCATTTGCCTCAGTTCAAAGTTAGCATTCATGATTAACAATAATCAAAAAGAGAATGGGCAAAACTAGCATCCATGGTAGTCTTCCATGGCAAAAACCATTGCTGATCAAAAAAGAACAAACAGGCTTGTCAATCAGGCAAATACATTGTAAAACTGTCGTACCCTACCTTAGGTTAAAGTTTAACAAAGTAGTTTTGGCTCCTAGGCTTAACCAATGAGCAAGTGAAAACTAGAAATATGAAACCATCCATTTTCTGCCACTTATGCAGGAGTCCCAGTCCTCCCTCTGGCCTCTAGCTGTTCTGGGAGACACCGAGGGGTACCTATGCTAGCTGAGAAACATAATCTCGTCTCTGGATCACAGGATCTAAATGTCATTGATCAGTTCAGAAATTTCATGACCATATAAGACTTGACACTTTCTAGTTTTAGCTGAAAAAAATAAATCTTCAGAAACAAATATACTTCTGTTGGTCTTAAATGTGAAGGTGTTACATACCTAAAATGTGTGATCTGGTTCTCCAGCAGAGCAATAAGACGACTTCTGATTGCATCAAACTGCTCTTTTTCCTCCATGGTCACTGTGCCTATCCCATCTGGCCTGATGAGAACGAGAGGGAGGGAAAAAAAGAGACAGACTCACGTTTACATAATGGTGACAAATTACTGCTTGAAGGTAGGAAGCAGCTGGCGTTTTTAGCATGACCAACTGATAATGAATAATGGAGTCTAGATTTCATGTAAAAAGCTACGGTCAGAGTTCGCCACTGTGGGTAGCTCTGCATGCTTGATTTGACATTTGAGTCTTATGTTTAATGCCCTTCCTGACACGATCTCAAAGGACCTATTACTTGCTAAGCAAATATGTAAACTACTACACTATACATTATAAAACTAAACTTGAAGCTTGAAAGCTAAGCTTGTTGTTTGCCTTCTACAACGTGGTTAGCATTGTGAAAGGTTTTAAGACGGTAAAATGTTCCCAATGGTTCAAGATTAAAAAATAAAGCTGGAAATAAATAAAGTAAGCACAATAAGTATCAGCATGACTAAAGAGAAATATCAGACAACTATCCATCTATACTGTCCTGCAGCCTCAACTTCTGGATGCCAGACGGAGATGGGTGCCAGGTCACCTCAGGCGTAAATGATCTTCCCACAGCTTCATTTTTATCTTCCTATGAATTTTACTTGTTCAAAATAATGGTACGTTATTGGCTCAATGACCCACAAGAAGTGGTGCTGTGTGTTATGGAGAGATATCTCCACTCTCGTCTCGTCTCTTAAAAGGACAATGTTTTTTTCAGATGAAACTCTGCAAACATAAACTAAGAGAAAAAAAGCGTTCTCCTGGCAACACTTCCAAACATATCGTACTTGTTCAGTGTTTTTCTAATGATACTTTCATGAAATAAATAATGCCATGGTGTAATATTTTATGTGTTGTTGTGTTTCAAGGTTGTAGTTTAATAATAATAATGATAATATAAACCACAAAATCTGGTTGAGACCAGCTGAAATTTTTGAGACCTTAGAATTTAAACCTAACTTAATTCAAAACCTTAGAAGTAAAAGTGGCAGTACTGTGTAAACTGTAAACTATACTATAATTCTTAATCATCTTCATTCTTCATCAAGACAGTCTTAAAAAGCAAAAGATTTTTATAACTAAGAACTCTACACCAGCTAAATGTCTGAAACATCAAGACTTGAAATAAAAGCAAAATTCAACACCATAGAAAAGAGTCAGGGTGCTTTTTCTCTCCTTGGCTTCTTTTTTCACTCTGGCTTGTTTCACAAACAAACAACAACAAACTGATCAGTCAGCCAATTTTTCTACCATAACCTCAAAGTTAACCAATCAAACGCTCAGACTCGTCCTGCTCCTCACAATTCATCTGGCTGTCAGCAGGAGAGTTGACAAAAAATGTTTGGTGAATGCTTCATTAATGTTTTTAAAGCCTTCATTCTGTTCTTGCCTTGGTCTGAATAGCAGTTTGTTAAAAAAAAAAAAGAGGGAAAAATGCAATCAGGACCCAGAGCAAGCAGCCTTGACTTTCTGGGCTTTCTCTGTGCCTCTGAAAGAGAAAAGAACCCTCTCTAAACGGCACTTGTGGGCACCGGAGGGAAGAAGCAGGGAGGTTGTCTGTTAATGAGTTGTTCTTATAAAAGCTTTCAGTGGTTTAGCCCATGACTGCTGCATGTTGAGTACCAACAACTCTGCTGAGCTCTTCATTGCACATCATGACTCTCCAAAGTTGAAAATAATAGCATGACAAGAAAGCAACAGAGTCTCAAAGAGAGAATTGCGGATACTGAATCATCAAGCATTAACCTCCTGTGAAGCATAAATGTGACAATAATAAATTTACTTTACTTTGCTTTACTCAGAAAAATGTTTTTCTACAGCAGAGTTGTGGAAAGGACACCAGCGAACACAATGATGGAAGAAAACAAAAGAGAAATTAAACTAAATGACATTTTTATTCTGTGTTCAATAGTGCCACCTGCTCTCTTGTAGAAAAAAATATGTTTAATTTAAAAAAGGAAAGAAGATTAAATTCAGTATATAATATGAATAATATGAACATAAATGTTTCATATAATATAAAATATGCAAAACTACTTCGCATTAAAAATAAATACTTTTAAATTAATAAAGATGTCAGTAATTACTTATAGGGGGTTCAAATTAAACACATTTAAAAAGATTTTTTTAAACTAAAATAATTACATTAATTAATTACATAACTTTTTTCTTTTAAAGCAAAGACATCCAAAGTTAACTAAAATCAGATTCAGTGTTATTCACAGCCCGGAGAAGGTGGAGGTTGCAGAGGTGGTGGTGGATAACAACAGGACGTTGTCATGTATTGTGCGAGAACATCAGCGCCACTCTTCAGCTCCACTCAACTCAATTCAATCAGTAATGAGAAGCAGCTTTCTTTGCACAACAGCACTTGTTAGCACAACTTGTAAACCCTGTTGTTCCCCAAATCTTTCAATTCATCACAACTCCCCCACCGCACTGCTCACAACCTTATTTAACAAGCACCAGTTAATCCTGAGGGAACAGAAAGCAGAGCCATTGTGAGGGGGGCGTGTGTGTTCACTCATGTAAAAATTTGCTTTCATGCTGAAGAAGCCAAGGGTCTCACTGCACAAATGAAGATGTGAAGACTGTGATGGGAGCAAGATGCATGATAGAGGGACTGCCTGAGGCTCCAAGCCCCCACGGTTACTGCCAGCTGTTCTGTAATCTGAGTTGTTCATCTTGCTCAAAAAAATCAAACTGCATCCCAGAGTAAGATGACAGAAAATAAAATTGTCTGAAGAGTTTTGCAGCTCTTGTCTTTTTTGTAACAAAGGTTTCATATGAATAGGTTGAAGGTCAGGGATTATGGTTTTTTATGTTGAGTTGCTGTTTTTAACATATTAGACATCTATCTTTGTGCATAATTTGTCATATTTGACTATAATACACAAAATCTCAGGAGCTGAGCAACAAATCTCAGCACATGGATACATTTTAGGTTCCTAAAGGTTCTTATTTAGATATTATGTTGTCTTCATACTGCCAAAAAGGCAAAACAGCCTCCACTATTCTCCATCCGATGTAGCTCAGGAGGTAGAGAAGATCTGCTAACTGGAAGGTTGGTGGTTCGATGCTCGATGATAGGTACATTTCTGCATGCCTGAATATCCTCGGGTAAGACTATGATCCCCAAGTTGCTCTCAAATGCTCTCTTTAAAATAAATGTGTGTGAATATTAGCTAGCACTTAGGTGGAGAGAAAAGTGCTTGTATGAATGGGTGAATGAGACATGTTGTATAAAGCGCTTTGAGTGTTCACGTAGAGTAGAAAAGTGCTATGTAAGAAAGAGTCCATTTACCATTTATAAAAACATCGTATCTTTTTTATTTCACAATACTAACATCTAATTTACAAAAGTTGAATTATGCATGTTAGTTTGCCTGGAAACCAACTTGCAATTGGTGGTTTACAGGCAATATTTTACAGGCAAGGGCAGGTAAATTATTGCTTGCATGTCTATATACACTACCGATCAAAAGTTTTACAGCACCCCAATTTTTCCAGTTATTTATTGCAGTTCAAGTAGTGCAAGTCCAATGAATAGCTTGAAATGGTCCAAAAGTAAGTGGTGAACTGCCAGAGGTTAAAAAAATGTAAGGTTACTCAAAACTGAAAAATATTGTACATTTCAGAATTATACAAAAAAAGCAACACAAAATTGGTTAACAGTTCAAAGCTGTTCTGCACCAATGGAGGCTGATCGAGCCTTGAAAGCTGGTGCTACTAATTCCTGCAGGTTTTCCAACTTTTCTGGTTTTCTTACAACCCCCTCTGTCTGCAAAAAACCAGTGTTGGAACACACTGTGGTAGCATACCATCAGTGAGCATCAGGTGAACAGCATTGTGCTGCAGAAAGTAGTGTGTTGCTATAAAAATGGTGAGAAAAAGGCAGTTAGCAATGGAAGAGAAACAGACCATCATAACACTTAAAAATGTTGGTCTTTCCTATAGAGAAACTGCAAAGAAAGTCAAAGTGTCAGTGAGTCCAGTTTCCTTCAGCATCAAAAGGCACTCAGAAACTGGGGCAAACTCTGATAGGAAGAGGTCTGGCAGACTCAAAGCCACAACCTAACCAGAGGACAAGTTTCTGAGAGTTAACAGCTTGTGTGATAGGCGGCTCACAGGACAACAGCTTCAAGCACAGCTTAATAGAAGTTGTAGTAAGCAAGTCTTAGTTTCAACTGTAAAAGGAAGACTTCAAGCTGCAGGTTGACGGGACGAGTTGCAGCAAGAAAAAGCCAGTGCTAAGATGTCAGAATAAGACAAAGAGGCTTTTCTGGACTACTGAAGACTGGAAGAAGGTATTATGGACTGATGAATCAAAATTTGAAATCTTTGGTTCATACGCATGATTCTTGTATGCTGTTGAGTAGGCGAGAGGATGGTTCCACAGTGTGTAGCATCAAGTGTCAAACATGGAGGAGGAAGTGTGACGGTCTGTGGCTGTTTTGCTGGATCCAGGGTCGTTGACTTGTACAGAGTGAGAGGATCCCTGAACCAAAATGGCTACCACAGCATTCTGCAGCGCCATGCAATACCCTCTGATATGTGCCTAGTTGGTCAGGGGTTCATCCTACAGCAAGATAATGACCCAAAGCATAAGTGCATGCTATGCCAGAAATACCTCAGGAAAAAAGAACGAGATGGTGAGCTTGAAAACATTAAGTGGCCAGCACAGGCTCAAGACTTAAACCCCATTGAGCTGGTTTGGGATGAACTGGACAGAACAGTGAAAGCAAAGCAACCTACAAGTGCCACACATTTATGGGAATTTCTGCAAAAGATATGGGAACTTTCTGAAGAATATTTGATTTCTATTGTAGAAAGAATGCCATGAGTGTGACCAGTAGTGTATATATCCTGATGACAGACACGTTTTGTACCTCCTTCTCTGTTTAGGCCTCCACTATCTCGCTGTCTCCCTCCTTCTCCTCTTCTGTCCTCCAATTGTGTGATGCTCAACTAATTTTTGAGCATCACACACAGGATGTTTGTAATTTAAGATGAAAAAATGGAAGAAAGCATTTTAAGTTTAGCAGTGTTGTGCAGATGACAGAAAGGATTCAATCACAGTCATTTAACGAGCACACTGAAGGGTATATCCTGGTTACAAATGACTTCAAGATTCCTTACAATGTCATTATATACAGAGGCCAAGGCAATGCCATCCAGAGTAGGTACCTGCTTAGAAACCATGTTTCTAAGATTTTCAGAAACAAGTTTTGTCTGAATTCAGAAAAAAGAAATCAGAGGTCCAGACCTTTAGTACTACTTCCAGCAGAGAACCTTGTGGAAAAGGAAAACGATAAACCTCCGTGTGTAAAGAAAACTCCCTGCATGAGAATGCTTTAGAGGAATTACTTTAGGTAGGAAAGACCCTCAAAACTAACTCCAGTAAGTATAAGCAGTTATTCAAGTTGCTGTTCTTAATGATATCTGTGTCCTGAGCCACAGCGGTACATATAAATGGGGTAGGTTGCATCAGGAAGGCCATCTGGTGTAAAATCTTTGCCAAATCAAACATGCGGCTCATCAAGAATGAGATTTTCTTACTGGATCGGTCAGACATAAGTTAACAACTGTTCAATTCTTTCCATTCTGGTTGCTTCCACTAAAAATCTTACCATCTCCAGCTCTGCTATTTCCAAGTCAGCCTCCCGTCTTTTTGTTATTGCCACAGTCTCCAAATCATAAATCACAGCATGTTTCACTATTATTTTATCAACGTTCCCTTTTGCTGCTGTCCTTCTGTCAAAGATCACCTCTAATATATGCCTCCAATCACTGCCTACACTACTCTACACTAGGCACCCTGCCTACACTCTCTTCTTCACCTCTCTTGTGCACTGTCCATTGCTTTGGATAATTGACCCCAGACACTTAAACTTGTCCACCTTCACTACCTCTACTTACATCTTTACTTCACCTTCTCATTCACACATTTGTGTTATTTTTCTCACTTTTAGGACTGTATAAAACAATCTGGTTAAAAAGTCCACCTGCCCTTCTCCTAAACATCTCCATACCTCCTCAGATATGGAACCTGGACCAAGTGTCTTTCCACTCTACATCCTCTTGATTGCTGTACTCATTTGCTCCTTACTAATCCTCTGCACTTCCTGATTCTTTAATGTCCAGCCTGACATTTTTTGAAGGCCGCATTTGAAGATCGATTAAGCCACATCGAGGCAACTGTAAAATTCCAAGGCTCCTCCAAATGCAGTCTAAACAGTCTAAAAAAAGCGATCAAGGAATAACATTTCACAAGTCGTTTTACATTAGTGACAATGGTGAAACAGGTCCCATTGTTTAGGTTTTAAAGCTTTACTTTAAAACCTAAACAATATGAAAACTGACTTTAATATTTCAGAGTTTGTTGCAATTTTATGCGTAATTAATATAATAATATTTCCTATTTTTCATTTACATGAATATCACTTTTAACGTCCTTGACTAAAGCAGTTTGCTACCAAAGTCTGTTTGGCAGTATGAAGCCAGTCAAGTGCTCCCATAACTGTCAAAACATTGCCTAATTCAAAACAACTCAGACAAAATAACTGATTTTTTTCCAATCAATAAGGTTGAATGTGAATGCACCATGCCAGCAGATTTGTTGTCTGTGTGCACTTTCTGTAACATTTCCATGAAAACTTTACAACAAATAAAAAAGCAAACACAAAAGCACAGAAAAATCTCTTTTAAATGGGGTCTTTAGTGGTTACTAAAATCAATTCAGTGAGTTGGAAGCTGACATATTTTTCTCTGATACTCACAAAGAGCTCATCAAGAGCTTTCAAATGATACGAGAAACTGAATTTTCCCAGCAAATGTCACTCAAACCCTCTGAATGAAATTACAGCTGAAAACAAATCAGACGGGGCACAGGTTGGCAAGAAGCCAAACTCAAAATGTGCCGAGCTGAGAGAAACACAACACAAAGCGGTGTTTGGTTTGGTAGCACTCAAGGCAGAGTGTGGAGTGACAGCTTGTCGGGGCTTAGATGTATTGTTGCTGCTAAATGAAGCAAGTGCAATGGAGGCGAGGCTGCTGTCAATGCTTCTCCGGGGTTGGGGATGGTGATGGGGAGATGTATCTCTGTAGACTTCAGTTTGTGTGTTTGCTTTCAGTTTGGCTCAAGTGAAAACAATAAGTACTACATCTGCCTGCGGGATCCAGCTAACCCTCTGGCTCTTTAGTGATGATGTCAGTTGACAACAGTTGTCATGAGTCGAGCTTGCTGAGCGGCATGGCAGAGCACTGGGTGTAGATGCCACTTCACCTTACATTTGTAGAAAGGAGATGAGGCCGAGTGGCATGTGATTCTGTTTGTCACCTACCTCCTCCCCCATTTACTTCTGTGTAGATGGAGAGGATTGTTGTTTAAAGGGTTGGGGGAGGTAAAAGCTGCTGTCACATCCTGTGTTGCTGCGGTGTAGATGGCTCTGAGAAGAGGAGATCGCAACTGACAGGTGACTCCCGCTGGCTCTGATAATGCTCCTTTAAACTCGATCCTGATTCAAATCCATCTCATCAAACTTACGCAAACCTTCAAACAAGTCATCTCACAGTTCCTTTGGAAGTCGGCTAAAGTTCGACTGCTTTATCAAACACACAGCACAAGCTATTGATTTAAAGGTCAGACACAATTGATTATGTTTTATTTTACAAAATTTGTGTAGTGTCGTGTCACTTTGGCTCCCATTATCATAAGGGATCAAGCCTGTTAATAAACACTTCCACGAGGAACTTAGCTACAACTGGGAGGATTAAAGATGTCGTAGCTTAGACACTTGCTTCTTTGCTTTTTTTGATGCAGGAAACCTCTTTATTCCAAAGATGCAACCATTAGCCCCACAATGTTCACCAGATTTAGATGGATCCACTCTGACTCTGTCATAGCAGACAAGGTACAGCTTCCTGACACTGCATATCAGGAAGATGTTTGCAATGTTATTTTTGTAAATTGTGAAACGTGCAATATTTGCTCACATCTCTTAAGACTAAAAGGTTATTATAAAGGCATTAACATATAACTGAAAACTATTGTTTAATCCTGTAAGCTATAATACTGTTTTATAGTTTCTTCACAAAGTCTGTAAAGCAGGAAAATTAAACCTTACTAAATTGCTTGTTGTTTTTCATTACTTAAAAAAATAAAACACGGTCACAGAGAGAGTCATTAAAGCCACTAAAATAGAGACATAATCTGCAAACATGTTTCCAATTTGCCATAAAAATGAAAAAAGCCACTAAAACAATAAAATGATAAAACGATAAGACATGAGAAAATAACTTTTAGTTTGGAATTAAATTGTGAGAAGAAAGTAGGTTAATGGCAGAATAAATTATCATTCATAAAGGAGAGAAAAACTAGCTGTTAACAAGAACTGTTAAATCAAAACTGAGGTGGAGCTACTATATAAAACCAAAACAAGGAAAAGTATATAAAGAGTGTTCTGGAAGTAAAGATGAAGGTGTGAAGTTGACTGTTGTCAGTGCATTAGCCCCACAAGTGGGGGATTAGTGGCAGAAAGTATTCCTGGTGGAAAGAGTGATGATTGGACAGACTTCAGTGGACATGTAGGTGAAGCGAACACAGGTGATGATTAGGTCTTGGGTTGGTATGGTGTTAAGGTGAGGAATGTGGAGGCAGATGAATTTTGCGAAAAGAACAGAAATGGCTGTGTTAGTGAGGGAAACTGCCAAGAAGATATGTAGTGTATCCTGTGGACGGAGGATAGAAGACAAAGCAAAGCGAAAGTGGGATAGTCGAAGAGATGAAGAAAGTAGACAAGACGCTTATTGAGTTGAACGTGAGGGTGAACATAAAGAAAGGAGTAAAGGACTTTTATTGACTGGTTAGATAGAGAGATCGAGCTAGAAAGGATGTGCAGCAGGTTATAGTGGTTAAGGACTGAGATGAAAGTGTACTAACAAGAGAAGAGACTGTGCTGAGAAGATGGAAGGAGTACTTTGATGGGGGAGATGAATGAAGAGAATAAGAGAGAGCGAGCAGGATGGATGGAGAAAAAACAATGACTCAGGAGGCGAAGAGGGTAAGTGAGGTGAAAGTAAGGGCAGCTATGAAGAGAATGAAAAGTGGAAAACCACTGAGAATATTCATGAATGCAATTAAGTAGGAGAGCATCTGAATGCTAGGGTGAGATGGAGGCAGCTGATCCACTGTGGTGAACCCTAAAAGGACGAGGTGAAAGAACAGGAAGAAAGATTAGTGCAAAGCAAAAGAGTACGATTGCTTTAAGAAGTCATGAAATATGTATTTATATAGCTTTTCAGAGATAAGAGTCACAAAGTGCCTTACAAAAGCTAATATAGAAAGGTATAATTAAACGGGAACACAAATTTTATAATGGGGAAATTAAAAAGGAAAAGAAGCAAAAATAAAGCCAATATAAAAAATAAAAGAATAAGGGAAAAATACAGAAAGATGAATAAAAATGACCAAAACTGAGGTGCCTTTAACAATACTTAGAGGAAAAAACAGCAGCGTCTGTGATTTTAGCAAACAATTAAGAGGAAAAAAAGGATTTTTGTTCATATTCAACTACTGAAGCTCTTTAACAGCCATAAGGAATTGTGACTCTGGTTCATCAGGAGCAAAGATAAACATTGTGATATCATAAAACACACACACAAAGTTCACAAAGGGAGTTAGGGGTGGGCTGGATGTGCAGCTCCAGTTTGCTACCAACACACAGTGCTGGCATTGGTATACTTTAATCCCTGCAGTCCCAAAACCTAACATCTTAGCAAGCACCAGACTGTTTTAAACTGAATTATCTATTCCATATAAATATTTGGCATATCTGAAATTCCCAAATAGAAATCTTGAAGAACTGTAAGCTAAAACGCATGTTAGAGATTTGATTTTAAAGTTAATATCTTCTAGTTTCCTAAACTATGCTTATTTACCATGTGGGTAAAATAAAAGCTAGCCCTAACAATACCACTAAGTGATTTGCCACCAAGTGAGTGGATGTTAAGTGATCAACAATCACTTTATGCCAGACTACACTGGACATTTGTGTCTTCACATGAACATCTGTGCTGAGTGAGCATATCACAAATACATGAAAAGGACTTGCAGTCTGTTCACTGGGCTCCTCTCAAACAGTGTTATTGCATATATTGCTTATTTTGTTTAACTGATTGGGTGTAAAAGATTTGTTACCGTCTATGCTCTTATTTAGACCTTTTTATTCTGTAGAAATGAGACAAAGATCTCCATGCCTGTGGAGTGCAGTTACTCTAATGATTAACTACCTGTTTCCGTGGACGTGGGAGGCGCAGAAGGCATAGCTGTAGTGTAGCAGCATTGGGTCGACGAGAGCATTGTTCTCCGAATAATCCATCAGCTCCTTCAGGTAGCTCAGATGGCGGTGGCAGCCTCGAACACCATACCGAGCACAGTACTCATCCAGGACAAACACCTGACCAGGACTGAACCAGCCCTAAAGATAAAATACAGGCACACCAGGCAGATAAGTTAAAATAAACCATCAAAGATTGGCTGATAAAGTGCCAGACCTTAGTGATGTGCACGAGTTCAGTGTTATTTGGACTAATTTTGCCTTCTTGGAGAACTTCCACAGATTAAACATTTTTTTCAAGTCACCTTACCAAGTCACTCATCTTATCAAACTTAACACCTGCTAGATGCACAGTTTAAAATGATATAGAAATGATTTTCAAAAACAACAAAAAACCCCACTGACTTCAAATAATACAGAGAAATACTTTGAGAAACATGACTGAAATGACTTCTCATATTTTATATTTTAGATATAGATAATTATAGATAATTTTTTGGGCAGTTGTGGTGTCTGATGATGACTCATCTGATGCTTCTGCTACTTTAGGCTTACCTGCAGTTTTTCACAAACCTGTCCATGCCTTACTAGCAGTGTAGAACAATGCAATAGTTTTATTTTTCCTCCTTGCACCTCCCTTTATAAAACTTTTTAAATTAATCTATAGACTTTATTATAATCATTTCAGTGCTTTTCAATCGTAAAACAATAAATTGATGTTTAATTCTTGTAAATATTCTTTGTTTAACAAACATGAGTGTTGGGATCCTTATAGCCAAAATGCATGACTAACAATAGATCATTTATGTGAATGATTTTATTGCTTTAAGAAATACAAACCTATAACCTATGACTTAAGAGAAAAACAGTTTGTTCCAAAGTTTAGTCATGGCTGAACAGCCTCTTCACAAATTCCTGTAACTGTGGGAGACGCAAAACAAAATGCCACAATTAGGCGCTACAAACTCAAAAATACTACAATTAAAAACCAGTCTAAAGGTTAACTCTTCTATTATTAATTCTCTGCTAGAATTTAAAAAGAAAAAAAAGCAGGAGAAAGGTGTGGAACAACTGGAACATCTTGAGATGTTCATTAGCTCAGTCATCTCGCACATAATCACTAAATTAGGCATGAAGCTTACAACAGTAATTAGGATTCCTAACAGAAGGAACATTAACAAATTAGCGCCTCTAGTGAGCTGACAGTTACCCCCCCAACACACACACACACACACACACACACACAGAGCTCTTCGCCAGGCAACAAGCAACTCGGGAGAGAAGACAACCAGGAGAGAAACAGTTTCACCTTTAACACAGGTTGCGTCTGTACTGGATTACCTGTCATTTGAAAGTCAAAAGAGTCCGTTTGTATAGCAAAATGACAGTGGGTAGATCAAATGTTTCTTTTAATAAAATAAAGTGATATTGTCTAAAATTCAAATACATGAAATTGTAAAGTGAAGGTTGTTCTTTTGTTTGATTGTTCTGCTGTGAAATAGTTTTTCTTCCAGCACAGCCACTTTAGGATATAAAATGTTACAGAAATGTCATGACTTTATTCTTTGATTTCAAAGACTCTTTGAAAAACTAGGCGAGAGATCACTGGTTGAAATACACTAAATCTTTTGTGAATTAAGAATAATGGCATTCGTACCTTGATGATTCTGTAACTCACTTGGGAAGAATACTTTTTTCAATGTTCATTTAAAAAAGAAAAAGGTTCCAATCTGTGTTGAGTTTGCGTATTTGCATATTGTTGTGATTAAGCTGAAAGAGGCAAAGAATTATGCTGACATTCAGTGTTAAGACGTGACTGATCTTGAAAGAAAAATCAAGAAGAATGAGAAAAGGCATAAATTAATGGTCTTTCCAAAGACATTTTTTACTGGGAACACTGATGGTGGACTGCTCTGTTATATTCACAGATAACACATTCAAAAAGGTATGTATTTAAGTATGTTGAGTATGTACACAAACGGCAACCGTTCCAGAACTTTTGGCCACCACATGCAGCCATTTATTCGTCAAGTCTCTGGAATAATGTTCAAAGAATACACAGTGTCTAAGTGGGTGCTTGGTCACTAAGGTTGAAGCCACTAGGCAGTACCTTCAACAAGGCCAAACAGAGTACTTTCAGTAGGGAAGCGTTGATCCTATTTGTCTGATCCATTCATTTCAGTTCTACATTTTTCCTGTTTATGTCACCATGCAACAGCAGCAGGTAAGCAGCATGAAGGATGCTTAAAGGGTCAGCAGTTTGGACATACTACACCAACAGCTTCTACATGGTTTTATCTTGTAACCGGTATGGAATTTAGAGTAGTGAGAATGAATATGAGGTAACCTCTCCTGCTAGGTGCTAGATGTGAGAACGGGCAACTTCTACACCACTACTGCTCAAAGTGAGCCTCCTAAAAGTATTGGTTGAACCTAAATTTGAAAATTCACTTTGAACACTATTCAATTCATAAACCACAAAAAAGAAGGATTTTTTTTTTTTACATTTCTCCAAAAGAAGATGCAAGAAAGACTTAAAAAAAATCTGCTTGAAAGATCATTTAAGGATTTGAAATGAAAACTACTTCCAATTTTTTATTCAGAGTCTAAGTGACATGCTGTTTCTTGTCAGGTTTAACTGGACCTGGCAGAGCCCCCTCACCCCCAACCCACCCACCCAAACTCTCAGTTTGTTTGTCACTTCTTCAATTTCTTCATTTTTCTTTCCGTCTGTGGACTTGAGCTATTAATATCGCACCACGGAAGGAGAGAGAGAGGGTCTTGTCGGCAGGCGTTAAGCGACAAGATGTTCCTCTGTGACAAACAGATGGCACACTCCAGTCTTGGCACTAACAGCTCAATTAGCAGCTAACGAGCCGACTGCCTTGTTAGCTCCATCAGCCGTGGCTGCCTATCTCCATGTCAGAGCGCCAACGTCCGCCACCCCCTCTGAGGGATGACATGACCCATGAGGAGTCAAAGCAGTGTGGCAGCTCTGAAGTAGCGAACAGCTTGGCTTTTCATCACCTTACTACAGATGGAAAGCTGAGAGTAAAATGCTAAGGATTTTTTACCTCAGGGTCTTGCTGACTTCTTTTTGGCCAGTTAGGCCATTTTTTAGTCCAAGAATTCTTCTGACCCCACCAGACAGAGTAGTCACTTCATCATGCAGATTTACATGGCATATGCAGAATTACATGCTCTACGTAGTCTTCATCAAAAATATCACTGTCTTTGTCTCACTGGGAATCCAAAACAAAGGCAAGACATGGCTGGTGTTTAAGCACTACTGTTTAGTTTCTTTAACCTGTAGATATGCTTGTGGATGCCTATCAACAGCAAAGTGAAGCTGAAATGACAGCAGATCAGCCAAACAGTCCCAATAGAAGGTGTACAAGAAAAAACAAGAAGAGTCTTTACATACTGGATTTATTAGTTTTAGTGATTCTTCTCATAATTATTGACATGCTACTTGAGGCCTGTACCACGAAGTTAGTTCAGCATACCCGTGGTATCATTCGTTAATATGGATTCACTTACCCTAACAGTGGCAACCGGTCACATGAAGCTGGCTATCAACTCACTAACTTTACCGAGGGTTTCCCCTGTACGTTCACATAAAAGGGGTGAAGTTGGCAGAAATGACTAATCACAATTATGAATAAATGTACTGGCATTAGAGTGACTGATTTTACAAAGGAAGATGAAACTATACTATGGGGAAAAATCTGAAGAGGTTAAACAAGTAATATGACCATAGAAAGATAACTGCTGGAGACCAAGCAGATGTGTGTGAGAGGAAAAGAGAAAAGCACTGTAGAGTAACATAGCATTAAAAGTTTGCACTATGAGGGCTTTGGTCAGTAAGACTGGAAAACAGCTACTATATTAATAAAGTTTAGTCTATCTGAAGCCTGGAAAGAAAGCCAACTTACAGTCTGTATTTTTGTTAACTGCCTTATCAATATCACAATACTATCGCTTAGACATCTGATAGATTTTAATCAAGGATTTCATTAAATTAATGTTTAAAGGACAGTTTTAGTTTTTATTCTCTCAGCTGCATGCTCAGTGGTGTTTAATAGTTTGACAGTAAAGAATAAATATATAAACAGAACACAGGTTTAGTCTATGTGGAAATTTGATACAAGGTCAGCATGTCACAGTGTAGGTATACTGCTTTAAGATCATATATTATTGCTCACAGAACACTAAAATTGTTCCTGGGTGAGAGAGGACAAAGGGCGATTCTGACAGGAAAAAAAATAATAGTAGAAAAATTTTTAAAATCCACGTCTCCCTGCCTGAGACAGGATCACCTGGTGCCTTAACCAACTAGCTATAGTCAGACTCACCACAGTGCACAGTCTGCAACCAGTTTCCTGGAGACGTGTTGGACTCTGTTCAACTCAGGATTTGCTGTAGGTGAGAGGGAGCAGGCAGGGGTAGATATATTTGTACGCTACATGCACACTGGGGTTTTCCTTGGTGGATGAGAGGGTTGCTTCCCTGCGCCTCCGGGTCAGGAAATGGGTCCCTAATGTCGTTTGTGCCTATATGCGCAAGTAACCAGACTTCATAGAGTCACTGATGGAAAAATTTGGGTGAAGTTAGACATTCCACCACATGTCTCGAGGTTTAAAAAGTGTCCACTTCCTCACACATAACTAATGGCAGATTTAATGCAGCATTAACTGAAGCTGAATTTCTGAGAGGACTGAAAATTATAAGAGTATTCTGGGGCAATGCTCGCGAACTGCCTGTAATATTGTTTCCAGTTTCTACTTGATATCTCAGTTTGTGTGCTATCAGTGACACAGCTGATATCCACAAAATAAAATAAAAGTTTAATTTAAATTTTTTTTAAAAAGCAAAGCTACATATTTAAATCATATATTTAAATCAAATGATGACATCTGGCTGTCAGGATCTGGGCAGACTGTTCGTGTTTTTGTGTCTTCTGCTGCAGGTGATTTGGTGTGCAGACACGCTGGGGTCCGAGTACTAATTTCTGGAAATCACTTAGGGGAGCATTTTTCCACACACACATAGAGAAAGAGTTAGCTTCCAGGGGAGAAGCCAAAGATCTTGAGGTATTAATTGCTCAGTAACAAAGCTTTCTCAAATTTGGTCACTTTTATAGCAGGAATGAATCCAGACCTGGGCGCAGGCCCCCCGGCCCCCACCTCCAGTGGGCTGTATGTTCCCTTGTCTAACCGTGCCAATTTTGGCTGGCAGCCTAGAAGAGGTCAGATAATGTTGCTCCTGAAGGATTAATGTTGACGGCCAACTCTGGAGTATGTCCTGTGGTGGCTTTAGTTCAGGTGGTAGAGCAGGTCACCTACTAATCGGAATGTTGGTGGTTTGTGATCCCCATCTTCTCTAGTCTGCATGCCAAATATCGTTGGGCAAGATATGAACCCCAACTTCCTTTTTGATGGCTGTAATTCACACACTACGAATGTTAGATAGAAGCACTTACATAGAACGAGGATAGAAAAAAGTACTTGTGTCACTGGGTGAATGAGGCAAGTTGTGTAAAACGCTTTGAGTGCTCAGAGTAGTAAAGCAATATGTAAGAACCAGCCCATTTAAGATTTTTCCATTATGCGCAAGCAATAAGTCAGGAACACAACCATCTGCCAGTTAGCTCAAGTCATCTTTGGTCCCAGACTCACCAGAGCTGTGCATTTCATGCCACTACCCGAGCTACCCTCAGCATTGTAAACAGCTAAAAGGTTAACCAATCATGTGTTCAGTTTCTATGGCATCCCTAGTGAAATATTTGGTACTTTGATTTTTTTTTTTTCAAGCAGTCAGGTTACAAAGTATTCTAAATTATTCTTAATGAGGAATTAGTAAAAAAAATTACATGTGCAGTACTTCATACAGCTTACATCCTTTTAGAGAAATATTATGCAGAATTAACATTCACTTTAGTTCAGTTCAATTCAGTTCAACTCAAATCACAAAAACAATTGCCTTAACCATCATATGACCCCCTATGAGCAAGTGCTTTTGTGACAGCGGGAAGGAAAAACATCCTTTTAACAGGAATAAACCTCCAGCAGAACCAGGCTCAGGGAGGGATGGCCATCTGCCACAATAAGTTGGGAGTTACGGGACCAAGTCAGGACAAAGCCATGCTGTGGAAGAGAGCCACTGATTAATAATAACAAATGATTAAATGTAGAGTAGTGTATAAACCCACTTTCTGGAAATAAAAGATTAACATAACCACTATCACCTACACATTACAAATCCTTATGATAATATTTTTTGATGCTGCCATGTTTTGTTTTGTTTTTTATAACCAAAAGTGAACACTTCGAGACTTGAGGGTAGAATTCTAAGTTACCAGCTAATGCTAACTAGCTTTGATAGCAAGCTATATTCATAAACTTTACATGGTACAGTGCACAGAGACACATACCTGATTGGTAGATGGACTGGTCCTTATATGGCACTTTTCTACTCTAACTGAGCACTCAAAGTGGTTTTATACAACTTCCCTCATTCACCCATTCTCACAAGAATGTTTTTCCAGGCTTTTCCTATGTAAGTGTTTTCAATCTAATATTCTCACAGATTCATAATTCATTTGTTTGCAGTTACAAGCAGAACTGAATCTGACTTTTTCCCCTCAGTTGAGGCTCCCTCTTCCCAGTTTCACTTTTGCCAAGCTTGCCACATCCTTAATAAAAATAATCTGACCATCTCCAGGTCTGCCTTCTGGGTCCAACTTTAATTCCGCCATGACATTATCAATTTGTTAGTAAGGGAAATCGTGTTGGAAAGAATATACAACATGTCTGGGTTATTAAGATAAATGGAAATGTACTAAAAAGTGAAAAGAATATGTTGAGGAGTTGGAAGGAGTACTTTTAACAAGCTTGTGAATTTAAATAAACAGAGAGAGAAAAGAACCAATGGAAAACAGTAAATCATGAAGTGCAGAGGATTAGTAAAGAGGAACTGAGGGCAGCTGTGAAGAGAATGAAATTGGAAGGCAGTTAGTCCAGATGACATACCCATGGAGCAGATAAGCAGAGACAAGCCCTCCAGAGCCTACCAGAGGTTTATCCAAAATGCTCATGCACCTGAAAGGAGAAGTCTCTAAAAAAATCCACCTGTAATAAGTTGAGCCGTGTTTTGCAAAGATTGCGGAAATGACGAAGTGCTTTTAGCATTCCAAAAGTGCCCCATTTTCATCTCTCGCTCATCAATGCCATCTTGTTCTGTTAGCACACTTCTCATCAGGGTGTCCTGGTTCCTCAACACCTGACGTCGACCTTGTTAATCCAGGCAAGGTTCGAGTCAGTATGGATTCATATTTATGTCTCTTGCTCACGTCTGAGGTAGGCTTGGCAGCAGTGCTTAGTGACATAATTGTCTTCAAGGTGAACAGCCACAAGTAGCAGTACTCTCATGGAGGAGGAGACTGTAAAAGGGTGCAATAAAGCCGGACACTCCTTATCCCCAGAAGGGACCAGTCCCATCCAACTATAAACTGCCTCAGTACCACATGGAAGCTCCTATCAGGCATCATAGCAGCTAAGATGAACAGGAACATGGTTCAATACATGAGCAGGGCACATAAAAGGAATTGGGATGAATACCAGAGGAGAAAAACACCAGCTACTGGTAGACAGAGCAGTCGCTCGAGACTGCAAGACCAGATTGACCAACGTGTGCACTGCCTGGATTGTCTACAAGAAGGCCTATGACTCGATGCCCCACACCTGGACCCTGAAATGCCTGGAACTGTACAAGATCAACAGGACCCTAAGAACCTTAATCAGGAACTTAATCGGGATGTGGTGTACAACACTCACCCTTAAGCCAACTTGGCTTGAACCCAACTTGAAGGCCATATTACAAGTCACCAACAAGTGTGGGATCTACCAATTAGATGCTCTATCCCCACTGCTGTTCTGCATAGGCCTGAACCCCCTCAGTGAGATCACTGACAAGACTGGCTATGGATATTGACTACAGAATGGAGCAATTGTCAGGCACTTCCTCTACATGGGTGACATCAAGCTGTTTGCCAAGAATGACCAAGACATCGATTCACTGATCCGCACCACTAATATTACAGCTTCCGTATTACAATCTGTAGTCTGGTATCAAAGATTTCATATGTCCCTCATCCTATTCATGTAACCCCTTCCGCTGGGGTTACTTGTGTAGTAGTATTCCACAGTGTCCTGTTTTCATCTCTTGCCCACTTCTTGCTCCAGTAGCCCACTTCTCATCAGTGTATCCTGGTTCTTCAACACCTGACTCAGACCTTGTTAATCCAGGCAACGTCCAAACCGGTATGGCTTCACTTTTCTGTCTCTCACTTATATCCAAGGTAGGCCTGGTCAGCATGGGGGGTTCTAGCCTAGGGACCCTTACTAGATACAGACACCGTGGTCCAGAGTCAAAACCGCAAGTTCCCAAGTTTGAACACACCTTCTCATTTAATGGCTTTTCTTTATTTTCATGACTATTAATATTGTAGATTCTCACTGAAGGCATCAAAACTATGAATGGAATTATGTAGTAAACAAAAACGTGTAAAATAACTCAAAACATATTTCATAGATTCATCACAATAGCAACGCTTTGCTTTGAATACTCCTTTGAACACTTGTCATTCTCTCAGTGAGCTTCATCAGGTAACTTAAAATGATTTTCCAACAGTTTTAAAAGAATTCCTAGAGGTGCTGAGTACTTGTTAGCCCTTTCGCCTTCACTCTGTGGTCTTACATATACAGTTAAGCCCAAAATTATTCATACCCTATGCAAAAATTGCTAATTCCATGTCTTTGTCTATGAAAAGAAGGACTGAGAAAACTTTGGTTTCAATCCATTTTAGTTATGGCAGATTACAAACCAATACACCAAATCTGGTTTCTTTGCTGTTGACTTAAAGGTTACATAATCAACATTTTAGGTTTTTATGCATGTCCATAATTATTCATACCCCATGATTAATAGTCAATTGCATAGCCTTTGTTTGCAATGACAGCTTGCAAACGCTTTCGGTAGTTGCTGATCAGGTTTCTGCAGACTTCAGCAGGGATTTCATTCCTCTTTTGCGAAGGTCTCCAAGTCATTGAGGTTAGGTCTTCTTGCTGAAACTCGTTTCTTAAGCTCCTCCACAGATTTTTGATCGGGTTCAGGTCTGGGCTCTGGCTTAGCCACTCCAAAACAGTCACATTATTGTCCTTTAACCATTTCTTGACTACTTTAGCTGTGTGCTTAGGATCATTGTCCTGCTGGAAGATCCACTGCTGCCCCAGATCAAGTTTTTCTGCTGACTGCTTGATGTTTTCCTCCAATATCTCCATGTACTGTTCCTTTTTCATGATGCCATTGACTTTGATTAGATTGTCAGGCCCACTGGCAGAGAAACATCCCCAAAGCATAATGCTTCCACCACCATGCTTGACTGTCGGGACTGTGTTCTTCGGTTGGAACGCTTCACCTTTCCTTCTCCAAACGAAGGCCACATCCCTGTGGCCAAAAAGCTCCATTTTTGTCTCATCAGACCACAGCATCGACAACCAAAAGCTTGCATCCTTGTCGATATGTGCTTTCGCAAAGGCTAGTCTGGCTTTTACATGCCTAGGCTGGAGGAGTGGAGTCTTCCTTGGCCGGCATCCACGGAGGCCCTCATTGTGCAATGTGCGCTGGAGTGTCTGCCTTGATATGGTGGTTCCAGAGTCACTTAAGTTTTTCAGGATAGCTTTGGTGGTGATCCGAGGATTATTGCTGACCTGTCTCACAACTTTTCTTGACAATCTTGATGTCATCTTTGGTTTCCGGCCACGCCCCTTGAGATTCTCTACAGTGTGGAACTTCTTGAACTTGGTGATAATGCTCTGTACCGTAGCCACTGGCACTTGAAATTGCTTTCCTATAGCTTTATAGCCTTTACCATCCTTGTGTGCATTCACAATGCGCGACCGAAGGTCTTCACTCAGTTCCTTCTTCTTCGCCATGTCAATGGTTTGACTGTTGACCATGAAGTGAGAATGAATGCACACAGTCACTGAATTTATTTCAGTTTATGACATAACAGGGTGCAAAAGGGATTGCATAAGGGTAGTGGGTTATAGGTTTGGCATTAATAATGATGACCCCTACTTTTGACACCCAACAATAGCTTAAACTCCATGATCATTCTATGATCATACAGGAGTATGAATAATTATGGACATGCATAAAAACCTAAAATGTTGATTATGTAACCTTTAAGTCAACAGCAAAGAAACCAGATTTGATGTATTGGTTTGTAATCTGCCATAACTAAAATGGATTGAAACCAAAGTTTTCTCAGTCCACCTTTTCATAGACAAAAATATGAAATTAGCAATTTTTGCATAGGGTATGAATAATTTTGGGCTTAACTGTACATACATACATACATACATACATACACACACGCACGCACACACACACATACATACATATATATATATATATATATATATATATCTATCTATATATATATAGATATAGATATATATATATCTCTATCTCTATCTATATCTCTATCTATATCTATCTATCTATATATATCTATCTATATCTATATATCTATCTATATCTATCTATCTATATCTATATCTCTATCTCTCTCTATATCTATATCTATCTCTATCTCTATCTCTATATATACACACACACACACACATATATATACACATATATACACACACACACACACACATATATATATATACATACATACATACACACGTACATACATACATACATACATACATACATACGTACATACACACACACATATATACATATATAAATACATACAGTGGCTTGCAAAAGTTTTCGGCCCCTTTAAACTTTTCCACATTTTGTCACATTACAGCCACAAACATGAATCAATGTTATTGGAACACCAATCAATCAATCAATCAATCAATCAATCAATCAAAGCTTTATTCGTCACATGCAGGTTGCCCTGCAGTGAAATGGGACCCACGTGAAAGACCAATACAAAGTGGTGTACACGTGAGAAGTGGAACGAAAATCATACATGATTCCAAACATTTTTTACAAATAAATAACTGCAAAGTGGGGTGTGCGTAATTATTCAGCCCCCTGAGTCAATACTTTGTAGAACCACCTTTTGCTGCAATTACAGCTGCCAGTCTTTTAGGGTATGTCTCCACCAGCTTTGCACATCTAGAGACTGAAATTCTTGCCCATTCTTCTTTGCAAAACAGCTCCAGCTCAGTCAGATTAGATGGACAGCGTTTGTGAACAGCAGTTTTCAGATCTTGCCACAATTGTGGAAGAGAGCCAGAGATTATTAATAAAAATAATTAAATGCAGAGACGTATATAAACACATAGTGAGTGAAAAAAGTGACTGAAGAAGAAACACTGAATGGATCATGGGAACCCCCCAGCAGCCTAGACCTAATGCAGTATAACAAAGGGAGGATTCAGGGTCATCTGATCCAGCGCTAACTATATGCTTTATTAAAACGGAAAGTTTTAGGCCTAATATTAAAAGTAGAGATAGTGTCCATTTCCCGAAACCAAACTGGAAGCTGGTTCCACAGAAGAGGGGCCTGAAAACTGAAGGCTCTGCCTCCCATTCTACTTTTAAATACTCTGGGAACAACAAGTAAGCCTGCAGTGCGAGAGTGAAGTGCTCTAATGGGGTGATGTGGTACTATAAGGTCATTAAGATAAGATGGGGCCTGATTATTCAAGACTTTGTATGTGAGGAGCAGGATTTTAAATTCAATTCTGGATTTAACAGGAAGCCAATGAAGGGAAGCCAGTATAGGAGAAATATGCTCTCAGTTTCTAGTCCCTGTCAGTACTCGTGCTTTGGATCAACCGAAAGCTTTTCAGGGACTTATTAGGATATCCTGATAATAATGAATTACAGTAGTCCAGCTTAGAAATAATAAATGTAATTCAGTATAAAAAATTACATTAATACTGTCAGGTAGTGCAACTATACTCATATTTTTGCTCAACTAATATTTTAAATATTGTTGAAATATTCAGGGTGGCTGTAGCACCAACGACAGAGTAGGTGATTTACTAATTGCAAGGTTGGTGGTTTGATCCTTGGCTGCTCCAGTCTGCATGCCAAATATCCTTGGGCAAGAAACTAATCCGAAGTTGCTCATGAATGTCTGTGAATGTTAGATAGAAAGCACTTAAGCATAGAAAAAAATGAACATAAAGTATGGAAACATCAGTTTGGTGGTTCTGAAATATTTACTATCCCCAGTTACTGAATAGAATACAGTAATATCACCATACACTAAAAAAATTTTTTTAAAGATTTATTTATGCAATAACTAGCAACAGTAATCCTTGGTTTGGTGTTTATATTGGTTTGGTTCTTATGCTGATCTACACTTGAATAAACAACAACTTTGTGCTACAGTATTTCACTCTAAGCAGTATTATCTGCTAATATTTGCTAATTACTAACATCCATGACAGTATATATGTCAGCTGAAAAGTTAATTAGTGTTATAGGTAATTTAAAAAAGTGTCACCATTATGAATGTATCCACTAGAGAGCTCTAGATGGAAAATAGACATGGTAAATCCCTCTGAACATTTTCCTACTTGGATTTTTTCCCAGGAGGGCTGGCAGTCTATCTCTCCATACAACACAATCTGGAGCCTGTTAGTTTTTCTTATGCAGATTCCTCTAATTAGTACAAATATAACTGAATAATTTGAATGCTTCAGAATTAAAGGAGCGAGAGTCTGGACCGTGTGCATGCATAGACCTAAGTAATTACATTAGAATCTATAATGATAGAAGCATAACACAAAGTTAATTTAGCAGCAGGATGCTCAGACAGGTTCAAAGGGAGGTGAGGACACCTGCGTCTTCATCCTCCAAAAGTATGGTGATGTGATACAAAGAGTTTTTAATGTCTAATGAGTAAACAATTTTTTTTAGAATTTAAGGTAAATTACTGCTCTTCAAATGTTGTCTAGTTCAGTGCTTACTTTTACGGGCCCCTTCATATATGACCCAATAAAGGGTTGGTGTGGGGGTGGGTGGTTATGGAAAAGCACAGCTGATGGTCAGATCCATCACCTCATGACAACATCAATTTTTGTTTTTGTTTGATTATAAAGATTTTGCAATAAATGTGGGTGACCCTAAAGCAAGCACAATACCCATGATAAAATACATATTTGTGTGTTTGTGTGACTTTTTGTACTACTTTTTGGTGGCTTGGTCTTCCTAAACCAGAGCTCTTTTCGAAGCTTTACTTAAAATATGGAATCCTAATTCCAAAATGAGGTTTTCAGATTCCACAGTGAAAAAATACATGATTTAAATGAGGGAGACAAGCTGCAAGAAATCCCTCCCAGGATGACAACTGTGTGCCCATCCCAGCAGAAGGAGTAGGGAGGCTGCAGATGGAGCCCTCACGACCAAAGGACAACAGCTCCAGAGAACCAGTGGCAACAGGCAGTTTACTCTGCCACAGCTCAGCCATCCCGTCATAAGCCAACAGCGATCCCCAGGTGCCAGAGAACTGCACCACTAAACGAACAGCGACCCTGGGACGCAGCCAGCCTGGCCCTCGAGCCACCAAGCAACCACTGCCCTGGCAGGGTGCAGGAAACAAGAGTGTAGGAACACCCGCCCACTCGCCTTCCTACTCGTCAAAGTTGGAAGTGATCTGTTGGGTGCGTTTGTTGGTGTACGGCAGTGTGAAAAATTGTTTGCCCCCTTCCTGATTTGCTATTGTTTTGTATGTTTGTCATACTTAAATATTTCAGATAATCAAAAATGTAAATATTAGATAAAGCTAACACAAAACACAAAATGCAGTTTCTAAATTAAGATGTTTATGATTAAAGAGGTAAAAAATCCAAACCTACATGGCCCTGTGTGAAAAAGTGATTGCCTCCTACACCTAATAACTGGTTGGGCCACCCTTAGCAGCAACAACTGTAATCAAGCACTTGTGATAACTAGCAATGAGTGTCTTACAGCTCTGTGGAGGAATTTTGACTCATTCATCTTTGCAGAATTGTTGTAATTCAGCTACACTGGAGGGTTTTCAAGCATGAACCACCTTTGTAAGGTTATGCCACAGCATCTCAATCATATTCAGGTCAGGACTTTGGCTAGGCCACTCCAACGTTTTTCTTAAGCCATTTGGAGGAGGACCTGCTGGTGTGTTTTGGATCTGCTCCTGCATTTTCAGCTTGAGGTCACAAACAGCTGGCCGGACATTCTCCTTCAGGATGTTTTTGTACACAGAAGAATTCATGGTTCCATTTACCACATCAAGTCTTAAGTCTAGAGTCAGCAAAACAGCCCCAGACCAGCCTCATACCTAATACTACCACCACCATATTTTACTGTCGGTATTAATGTTCCTTTTCTAAAATGCTGTGTTAGTTTTATGCCAGATGTAATTGTGGACACACATTCTAAAAAGTTAAACTTTTGTCTTGTCAGTCCACAGAGTACTTCCCCAAAGGTCTTTGGGATCATCAAGCTGCTTTCTGGAAGAACTGAGATGAACCTTTTGCTCAGCAATGGTTTTTGTCTTGGAACTGTGGAAGGGGCAAACACTTTTTCACACCACTGTATGTGTACGAAGTGAAAAAGATGGGTATGACTTTGTGTAAACTAGAAACTGCTATTAAAATTGACGGAATAGATGTGACATGAGCACCTGACTGTTGTTCAGTGCTCATCCACACGTCCACCCCAAACCCTTGATGTCCAACATGCAGATAAAATTAAGAGGCGGACAGCAGTGAAAGGGTGAGTGGGACCACTTCAGCACCCCCACCCCCCCACCCCCCACCACCCCACCCCACCCCACCCACCCCAACCATCTTCTAGGTAATGCACCTGCTCCCAAA
Organism: Oreochromis niloticus; assembly: GCF_001858045.2. Taxonomy (NCBI): domain Eukaryota; kingdom Metazoa; phylum Chordata; class Actinopteri; order Cichliformes; family Cichlidae; genus Oreochromis; species Oreochromis niloticus. The sequence continues at coordinate 38,358,242 of NC_031972.2, read as the reverse complement.
GGCTCATTGTTTATAGTGATGTGTCATGAGCCGTAATGACTACAGTGTAATTAAAAAGCAGGGGCAGGTCATCGCACAGCACGTCAAGCAAATTCATATAACTGGCCCAAACCACTGTGGCCCATGCAGCACAAGTCCCCCTGAGACCTTATGCATGTGAGTGGTGTGTTGTTTAAGTGAGTAGCGGGGAGGGTTGGGATACATATGACCAGGAGGTAGAGGAGTACCCTCAGAAGGAGAGAGCCATGCTAACAACTGACTCAGTAAGGACCCCTATTCCCCACACCTCACTGCAAAAAAAGAGGATCCAGGGCCCGCAATGACAACACCCTGGACCACCACCACGTCCCAACGCCAGTCATTTACTCAAAGGACAAGAAACTGGCCTAAGTTTAATTTTGCATTTTGCAAGAGTAGATATGGGAGAAGGTTTTAAAAGGCTCATTAAAAGCAATTTTACATTGGAATTTTACAAGAAATTGTGATGCAGTCTTTTAAGGTCTGAAACTTTCAAATTAGGAAGTATTACTCAAACTGCACTTTTCATCAGTATTACTCATTTCATTTCTGGCCTAATTTCAAGTGTACATGTGTTTTCATATTTTGAAATGTGTATGAGCTGAAGAAACCTAGGGATGTTAATGCCACTCCTGGAGAGACAAGATGGCTAGACTTGACCAGTTTTAAAGTTTAGGGTACCTTCATTCAGTGATAATTCTGTGAATTTTAAAGGATAGAAGGAAGTTGTCATAAATAATATGAAGTTATCATGTCTCTTTGCACAGGCTGTCATATTCTGCAAGCAGATTCACGAATTTATCTGAATAAAATATTAAACTCCAATAACTGAGACAAAAATACTGCACATAAAGCAGGCAATTTGGGTCTCGGTGATCTTTTGCTTGTTTGAAAATCACTTGAATGTTTGGTTAAACACTCTGGATCTGCTCATAGTGGCTTTTATGATTATTTGATTAAAACTCCAACAAACACCTAGTTAGCCAGTTTACTGCACTTTTTAAACTTACAGCACCTACATACCACATCAGGGATGCTTGGGTTAAGGACATGCGAGTAGAGATATCGAACGCTTTATTGGCCAATGGGTTGAAGAAGATTAAAGACTGCTATTAATGTCAGATTACAACTTATGGTAAACTTGCAGTGTTAGGCTTTAGGCTTTGGCTATGTGAGATGATTGCATTTTCGTATATTGAAGAGGTTCGTTGGAGACGTTATGGTCTTGCTAACACTCATTTTAAATTGATCAAAATCTGGAGCTCTTTTCTCAATCATATTAACAGAATCAGCAATGTTTAACCCATTCGACTGCACTTTATCTTTATATGAAACTGAACCTCTGCCGGACCCTAAGTCCTTCTTGGACTTGTTCCTCACATCTTTTGGACTCTGAACTTTACTTTCTGTTGCCCTGTCTAACTTCACACAGAAGATGATTTTGTTCGAACTCCACAATTTCTTTGTTGTTGTTGTTGTTGTTGTTGTTGTCCTTTTATCTTGTGTGATTTGATGTAATTTTGAACTTAAAATCTTATAAATAACCTTTAAAAATAAAAGGAAAAGAAAATCATTTGAATTACTTTTACTAAAAAAAAAAAAGATACTAAAAGATTGATTTCTTTTTTTTCTGAAATTAAAACTGCCATTGGTATATTTTGTTAATGAACAACACTTTGGGGATTTGGATCAATGCTTCCCAACCACAACCGCACACACTATAAAAAAAAAAAAAACAACAACAAAAACAAAAAAACATACACATACGGACTCGCTTATTTAGGCTTCACTTCACTGCTTTCTCCTCCTCCTCCATTGACTCAGAACAGCAGTTGTCCATGAGGGTCATGTTCCTATTTGGAAAGTATTGATTAGAGTGCTTATCCCCTTAATCAGTGTGAGAGAGCGCCCCAGGCTGAACACACACACATGCACTGAGCTCCTATATCTCTTTCATTCTTCAAACTGTTCTGAAAAGTTTTAGTTATTTTTGTTTTCATTCATTTTTTTAAATATGCAGTGCTTCAACAATAATTTGGATAGAAACAGCAGAACCCTAATTAAAATTACATTTACAAGCTTAAAAATTCTTATTTTGTTGGAGCACTAATCCAAAACCAGCAGACATTTAAGCACAACTGAAGGCATCACAAATTATTCACGTTTGAAAAGATGACTATTTCCACCTAGGAGGTCCCTGGACTGGGGCCAGGCTGCATCTGTTGTTAAAATGCAACCCGTCACCATTATCTGAAGGTCACCGAGCATGACAAATTAGCTGAACGGCTTGTCTAGTGCTAAAATGAAGTTCAATGACATCAGTGCGTACCGATTCATTGTTATAAAGCTTTTAATTCTTATTTTACCTTTTGTTAGGGAGAAGAAAAATTATATTAAGTTAATCTTTTTATCTCTTTTTATGTTTATTTCTTGTTCAAATAGTGTGTTATTCATTTTAGCCTCAAAATTGGCAAGGTGAGTGAATTTGGAGATCATGTTGTGAGTAAAAAATCCAAGGATTGTTTAAAGCATTAAACAACATTAAAAGTAGTTGTTGAATAATCTTTGGTCGGTTAATTAATAGACTGATTTCATTATTTAAGCGCTACATGTACAGAAATAAAGCTATGAATTATAACTATATTAAATATCTAACTGTATCCTAGCTATAAAAACAGACAAAAAAAAAAATGTTACTAGATGCAGAAAAAATTTGTGTATGTTGTAATTTTTCCACATACACATTAATCCATCCAACTATTCATTTCTTCCGCTTATCCATAAGGCAAAAAGGTGCTGTACACTCTGGACAGCCTGTCACAGTATAGACATTATTATTATTATTTATCCAATAGTTGAAAGGCTGATTGTGATCAGAGTGTGTATGCAGATATTTCTATAAAGAATGTATGGCAGCAATTAATAATTTACTGTGAACACCATTCGTTTTAGTCTAATAAGTATTTGATGTTACCTACTAGTTTTTTAGAAATGATTCCAACTGAATGCCTTTTTAAAAACATGTCAAGTTTTGGAGCTCTTTGCATCAGTGTGTTGTTTTACTTTTTGTTTCTATTATTCTCACACTTCACCAGTGGGAACCTTTTTCTGCTACCTGGGAAAATTAACTGGCAGTACCAGAAACCAAAAACAATCCTCTTATTGTTTTGGTTGCAGAGTCAAGCCATCATTATAGACTGAGAACCCAGAAGGTAAAATGTACTGTATGTAGACAAATATTATCTACGTATTTAAGTACTTGTTGGCTATTTTTTTGATGATTCATAAACTTTAATTAACCAACTAATTGTTTTAGCAAAACCATTACAAGTTCACTGCAAGTTCTTCTTTAACGGTTCTGTTTCATGAGGATTTTAAGCAGCTTACGTATTTTGGTATAGATGATAGAAGAAAGTTTGTGTGATGAATGAGCAGTATTGTGGATGGTCAATGAAGACGAATGATGAAAAGGTTCTTCTTCACATACCAGGCAGGAGAAGGAGTCGTTCATTCGATGCTGGAGTGTGTGTTTCTGTAAGATGGTGAACAGGGCAGCGTGGTCGAATTGACACGGAGACGCTGAGATCAACTTTTCCACTCCCTGACGCTGAGATGGATCAAGACCTGAAAAGAAAACACAGAGGTGGATGAAGGAAAGACACTTTGATGTGCACAACCCTGCCAAGAGTTTAAAAAAAAAACTGAACTCGATAACTAGATGTGAACTGTAAAATCCATACTATGCTACTATAGTGTTTATTTTTCACAGCAGCGGAGTCTGGATGAGGTTAGGGAAACGTGCTCTTTGGTCTGAAACTCAACAATTGAAACAATTAGTGATAAAGATATGAGAGATGTTGCAATCCTGAATATAAAACTATGGGATATTTCTCTAAAGATTAGTGATAATAATTACAGTAGTTGTCTCAACACTGCCCACAAAGAGCCATTTAACAACTGACTCAGGAAACATGACGTGATCATTAAACACTTGAAAGTAGGGTAGAAAAAAAACAGACAGGAAGATAGCAATAAATCAGTTATAACAGCACTGGGTCAAGGTTTGGTAATGTTATATCTGTACATTTGAGTTTACAGGAGACAGAAAGATTGGGAGATTTGGCCTCTGCAGGGTCCCAGTCCCAAGGTGTTTTCAGGCTGGATATACTAAAATCTCTCCAGTCCATTCTGAGGGTTTCTTCCCAGAGTTTAGAAATGAGCCCATCCTAAAAACGTTGAAGTAGAGGCGCCCAGGAAGAGCCAAACCACCTCATGTCTCGACTTAAAAGCTTCAGCTCCCACCACATGTCTGAGTTCCTCATCCCTTCTCCAAGTCTGAGCACAGTTGCTGCTCAATTCAACCACTTGTATCCACAGTCATATAATTTCAGTCATTTACCTGTGTTAATGACCATCAGTGAGTGCTGGAAAATACTTAAACCATGGCACTTAGAACATGGCAATGAGAGCAATCCACTATAAATAAAAATGTGTCAGTCACTTTTATAATAATATGTCCATCCATCCATCCATTCGCTTCCACTTATCCTTTCCAGGGTCGCGGGGGCCGCTGGAGCCTATCCCAGCTGTCATAGGGCGAGAGCCAGGGTACACCCTGGACAGGTCGCCAGTCTGTCACAGGGCCATATATATAATAATATGTAAATATTTAAAAAGCTACGGCTCAGGTGGTAAAGGGGCTTGCCACAAATTACAGTCTTATTAGTTTGATTACAGGTCCTACAGTATGCCCAAGACAAATCACTGATTCATCCTTTTATCCCATCATTGGCAGTGCTGTTGCCATAGACATAAAATGGATGAACAAGACAGACAATGAGAAGCACTTTGCGGAATTACTAAGGTTAAATGGATACTGCAGTTTCCAAACACAGTTATACATGAGAAACATGTTAAACATGAGAAAATATTAGAAAAAGGGGTTTTAAAGGGGTGGTTAATAGGAAAAAAAAACCCCCAAAAATATTTTTACTAGAAATATGAAAAGTTTGATACAATACCACGGATCAATTCATGTTTATGTCACAATTTTGATCTTGGTATCAGAAATGCTGAAGTCCTAAAGTGTGTAAGGCAAAAAAAACGTGGCGTAAAGACGCACAATATGGGAAAAATCAAGCAAATTGCAGTTTATTTCTTCTTATGAGTATTTTGGGGTGGCAGGTGTGTATGTGACTCTGTCAAAACAAACTGCAACAAATGTGGGACAAAGTCCAGGTATAAGAATAAAAAATAAATTTTAAAAATGCACACAATACATATCATTTAAACTGATTATTTCATTAACTTGGGTGTGTTCCTGGGATTTATTAATGATAACAGAGAAAGAAAACATTACAAGATTTTCATATTAGTACATTTGGAATAGCTAGTAATGAAGTCATTTTTATGCAGCGGCCCTGACAGTTCAGTTTGGATGTGCACTGCCTGAAGCTGCAGGCGATAATGAGGCTTTGGGGTCAGTGATGAAAGAATCAACAGAAAAATGAAAAAAAAATAAAAGAAGCCGAAGAGGCGCAGGGTGTCCCAGCCTGAGCAAACCTGGGTCATTTCCAGTCCTTTCAGGCCTTTCTGATAATGGCCCTGCCAAATGAAAAGCCTAACACTCTCCACTCTGCCTTTATTGTGGGAGTACATTTCAGGATGGGAAGCTTCTGACCGTGACACATGGCCCCACAAAAGACCACAGCTCACTGAGAATACTGGCACTGTTTCCACGCCTGTGGCTCATGCCCAAGACAAGCTTTAGTGATCACTTTTATTATCGCTGTCATTTTGTTTTTTGTGTGGATGCAGAGAAGCCCATGAGGACTCTCAGGCATTTGTGCTTTTCATCCCCTCCTCATTTTCTTGTTGCCTTTGTCCAAAAGAGAAAAGAGAAAAACAAAAAAAAACAGGAGAAGTGAAATCTCCACAATCAACTTCCAATCAACGCTCCTCTGCTTTCTTTTCCCATCTTCTTTTCTTTTCATTCTTCCACTTTTCTGTCAGTTGACTGCCCTTCGGGTGTGATGGCCTGCTTTCTCTCTAATTCCGATGTAGGTCATTTTAAATTTGTTACCTCCATAACAGTGTACTGTCCTCAATGTAATTTAGAGAAAAGACAGGGAGTGAAGGAGATAGGACTCTAAAGAAAGCGAGACAAAGAGATATAGATTAGTACTGATAATAAGAGGAGGGAAAAGGAGGGGTAATATTGATTGGGAGACAGACGGCCGGAGGAGTGATGTTGATTTCTGTCAAGTCCAACTTTCAGCTATTATGTTCAGGGGTGTGTGTGTGTGTGTGTGTGTGTGTGTGTGTGTGTGTGTGTGTGTGTGTGTGTGCGCGCGCGCACGTGTGAATGAGCAGAAAATATGGATCGATTTTTAGGCATTTTTTCTCGGCTATCTACAGGTTTTTCTGCTCTGGAAGTTTCTCATTAGCGTGATTACATGAGCATAATTTTCTGGTTTTGCTGAACATGACACACAAATACACAAAAAAATGGTCAGTCAAAATCACAGATTCAATTGATTATTGTTAGGACTGGTTTCTGTTGGGAACACCAAACTATGACTAGTATTAGTAGCTACAAGCAACCTAAACCAAACATGCACAACCATTGTCCCAAAGATGTTGAACAAGATGTGGAACACTTTTACAAGTGTGTCCTGGGCAAGAATGACCGCTGTACAATCATAAGTTTCATAAATGAATAAAACACAGATACACAAATCCATACACCAGTTAAGTACAGGCAAAATATAAAAAACAAACAAACAAACAAACCAACCAAAGAAGGAACCAACATTTTTATACTTCAGTATTAATAAAGAATGAATACCTTCTTAAAACTAATTGAAACAAATAATATTCAGGAAAAACATTAGCAGCCTGAATTAACTGCATTCAAGACATTTAAAATTGCCTTAAATGTATTAAGTAAAACCAGTTCGTTAAATTTTAGTTGATTCTGCAGCTGATTACAAGATGAAGAAGCTGCAAATTTGAATGCTCTTTTTCCAAATTCAGCACAAACCTCTGAGACAGAACTCTTAGGATCTAACACAATACCTTTTTTGATGGAGTCTGTAAATTAGATGCAAGCAAACCAAGAATAGCCTTATAAATATGAAAATACCAGTGGTTGAGTCTACACCATACTTTGGTTTGGACCAGTCCTCTATTTATCGTCTCCAGTTGGTCCAAAAACGCAGCTGCTTGTCTGCCAACTAGTACGAAATGGAGGGAGAATATAACCCAGTGTTGGCCTCTTTACACTGGCTTCCTATTCCTTACAAGACCCAAATTAAAATTTTATGTTTTGTTTTTAAACAGACAGGTAAGACGAGCCCCTTCTTACCTATCTGAGCTCTATCAATGCATGCAAACAATGCAAACTAATGTTATTTATTCCAAGGTCTAAACCTAAATCTCACCGTGAAAGAACCATCGCTGTGGCAGGTTCCAGACTCCGGAATAGTCTACTGCCAAATATTAGATCTGCACAAACACTAGAATATTTTAAATCTCTACTGGCTAATTACAGCATGCAGCCCTACTCTGAAAGAACGTAAATGTAAACACTGTCTGTGAAGCTGGATTTAAGAAATAAGTGTTTAAAGTTAAAGCTTTTATAACAGTTTAAGGCCATCTTGCGTCAGCACATCCAACCAATTCATAAAATGACAGGTTACTACATGTGCATCACACCACAAAATACGTTTTTTTACCAAAGCACAATGAAATCCCAACATTAACACACAACATACAAACCACTTACTGCTAAAGAGACAGAGAATGAAAGTGGGCATCCTTGACTTTTTAAAAATACAACGCGCTGCAGCAGGGAGCAGTACAAAAGCAACTCCTTAGACTGCTTTTCGGTTTTAGTTTCCTTGTTTACACTAAATGATCAATTCTGTCACTAGTTAACTAACAAACTACTGTTAGCAACAACCTCTGAGCAGGAATCAACCAACCCAGTGACGTTATGTTCTGTACAGGCAGCTCTAAAAACTTAAACGCGTATAGTTTAAACCAAGTCGCAGACAGTCTTAAATCTATGACAGTTGTTTTAGGGTTCCATGACGGAAATAAAATAATACATGTAGTGTTTAATACTGTCCACTTTAAATTCCTTTAAAACATTAAATCATTATTTATTTACATTTTTTAAATTTGTAGGTTATGTTTGTCTGTTATTTAATACTGATGATCTGAAACATTTAAGTATGAAAACTATTTTAGAAATCTTGGAACAAAAAGGGACAAATTCAGACTCCAGCGACAAAATTCCCCAAAAATAAAAAAACCCTTTTATTTAATCTACAGGGTGGGCCGTTTATATGGATACACCGTAATAACATGGGAATGGTTGGTGATATTAAAGTCCTGTTTGTGGCACATTAGTATATGTGAGGGGGCAAACTCCTCAAGATGGGTGGTGACCATGGTGGCCATTTAGAAGTCGGCCATCTTGGATACAACTTTTGTTTTTTCAATAGGAAGAGGGCCATGTGACACATCAAACTTATTGGTAATGTCACAAGAAAAACAATGGTGTGCTTGGTTTCAACGTAACTTTATTCTTTCATGAGTTATTTACAAGTTTCTCTTTGTTCACAGCCATTGACATTTCGAAGAGGTTAACACGTGCGGAGCGGATCGAAATTGTGTTGATATCTGGTGAAAGCAGTAACCGGGTCATTGCAGCAGATTTCAATGCAAGACACCCTACGAGACCACCCATCTCCCATGCTACAGTCAGCAAACTGCTTGCTAAGTTTCGTGAAACTGGTTCAGTGTTGGATTTGCCAAAATGTGGACGCAAGAAAACTGTCACTAATGAAGAAACATCAGTGGCTGTCCTAGCTTCATTCAGCAAGAGCCCACAGCATAGCACTCGCCGCATGTCACTGGAGAGTGGCATTAGTCGAACACCCCTTCGGCGGATATTAGCTACTCACAAATGGCACCCTTACAAACTCCAGCTACTGCAGCATCTGAACGAGGATGACCCAGATCGGCGCACAGAATTTGCAGAATGGGCAAAACAAAAATTGGAACAGGACCCTCAGTTCACGCAGAAGATTTTGTTCAGTGATGAGGCAAACTTTTATGTGAATGGTGAAGTTAACAAACAAAACCACCGCTATTGGTCTGACACTAACCCACATTGGATGGATCCCTCCAAGACTGTTGGAACAACAAAAGTGATGGTTTGGTGTGGTATATGGGGTACAACGATAGTGGGTCCATTCTTCATCAATGGAAACCTCAAGGCCACTGGATATTTGAAATTGCAACATGATGATGTGTTTCCCTCTTTATGCACTGAAACTGGCACGTTCCCTGAGTTTTTCCAGCAAGATGGTGCACCACCACATTATGGGTGCCAGGTCTGAGCATTCCTAGATGAACAGTTTCCTGGAAAGTGGATTGGTCATCGTGGGCCAGTTGAATGGCCCCCAAGGTCTCCCGATCTGACCCCCTTAGACTTTTATCTTTGGGGTCATCTGAAGGCAATTGTCTATGGTGTGAAGATACGAGATGTGCAGCACCTGAAACTACGGATACTGGATGCCTGTGCTGGCATTTCTCCTGCGGTGTTGCTATCAGTGTGTGAAGAGCGGGAGAAGAGGGTTGCATTGACAATCCAACACAATGGGCAGCACATTGAACACATTTTATAAGTGGTCAGAAACTTGTAACTAACTCATGAAAAAATAAAGTTACGTTGAAATCAAGCACACCATTGTTTTTCTTGTGACATTACCAATAAGTTTGATGTGTCACATGGCCCTCTTCCTATTGAAAAAACAAAAGTTGTATCCAAGATGGCCGACTTCTAAATGGCCACCATGGTCACCACCCATCTTGAGGAGTTTGCCCCCTCACATATACTAATGTGCCACAAACAGGACTTTAATATCACCAACCATTCCCATTTTATTACGGTGTATCCATATAAACGGCCCACCCTGTACTCTGACAATGAGACCTTTAAGATGTGATGGGACCTGATCATTCAGGATAAACAGTCACACTGTATGAATCAAAGTTGTTCAAGTGTTTATGACAGCATGCAAGCTTTAAATATCTTTTTATTAATTTTATTTTTTTTTTAAAATAGTTAAAATTGAGCTTTCACACATCTGTTATTGGTTTCTCTTTACTGGCAAGAGATGGAGAAATTATGGTTGTTTTTGCTGAAATTAGCATAAAATCACCCAGTAATTAAATTTAGTTACGCAGTATTTAAAATATAGTCTGACAAGTATTTTGAAATTATGGCCATCTTACAGGAAAGGAGACACATGCTGATGGAATTACCGAGGGACTTTAGCTTGCCTAACATTCAGGTATTCCACAGAAAAAAAGACACAAATTGTGCTGTAAGTAATTTAAAGTATAGCGTTAGTAATCTTAATAACCAGTGGTGGTCAAGTTACTTGAAAAAAGTAATCAGTAACTAATTACTGATTACTTCCACCAAAAAGTAATCCCGTTACTTTACTGATTACTTATTTTCAAAAGTAATTAATTACTTAGTTACTTGTTAAAAACACGATTTACAACCTGAATAGGTGATAAAGCGATAGATCTTTCAGCCCAATTCTACTTTTTCTGCATAATCCATCATACAAAATGTAATCAAATGGAAAAGTCTCTTTTTAAAACTTGTTTTATTAGTTTTAATCTTTTAACTTTATGCATCAAGCAAAAACTTAATTATATGCAACATTCTCTGACTGGAAGAAATTCGTTTAACATTTAAACCTATTTTCTGCACATTCCAGTACATAAAATAAAATATGTTTTTGTGTTTACACTCACTCTTTCAAATAGATGCAAGTAAAACACAGCAGAAGATAAATAAAATCAAAGACTCGGCGGTCCTGTTGCTCTATTTTCACCTGTATAGCAGGAGTGACGTAGGCAGAGGTTTGCCCTGGTGCAGGTGTGCCGCAGCGGTCAGTTGAAGAATCCGCGAGTTTCTCTGTGAGTTTCCCATTCCGTGGTAGCGCACTCCCGGTGCTTGCTTGGAAGTTTAGGGGGCTTTTTTTCGCTGTAAAAAGAAGTTTTCTTCCCACGCACAACGGACAGTAATGTTTTTGTCACTTTTTATGGAATCAAACTCAAAGTAAGGTCAGTACTTCCACGCTTTAAACGCTGCACGCTCATACTCTCTCCCGCACTCGATATATTATCCATTGTTGATCTGCACACAGCTGTTGTCATGAACGTCGCACTCGCTTACGTCACTGTCATGAGACATTCTCGCAAAAAAAATCAAGGTTTTAGTAACGCAGTAACGCAGCGTTCCTACAGGAAAGTAACGGTAATCTAATTACCGTTTTTGCAATAGTAATCCCTTACTTTACTCGTTACCTGAAAAAAGTAATCGGATTACAGTAACGCGTTACTGCCCATCTCTGTTAATAACTGAGTATGTAATTTTAGCGTAAGGAGGAATTGCCTACATCCAGTTCTAGCAATTGGCTAGAAAGACAAATTGAACTGGGAAGGATGTGGAACAGGTTAGTGTGATGAAAGACAGAGAGGTAAATGTACTAACATGTGAAGAGTGTGTTGAGAAGGTGAAAGTGTGAGGTTTGAGCTGCAGTATGGTTTCATGCTGAGAAAGAGCAGATGTGATGTTTGTTTGGAGAATGTTATTGGAGAAGTATAGAGAAGGTCAGAAGGAGTTGCACTAAGTCTTGGTGGATCTAGTAAAAGGTTGGTGCAATACATCTAAAGTGAAAGACTGGTTCAAGGTGGGTATGGGATTACATCAGAGCCCCATCTTGTTTGCCGTGGTGATGGACAGGCTGCCAGAAGATGTCAGGCAGGAGTCTCAGCAGACTGTGATGTTTGCAGAGGACATTGTGATCTGTAGAGAGAGTAGGGAGCAGGTGGATGGAAGAGGGCCTAGAGAGGTGGAGGTAAGCTCTGAAGAGAAGAGGAATAAAAGACAGAATACATGTGTGTGAATGAAAGGGAGATCAGTGTAACAGTGAAGATTTAAGGACTAGAGGTTGTGATGGTAAATTAGTTTAAATCAAATTAAAATTAATTAAATGAATCAACCAAGCAAAGCAGTGGACAATCCAAAATTGAGGTGAAGAGAGTGTACAGGAAAGGTGGAGTGGGTGGAATGAGTGGCAGGTGTGATTTGTGACAGAAGGATAGTAGCTGAAGGGAATATTAAGCTCTACAACCTAGTGGCACGTGCTGTGATGTATGATTTGGAGATGTGGCACTGACAAAAAGACAAGACGCCAACCTAGAGGTGACACAGCTGAAGATTTTAAGATTTTCAATAGAAGTGACCAGAATAAACAGGAGGAGTCTGAAGGTCAAAGTTAGAGAGTTAAAGGCTGAGATGGTTTGAACAGAGGAGCAGAAACGGTGCAGAAGTGCAGAAGAGGGATGGTGGATATACTGGATAAAGGATGTTGAAACTGAAGCTACCAGGCAGGAGGAAAAGAGAAAGAGGAAGTTCATGGATGTCTGAAGAAGGACATGCACAAGATGATTCTAGGATGCTTGGTTTATTACTCTGTCTCTTTCTACACCATAAAAAATAATATGAAAATAAACAGTTATATGTGTTAACAGATTTCTTTTTTAAAAGAATATTCTATTAAAACATCTTTCTATGCACGTTTAGAGTTATGAACATTTATTATCACAAGTAGCAGCTAAACTTTGTAAAATGTACTCTAAGTATGTTGCTAAAGAATAAAAATTAATGTTCCACCAAGTATATTTACTTTAATTCAAAAGTTGTGTGGGCTAATTTTTACATTTATATTTATGAACTTATGGTACTATCTTGTCATCTTGTAAAATATTCTCCACAAATGTCCACACCAACTCCACATGGAACATTAAAGCTATGACAGTAAGGAAAGAAAAGTTCTAAAATGCCTCGTATCTTACTAGAAACTTGACAATACCCCATCAGCCTTTTATGGCTAAGGGGTAAAAACTCATCACCCTGCTGGGTGGACAGCCAGGTAATTTGCCTGACTTAACTGAAGAAAAAATACCCTGGAATATAAATATGTTTTACAAAACATATGGGCATTCCTGAGGTTCATGTTACCACATAGTTCAGTATTATATAGAGCATGACTAGCATGATTAGAATTTTTAAAAATGCCAAAATATTGTCACGAGCCAACTACAGTTCATTACTGTTTCATTAAATATATTAATTTATTTATAGTGGAAACAACATCCGTCACGATACGTACAGATGACCAGTTATAATTAAAAAAGCATTAACGACAATATGACTACTAATTAGAGAGCCTTTCTCAGCTAGGCAGGGTACACCCTAGACAGGTTACAGCTCTATAGCAAAGCTATCACATTCACAGCCATTTAACTAAATTATTCAGCTACAAAATGTGATGTTTCCTCCTACAGTAGCCTAATAACACACAGCTGAGTTAAAATCTAAGCTAATATCTAATAACACAGTTAGACAGCCTTGTGGAGACGAAAAATTCATTATTAAATTCATGGTTTTGTCTGACAAAAGTTTGAAATTCATAGAGATTTACTTTAATAACATATTTCAGAAAGAAAACTATTAAGTACAGTTGCAGGGATTATTGAAATGTTGAAGAGTTGTGTTACGACCCCTTCCACTGCCTGCGAGGTCTGTGGGGGCATGTGGAGCAACAGCACAACACAATCCGTAGATAAGCTGAGACTTCAAACAACCACACTGGCACTTCATTAGGTATGACTGTTCAACACTACAATCTAATTGGCTTCTAATCAGCCAATCATATAACAAAAACTCAGTCCTTGTTCAGATATACAGGAATTTTCTCACACAACCACATCCTAGGGTTTACAGAGAATGGTCTAAAACATCCTTTGAGCAGCAGCTTTGTGAGTGAAAATATCTTGTTGGTGTGGAAGTTGCTAACAGGAGAAGGTGGTGCCAAATCTTTAATCATCTCAAACTGGTTCGCTTGGGATGTGGTGAAATGGGATATTTTCATGATGGATGTGCAGATGACAGGTCTGCAGAAACTTTGAAATGCTATCATGTTAGTTTGGTGAAAAAATCTCAGAGGAATGTTTCCAGCACCTTGTTGAACCTATGCTAGGAAAAATTAAAGCAATTCTGAATTCAGTTCAGTTCAGAACTGAAGAAGCTTCTCGGATGAGAGCTGAAACACTTTTCAGGCAACTTAAAGACGTCCAGACGCTTTTCTTTCCAAGCTCCTTAGTCAAGTAATTCAAGTGCAAAGGTCACAGGGAGGGTGGATCTTCTGCCAGCTGTCACAGGACAAATAGTTCATTTATGATTTTAATGCTAAAGGGAAAAAAGTGTATTCAAGACTGCTGAAAACATGATCTTCAATTGTCTGATTGTCTGTACAGGTGGACATCACTCAAAAAGCAGAAGGCTTTGGTGTGCTATCCTATTATGTGGGATGACTGCGTGAAAATGTGCAGTCAGTCTCATGTTTTTGGACACTTGTTCACAAAGGAAAAGACATTTTCCAAATTGAGAGGGAGACAAAAACTTCTGAATTCCATGGTGTTTCTGAGTCTAAGTACTGTTGTAACTGTACGGTACTGTATCCTTAAAGCCCATTTTTTTTCCCAGAGGTATGGAATTGTTTCATGTTCTTGTTTTTAATTAACAGTTAATGAAAATAACTAATTTTGTCTCCATTATTATAGAATCAGATGAGCCTGCGAAGTTTGTATGTATCAATGTATAATTTCTAATAAGAAAGGAAGAAAAGCTCTTATTACTCTATCATTTTTATATTTCACATAACAAGAGAGTTTCATAGTGAAGCGTCCATTATGCACAAAATTACTTGAGCAGTCTTTACTTAGTATTTCATTACACTGTACTTAAAATTACTTACAGTACAATTTGCGCCCTTCCCTGTAAAATATATGGATGTTAGACAAGCTTAAGCTACTCCATAAGGCTCACGCCTTGAGAAGTACAGCATACTTATGATGTAACATAAGGGGAAAAAATGTCTGGGAATTACCATGAAATTATGCTGTACTTAAAATTACGCGCACTATAATATGTTACCGCCAAGCTTACTTTGACCTTTCCAACTAGTCTTTTGGCCCAGCTCACTTCATTCCAGTCAATACAGGTAACAGGTTTCAACAAGAAAGCACCAATTAAAAAGAAAGGAAAAAAAGAAAGATTATGTTTGCCAGATTATTTTCGATTGTTTGCTAAAACGCCATCCATCTCAGGTGCGCAACTAAAATGTAACACATGCTCATCTGTATCTTCTCTTCATGTGTATTCCTCTCTGTCCAACCTCTCTATACCCATCTACTCTGCGTTTCATTGCCATCATCACAGCAACAGTCACATCTATGTGACAACCTGCTCTGAAAAGAGGCAGTGGCCCCTGATGGCAGGTTATTGACGCAGACAAAGAGGATAAGGACAAAGTGTTTCAGTTTCAGGTGCACATGGTTGAAAGATTTGACATGACCTCCCTGTCGGAGCAGAGCAGCTCTGGTGATGACAGAACAAACAGAGACGAAGACACAGACAGACAAGTCCATCAGCCTCGGTCTGGCTGATTGCAGCTTCACACTGTGTAGAGCTCAAAGAGACAAACTAAACTCTGTCAAAAAATAAAAAGGAGCACACACAAACTTTCAGAGCTCTTCCTCTGCATTTAAGACGGACGCTGAACCCCAAGAGCGTAAGATAATTGGACATTCTCCTCAGGATCATCCTTGATTTCAAACCAACCACCAGCTTTTTTCAAAAACACAGATGACAGGTGGAAACATCCCTTCAGGAGCCATTCTGTAGACCTGTCTTACCATATTAACAAAAAAAAAAAGTCGATGTCTGTGTGAGAAAAGTGGAATTCAAGTCCAAAAGTCACAGCCTCCGATGGTTTCCACCGATTTGGACTTTGTTTCTGGTCCATTTCATTCAATCATTGAAATCATGTTAACTCAAATTTCTTTCGGACTTGGTTGTCCTTTCAATAAAGTTTGGAGGTGAGAACATTAGCAGCTTCATTGACCCCACAAAGCGCTAAGATATATGTCTTGAAAAAATGGTTTTCTCATTGCTAAATATAAAAACTAAACTTTCCCATAGCCTCTAATGATTTATCCTATTTAGGTCAAACTTAAGTCAAACTACTGTAATGCTTGAACTACTGGCGCAATCGAAGAATACCAGCGGCCCCCAAAAGCATCAACTCAGTGCTTTTTCGGTGATATTAGGATCATTACAGTAATCCCAGGCAAGGCGCCACATCCAAATCTCAGCAAATAACACAGAACACAACACAGCAAACACCCACAACAAAACAACAACAACAACAACAACAACAACAAAAAACATGGTAAAAGGAAATGCTCGATAAAAGCTCCCCAAAATTTTTTAGACAATTCCTCACACAGTAAAAGACATTTTCCAAATTAAGAGAAAACAAAAACTTCTGAATTCCACAGTATTTCTGAGTGTACTGTTTTGTGCGGTACTGTACGCTTAAAGCTAATTTTTTTTTTAAGGTTATGGAATTGTTTCATGTTCTTGTTTTTAATTAAAGGTTAATTAAAATGAAATTAAATTAAATGAATTAAATCATTAAAGGTTATAGGTTTGCTGTGTTGTTTTCTGTGTTATTTGCCAAAATTTGGATGTGGTGAGGATTACCGTAATGACCCTAATATCACTGAAAAGCACAGAGCCACTGCTTTCAGGAACCGGTGAAATTCTTTCAGTTGAGCAAATGGTTCAGGACATGAACCAGGACATCAACTGTTGTGTTCAAATTTTTCAGAAGGAATTCAGGAGAAATATCTGTCATTTAAAAAGATTTAATTTGCTTTGCCAGTTGAAATTATAAGTTTTACAGCGCTGGACATTCACAGAAAAGATGCTGAAAATAAAAGTTGCAAAACATCTGTCTAGCGCCAGCAACAGGTTGGGCTTTAGAGGGTTAACATTTATAAAAGAAAGTGATTAAGATTGCATTACAAGCCTATAAAATCATTGGTATCCTTTTGTTGTCTCGTCTCTTTGGCACAGAGATTTCTCATGAGTCTTTAGAGGATATTACGTACTATAGATAACAGGATTTTCAGTCTTTGCAATTTTATGTTAAAGGGAACATTATTGTGAAATTGCTGAACCTTTGCCCCATCTTTACTTTACCAGAAGAAACTGGTTGTCTGCCAGTTAACCTTCCCGCAGTTGTTTTTTTCCCTGTACTATATACTTTTCCAGCCTCTTCTTGAACCTATCCCTGTTGTGTAGCTGCCTTTAAATTCAAAATGAGGTACTAATTTATACTAAAATAGTAAAACGTCACAATGTAAATATTTGTTATATTGTCTATGTTCTATTGTGAATAAAATGGGTTTATGAGATTTGCAAAATCCATGCATTCTCTTTTTAATTACATATTTTACAGTGTCCCAGGTATTTAGAAGTCGAAATTCTAACTACAGTGTCTTGCAAAGAAAAGATCATTTTAACATATCTAAAATATGCCTGGAAATTTCTTCCAGCTACTAATGTAGCTGCACCTGTAAAACATGCACATTATTTCTTACAGTGGGGGAAATAATTATTTGATCCCCTGTTGGATTTGTAAAGTCGCTCATTTATAAAGAAACGAAAAGTTTCTCATGTGTATGGTAGATTCATTTTGATAAAGACAGAAAGAATATCATCCAAAAATCCAGAAACAAAACATTAGATGAAACTTGAGTGAAATAGGAATTTTTGAGGCCTGGACTTCCCAACCCGCTGGTCTAAAAGATATGTTGAGGATTTCCCCCCGCTATATATACACTGTAGCCTTTTTAATTTTACAGTCAGCACAATGGCAATTTTGATTTTTTAAGTACACTAGTGTGTTTGCACAGGTAATATATGGACAATAGTGATAGTGAAGTGCTAACACTGTCACTTCACAGCCAGATTGTTCCTGATTTGAACCCAGCTGGGGCCTTTCTGTGTGGAGTTTGCATGTTCTTCCTATCCCTGTGTAGGTTTTCTCTGCATGCTCCAGGTTCCTCTCACAGTCCAAAGATATGCATGTTAGCTTATTTGGTGATTCCAAATCGCCCATGGATGTGCAGTTGTTAAAGTGAATGAGTCTACAGAATAAAATACTGTATAAATGAATGGTTACAACGTGACATGTGGTCCAAAGTTCTTTGAGGGGTCAGTAAGACCAGAAAAGCACTATAAAAACAATAAATATATAAATACATTATATTTCTTCGTGTTCGTGCGCTTCTCCAGAAAGTTTAACTGCTGATAAGTCTGGTAACCCATTAGCTAGTGGGTTACCTTAGCACTGGAATTATTTAGGACTCTCACTGTAGTCAGAATATTTGGTTAGCAGATAACAGATCCACTCCAAGGCTTCATGTTCCAAGTTCTAGTCACCATTTACAAATGCAGACAACTTTAAAGAAGCCATTGAATTCTAATCAAATTCAGCAATTATGGCATATTGACCCAACGACATAACAACTTACAGCTCACATACATAGTCATTGGAAAAGGATCATCAAAAGCTCGTCACCCCTGCTCAATAATCCTTATTATAACATGAAGTTAATCTCATAAATGGTAAATAAACTTGCTCTTATATAATGGTTTTCTACTCCAGCACTCAAAGCGTCATGTCTCATTTACCCGAGTATTTGTTTTTCTACAAGTGCTTTCTATCGAACACTCACACTCTGATGAACACTTCACCCTTGGGGCAACTCAGGGTTCGGTATCTTGCCCAAGGATCCTGCTAACTGGAGCACTCAGGGATTGAACCAACAATTCCCCAATTAGTAGACAACCTGTGCTACCCCAGCCTGAGCCAGAGCCACATTATTATGCAAGTTATTGTCCCCATTAGTCAGCCAATGAACCCCTCTGTTTCTGAGTCAGATCTACCCCATACACACAGTTTTAAAGGCAATAGCAGAAATGCTCAGACTGATTTTCAACAACAGGGTTTTTTTTTTTTTTAATCAACAGATAACAATGGCTACATTCATCTATTATATATATATATATATATATATGTAGCAACAAGTCTCAACCAGTCTGAACGAGCAACAATGAAAGACTGCTGACTGAATTCACAAATATCTAAAGGTTTTACACAGAAAACCATTAAATGTGAGAAAACTGTTGGGCATCAGCTGGTAAATAAAATGACCAGTTTATCCCTGAAAACAGAAAGTGTGGATTCACGGAGCAGAACAGTAACTGTGAGTAGGCTGATATGTGTGAGCCTTTGACATGGCTTCCATGTGTAAACGGCTTCATTATTAGCTCTGACATGCCAGTCAATAAAGTCTGATGCTGCTGTCTGTTCGCTGCTAAAGACAAAGAAAAGATACTGCGGCTCTGCTCTCATTGTCTCACCTCTGAGTTATTAACCTTCAAATAGAAAACAAAACCATCTCGCTCATGTTTAAAAAAAATTGCAGCTATTTCCATGGAGTCAAGATAGAACAAATGTGACTTTATTAATGGTAATAACCCATTTCACATGCAGTCATTAGTGAAATGTAACCCCCACATTGATTTTTATCAAAAGCACACCTGCAGGGCGACTGGAAATGAAGATGCAGGTTAACAGCTATGATCGTTATTAAAGTGAGAATGACTTTCTCTCAAGCCCATTACACACAAACATGCTCACACACACAGCAACACTTTGCATCCAGTTAAGAGCTATTTCAGGGACACCTTCCATTTCCTTTTGCAAACAGTGTGTCAGCACCTCTCGCGATTGACGTTTCAATCTATTCCATTAAACACTAACGAGCTGTGGCGAGAATGGACCGCAGTCACACCACATTACATAAATACAGCTATAATCAGCTTCATTTCACAGTACCTGGCATGGGAGGGGTTGAAAATGTGGACATGTCTTCTATATACAGGTAAAAAAAATGATTTGTAGGTCCAGTCAAGGAAGAGTAAAACAGAAACGTCAAAATGAAAAATTATACAAAAGATGAAAAAAAATACAGGAAAAAAAGATGCATGGAACAATGAGGGAAATACAGAAAAAGACAATTGGTTCATTAAGTTTTTTGACCACAAGAAGTTTTTAGGGCCGAGTACAATAACCTCAGTTTGATCTGAATTTAAAAACACAGAATTTGAGGTCATCCAGGTCTTTATGTCTTTAAGAAATTCCTGCAGTTTAACTTATTGGTGTGTGTTATCTGGCTTCATGGACAGATAATGTTGTGTGTCATCTGCATAGCAGTGAAAATGTATGCTATGCCTTCTAATGATACTGCCTAAGGGAAGCATGTATAATGTAAACAGAATTGGCCCTAGAACTGAACCCTGTGGAACTCTATAATTAACCTTAGTGTGAAAAGAAGACTCTCCATTTACATGAACAAACTGGAGTCTATTAGATAGACATGAAACAAACCACTGCAGTGCAGTAGCTGTAAAACCTACAGCATGCTCGAATTGTTCTAATAGAATATTACGGTCGACAGTATCAAACGCTGCACTGAGGACAAGCAGGACCGACTGACCGCAGTACATGAGAACTCAGGGCTGTGTGTCGGACAGGAAGTACCGAGAACTGACCCAAGACTTTGTGGACCAAGGAGCTGGTGGTAGACTTCTGCAGGCACAAACATCCTCCACTGCAACCACTAAACATCCAAGGTATGGCCATTGAGGCTGTGGATAGCTACAGGTACCTTGGTGATTTTCTGAACAATATACTGGACTGGACTCATAATTCAGATGCTCTCTGCAGGAAATGGCAGAGCAGGCTGTACCTGCTGCAGAGACTCAGGTGTTTTGGAGTGAAGGGCCCACTCCTGAAAACCTTCTATGACTCTGTGGTGCTCTCAGCATGGTGTGGTCTGCTGGAGTGGCAGCATCTCTGCTGGGGACAGGAAGAGACTGAACAGGCTGATCCAAAGGGCCAGCTCTGTTCTGGGATGCCTTCTGGACCCAGTGGAGGTGGTGAGTGACAGGAGAATGGTGGCTAAGCTGTCATCCCTGTTGGACAACATCTTCCACCCATGCAGGAGACTCTGACAGCACTTAGCAGCTCCTTCAGTGGGAGACTGCGGCACCCACGCTGTGGGACAGAGAGATTTCGCAGGTCTTTCCTTCCTACTGCTGTCAGACTCCACAACAAGGACTTTGCAGCTGATCAAACACACACATCCACACATGTGCAATAAGACTAAGTGCAATTCTCTTTTTCTGACAACGTTGTATTTTATTCTATTGTATATAGTATGTTATTCTTATTATATTGTCCTATTCCAGTGTTTTTCTTAATTTTTGCTACTGCAACATTGCACTGTCCACTTTCTGCTGTGACACAACAAATTTCCCACGTGTGGGACTAATAAAGGTTATCTTATCTTATGAATAAAGTATTTCTCAGCAGACGATCAGTTAGCTGTTTCACAACTACTCTTTCAAGAATTTTTTAAATAAAAGGAAGGTTAGAGATAAGACTGCTGAGTCAAGAGATGGCTTTTTTTAATTGTTTAGCTACTGCCAGCTCGAAGACATGTGGTACATAGCCAATTATTAGCGATAGGTTGATCATATTTAAGAGTGAAGCATTAATTAATGGTAGAATTTCTTTGAGCAGTTTTGTAGGAATGGGGTCTAAAAGACACGTTGATGGTTTGGAGGAAGTAATTACTGAAGTTAATTTAGAAAGATTAACTGGAGAAAAAGACTAAACAAATATCAATGGTACTGAAAGTAGCTGTAGATAATGTTACATCTGTGAGATGATTATCAGTGATTTTTTCCTCTAATGGTTAAAATTTTATTTGGAAAGAAATTCATGAAGTCATTACTAGTTAATTGTTAACTATTAATAGCTCAACAGTGCGCTGTGGCCAGGCTGACAAAAAGTCAGCCTGGCCACAGCGCTGAAGAGAAACCTGTTGTTCTTATTTTCTTCAATTAGTGATGAATTGTAAGATCTTCTAGCTTTACGCAAGGCTTTTATTTTTTATAAAGCAGCAAACTATTTCTCCAGGCTAAATGATGATCTTCTAAATTAGTGAGACGCCATTGTTGAGTTTGACAGTTATACCAGGGAGTTAAGTATTTCTGATTTGAGGCTCTCTTTATAGTCATGCGAGTCATACGTACTGAAGAAGTTAAATGATTAACAAGGTAATCGACCTCTGTAGGAGTAGCGTTCAGGTAGCTGCTCTGCAATATGTTGGCAAAAGGCATTATAGATAATAACAGTCGGTAAATTTTATCCTCGAACTTTGTACCAGGACTTTCAGAAAGACATCTGATGCGATGAAATCTATCCCCCGCTGCTGTGTTATGAATTATTGTAAATCAGACAAGATCAGACAAGAGGGTTTTCAGGAAACACTCTCAAATGTTCAGTTTTTTATGCCATATGTTAGAAAAAGATCTAGAGTGTGATTATAGTGGTGGGTGGGTTCTCTTACATTTTCAGATAATGTACTTGAATGTACAGAAGCACCTGTTAACAAATGAGACTGGTTTTTTGAGTTTTTCAGCTACGGTGGACAAAGCTAAGCATCAAGCTTTCACATGAATTAAAAAACTCCATCTAGTACTTCGGTTGATTAATAAGCTGGTGTGGAAGATTGCTGCCACCCTGTGCCACTAGATGTAGATACAATATAGATGTGGCTACTGGGTGCATTGTCCTTTCTTTGCAATTTTTATTTTATGTTGAAGTTGTTTTGTGCCCATTAATATTTTGTTTTTTATCTGTCTGGAAGCCGATACAGCCTCTAAGGGTATGGGGTTTAAGGAGAACATGCGGCTAAACATGTCACTCCTGGTCTGATTGTAGTTTTCTCTGGTCCTCTAATCCCAGAGTCTGACATAGTGTTGGCACACAGGTTCAATATTAACTTTAATGACCTCCGACTGACGTACCCGGGTGTCATTACTGCTGACGTGAATCATATTTTTACTGCATTTACGTTTACCCTTAGCCAGCAGTTTTAAATTTCCCTCAGTGTCGCCTGCTCTGGCCCCTGGAAGACAACTGACTATGGTTGCTGGTGTTTCTAGCTTCACATGTCTCAGAACAGAATTGCCAACTACCATTTTGATCTGTGGTGGGTGTATCGCTGAGTGGGACTAGTGGTGAAACACATGAATGGGTTGGTGGTGTACTAGGGGTTTCTCTTTAAGATTATGTGTCCTCCTCACCGTCACCCAGCCATCCTGTGTTCCTGGGACAATCTGCTGGGGTAGAGCTAACGGGGCCTTCGACGCCTTTGACTGCACCGGCTACAGGAGCCTGGCTAGCACTGGCTTTTTCAAGGGAGCAAAGCGAGTCTCTAATTCAGCTATCCTGGCCTCCACAGCTGAAAATAGGCTACATTTATTACTGTGTCATGTTAAGAAAAAAGGAGGAAGTCATTTCGAGAAAAAAATGTAAAAAATGGATGAACAGCATGTGATGTATTAAATAAAAAAGTGTCACCATTTAATTTTGTCTTCATACTCTCTTCCTTCCGTCTTTACCATATGTTGTGTTTGTTTTTCCTCTCTCACAGTAGTATGACCTACAATGCTGTTAAGCTGTTTCGATCTGACTCTTGCTGTGTGACTGTGTGATACAGAACCAATCAGCATGTGAACATGAAACCCTCTCCAAACAAAAAACACAATCTTAGAACCTGCTGTCTGATTGCTGTTCTGTAATGAAAAACTGTTCACACTGTGTACAGTGGAAAGAAGGGAGCAATATCGCAATAAAAATGTGTCATGGAAAAAGGGTGGCAGTGGATGAGAAAAAAAAGGAAAGAATTACTTTAAATTCTTTAAATTAAAGACTGTCAGGACCAAAAATTAGAAAAGCATACAGTGATATCAAACTCTTCAGATTTGGTCTGCAGGCTTCAACAGAGTCCAGCTTTCAACTCCTCACTGCAGGCATGTCATGTGCCTGCCTGCTTCAAGTCCTCTACCATAATCCCTGTAACCAAGAAACCAAGGATCACTGGACTAAATGACTACAGACCTGTGGCTCTGACATCTGTGGTCATGAAGTCATTTGAGCGCCTGGTTCTCTCCTACCTCAAGACCCTCACGGCCCCCCTCCTAGACCCCCTGCAGTTTGCATACAGAGCCAACAGGTCTGTAGACGACGCTATCAACATGGCTCTACACTTCATCCTGCAGCATCTGGACTCCCCAGGAACCTACGCCAGGATCCTGTTTGTGGACTTCAGCTCTGCCTTCAACACCATCCTTCCAGACCATCTCCAAGGCAAGCTTTCCCAGATGAATGTGCCTGATCCCATCTGCCGGTGGATCGCTGACTTCCTGGAAGCAGCATGTGAGGCTGGGAAAGAATGTCTCGGACTCCCGGACCATCAGCACCGGCTCCCCTCAGGGCTGTGTTCTTTCTCCTCTGCTCTTCTCCCTGTACACTAACTGCTGCACCTCCACCCACCAGTCTGTCAAGCTTGGCTGCAGACTCCCATCTCTGCAGGACCTGTACACCTCCAGGACACTGGGGCGTGCAGCTCGGATCACAGCTGACCCTTCTCACCCTGGACACAGTCTGTTTGACCTGCTCCCCTCAGGCAGGACGCTCCGGTTCATTCGCACCAGAACCTCTCGCCATAAGAACAGTTTCTTCCCCTCTGCTGTTGGACTCATGAACAATAACCATATGACTGTTCCCACCACTAACACATGACCCTACACTGTGTTCACTGCACCATTCCATGTTCGGCACTGATCACCACCTGCACTCATGTATATATCTATCTACTTAGCACTTTTAATTCTTATTTTTATGTTTATTTAAGCGTTATCCGACAGTATGTTTGCACTAAGTACCGCAGCAATTTCCTAATGTTGTAAACCTGCTCAACATTTGGCAATAAAACCCTTTCTGGTTCTGGTTCTTGTAATGCACAAACAGCAAGATACAAAGTGGGTGGGACTGCTAATAAAGATTTGATTTCACAATTCAGCTACATGGATTCAAGCATGATCTAGAAAAGTTCCAAAGAGCTTCTAGTAATGTCAGGAAAGCCCATTACAGTCAGCACTCCTTGGTCTTCAAGTAGTTCTTTGAAGCTTTGAGTTGCATTAGGCTGACTACAGAGTACCAACACAACCCCAGGATAAGGCTGTACTAGTGCAATACTATGAGCTATTGAGGAAATAATTGCACAATCAAATCATATTACATTATATTACATTATATTACATTACATTATATATTACTAAATACTATTTTGAGAAAAAAGTTGTAATTGTATTTCGACTGTAATCTGTAATCTGCACATACAATTATGAGCCGATTACAGTTGTTGTTTCAGAACAAACTGCCTCGCTGCTGTACCCTCTACAAAACGCCTTGTGTAGATGACTTAATAAAACAAATGGATCAGCGGTGTTGTGACACAACACACAACCTCTTTGTTGCAAGAGGGTGTAAACATTGATAACCTTGCATTTGTCCTTTACCAGCCACTTCATTTTGAAAAACACAAACTCTTGTTTCTACGTTTTTCCGTCTCACCAGATGCAGCTTACTCAAACCATCTTCTCAGTGCCCTTATACATACACCACACTGTGTTTATGTGCTAAAAGAAAAATTATTTCCTTTCTTGCTACTAAAACA
Source organism: Oreochromis niloticus (assembly GCF_001858045.2). Lineage (NCBI taxonomy): Eukaryota > Metazoa > Chordata > Actinopteri > Cichliformes > Cichlidae > Oreochromis > Oreochromis niloticus. The sequence continues at coordinate 38,332,553 of NC_031972.2, read as the reverse complement.
TTTTCTGAAGTAGGATTTCACTAATTGACGGGGTCTAGCAGCCGTGGAAGTTTCTCCTGAAACAACAGCTGTGATCTCCACATTTGGACTTTTCTGACATTTTCTGGAGATGCAAATACAAAATGTTTTCTCAAAATAGATTTCAATTTTAATCTCAAAATTTCAACAATTATTCTCAAAATGATCAGTAATCTATTTTTTCTTAAAGTGACTCTAATATAATGATCTTTGTATTATTCGTATTATTATTAATAATATTATTATTCATTTTGTCATTCTTCTGTTATGTGTTTTATTCTATTGTTAAGTGTCCATGGGTGTCTTGAAAGGCACTTTTAAATAAAAATATTATTATCATTATTATTATTATTATTATCATTATTATTAGTAGTAGTATTATTACTACAATACTTACACCGTAAACGTTTCTTGTGTCGGACGTGGTACATAACAATATTCACATTTCTACCAACATGCTTCACTGTTGGGAAGTAGATTATGGGAATAATCGACAAAAATCACCAAGAAAATTTGGGATTTATCTTTCAAGAGAAAGATTTGTAACTGACCTGCTTTCATACATAACCAGTGGTTCTGGTTACAGTTTTAGTTTCACTAAAATAAAAGAAAACTTAAGGTTTTCTAATGGTTTCCATTTAAGAGCAACCACAATAATAAAGACTACACTAAAACTTAGAAAACAACAACTTACAATCACTCAGGTTCTGCCAAGTCTCTATAGATAAATAAAGATGTAGGCAGAAGCATACAACAGAATATGTAACTATGCACCTGAACTCTGTGTTTTACAGTTGTGGTTTGTTTCCCAGTAAACACTGTTTGATTTTAAAAGCTATTCAAAGCACTTTCTGTAGTTTGCTGCTTTTCATTTCTTCAATGACATTAAGATAATCAAAACAGATCCAGTGAGAATCTGAACTTACTGATGGGGGATGTCGGTTTTTGGTTCCCTCCTCTGGAGTTTGGGGTTTTTTTGGGGGGGCGGAGGATTGGTTTGTAGGACTGTCCAGTTGCTCGGTACATGGCCTGGACCCACAGCACCCGTTCCTGCTCATCATCACAAGCAAACATCACCAAATCGCCTTCCTTCAACATGTTAAAAAAAAACCGACCACCTTGCAGACCTAAAGAGGAGAAAAAAGAAGTGAATGTTAAAGGGCAGAATAATGAAAAAGAAGCACATCTAAATCTTACTTTGTGACAATTTCATCATATTCCATTAAACCATTTCTTGATGATTTATAATTGATTTCTTTTTAAACTGGTCAGTAAATGTGTACTCCCTACTCTTCTCAAAAGTGAGATATTGAAAAGTCTGTAATGTAATCTTCAAAATAGAGAACATGGTTATGAACAACATTTAGCAGAGAAACAGACACAGAAAATTATAAAAAAAAATTGCATTTAAACGTAATATTTAAACAGCTTTTCTGACAGAGTTTTGGGGAGATTGGTACAATTCCATAAATCAGAGTTGTTTTAATTATTTTATTGGCTCCAATAACTTTATTCTTTGTACACACTCAGTTTCAAGATTATCAAAATCTATCTTGCTATTGTTTTGACAAAGTTTCATTCAGATTGTCAGATCTCAAACAATTTGTTTTTTCGTGTCTACCTGGCTGAGGCTCACAGCAGTCCACTGTGTAGCCCTCCAGCTGCATCAGCTCCTGAGGCTCAGCCTTCTTCTCTCTATAGCTGCACATTGCAAATGTGTACTGACTAACCTGCAGGACAGTGACACAAATTCATGAGCCATCAAAAACACACCGACATACAGTCCTTAGACATGAAAGTTCTCCATGTTCATATTCTTTGCTGCCCCAAATGTGCTAAAAATATGCAACATTTAGTGTTAAGGCTACGCAATGACTTAAATATGAATCATGTCAATGAACTTGTTAAGATTATGATATATTCAGACTGTCACATCTGATTTCAAAAAGATGGTAACAGCAAACTCAAGTCTTCACAAACCAGTGGGCAATGTCATGGTGTCCACTTTAGCTACACAGTGTCTCACTACCAGCCATCATTAAATATGAACAGCCTTTAAACATTTGATTCCAGGTGCAGAGAAACAATATCTATACCTGAAGACGTTACAAGCTCGTGGGGGGTAGCCTGTCACAAAAGCTCAGAAAGTTAATGCCAGCTTAAGTTAAAAAAAAAAGTCTCAAAGAAATTGAGACAACCTGTTTCCTATGAAGGCTGAAGCTTTCATATGTGACTGCTGCATTCTACCAAAACGCTGCTTGAATCAGATCCTTCAAATGTCAGCCCTTTGCTGCTGCTGTATTACACCTCTGTCCATATCAATCACAGCATACAAATTCATCTGAGCAGCGTCTCACCAGTTTCATACCTGGACAAGAACAAAATATCTTTTTTTCCAGCGTTTCCAGACTCTCTGTCCCACAGCGTACAGGTATCTGAAGCACAAAGAAAGACAGTGAGTTACTCATTACTTTTTTACAAACATTTTTTCCTGTAAAACTATAAGTGAACTTCATGTGCAGTACTGTGTTTCACACACTAATTTAACAGATGACTCACTCATTTTACCCATTTATGTACGTCTCATTTTAGCTAGCTAAATAAGCTGGCTAAAATGAGATTAGATTAGAATTATTTTGATGGGTACTTAAAGCAGTTGGAATAGTTAAAAATAAATAAGTCATACGTAATAGTCCTGACTAAAACGGATTTACATCTATTTTAAACTATTTAACCTAATTTGTCAGTTTTACTATTCAATCATGTAAGACTTTCATGTAGAAAATATTTTTTCCAAGGTGAGAAATTTGCATAAAACTTAACCCACTTATCTCTTTAACTGAAAGGCTCAGAAACTCTGCTCAAATTAAATAAAGATATTCTTGAGAATAAAAAAAATACTCTGAAGCATTTTGCCTGATGAACTGTGGTTGCAGTGGATTTTTATAAATGTATGTGTTCCTCTAAATCACAAAAACAAGCAAAGTTACTTTTTTCAAAGTGGCAGAAGTAGTAATTTAAGTAGTAGAAACTCTTATTAGTCCTCTTCTTTAAATGGTCTGTAGAATTTGGTTCATCAGGCTTTGTGCTCATCAACAATGTACATAGTAGGACTTCTCAAAATTATGCTGACAGAGTGTCACTTTATGGTTTACTCTTTCTTTCTTTTTCATGCCCACACACCACACGAGTGTTTTTAGTGCTCAGAGTAGAAAAGCGCTATATAGGAACCAGTCCATCTATCATTTACAAAATGTTACCGAGGGCTGCTGCTGGCCTACAGGACGCACTTTCAAAATACTTGACATACAGCTTGTCAGCTCTAATTCAAACAGCAAGTCTCACACTGAAGAGTTAAAAAGCTTTTTGAAGTTTTCCAGCAGCTGATAAAGATCCTGTAATATCACCGAAAGATCCAGAAGACCCACTAAAGGGGTCCTGAGGAAAGACTGCTTTGTCAAATGTGAAATGGATTTGTGGAGTTCAGCAGGAGTTTTTGTATTTTCTAAAATAAAAGAGCATACATGTTTTCTTTTCTTGTAGTTTAATACATTTGAATGTCAAATGTATTAATTTGGATAAACAACTAACCTTTAAAGTCAATCACTCTTTGGATTTTGTGTCGTCTTACATTTAGGTAGATATCTCTTTCAATTCACCAATAAATGAAGGAAAAGCAGCTTACTATTAATTGGAAATAACTGCTCTTGAAGCTTGTAGGTACAAATGACAAAAAAACCAAGTATAGAAATAGACAACTTCAGGAGAAAGTGTTGTTTTCAACGTTTTGCTTGAGATATTTATTTTCCTCCTGCTTCAGATAAAAGCTTAATATAGTGTTTTAATGCAACCCACCCCGAGAAAAACAAAACCTAAAAGAACAAAAACTACATTTACATTTAAAATATTTACAAGCTTTTGTGAGCCTCTTTGTACCAAATTATTATTTTGATATTATTTTTTATTATGCCTCATATTACAATATGATACCAAATTATTAGTAACAATTATTTTTTATCTAAAGTGAAACTAAAGTAATGAGTTTTGAGCTGAAAGAGGCCATGACAACAACAGCAGCTCAAAATGGAAGAATGACCAGCATGGCCTCTCAATCAATGGCTGCTCCTGGGCCTCCTAAAGCGTGGGATACAGGCAAGTGCAAGTGAGGAAAATCAATCCATGGCGAGACCTCTTTCTTCAGCCCTGATGCCTGCCCTTAAAGAAAAGGCCTCCAGTCAAGGCTGTGGTGTGTCTGGATGGAGAATCTGGGCCATTCTGCATGACTCCAGGTTAACATGTGGCACTGTTCGCCAGCCACTTGTGAAAATTATTTGGTTGTCAGTCCTGCTCCTTCCTGCTGTTTCAAACATCCTTCAGCTGCAAGGATCCAAAGACATGGACGGCTGATGCCAGAAAGTTCACTGCAGACATTTAACAGTCCTCACAGCACAAAAACATCCATCTTAAACTGGTCATTTAGCCAGACATTTAGACTCTCAGGGTTTTAAAGTCTGTCGACACACTGAGCAACTACACTTATTCTCATTGTATTTATATATTAGCTGCCATTTGTTTGAAATAAAAGAACCAATATTACAACAATGAAGAAAGGGTTTGTGTTTAAATCTGGTTATAACCTCAGCAGATTTGCTGCGATTTTGATAAATCGTAAGAAAAAACACATACTTTAAGACAAAGTGATAGAACAGATTATCTGCAACGGCATTAATGAGTTCGTAATACAGTTCATTTATTTTAGCACAAATAAAAAATAGATACTTTGCCTCCCGCAGAGGTGATGTTTAGGGAGAAAAAAAAAGGCATTAAAACGTTATTTTTTCCTCTTTACAAAAATAAAAAGTGTCAGTTATTTATAGTTAGTAATTAATCAATACTGTTTCACACAATACAATTTATGGTGATGTGGAGAACACAAAGACACATTTCCTTGTTAAAATAAGAAAAAAACATTTTCAGAAAATGATGTGTTCATGTTTTAAAACTAACACAGATGCCTAATGGTCAACCTTTGTTTCTAACAAAGGGACAGATTAAAAGAATATCTGCCTTAAAATAACGAATACATGTTGGATTATAAGAAAATGAGATTTTAGCAAATTAATTGGTTTCACTGGGAGAATCTGAGCAAAGTGACATTTTTCATAAAATAACTTTGTTCTTACACACACACACACACACACACACACACACACACACACACACTTGACTTTAAGAGAAGACAGAATCATATTTATGATAAATGAGTGTAGACTGCTGGTTTTCTTCTACTGTTCACATAAAATACAAAAAAATTTTGAATTTGAAATAAAGAAAACGCTGCGTCCAGATGCACAGTATCAACGTTTGGGGATTTAAATAAAGTAGTTCCATTTCGTTTGCTACATCTGTATTCCTGCCCATTTTATTTTGACCATCAAATGTGCTCTTGCATCTGTTGGTCTCCTAATTGAGTTTAATTCACTTTGACTACTTTTTGACTGTCTTTTTTTACAGTCTGAACTTAAGCCCAAAAACAGTGCCAAATGCAAAATCTCTTTTAACAGAATCAATTTTTCTATTTTTCTATATTTTCTTTGCTATAAGAGAAGTAATGAAGTGCTTCAGCTGGACTCTTTTTGGACTCATTTCGTTGACATGTGTGGAGTTATTTTGATAATCTTATAGGTAAAACTCAGAAATGCAGCATGTAAGACACTGACCTCAGTTACTTGGTGGAACAGCATCAAAGCAGCATGCACAGCAAAACCCTTAATAAATCAAATGCCAGAAAACCAACAAAGAGAAGAGCTGAACATGGACCAGAGAGGCAGAAGTAACAGAGAGACCAATACTGACCCCTTGTGTAAACCAAGAAGGCTACAGATGGAGTGCAGTTACCAACCAGCCAGTCAATTATTAAAACTGCCCGACTCCCACATTGTTACTGTAATGAACAGTACAGAACAGAACAGTTTGTCGGCTCCTGCGGGAGGCTCATTAGATGTGTGAGGCTCATTCATACACAAACACATTCATACAAGTGCTTCTTTCTATACCTAAGCGCCTAAAATTTGAAGGCTACATCATGAGCAACTTAGGGTTCAGTATCTCGCCCAAGGATGCTTTGACTTGTAGACTGGAATTGGAAAGCAAACACAGACCTTAGAATTGTTAGACAAACCACGCTTCTGCCTGAGTCATAAACCATGAGTCAAAATGAGAGGTGTGACTCATTCCTCTTATCTTTCAGAAAATAAATCAGAATTTAGTTACATGAAGTCAGATTGTCCAACAGATTGTTTTTTTTCCACAAAGAGTGGAAACACTGACAACTGCTGAGCCCATAGACTCTGCATCATCTTTTCCAAGGAAAAGATTTAAAACTGTTAGTTTAAAACCAATTACAATTATTACTGTAAATTTTGAAGAAGAAAAAAAACTTACTCAATACAACATATATATATATAAAAAAACAAACTCCTCAATTGAGAGATGAAATGTTAGAAGAAAATAAATATTTCTTTCAGCATCACTTGCAGGTTGGAGAATTAGAATTTGCTTCCATCTTCTGGTTAAAATAAAAACTACACAGTAACAACTCAAACAGGTCCTACACAGAAATATTGTAAAAGAATAGTGACCCTGATTTTAGTTGCCATTGAGAAAACCAACCAGGCTAAAAAGTGTTGATAAAAAAAACAAAATAAAACCTTCCTCAATGAACCATTTGTGACATGTTTGTTTGTTACAAACACGCCACAGTGAATAAGTTTGATTGATACCATCATGCACTTGTTTTTTATTTTAATATTTTATGACATTCTAACTGTACTATATTGCAAAAAATATATTTTTGATTTTTTTTTATACTCTGAGCCACAACTGTTTTATTTCCATAGAGACGAAGGACTTAAGCCTACAGTGATTGCCTATGATAAACCTATGATACCAATTTCTCCTCAGAAAACTTGGCTTCTGACATCAAGGTCACCGGGGTTCGAATGTTTCACTAGATTTTTAGTGGAGGTACCGTTGGTATCATTTTGAAAATCCTACATGACTCCGGTCTCAACTTTTCGCATTCACAAGATCAAGAATTGAACTTGTCAGAGAATTTTAGTAGACAGACCTATGGTGTCAAGTCACTTCCTTCTTGAGTTATTACATTTACAAACTTGGGCTGGGCTGTGACTTCTTTGCTGTCCAACTGTCAAGCACTGAAGTAAAAAACTTTGGAAAAAAACCCCCAACTGAAACCTCGCCCACAAAAAAGAAAAATGAAACAGGGTATAGCATGTGACTCACCCGCTGTGCTTCACGTTGGGAGGTTTGTCCATGCGGACAGCCAGTTTGATTTTCAGCTCCGTGTCCTGGCTGTTCTTGGGGACAATCATACGATGGAACTCTGTGTGCTTTGGTCCATAGGTAGTCGGGTTCAGGATTACCTGAGAGGGGAGGAATGGCAAAATAGATCAGGAAGTAGATCTATATATTCCATTCTATAGAAGTCTATAGAAAAACAGCACTCAGCTTCATGACTTATGAGTAAACACATTTCTATTAAATTTACAGTCTTAGTCAATAGTTTCAAATCCTATTTAATACAGTATAATGCTGTTTTTGTAATTTATGCTTTGATTCAGAGTAAAAGAGAAGGTAAATGCGCTTTAAGGCATAAGAAACACTGTCATCTTGCCTACCTAAACCAAACTGCTGCGTATCTTTCCAATGTTTTGCCAGCAGACAGAATCTCCTTTGGGTTTACAGAAAAGAGTAGAATGTATAGAAGTCTATGGGAAAATAGCCCTCAGCTTCCTACCTAAGACCTCAGTAAAGACCTATTTAATAGTTCCTACTAAATTTATAGTCTCAAGTCTTATTTAATAAAGCATAATGTTTTTGTAAATTATGGTCCGATTTGAAGTAAAAGAGGTAAATCAGGCTACGCTTTAAAGCATGGCTACCTTGTAATTGATAAGTTGTGTCATGCAAAGATAACTTCGGAGGCTGTGAGAGAGTGGTCATGAGAAAAAGATGGGAATGGTGAGTGACACCAAGGAGCCACTCATGTAAAAGAATGTCCGATCTTTTAAATGTATGATTTAATAAAAGCAACTGTATTGAGTATATTCTGATGAGCAAACCCAGAGATTTAAAGAAAAAAGTAAAAGAAAGTATTCCTATGTAAGTGAATAAAAAGAAAATATGATTTTAAAGTGTTTTTAAAGCTTGTTTTAAATCACGTATATGTATGTGTAAGTCAAATAGAGAGAGGATGATAAAGTGTGGCTGGACTGTGTGATTGGACGTCACCGTGCATGACACCAGTTGTCATCTCAGAAGATATAATGTCCAGTAAGAGAAGAGAGGAGGTACAAAGGATGACAAGCTATAAATGCTTTGTGCAGAGGAAATAAGTGGTTCTTCCCATTCTCTTCTGTGAGATGAGCAGTTCAGAACATTGGATCAAAGAGTACTCTGCTCTTTTTTGATGATTTTTGCCAATACCTGGTCTGCCAAACAATGACCACATCCTCGCCAACAATTAAATTGTTCACTGGTCCGTCTGGAATTTTGTTTTGGAGTTACAAAAAAACATTACACAATTTTTTTCATTAAATCCCTCCACATATGATAAGACTGTATTAGCTCGTTGACTATTTATCTAGGGCAAGACTAAATGATCAAATTTTAATCTTGATTTCGACTTCCCAAAATTAAATGAATATGTTCAAGCAGTATTAAAATCACATGCTTCATCAATAGAACTAGAAGGAAAACCAAATCAAGCATTCCCTAAATTGGCACCTGACCACATGCTTATATGTACCAATCACAGCTGATCTCATGCAGTAGGAAGTTTCTTTTATGGAGTCCGGGAGAAAAAAAGAAACTTCCAACCAGCAACCGTCAGTCATTGTTTTCACTGTGCTTTGACTTCCCTGACCTTCAATATCTCCTCCATAAACACACTGTGAACAGTGAATTCAGCATAATCAGGATTTAACTTGTATACAACAACAATGTGTTTGGATCTTGTAGATATGTGTGAACCACAAATGTTCTACAAAATTACAAATAACATCTGAAGCTTTTTGAACTTGCAGTTGTCTGACAAAATATGTCTCTCACCTGCCAATCAAATTCTCTAAACCTTCACTGATGGCTTTTTTTCTCCAAACAAATTTTTTAAGACCTCTGAAATTATTCTGACCCTGTTTTGCTTTTGAGAGACTTTTGGCCTTCTGCCAGTAGCCTGTACAGACTTATCAGTTATAGTGTATCTGGAAGTGCTAGGTAACTGGACTTTTTTTCCCCTTGTCTAGTGTTTCTTCAATTTCTGATTGTCAGAAGAAGTCTTAGGAAGTCTTGGTACCCACAGCCCTCTAACAGGTACACCTATGGTACCAATTTCAAAATTCTACATCACTTTGTTCTCAAGTTACCGCATTCACAATCTTGGGTGCCAATGTTTCCTGCCTATCCGCTCCCCAGCAGGGTGACAACATTACCCAATCAGCCTATTATGGTCAAGTGGTTAAAAAAAAGTAGCAGTCACCCAGGTTTCTGAGCAAAAAACCCATCTTTGATACAACATTAAGGTTGTCTCAAAGTTTTAAACAACTTTGATGAATGTATCACACTATACTCATTGATAAACGTGGATAACCTGGAGACAAATATCAATTCATTATCAAAGTTTGGAAATGAAAAAAACAACAAACTCACAACAGAGAAATGAAATTGAAGAAATGTTGTATCTAAAGTCACATTTATTATCAATAACACTATGCCTAAAATGACAATGTAACTAATGCAGACTAAATTACACAATTATTTTCATTTTGATCATTTCACTGTAGTTAATTATCTTTATATAGAGAACTTTTCTAAACAAGTAAATATTATCTACTAAACATTACATACTACATTTTAATAAACCACAATAATAGGTTTTAGGTTTATTCACCTTGCCCAGCTCCTTGTCGTCCAAAGCTAAGACCCCGGTGCTCTCTAGGAAGAGCTTCACTTTAACTGAAGGCAGAGGGTGAGTTGTGGTGAAGTCCCCCTGAGTCCCCCACCTGAAAGACATGAGAATTTTAATGATTTGTAAAGTTGTAGGTTGACACTGCTGTTGACCTACTGCCACAGACACTGGGACAGTGAGGAATTGAAGATAAACAGATTTAACTTGAGCTTGATGGGCCTGCTAACATTAGCAGCCTTTTTGCTGCCTCACAACTAAATGTTCGACAACCACACCATCTTGGTACTGCCTTGGCTGCTAACCGCACAGCAAGCCACATTATTTGTCAGATAATTGTATTAAAAATGCCTGTTAGTCGAAGCAACCACCTCCATAATAAAGAAAAATTTAAGGTTATATGAGACTTAAATTAGTTACATTTTATTTATTTTTTAAAATCCACGTCCTTATGGAACTCACAGAAAGAATGATTTTTTTAAAAGACGCAACTGTAAAATTAGACATAATTAGAAATTTTAACATTGAAATTCACTGGAATTTACTCATTTTTGGAGTGTTTTTTGGGACTTTTCCACCAACTCGCTTCAAATTCAGTCCCAGAGGTTATAATTATTGTACTTATTTTTTTCTGCACAACTTTGTCATGTTCCCTCTTGTCTAGGTGGTCATTAATCTGCACAGCATGACTTTTATTGCTCCAGTCTGTCTAGGTTTCTCCCTTTTTCCATTCATTTTGGTTCTGACCTGAACTGAATAAACTTGGTTGGTCTCCTGTAATTTCCTCTCAACCCTTTATTGTGAAATTAAATTGAAAAGAATATTCTAACAGAATTCTGCCTGGGATAGTATCAGCCCATTTTATTAATGGACCAACAAACTGTGCAGCTAAAATTGACACTTAAAGATTAGAAGCTGGAATTGTGAGTTTAGTCTGATGTAGTTAGCCCCACTGTATATGGGACTGTACAGCAATTTGTCCCCTTCCCCTTCTCTTTTCACTCTTCCCTTCTCAAGTTATCGTATTCACAAAATTTTCAGAAAACTTGACCTCTTACCTTGACCATGAGGTCGAGGTCACTGAACTGTCCAAGACTTTTAGTAGATACACCTATGGTATCAGTTTGAAACTCCTTTGTTCTCAGATTATAACATTCACAAACTTGGGTGGCCAAAATTGAGATCTGGGTATTCTAAACAGCCTAAATCAAGTGTGGGTAATTCATTTTCCCAAGAGACCACATGAGAAACTGGAACTGTTGTAGAGGGCTGCAGTAATAAGTTCAACAGGAGATGAAATAACATGGAGCAGAACTGAGTTCAGCTTATTGCTGCAGACCTCCACAACAGTCACAATTTCACATGTGGTCCCTTGGTAAAATAACTGCCCACCCCTGGTCTGAACAGATCAGGAAGATTAACTCACTGTGGTCTTGAGGCTTCTACTTGGTCGGTCTGTAGCTTTTCTTCTCCTTCTACCTCCATGGTACAGTAAACCATACGGTTTGGGGCCACTGACTTCAGGCCCTGGACCTCCATGATTACAATCTGAGAAAATCAACAGAGGTTTGGCACCAACAAACAGAACAACAAACAAACTCAGTTTTCAACCCAGAGTAACCCATTCACACCACCAGCTTTTACCACTGACACTTTCTCTTTGAAGAAGTAACAGAAAGAGGAAACACACCCAGCTGGAAGAGTTTTGAATGAATGAACTAAAGGTCATGAAGTATCCTAGGATTACCTAGATTTCAAATCATACATTTAAAACAGAATTTTAATCTACTCAGGATATCTTTGTCCAAAAAAAAATTAAAATGTGTTTAATGATCTAAAATATTTTTTTGCATGTCTGTCACAGGCATAATAAATAGTGAAGGGGGCAATTAGCTTTTCACAGCACTGTATTTTGTGAGCAAGTTACCAGCAGATATTTCTATCAACCCAAACACACCTCCAGAGTGAAAGACAAGACGATGTCTGACTTAGACAGAACTCCCTCATCTCCAAGATCTAGAAAGGTGTTATTTATGGTGGAGCGTTTGAGCTTCTGTTTGAAGTCTGGACCTCCTTTAGACACAGGCAGACTCTCCAAATTTGCCATCAGTAGGTTGACAGATGATCGCAGCTCCTCCACATACAGAGCCTCCATGTCAGCAGAGACAAACTTTGGGTATTTCCGTTCCTGAAGGAAACACAACATACATTAAAGTTCATTTTAACGTAAACGTCAACATTGGACGTGTGTCTTTTAGGAAATAAAAGTCATGTGACATTTTCTGGATGCAAGTAATCAATTAGTACTTAAAACAACGAATGAAGTGAGTCAGTGTAGATTAAAATAAACATTAAAAAATTAATAATAGTTTAAGCTTCAGCCAGGAGAAATAACCAGCTGAACCAAGGTGTACTCTCAATGGCAGAGGAACAATATGAGAACAGCCCCACCAAGATGGAGCAATACTGGGAGAATACTAGGATGGATGCAATCCATTCCAACAAAGCTTAGTGGCTAGTGGAGTTAGAGCAGACCACAGCAACCTCCCTGAAAAAGATCCAGCAACCATCACAGAGTCGTAGACATCCAAGACAGAGTCTCAAGGATGAAGAGCTGGACGGCACCAGAAACTGACATATTCACGCCTACTGATTAAAAAAATAAATAAATAAATAAATAACTGCACTCCATGAGCGTCAAGCAGAACAAATGGACCAGTTGCTAATCAATGAGACACACCCAGAAAGGCTAATTGAAGGCCAGACAATGTTGATTTCCAGAAGGGAGCAGTCCCATTCAACTGCCGATCAATTCAAACAAGGGGGCATGTGGGGAATAAAACTGTTTGTACCCATGTGTGCCCTGAACTTATCAGAGCTGTATGGGAGAATGGAAAAGTTTGAATGAGTTGAATCTTTTATTGCACTTCTGACAGATTCTTACCTTGGCAATCTTTTCGGCCAATTGTAACCTTCCATCCAGCTCTCTACGGATCTGAGCTGCCTGCTCATCCATGCTATCGAGCTGAAAAAGAAGGGAGAAAAAAAAGAGGATGTGAGAGGTTCAGCAGGATGTCAAGCCTGTGAAAAACATGCCATATAATATATTTACCCCCCCCCCGCCACACACACACACACACACACACACGTACGTTAATCAACAAACTCAGACATGAAGAAAAGGAAACTTTGTAGCTGCTCTTTCCACCAATGTGTCATATCCGGATAAACTGTTAACTTGGTCTTATATATTGTTTAAATTAGACAGCTTATTGAGAGGGAAGGACTGAGGGGATTTCCCACGGGCAACCAGGAACCACGAAGAGGCCAGGAGGAAAACAACAACCACCAAATACTTGCAGAAAGTGAGGCAAGTCCTGAGGAGTCAGATAAATGGGAAGAACAAGATCCAGGCAATAAACACCTACGTCCCTGCTAGTCATCAGATACCCTGCTGGGATAATCAACTGGCTGAAAGTGGAGATAGAAGGCCCTGACATCAAAACAAGGAAGCTCCTTGTCATGCATGCAATGTTTTTTTTGTTTGTTTTTTTTTGTTTTTATATACACCTATAAAAACTAATGTTCGTCAACATACAACATTATTAGATCTTATGTAGGCCAAACAACAGACACGTCAATGATGATTTTTCACTTGTTGTTTGTCCAATATAATATTTGGTTCTTGATTGGACGTTGCTGACTGTTGACTGTTCAAAGTTTAGTTAAGATGGTGCTGCTTGGTGTTTCAGGTGTGCTCGAAACGTCATTAGATGTAAAAAATAAGGAAACTCGAGCGTGTGAACCGTTGCTTTAAAAAAAAAAAACACAACAACAATTCTTTCTCCCATTTTTTTCCTGGCTCTGAACCTGCCCTAAAGGATGAGGAGGAAGTGTGTGGATGGTTGTTCACAATTCAGTCATGTTATTTTCCTTTAATCAACCTATTTATTTAAAAAAAAAATTTAATGGCACAAATGATTGAACCAATCTATAAACCCCAATCTGAATCTTAAGATTTTTGATACAGACATGAATGAGTTTGTGTGTTTTATGGACTTTCAGGGTGCAGGAGTCTTTTTTGTTTGTTTGTTTTGTTTTCTCAATGCAACAAGTTAATCACATTGTTCAGTGCTACTTTGTATTCCTGTTCTCTGTGGTTACATTCAAATCTGATCAGATGTACTGATAGGAGAGCTCACAATCTGCTCATTAGACTCCATATCACACTTTATTCAGCAGAGTCAAACAAATGTCATAGCTGACATAATGAAATAAAAAGCAAGAGATTGGTTTTTTTCAGAACCATAAGGCGCACTGTCGATGAATGGGTCTGTTTTCATACATAATGTGCACCGGATTATAAGGCGCATTATGTATGAAAACAAAACAGATAAGTCAAACTTTACTCAACTCATTCTTCTTGCTTCCTCCACTTCCGTACCATTGATTCATTAATGCTGAATTCTCTCGCAGCTGCTCTATTCCCATGTTGTTGTAGTATATTAATGACTAACCTTAGCTTATCACATACAAATTGATGAAAGAGGCAAAAACATGTAATTCATGCACCATTTATAGCTCTATACCCAGGGGTTTAAATAGGGCCAAAAAGATCTGGAACGGCATTTTTGGTCTGTTTATCCTGCAGCTTAGTGCAAGATAAACTGGTTTGCTTGCCATACTGTGGTGAACGTAGAGTAACGACTGTGTTGGATTGCTGCACAGCAGCTGTGGTGTTTATGGTCAAAGTCAGGTTACATCAAGAGTAGCAGAAATGAATTTGGATTTAAAGTGATGGTGCTTAGATTAAGTCACAGAATTCTACATTTACATAGGTAAAGTACATACTGAAGCATATAGACGGCAGCACAGGTCAGGTGATCACACCATGTATATAAGAGTAAAAATAGAGAGTTTTGACTCTTTACCTCACACAGAACCAGTATAACTCCTTCTAGGTTTCCCCACACCTGCTGAATTCCAGTTTAACGCCTGATTTTTTTTTCATTAATTTTTTTTTCCAAATATAAAGACAAACACATTCCCTGCTTTAAGTGCAAATAGCATATGCACAATCTTTCTGGTTTTAGCAATGATGCTGAGTGACATAGTGACATGAGAAATTATTTAAAGTGTGGACACAACAATTTGTACAAGTAACAGAATAATATTCTGATTCTCATGGAATATGTTTAAATCCTGAATTTAAGCCAAACATGTAAAAAGGGAGAAAAACCCTGAACTGAAAGGAACTGAAAAGTGTTATAAAAAGACACACAGAAGAAAAATAATTACTGTAGAGAGAAGTTAGGGGCTTTCCACTGATTTTAGTATCTTCTATCTAGCAGGTCTAGCAAATAATTAGAACAGAAGACAGAATTTTTCTTTACATTTAAGCAATGGACGTTGTTCAGAGATTACAAGTATTGACTATTATGCATTCAGTTTGTGTGTCTGGCTGTAACGGTCACCCTCAAGCAGCTCACCTGGCAGGCATTGTACAAGAGCTGGTGCTCAAACTTGCGGATATTGAGGATCTGCTGGAACATCTTGTAGAGTTGCTCTTTACTAAGGATGAGCTCTGAAACAGCACTTAGGTGTGCCCTCTGTGGTTGACGCCACAGGTCCTCATCCCCTCTGTAGATAGCATCATACTTTGCGATCCAGGAACTGAGCACAGTCTCTTTGCTCAGCCCATCGATCTCAGGAAGGCTGCGGACACGGCGCTCAATGTTTTTCTTGAAAACCTCACGAAAGTCATTAGCTGAATAGCCACCGCTCTGAACCATCCGGGAAATACGCTCACTCTTTAGGAAGCCCTGCAAAGGAAAGGCAACGAGCACTGAAAACACAGATTTTAGCATAAAAAAAAACCAAAAACCTGGGAACCTGTAGTTATTTCTACTAATTCTAAGTAAAGATGTGTTACATAAAAAGAATGGCTTTGATATTATTTGTTCTGTCTCTTTGTTGTAAGTGAAATCCAAACGTAAATGTAAATGACAGCATGTAAATATAGAAGACTACACTATAGTCCATGGAGAGCTATTCATACTAATATTAAGGTCATATCACAAAGGATATAAGGATAAGATCCTAACCAACAGTGGCAGGTTGATGAAACTCACATATGTGGATGAACAGTTGTTCTAATTTGTTGAGATAGCTCTCTGTCTCCTTAGCTTGGTCATTTTGGGCTAGCTGCACTGAAACCTGAAAATCCACCTGTTAGCTTGTGGAGGAGAGCCTGTTTGAGCCAGGTGCCAAGAAAAACACGAGGTAGGAAAAAGAATTTCCTGCATAATATTTCCTGTGCACGGTTTAATGTTTACTGCAGGAAGACATGACAAATATTGGACTTTCTAAACACAGCCAACCAATCCAAAAAAATATATGGCAACCCATGACATTTGGTTGCTGAGGACGAGGAGCAAATTGTGAGAGTTATGGCAGCAAGCGACTGACGATTGATATTGATAGTGACTTTTGAAATTTTGAGAGACTTGTGATACACTTTTTGTTCTGGAAGAAGAGAAGAGGGGGAAGATGCGGAGGAGCCTCTGACATCTACACAGAATCTCACTAGGATGTCTGCAGGGAGACAGAGGAGGCATAACAAGCTCACCAGGCCCAGATCGCCACTGGCTCAGGCAGCGGAGCCACAAATCAGCTCTGAGCCCTGGAAGTCAGAAGAGGATGCCAACACTACCCCAGAAGTTAGCAGGTTCCAGCCACAGAGAACACCAGGAGTTCAGGTAGAGACACTTTGCCCCCATTAGGGATGTGAATTGATAAGAATCTGCTGAACTTGACTCCATTATTGTTATCACTTATCGAGTCGATACCTAATCAGTTTTCATTGGCTCCACTTTGAGAGTTACCACCTAAGCAGCATATCAAAGATACATCAGGCAAATTAACAACATGTTGCATGCTCAAGTGTTTGTGCATGTTGGAGGTATTTCCCCTTTTTGTTGTGGTCAGTGTTGGGGTCATTACTCAAAAAATGTAAAGTAAAAAAAGTCATTACATATTACACTGAACACTTTTCTTAAAAACAGTGCAGAACTTTACTTAATTACAAGCTGGACACAAGCATTCGTTATACTACACACACACAAGAAATATAAAGAAAAGCTCAAACTTATATTGTACTGAAATAAATGGGAGTTGTTGAAAAGGATAAATGTCAATTTTTCTCCGTTAAGACCTTTTGGAGTCAAGTGTCCAGAGTGAAAATCCAATAAAAGTCACACTGTAAGAGTAGAGTATTAATGTCCCCTCCTCTTTTTGGAAGCTGTGCATGCTCGATCCTAAGATAACCAAGACAAGACCAATTTTGATTCATATGAATGAAATGGTTGCCAACTGGACTTTTCTGATCATGATACCACAGCTATGTTCAGAAATTAACTTTTCCGAAGCCCACCCACAAGGATGCGTGCTTATAAATAAACTGACTGATTAGTAACAAGCCATTCATTTGATTCAGGTGTGTTGGAACAAGGATGCATCTAAAAGCTGCAGGACAGTAGCTCTCGAGGACTGGAGTTGGAGACCACTGGTCTAAAGTTTTTGAATGATTCAGCACTCCTTAGGTTTTTGTTTTGTTTGGGTTTTTTTTTTTTATCCTCTTTTTAGACAGAGATAACATCAGCTGCACACACACAGAGGCCCAGAGTTACTGCTAATATCAGAAATGTAATGCTGTCCTTTCAGATTTTAACATCAGACTGAGGATGATATAAAACTGAAGATTTAAACAGTTTTAGATCCATCACACTCACAGAGCACTCTACACCCTGCTAATATGGAAACTTTAAATAAAAACAGCAGGAGAAAGTTTCATAGAAGTCTAATTTGTTATTTTCATTTAATAATTGTGATGACCTTTGACCTGTATCAGGTTTTAATTGTGTCAGAGAAAATCTCATGTGCGCTTCATGCAGCTGAGTACATTCAGTGTTTAAAACAGAAGCTCTGCAGGTCTGAGCTCAGCAGCTTTGTGAAACACCAAACTGAGGTCCCGTTAATGCTGATATCTAATGACGCTCTTTCTCTGCATTTTGCATGTGGAGGAGCTTTACCTCCTCCACATTGTCAATGATGATTTTCTGTTGCAATCTGATAGTAGAAATTTCATCAATTTGGAAGTCAAGAGACTTTTCAATGTCCTCGACTCAGCTGTCCAAGTCCTCCTCGGCCCCATGTTACCGGTTCCACCGGTAAGCACGTTCAGTCATCTGAATCCAACACCATCCTTATTTGTTACCTTTTGGAAAGCACTGCCTGTGTTTTCAGTTGTTGACATGTCATTATCATTTTCAATACTTTACATACATTTGTGATTTGTATGGAAGTATTTTTAGCATACTGCTATGTAGCTTTAGGTCTCATTGCCCGTTATTTCATTTGTATATTAGCATCTCAGAGATGCATTATTATTGTGCTTAGGAAAGTTGCCCAGCTGCCTAGATTTGTGACATTGTATAAAACCTTTCACGTGTAATGCATACTTGGGCAGCATTTATACAACAGGACTTTCACATTGTTGCTTGCAGTGTATATCCATTGTTTATATGGCAACATATGTAAATGAGTGTGAGCAGGATATGTTTGTTAATTTCTTTCAGTTTTACTCTGGCAGCATTTTGAAGGAAACGTCTTAATAAATGAGACAATAGGCCTGTCAGATGTTGGAGTTATCCGTCTGCTTATCTGTGCTTGAAACCGTAGAAGTAGAACAAGCAAGAAAGCTGTTGCCACTAAAGCTGGCTATAATGCTGCTGCTACTACCTTGTTTAAATAGATTCACATTTCAAATTAAGTAGTGCATCATCGATAACATTAACTCAGTAGAAAGGAAAAATAGGATTTACTTATATATGTTGCTACAGCATTCAAGGCAGTTTATAAGCATAGAAATGTATCCTTTGTTTCATACTAGCCTCAGTCAGCTTTGCAAAGAATAAACATAGTTCTAGAAGTTTCATGTCAACATTAATATCAACCAACTGGGAAAATTCACCACCTCTGTTGAAAGCAACTAAGGAGGACACAGTCTAATAACTATAGGAGTATATTGTCAGGTTGGTTACACCTTTCTGTCAGACTGTTTGTGGGTCAGAAACAACATAACAGGAATTAAGGCAATGCCTGAAGAGAGTCCCAGTCCTGCCATAGAATTGTAAAGCTAAAATCACATTTGTTGTGTTTTACAAAACTCACTCAATCACCTTACCTCATAGTAGCTTCTCACAGCGTTGCAGAAAGCTTCATCAGCCACAATTTGAGTTTCACCATTGAGGAAAGCAAGAAAACGCTCCTTTACTGCCTGTAGCTGCTGCTTATTGACCTAAGAAAGACAAAAATGAAGCACAGAGAGAAATGAGAGAGTGATGGCAGAGAAGGGCATAATTATTATAAAGTGAGAGTTTAAGATGAGGAAGTGGCAGTATGAATGGAAAAACAAATCAAGTATAAGCTTAAAGTCAACCTGCCTTGTGGGTGGTTTTCAAATTCTTCATTCCATACTTTGGGGTGATTCAAACATAATTCCACCACGGATAAAAGTTGTGGTGACCGTTATGCTACATACATGCAACATGTGTTGAATATAACACATCAAACAAATGCAAACAGAGAATGTGGTATTTCATTTGCATGGGCATGTTGAATACAGAAATATAAAGAACTGCGATTTATAATAGAACTTATATAATTTATTTATAATAGAACTTAGAAAAAATATTTTAATTACTCAGACGTTGGATTAACAAGATCTGCGTCAAGTGTTGAGGAACCAGGACACACTGATGAGAAGTGGGTTACTGGAGCAAGAAGACTTGAGTGGAAAAGGAATGAGAATAGGGAGCTATTGGAATGCTACTACATGAGTAATCCCAGCAGAAGGGGTTACATGAAAACAAAACGAAAAATTGAACTTGAAATCTGAGCAAGCACCTAGCACACTGCCATGGGAATGTGAAATTCACAGAGAAACCCCATGATCTCCCCACTGACATGACCGCTACGGCACCGGGCAAACATCCAGCGGCCCCACTCCTGCTAAAATAGACTTATGCTCTCTCTCTGATTTGATACATTTTTCTGTGTTTTACTACTTTACTCTTTCTATTTGAAAGAGCTCTCAGCCATTTGAGAGGCGTAAGAGCCTCTTTTTTAGGACCAACCCATCAATACATTTTTGCTTAACACAAGTAAAAAAAGAACAAAAAACAATTAGAAAACATTGTTACTAATCACACATTTGGTTATATATCTTATCAATTAAGATAATAAAATATATCCTTTAATTAAACTGTTTATACACAATATGGCACTCCCTCAGCTTGGATGTAAATAGTTCATGTTGTGTGTGCACGTGCGTTTTAAAAGTTAATATTCATGCATTTCCTTTCCCCTATTTCAACAATGGAGTAATGGGGTAGAAGAACTGGGATATAGAAAAATGCCCACCCCTCTGTCTTTTGCTATTTTTTTTTTTTAACTAATCTTATTCAATTACCTTTTTGTGTACTTGTTTTTTATGCTGTATCCATTTCTAGTATCACAAGAGTAGGGATGCACCGATCCCGATACTGGTATCGGGTATCGGTGCCGATACTGTAAAATGTGTGCGTACTCATACTCGTAAAAGTCAACCGATACCATGAACCGATACTAATGTAGCCCGGATGGGAATTTGGTAGTAGATACTCATAATTCCCATGGACTTGAACGCCACATAAGGTGTTCACAGTTCACAGAAGAGAACGGCATGGAGAGATGCACGAGGTTAGCTGAACCAAAGTGAGAGACTCGGCTAGTTTTACTGAGGTTAACTTGCACAAAAGAGTGTGTGACTAGCAGTGTTGGGCAAGTTACTTTCAAATAGTAATTCAATTATAGTTACTAGTTACTTCTTCAAAAAAGTAACTGAGTTAGTAACTGAGTTACAATATTCTAAAAGTAATTAATTACTTGGAAAAGTAACTATTGCGTTACTTAAAAAAAAAAACAAAGAACGTTTAACCCTCTGGCGTCCAGGGTATAATTGGCCATTTTTTTACTACTCTTGATTTTCTCTCCACATTTTACCTTTAAAAACTATTTGCTTTGCCTTGTTTGGTATCATTCTTTTTAGCGCAACCTCACGTGCCTGAATTTACAGTTATGTTCTCATTTTGTCATACTGTATAACCAGAATTGATCTAAAATCAGACAAAAAACATAAAATCAGAGTAGAAAAAGTTATATTTTTACTGTAACAACCATAAACATGTTTAATGAATCATATTTTATAACTTCAAATGCAAATATTAATTGTCAATTTTAAAATCCTATGCACAAGTTTTGCAAACAACAAAGTTATTTGCATCCATTTACCTTTTACCCTTTTTTTAAATAACCATTTCAAACTATTTACAGAACAATCAGCTGTTCTTCAATAAGATGCCACAAATTATTTGTGCCACTCCAAAAAAATCATTTCTGTCCACTATAAAGGAGAACATCACAGCCTGATACCTGCAGGTCTGACAGCAGCAGGTGTATCACTGCTGTTTCTACCTGGAGACAGCAGTCGCCTCATTGTTCTGACACACAACACAAAACTATCCACAACACTACACACTAACTACACAAGACAACACATTAACTACACACTCCAAACATGCTAAACGTCACAAATCTCACATCTCAAAACTCGCTCTCTCTTTCTCTCTCTCTCTTTTCCTGCTCTCTCTCCCTCTCTCTTTCTCTCTCCCTCTTTCTCTCTCTCCCTCTCTCTTTCTCTCTCCGTCACTCCTAAAACTTCCCCTGTTTTGTTTTGTTTTTTTGCTCATAAGCAGAGAGTGCTTGCTAGCGCTAACGTGGCGAAACTATTGAGGAAAAAACGCCGCGTATATATCGTTTATCATGACTCTGGTTTTACGTGGCCTATCGACACAATTTATAAACTAGCACCTTGTTGCTTTGTCTTTAAGTGGTCATGTGATCGGCTTACCACGACTACTTTATTCTTCCTCAGTCAAACAGCAGCACTCATGCGATTGTTTTGCCTCCTTAGCTCCAGGTGTTGTGCTAGACAGTGATCGTGATTACCGTCTGTGCGGGAGCGCGCAGCTGCTTAAAGCTGTAGCGCCCAGATTACTTACAGCTACTTCCTGCAGCTGATATAAGATGCGGTGAACTGAACACAGCTTCAACTGTTTGTTGAAAAATAGTAACGGACCGCGTTACCTTGTTAGTAACTGTAACGGCGTTGTAACGATAGGAATAGTAATTAGTTAGATTACTCGTTACTGAAAAAAGTAACGCCGTTAGTAACGCCGTTACTTGTAACGCCGTTATTCCCATCACTGGTGACTAGAAAGCTAACTGTGTGAGAGCTTCGCAACAGAGTGTGGGTGAAGTGACTTTTTGTTTCAACGGTCGCACCACCGTCCGTGGAAAACTGTGTTTCCAGCCATGACCGCCGAGGCTAAAGGCTAGCCCGGACTGCTTGGCTGCGCCACGGAGGCAGCTGCTATGGACTGTCGGAGAGCTGGACAGTGACTGGCTAACGCGCTGTAGCAGAGACAGCATCGGGTCCACAGGGAGTGGATTCAGTGTGGGACTGGTGAACGGCGACCTACCGAGCAACGGAACTGTAAGTCAGACTTTTGTGCTCTTACTGGGCAGAAGAGGATTTTTCTCCATCGTCCGGCGTGAGCAGCAAACAGGCCTGCAACAAGTGTGAATGTGAGTGTGTGTGGGGCCCATGTGTGAATATTGTATGTTTAGTGGATTTATATAACGTGTTTTGGAGTGTATATTAGTGAGTCACTTACCAAAAGGTGATAACATAAGTTGGGTTGTTTAATATAATTTGAAAGGGAATTATTTCATTTATACAGTGTATTTCATTTGGTTAAGGAATTGGAATATCATTTGAGTTTAAAAAAGGGATGTGTTGTACAGTATTTGTCTCTGCCCTTACGTTCAGTAAACGTTTCGTTTGTGTTAAAGAGCTGTGTGGGGTCGTTTCTTTACTACCGGTTAACTTTAACTTGTGTGTGGCAGAAGTATCGGTTTTTGTACTCGGTATCGGCAAGTACTCAGATCCAAGTATCGGTATCGGATCGGTTTGAAAAAATTGGCATCGTTGCATCCCTACACAAGAGTAAGAAAAATTCATGTAAAAAGGAAAAGTTGAAAATGAAATTTGATGGAACTGTGGTATTAGTTATGCTAAAACATTGAAGTAAATTGAATTTTATTTATGTAAGCACCACATCACAACAATAGTCAACACACGTGGCACCTTTTACATATATATTTTAATTAATTAATTACATTTTTATTTTTTTTTGACAGCACTTACTATCCAAGATTTAACCGGTCACTGCCATTATTTTAACACTGACCTCTACAGCTGGCTGTGATGACATAAACACTTTTTAATAAACTATTGCAAAAGTAAAAAAGGTGAAGTTTATCATTTTGTCCACATCTGTCACCTTGTCAGCAAACCTCAGTCAACAGCTCTCCAGTTCTGCTTTTCAGGTCTGAAGTTTATTTGCTCTGATTTGTTCTCCACACTCTTGACTCTCTGCTCTGTTCAGCTACGGTTCCTCTGTTGCTCTGTACAACCACCAATCCGCCCGGATCCCCATATGTACATAATCCACTCTCCCATAGCCCAATGCGTGACCCATTCAGCCAGCAATAATTATCCATCTGTTATCTAACTGCAGTCTGCTAGTTCCCACGGTAATGGCGACAGATGGCTAATGTCGCTATTGGGGCTATTGGGTAATTGTTCATAGTTGAACAGCTAATGTTAAGGTTTACTACTTAATTACTTCCAAAGAAGTACATTCTGTTCATCTGGAGGTCACATTTCATCACTCATCTAAGGACTTGTTCGGTCTCAGCTGACTGCAGGTTTCCCCAACCTTATAAACAGTCTTTTTGAACATCATATCATGAAGGCCCTGAGTAAATTTGGTTATCCCAGTTGGACAGTTGTGAAAGCTGGGAAGGCACCTAAAGAATGCTCCAGAGAGAGATAAGGATAGCTGCTGCCTGAGCGACAACCTTTAGTGATCCCAGCAGTATCAGAAGAGCTGGGATCCATCTTCTTTAAGTATCTCGTCTCTGTGGCTTTCAAACCCTAAAACACACTGCGCAAAAATTGGTCCACCCTAAGGATCTGGTCACCTGGCACAAGTAGAGCAATATAGTGTACGCTGTTAAGTGCCAAATAAACTAAAAATAAACTACTGGTGAACCAAAAACTGATGAAACCAAAATAGCTTATCTGCTAAATGTTGGAAAGAGTTTGAAGAACAAGATTACTGCACATTAGAGGCTCCATCTCATCTGTGACACAAGGTGGTACAATGAGATATAAAATAGCTTAATTTGTATTTTATTTTCAATTTTCACGGTGATCTTCATGTTTATTTCTCTCACCACAATGATTTGTTATTCTACTTTTTCTAACTTGTATTTTTTTTTTTTTTTAAACTGCTCCCTCTGTCAACTATAAATCAATAACATCGAGTGAGGCATGTAAGAGTGTGCTGTAAATTGATTAACTACAATAAAGAAGCTGAGGTCACATGCCTACCGCAAACAGAGTTTATTGAAACAGGAACTGAAGGCGTCACTGAGTGGCTGAAGGAGAAATTCTGACAGACTACTCCTTGGTTGTGACTGCAGTGTTTGTCGAAAACCATTCTCTAACTATCACGTTGGGCTGCAGCTGGAAACCATAGTCCTTCAATGAGTTTGGCTTAGAGGTTTCTGCTCCATTATTCTCCATTTGCTACAGGTTCCTTTTGCAATGGTTCTCCAGCTCACAGCAGATCACCAGATAAGAACAAGGTCTACAGTCACCTGCTGCAGTGTGTGAAGGAAACGGTAGAGTCTGACAACGAAACATATCTTTCTGAAGGGGAAAAGGACCTGAATAACAGAACCTTGTCAGCCTGCCAATAAGAAAAGCACAAGAGGGAAAGGCTTTTTCAGTCAAAAACAGACTGAATGTTGTTCTCTTAGATGAAATTGTAAAAATTGTAAAGTTTATGTAAGAAACACTTGACTGAGTTAATGATTTATGCTAAAGGGAAGTAGGCAAACTCCAAAAAATACATTAATAATAATAATTACTGAATCATTTTTGTTCAACAAATTATTAAAAATAACAGAAAAACTATATTTTTGACAAATAAGAAGACACAGGCTCACTGAGCACTATAAAGAAGACAGATCATTTTATCTGTCTGCAAAATGTCCATTATGAGCCTGAAAAATGACTTTCATCATATTAGCAATTTTGTTGATAGGTCTGTAAGAGTTTCTTCGAAGAACCAACTCTGTCTCTTTCCATCTGGCTATGAGCTTGATACTTGACTTTTTGATAACAGTTCTCATGTTAGACCTAGCAAACCATACTAACTTTAATCTACTTAACAGTCAAAAGCACAAGCACCTGACAGTCAAGTCATTTCTGTTATACGTCTTTGATGTATAACAGAAATGACCAGGATTCACATTTTGTCTTGTAATTACTAAATTAACGCTTATCATGCAACTGCTTTGATTTAATACACTCTCTTTCATTGTTATTTTTGCTGTGGATTGTGAAAACTAATGTAGACTATCCAAGCACCTAAACAATGGAATCCAAAGTGTAATAAAATAAACACTATATAGATATATAAATAACATAAATATCTTATTTTAATGATTACTGGCATATAGATGAGAGAAAGCGAGAGGCAGACACTGTTGGGTGAGCTCCCTTCACTCTATCAGCAGAGAGAGAGTGGCACACTGCGCTGAAAATCGTGAAATTATCTCAATAAACACCACCTCTGCTCTCATCGAGGAAATAAAACACGGATACATTTTCAGATACATTTTTTTCTTTCAACAGAAAATGTTATTTGCTGCGTCAAGTGACGTCACACACTTTCCCACCGTAAAGAATATTTTTATACTGTAAAACCAAAAGCTAGAAAAACACACTAATTAATTACAGATGATTTATTTCTTAACAATTTTCTTGACAGATGAATTTTTTCTTTTCCTTTTTTATTCTCGCTGACACTTCCATTGTGAATATCTCAAAAACAACAGGAGGCTTGCATGGTTAGAGGATACTCAGCAGATGTTTAAAGATGTGCGTGAAATGGACTGTTATGACTTGTCAGAAAATATAATACATGTTAACTTACAAAGAAGTAAAGCACGTAGTATTTTCATTTAAATATATATTCTTTAATTGATTCCAAATAAAAGCTAACGCTATGCCAGCTTCTAGCTTTGATTGACAGTGTGTAGAACAAACCTGATGACATGAACTCCCAGAAAACTTAAAAGTCAACCAAAAACAGCCGGAAACCTGTGTGGTTATTACGGTAAACACTGCAGTCTTTTCTGAGAATGTTTTACTTTATAAATTGATTTTCTGTGAGCAACATAAATGTTAACAGATGGAGAGTTTTGCTGAAGCACACTGATCAGCACAATCATAGATTGCTGTCTTTGTGTGGGGATTTCTCCAAAACATGTGTTGATCACAGTTATTGACAGTCTGGTATAGTAAGTCGCTCGTTTGTAATTGTGCTGGGCTTGTCTGCATCATTCTTTCACAGAATAGTAGGGCTGGGCCATATTATACCGTTCACGGTAATACCGGTATAATGTTAGGCAACGATAAGAAAATGAAATATCGCGATAGAATATGGGTAAAACGCGCATGCGCAGTGCCTTTGTTTTCATAATCACATGGCCGAAAAAGCACGGAGGCAACGGAGAATGAGAAGGGGGAAAGCGGATTGTTGAGTGAAACGGATGAACCAGAATTGGTTTGTAAAAATGGTGCAACTTCAGTGATGTGGAACTGGTTTGGTGTTTTTACGTCAGATACACAACAAAGCACTTTTTTTTTGTAAAACATGCAAGCGGGCCGTCATTATTGCCGTATTTGTGGGACTAAGGTGCTCGTAAATGTGGGAGTAATCTGGGTCCTAAACTCAGTCCGCTTCAGGTCCCAAAGTCAAACGAACACTGCGGCATCACTGCGAGTTAAAAACTGTCTAAATTCTTTCATCTTTAATAAAATGATCAGCGTTAGTGCTCTACCAGGTGTAACAATTAAGTTTAACATCCAGGCATCCATGAAAACAGAATTTATTACATTTAACGGAGTTAGAAGTTAGCAGACATTAGCTCGCTAGTTTCGCTAGTTACCTAAGCATGATATAGCATGTTCTGACTGAGAGATTTCTGAAAAAATTCAAACGTACAGCTCTGCTATCACTTCCAACATTAATGAAGACAGGAAACTAGCAACACAGCTATGTTAGCATAACATAAACAGTGAAGCTGCAGGATGAACGCTAACGCTTTTTCACTCGATAAAAGTTAACGTGAAGGTTCCTGACGGTTAGAGACAAATGCAATCGCAGGATGCTGTAAACAGACGAAACTTCAGTCAGGAGAACAACTGAGATACTCCATCCACAATACGAAGTTAGTCATTAATTTATTGCAACAACATGGGAATAGAGCAGCTGTGATGGAATAACAGCATTAATGAATCAATGGTACAGAAGTGGAGGAAGCAAGAAGAATGAGTTGAATAAAGTTGGACTTATCTGACTGCTTTGTTTTGCTCAATGTGCCTTATAATCCTGTGCACCTTATGGTCCGAAAAATACGTATTTGACTTTTTCATTTGGCACACTGCAGTTTAATGTTGCAAAGCACCTCTTTTTAACTTCAGTGGATATTATACATGATTCTGCTCAGGATATGTCAGCCCATTTCTACTGGAAATGCCTTTTGGTTAAACTTTCAGCAAGGAATTTGCATTTGCACTGTTAAATTTTTATATACCTTTAATGCATATAAAAAATAGCTGCTTGTTTAAGTGAAAATAAATGGATGGGGGTTTTTTTTGCGCTAGTAAAGTTGTGGAGTTGTATTTTGTCTCGCATCAATTATATCGTCAGTTATATCGTTATCGCAAATTTTCAAATGTATATCGTGATATATATTTTTGGCCATATCGCCCTGCTCTACAGAATAGCATTATCAAGATGTAGTGATACCCAAAATGGCCAAAGGTATCATGGTGGAGATGAGTTTCAGATTGTTTCGAAGCCTTGATACAATTCCGGCACAAATGCTTCAGTGATTCACAAATCCACAAGGTCATAAAAACAGACAACAACATGGACGTCTGTAGGAATTTAATTTATGTGACTCGGACCCAAGCAGACCCGAGTAGACTAGCTGACTCACAGATGCAGAAAGTATTATCCTTGTTTGAAACAACATAAAAACCAACTTTATAACGAGTCAGCTTGATCTTTGACATTGTCATGTAAACAAATATAATCTCTCCCATTTCCAGATTAATGTTCTGTCATTTACCTGTCATTTCACTAGACTTATCTTGTATTATTAAATTATCTATAACATAATAAATGCTGATTGGAGAGGCTCATGGTGAATTGTGAAGGACCCAAAACACTAGATTCACAACTGCTCTTGGTACATCCTGATCCACTTAATGAGTTTGTCATTAGACCATTTATTGATTTACTGAACCAGGTGTTGGCTTCCTTTGTCTCAACACTGTGGAAAGACCCTCTACACTGTTTGCTTTTCACACTGCTGCAACATCTATTCATGACCACCATTAAGGCGCAGGAAGCCACTGCTGAACGTCAGGTGTAACCACTCACGTATGGTTATCCATACATTGTGAGATGAGCCATAACCCCATCCCTAACCTTAACCATTAATCAGTAAAAAGAAAAATGTGCTTATGTTAAAATAAACATTATTTGCTTAGCTTTTGTCGTCTGTGCAATGAACTGACGACTCCTACGTATGTGGCAGAATTACTCGACAATGCACATGCATGCGAATTAAGGCAATGTGTGATACTCAGATATGTATGCTGAAATGTCAAAACACGGGGCTGCACTCCAGCTCTTCACAAATACATTCATGTGATTCTAATGTGGACAAACAGAAGGAAACTATTCACATAATCAGCTGAATTGCCAAAGACAGTGTTCAGGGCATCCTGCAATCCAATCTAGAGCTGTGTGTTTGGCTAAAATGATTTGAGCTGGCTACTAGCTCCTTGAATGTGTCATACTCTTAGTACAATCAACCTAGTACACTAGTAGATCCTAGTGGTAGTGTGTAGGGCTGGGCGATATATCGAGTTTTTTTAAAAATATCGATATATTTTTATACGAGATATACGATGTGACAATATCCTTTATATCGATATAGTCTATGTTACGTTATAATTATAGTTGCGGAGCCGCAAGTTTGCCTCTCTTTCGTCCACTTTTGTCTTTATGCAACGTTACTAGACCTCGCCTCTCCTTCACTGAACACAACTCCCCCTCCTCCCCCATCGCTTCACCTGCAGGCAGCGACAAGATGGACACGGCAAATCTCCGTTAATGAGTTACTGCGCATCGCCCCGTGCGTGGGGCTGAACGGCGTCAACGTGTTAACGAGCTGGCCACGCTAACGCCATGCACGGCCTGAAATCCTTTCATTTTCTCAAAAGTTGACTGCGCGCCTTTTGTATGAATTCTGGTTGTGCTTGATGACCGCGAACCGATTTTATGTGATACACAGCGCTCAGCAATCTGTCAGAAAATGTTTTAGTTCGACTTTGGTAAGCTACGGAGCTGCACCGCTTGATGGATTGTCGGAGCATTACGGCTACCGAGGAGCCTCGCGGAGTAATACGTACTGTGCTTCAACGTAATATTACCGTATTGTGTGTGTATAAGGACCATAAATGGCACCTGTTCAGAGACATGGTTATGAAGCGGATTTCAAACTCCAGGCTGTCAGTCACGCAGTAGAAGTTGGGAACAGAGCAGCTGTGAAATCTGTCTTTGTTATTATGCTCAGCGTCTTTTAGTTTACGTTTTGACTGCACAATTGTGAGCTCTTTGTTATGCACAAAGCAACATAGTTTTCTTTTATTTATAGAGCATCATTATTTAATAAATGCTCATAATTTATTTTTGAGTAGTTTTTTTCATGTACATCTATGCTGTATGTTAATAAAAGTGCCTGTGTGACATCTGGGACACAGCTTTGACTAAGAACTCTCTTTTTGTTCTTACTTTATGGCTTTAAAAAAATATCGAGATATATATCTTATATCGCCATCCAGCTACAAAATATCGAGATATGAATTTTGGGTCATATCGCCCAGCTCTAGTAGTGTGCTAATTGATAGATGCAAAACTGGTCGCAACCAATAGCAAAGACCAATCGAGAACACCAGCGTGCTATGTGAGAAACATGCAGGAAAGTGTGCACCAGTGTACAGAGCCTCACGGAGATCTAGTATAAGTCAACCAACAAGTCCCACCTTCACTAATGTAGCAAAGGCACTAACAGAGCGAGACCCATAACATTGCAGAAGCTGAGGAACTCTTGTGAGTATTTTTTGCCTGTTCAGCTTATGTACAGTTTGCTAATTAATATGTTGCCAAGACCGTCAGATAACAATAAACACACAATGTTTAATGTTTCTAAGCTATTCATGGGCTAAGATAATGTCATATTTAGCATGCTAACATTATTAAGAAATATAAAAGGTGAAGACATGCATTTTATGTCAACAAACAGTAGACTTAACATATCTTGGTTCCAGGGACAGGCACAGCATAACAGAGTAACTGGCATAATGACAGAGTTAACATTTTGTGGGAAAACTGCTGAAACTGTTAGCTACTTTTGGTGTCGTTATTTTAAGAGGTTGTTTATCTTGTTGTGTATTCTTTACATTATACGTTTGGCAGCCGTCCATTCTGTCAGTGTGAGAGCAGCAGCAGCAGAGAGTGCTCAGTGTTTGTTTCAAGGTAAATGTCTGTCTGAATCTATGAATTATGGGTAATAAAGCACTACAGAGTACATTATTTGTACTTAAAATAGATTTGTTATCCTAATTTTAATTCATTTTTAATGAAAAACAAAACAAAACAAAAGTTTAATGTTATTCAATACTAAAAATATCTAAATGTGTTACAATATTGGTACCAGCAGTGCCATCTTGGCCACTTCAAGCTTACACAGAACTTCATCACTCCTTCCCTCACTAACAGCTGAAGTTCACTGTCATCACACTGAACAACATTTTTGGAGAATTTTCAAGAGATGTGTAAAGCTCTCGTTTGAACAACATTAAAGTCTTAAACAGGTATCATAAACACCAACATTGGTCATTTAATTATTAACAATTATCTGATAGCCACATTAGTCATCTTTTGTTATTAGCTTAATAAAAGAAATAAACAACCAAACAGATTTCCTTACATTTTGTGCTGATTTAGTAAAGCAGATATATTAACGGGTTCATAAATCTGCCTAAACAGAGAAAAAAACTCTTGCAAGCACAGATTTTAATGAGCTGCTACTCATAAAGTAACATTTTTGTAAAAAGTTTTTGTTTAAGAATAAACTCGTTCTATTGTGTCTCTCTTTTTTCTTTTTTGTGAGTTTATGACTTGCAGACTAGCAGGTTGCTTCTCCCCTGCAGACGCGTCGGCTCCTGCTGCCAAAAAGCGGATAAATAAGATGAGAAATTAATTGATTATCGGCTGAAATTGACTTGTGAAATATTCCAAGTTGTGTAG
This sequence comes from Oreochromis niloticus, assembly GCF_001858045.2. Classification (NCBI taxonomy): domain Eukaryota; kingdom Metazoa; phylum Chordata; class Actinopteri; order Cichliformes; family Cichlidae; genus Oreochromis; species Oreochromis niloticus. The sequence goes on along the minus strand of NC_031972.2, from coordinate 38,300,861 downwards.
CACTGTATGCTTTTAGGGTATGACCGTATAATCGTGATCTTGTTAGACTTGTAATACCGGTTAACACAACTAATCTGCCGGAGAGCAGCAATACCTGAAGCTGCTGCTGAGATCAGTTGCGGTGGAACTGGAGGTCCGGTAAAGGTCCGTAAAACATCCTCTGTACTGTCATTTTTGCCAGAAGCGAATGCTCCCCTGATGCCAAGAAAACTTTCCCAAGCTCCGGTCTGGGAACGCTGCCACGAAAACTCCTGTAACATTCTGCGAACCTTCACAGGATGTCCCATCGTTTCTGGGTATATTTAGTTAAAACTAACGATTAACTGTGGATCAAATATAAACCGAATTGACCGGTTGGTTCTTGTGATCACAAAAAAGATGCAAAGTTTTCTCGTTTGTATTGACTTTTTAGACTGTTAAGAGCTTTTGCTTCCAGTTAACACATTTCCAGTGGTAGGCAGTGTTTTTTTTGCCTAGCAGATACACAACAGGTGTGCAGCAATAACTCACCTTCTGTTGCCGACGGGACATGTCGGTGGGCTGCTTGGCGTTGAACGGGTAGGCTATGCACCGGAGGACGAACACATAAATCTGCAGTTTTATCTTCCTGTCCTCTTCCTCCTTCTGAATGGACTCACGTTTCCTCTTTTCCTGCTCTTCATCTGTATCGCTGTTCGCTTTCGCACTTTTGCCGGCGAGGCTTCCAGGTGTCGCGGAGCGCAACTGCTGGCCGCCCGGGGGTCCCGTTTCCCGTTTCTCTGCAGAGGAAGAGGCGTCCGGTTTCCTCTGAGGCTCTAAGTCGGACTCCCCGCCAGTGTCTTCGCTAGAAGACGAATCTAACATAGTGCACTGTGTCAAAACTGTGCTTCAGACTGGAAAAAAAAAAGTCAGGAACAATTTTTGAGCGTCTTTTTGTTTGTTTTAGTCGACGTGGCCCTGACGTTGCAGACGGTAGCGCGCTCTGAACCACGACTTCAGTGGAATGTCAGGTTACTGCGGAAAGCAAAGGTAGGCGGAGTTTTCATTGTTAATGTTAAGAGGTGGTCTCCGCGTGCACTTCGTTCCTTCACAACGTCACTCTGCTCTTTAAAGAATGCGTTGGCGCGTGCACGATGTGTTGTGCCCAAAACTGATTTCCAATATTGTGTTTTTTATGTACAATATATTTGCTTATGCTGGATTTAAGAAGGGGTTGTATCTAAAATAAAGAAATTATCTGGTTTGCAAGTTTGCAAGTCTTTATAGTAGGTCTGTGTTATTGTACATAATGTGTTCTGCATTATAATCAATTGAGTCCTTTTTGGCTGCTTAAAATATATTTATATAACTTATATTTATTACAGCTTCTGCTTCCATGTCGGCCTGATCTCGCTTGAAAAAGTGAAATGTGTATTTTTGATTATTTTTTTGAGTGTCGTTTGTCAATATTGTGATATAAATTTTTGGCCATTGATGCAATAGGTGTGGTTTCATCTTACCCTACTTTGTCAAACTGACCAAGGACTTCATCAGTTGGTATCAGCACCCGTTCCAGGTCAACACAAAATCAAGAGCTGGTGGTGGACTTTTAAAGAAACAAACATATTGGGAATGGGCATTGGCATAATGGACTCATATAAGCACCTGACCAATAAACTGGACTGGACTAACAATTCAAAAGCCATCTAAAACAAAGTACAGGGCAGGCTGTATCTGCTATGGAGACTCTCAGATCTTTTGGAGTAACCACATATATAGATTCACATACATACACATCATTTATGTATTGGAGGTATACCAAGGGCTCAGATAAGGGCTCAAGAAGATGTGGAGGGTGGACCTTACAGATATAGTTTGTGTTAGCCTTTTGGTTTTTAGTTAACATGCAAGGCTAAGTTGTTAAAAGTATTAGCTGCTGAGGCTGAGAATGTTGGCTACGATCAGACCCTACTCAGTATACAAAAGCTTCTGCTTTATGTATTGTTTATTTTATAAGAAATTTACATAAGTTTTTGCTTGTCCAACTTCAGAGATGAAGGCAATTTTGGCATCGTCAATAAATCAGTTTCCATGTTTAGGGGATTGCCATGGCACAGGATATGTAAGTATCTACACTTAAATGACACAACAACAATAAAAAAAACTCTTCAGCTTTTCAATCAGTACATTAAATACCATTGTGATTAAAAAAAACAAATATAGACTTTATGTATTCAATTTCCAAAAGATGAATATTATAGATGCACAAATAATTAAATATGTTGCAGATCTATTCAGAACTTGTCAAAAAGGTTTGTATAACTTTATGACAATTTAAAGTGTGTAAAAATATCAAATTTGATCTTGACTTAGTCCAATCTAGCAATTAACTGCAACCATTCATTGTTCTTTTGTCCTATCTGAGCAAATGTCAAGCATGCTGTTGGAGCTCATCACTCCAGAGTTAAAGAAGTTAAAATGTTGCTCATAAAGATGGATGAAATGATCTGAGACGTAGGCGTACTTGTGTGTAATTGCGTTCTCGTGGACTTGTGATACGTCATCAGTCGCAGACCAACTACTTTTCCAATTCAAAGTAGGCATCAAGCTGAGTACACTAAAAATTCCCAGATGTGTACTCACTCCTCTCGTTTTGTCAAGCATGCATCGGTGGTGACTTGGGTGGACTTGGTGCTACAGCCAAATATCCCAGAATCCATTTCGCAAGAGTTCTGTGGAAATGGTTGAGGAGAAGACCCACAAAAGTTAAATACTTCTATAGTTGTAATATGCAGTGTATTTTCAATGCATTTTTATGTATTGAAAAGGTATTTAAAATTCTAATGTTTAGTCAATTTAACAGTACAGACCCTACTTATAAATTTCCTGTGCTTTTTTTCGGAGACACCTTGCCTGCCAAATAGCAAGCACGAGGTTCAGTGTGCCCGAAGAAAACGGCCTTATCTCGACATTTCATTTGGAAATTTGCCACAATCTTTAAAGGCTCTGATATAAATCGCTTTGGTATTTTTAATAGCCGGTCGTTCACACAAATGTTACACTGTCCTATATAATGTTTAAAAATCTTCAGTTCTTTTGAATTTTCTATGAACATTAAGTTTTAATAGAGCACCTGATTGTTTTGCTTATTATTCCCTATTATAAAAGCTATTCTTTGCTTGAATTATTATTACTATGGAATATTTAACGTTTTATATTTTAATCAAAGGACACGCGAGGAAACACGGGCTCTCATTGAGTGGCGGGCAGCAAATGAGAGCCTTTTTACTGGAAGGAGAAATTCCTGCAAGACTAGATGAGAGTAAGTACTGATTTTGAGTGCTCCCTGTGTTCTAGGGAAGGATTAGAGCAACACATCTGTTGTGATAAATACCTATTGGAGTGACAGTGCCACATTCTTTTCCCTCAGGGACTTTGTTAGCTCTTCAGCCTGTAACAGCCAAACAAGCAAAAAAAGTGGAACAACCTGAAGGCCAAATACAAGGTAATGTACCCGTTCCTATCTGATTCCGTAGATTGGTTTAAAAAAATACTTTACTTGTTTACCATTCCTTAAATGTAAGTTCCTCTTCTTTCTTTTTTTAATAAAATGTACTTTGCAATTTAATAATACAGTCAGTGTAACTGTGATAATATGGCAATTAATACATATTTTCTTAGGGACCCATCTACAGGGAAGGGTGTAGAGGCAGGTAGCCCGACTGCCACCACCTGGCAGCGGTACAATATGATGGATGCTGTGCTCCAGTGGCAGCGCTCAAAAAGTCTACCAGCAACCTGACTTTCACAACAGGTGATGCAATCAGCACTACACCCTCGACCCCTTCTACAGAAGAGGCCCAGGGACAGCCAGGCTATCCGTTTTTAAAGGACCAACCAGAAAGAGAGGAAGACAGAGAGAGACAGGCTCCGGCTAGGGAGGAAGAGAGGGAGAGGGCAGCTACTCAAAGGGCAGAGTGATATCTGTCACTATTTGAGAAACTTGTTGACAAACTTTAAATAAAGCACTTTAAATGTCAAATGTGAAGTGAGATTTTTCTGTCAGGGTGATCTCTTTACTAAAACTTAAACAAATCATTTAAACAAGTGTAACATTTATAATAACGTTTACATTAAATTCAACATATACAATCATGAACACATGAGGTTTATAAAAATACACAAATATACAAAAAAGAACACTTAATGCACACTATTTACAATTTGAACAAATAGATTCAATACTCATACAGCAACACTAATTAGGAGAAAAATATGTAACTTTTTTTTTTTTTAACCAACAGCAGGGTATTTCTTGTGGCCTTAGCTGTGGGGCGATCATGGCTTAAGAGTTGGGAGTTCGCCTTGTAATCGGAAGGTTGCAGGTTCGAGCCCCGGCTCGGACAGTCTCGGTCGTTGTGTCCTTGGGCAAGACACTTCACCCGTTGCCTACTGGTGGCGCCAGTGTCTGGCAGCCCCGCTGTGGCTACAATGTAGCTTGCCATCACCTGTGTGTGAATGGGTGAATGACTGGATATGTAAAGCGCTTTGGGGTCCTTAGGGACTAGAAAAGTGCTATATAAATACAGGCCATTTACCATTTAGCTGCTGTTTGAACATGACTACATCATGCAGGCAGCTGTTCAGAAGACACTTGTGCAGCAAGCCTGGCTCAGACACAGGTTCCTGAAAGCTCCCTGTCTGCACCTGCGCCTTCAACTGTTTTGGCTTCTTGTCATGCTTGTGCCGCCTCCTCCTCCTCTCCTTCTTCTTGGTAGACATAATGTGTCGCCACACAGATATTATGTGGAGGATGCAGCAGGCCCCCACAACTTTGGGAGGAAACAGAGGCCGACTCTCAAGGGCTCACAAGAAGATGGTTTTGAAGATCTAGGATTCCCACAGTGACAGTGTTGATCTGAGAGTGGCTCGTCCCATTCTACTTTCTCTTGGCATAACTGTTGTAGGATTTGTTTTCCTCTTAGGATGAAGGGTGCCACAAATCCCAGTGGGTCATACACTGATGCTGTTGTGCACAGAATTCCTCTTCTTGTCATCGGGTGCTCTTTTACAGTTATTCTGAACTGAAACTCATAAGAAGAAATGCACCACTGAGCACCAAGTGGTTTTTCCATCAATAGATCTAAGTCCTTAATACTTTCAGCACTCTCTTTTCCCGACAGTGACTTTATCAGATTTTCACTGTTTGATATGAACTTGTGTAATCTTAGTTTACCCTTGCTACACAGTTCTCTTGCCTCTTTCACTAGTTTTATTGCTTCCGCTTCTGATATAACACAAGTCCATCGTCTACATAAAAGTTCCTTTGAATGAACCTCACTGTGTTTAGAGGGAACATTCCTTCCCATTGCGTGGCTAGATGTTTTAAACCAAAGTTGAAAGTATTAGGTATTAGTATTTGAAAGTATTAGGCCTTAATGTAATAAGTATTACATTGTATTAAGACAGCAGTCAAAGTGATGTTTATTTTCTTCTGCAAATTAGCAAATCTAAATATAGTTTTAGTTGAATATGAGAAAATATTTTTTGTGATGTTATGTTCTAAGTTGAAGGCATTGTATACGTTTTTGTTGTTCAAATTTAGATGATGAGGCTGTAAACCTGAGGGGGTAGGGCTAAATAAGTATATACGTCTGCCTACTCCTTTTCAAACAACTGCATGGAAAGATTTTATGAAATGTTGGTGAATGTATATGTTTGAAATAAAAATGAACTGAACTGAACTGAACAGACTGAAGCAACCAGTGACTGAACCACCAACCTTCTGATTGGTAGATGCTCTACCTGCTGAGACATTTAAATTTCCCACGTGTGGGACTAATAAAGGTTATGTTATCTTGTTATCTTATCTGTTACTTATCTGTTGTAAATAACTTAATCTTGTAATCTATTTTATCTGCATCACCAGGAGTGTAAACCAGACTTGGCTTCCCTCAATTGATATACCACATTTTCTAACAGGCTGCAGGTATAAAAATGATTACATCAGATAATAATCTATATTGCATTTCACGTGTCACTAGAAAAAAAATTGTGAAAATGGGGCAGGTCTGATACAGAACAAGTTACATGTTCAAAATAAGTTGCTATAGTTATCTAGCTAGTTCATAAGACAATCCCCATTGTGATATTAAAAACTCTCACAGAGACCAGCAGTTGTTTCTGATGGCACGTGTGCTGTGGATAAACCTCTGGTCTGTGATGGCAAACTGAGTGGAGACCAGCAGCTGATGAGCTTCAGTAAGATATTGACATAACAGATGAGTTTTGTATTGGTGAATATGGTTGATGTAGAGAAGGTGGAGTGCAAAAAAGTTATCAATAACTCCTTTAGTACATTAGCAAGAAAAACTGTGAGGATCATGAAGGGGGGACGGCAGCTCTGTCAACATGACAGTTTGTTTTTCAACGATATGGGGCCACTGTAAGCATATGATTTATAGAATATTAAGCTTGACATTAAACAGGATTCAAATTATTTCAAATGAACTCAAAGTATGAAGCAGTAATATTATTCCATTTAATACTGATTGGGAACATTTTTCTGTTGAATAATTATTTTCACTTTATGCACAATTTTCCAATAATGCCTCGTCCCTGTGTCACGGGGTGCAAAGGGACAAGTTACCTAGGGTTCTTTTAATTGTGCATGTTTTGCTGTGTTTTACTATTTTTAATATTGTACAGTGTTTTATTTTTATGGGTTTTATTGCATGTTTTTATGGTATTTATTGGTGACTTGTCCTGGAAAGACTCCGCCCCTTCCTGATTATGAACCTGACACACTTGGGAGGTCCCAGAGGCCAATAAGAGGGCCTGGCAGACCACAGAGAAGCAGGTGAGGAGAGGAGAGACATGGCGTGGTAACCGGTGTGGGCGACGGCCGCGCAGAGCGGCACAGAGGCCCGGCTACGGGCAGCTGGCCGAGGCGTGCGGCAAAGGAGAACGGGACCGGAGATCGCGGACCACCGCGCACTGGAGAGAGTGATCGGGGCTGAGCAGAGAGGTCTGTGTTGGTGCTGAGGGGAGGTAGCTCATGGCAGGGGATTGAGAGGCAGCGGGATGGCTGCCGGGCGGAGTTAGGAGCTCTGTCAATCTGGGGTAAATCCCGATCAATCCCGTCTAAGACGAATCTCCAGTGGAGTTCAAGAATGGTGACTGCCGCTGGCCCTCTCTTTTTTTTTTTAGTTGGCACCAGAATGAAGAGGTAGACAGGACGGCGACGATCCTGTTGGTTTTTGCGCCGTTTGGACTTTTATGGGACTTGATCTTCATGGCTGAGGCCATTGCATTGTGGCTGTATTGTTTTAATTGCTTTTAATGTTTTAACTTCATGTTTCTGCCTGGCCACAGTATTTTAGTGCTTTCTTTGTAAATAAATTAGTTTTAACAACTTGAGTTTATATTTGCTACTTCCCTTCTGTTTTAAACTTACCACCTGTTAATCCTAGCATTACACGTGTACCAAAGACACCATGTCCCAGTGACCCCCAGGATTACAGGCCTGTGGCACTGACCTCCCACATCATGAAGACCCTGGAAAGACTCATCCTGGACCAGCTCCGACCCATAGTCAGACCACATCAGGATCCCCTATCTAGCTTACCAGCCACGTCCAAGATAAAGACAATGTTGGACAATACCTCCCACCCACTTCATGACATGCTGGCTAGCCACAGGAACACGTTCAGTGAGAGACTGAGATTACCAAAAAGCACCACTGAACAACATAGGAAATCATTCCTGCCTGTGGCCATCTCCCTGTATAAATCCTCCATCTAATACACTGTAAACACTGCAATAGTTACATTCTTTTGCACATGCTGTTTCTCACTCATTAATGTTGCTGTCTATTTTCTTGATATTTATTTATAACCACATTTGTCAACCCTGGATATTAATTATATGGTGATTTGTATATATTGTATATATTGTGCTATTCCTTATATCTGAACATATTGTATTGCTAATAGTCTAGTCTGTTTTTGTTTTTGTTTCTATTAATGTTACTATACTGGAGCAACCATAACCCACATAATTTCCCCAGGGATTAATAAAGTATTCTGATTCTGATTGATGTCTACTGAGGTATTTTCATGTTTCATTGCTTCCTTTTTTAATAGGAATGTTTTCTTCGAACACTAAATTTCTGGAAGTACACGATAGATATTCATTGATGATCCTTAGATGACGGCCTATAGTTTTCCTACAATATGTTGCTGGCCTCTTCTGGACAAAATGATAAACTGCAGCCATGATATTCACACAAACAGCTTTATTTCAAGCATTTTCTGTATTTATCTATATCTATGCATCTATAGAAAGCTATCATGCATGAACAATTCAAATATATAAATAATTATCTAATAATTCACTGGCTCTACCAGAGCTTGCATGCTAAATCGTTGTTGTCACTGTGCATTCACTGAGGTGAAATGGTGTTTAGGCCTTTTTCTCAATGAACTGTCAGTTTGGATTGCGTATACACAGTCCGAGCTGGTGTGTCTCATCTCTTCTGGAGGTAGTGTATGAGGACTTTCTCTGAGCTCAGGATGTGACTGGGTCTTTTGAAGTCCAGCGACTGCAGTTTCTGGATGCCTACGTACACACACATGCACGCACACACAAAAAAGGAGGTGTTTAAACTGACACGTCAACCAGACTTTATTATATTTATGCACATCAGTACACTTTTTTTTAAAGAATATAGCAGCAATGAAACTTTTTACAGTACATTTGATTATAAACCAACTTGAAGTGCAAATGTTATATAGCTGCTTTTTTAGACCTCTACAGTAACAGTTTGTAAAGTACAAGTGTGTAAAATGTATTGCATTATGACAGCAATTCATTGGAATAAATGAACTTATTACTGCTTCTGAGTACAGTAAATTATTACTGTTCACATTAAGACTTCTGTTTTATTGTTCTTTGTTTCTCAGTGCAAACAAAACAACCACACTAGTTTGTATTGATGGCATGTCTGAACTCATGACTCACAATAAGCCTAAATTCACTAAAATATTTCAGACAGATTCAACCTTCAAGCAGTCCAGGTGCTATATAAATTAAATTATTCCTGCAACAACCTTCAGCACATCTTAGATGAAATTGACAGCGACCTGTGTTACCTGAAAATGACTCAGGCAAGATAGACACATTTGTTGTTAAACAGAGCACATTGCTAGGTTTTGTAGCGGGCCTGAATGCCTTCTTGAAGGCTTTGAGCTTAGTCATCTAGGTCTAAGGGGTAGGAACTGTGCAGACACCAGATGAGATACACATTACATTGTCCAGAAATAAAAAGCAACTATCAAAGGAGTTGCCATAATGAAACTATTTGTTTTCAGGTTACTCTGGATAAGTTTAGAAAGGCCCTGTAGGTTTTTGTCTGATGGTTTCCTGGCCTTCAGATTTCCTGCATCAGCTATACCTTGGGTGTGATATTTTCATAAAGAGTTTGAACTTTGCACACAGCCTCTGGAGGACAAATGGTGTCACTGCTTCTATGGATGCTCTTTTCAGGTTGTGCTGCTCTCTTCCAACAGGAAAGAGCTGTGTCTGGGCTGAAGAATAAACAACCCAAACTTAAAAACCTTTATTTTCACAGGTTTACATTTTACTGTCTGTGTGTGTAAATGGACTGGTTCTTATATAGTGCTTTTCTACTCTACCTGAGCACTTTTATACAACTTGTCTCATTCACACCCATTCATATATTCATACTAGTACCTTTTTGTATTCTCTTTCTATCTAACATTCACAAACATTCATACTCCAAGATCGGAGACCAACATGGGGTTTGTATTTTGCCCAAAGATGTTTGGCCTGCAGACTGGATGGCTCGAACCAACAACCTTCTCATTAGCACAAGACCTGCTACAGCCACCCAGTGTGTGCAGGTGTGTCTGTGTGCGTGCATGCATAGGTGTGAGAGTTTGTATGTTTGTGTTTTAACTTCAAGCTTGTTTCTTTATGACATTTTGTTTTGTTGTTTTTGCTATAAGACATTGTAGACCTACACGCCACCATCCATCACATTTCTTCCACTAATACATTTCAGACTTGTGGGGGACTGAAGCCTATCCCAGCTGCCATGGGGTGTAGGGGAGGTACACCTTGGACAGGTCACCTGTCTGTCACAGGGACCTACACACTGTTTTTTTTTTGTTTTTTTTTAATTGTAAGCCCATTGTAATGAAATATGTTATATAAATAAAACAGACACTGATACTGGTAAATGGACTGGTTCTTATATATCACTTTTAAATTCTACCTGGGCACTGAGAATCTTGCCTCAGTCATACCCATTCATTCAAGCAGTTTTTTTCTATGCTTTTTCTACACAAGTGCTTTCTATCAAGCAACTTGGGATATTTGGCATCCAGATCAAACCACCTGAGCTACAGCCAATCCATATTGACGCTGATGCTTTGGGAGACCTGTGTTCTGGCTGTCATGGCCGTCATCTCTTTGCCTCTAGCCTCAACACAGGTATAGGTGGGTGGATCAGTGAACTATGTATATCTTGCCAGTCAATATGCAATTCAAGTTCCTCTGAAAGTGAGATAGCAGTCTGGAGCTGTGGGCCTCAGGAAGAGGAGAGCACCAGACCATGGTTCAAGAATTGCCAGAGACTATCAATGCGGAAGTGGCCACAACAATAAACAGCTAATGAATGTCAGAGTCTCTATGCATTTTTTTAAACCACATCTCTATCACCTTTCTGTAGTGCTGTATGGATGAGCCTGATGTACACGACTTCCATTACTTGAGTCAAGATTTCTCATTTTGATGTTACTACATGTGAGAACCAGAAGCTGTAAAAGGAGGAGAGCAAAATAACCAACACAACTGATTTTAAGTAGTATAGAAACTGTATAATTTTCATACATCATAATGATGCATGATGTATGGAAATGCCCTGCAGGTATGCTGGTGAAAGCCATTAGAGACAGTCGTAATCACTGGTTTATGCCCATGGGCCTTGTTAGACAAAGGGTCAGCAGCAGAAGATTGTATATAGATTTCAGGACACTAAACACTGTAACAAAAGATGATTCACCTGGCCTACAGGTGTGGAATGGTTTCTACCATTAATGGTTGCACGCACAAAATTTACTTGTGTGTGCAACCCTTTTTACTTATCACACACAATGACAGATATTCACAGAGTAATTTGGGATTCTCTTGCTCAAGGACTCTTACCAGAGTGGAGGAGCAGGGAGTCAAACCATTAACATTCTGAATAATATTAGGAGCAGTTTGGTTTGGGTTCAAGGAGGGAGGGAGCATATATTAACCAGGGGAAACCTACACACAGTAAAATGGGATAATGCCAATTACAGTTTATTTAACTGGAACTTCAGGCCATTAAATGCTGCAAACTGAGAAGGACAATTTGACAGGAGCATGCTTTACAGTGTACTGACAATAATTTGTTTGCCGAGTTATGGACAGCAAACCGATTACAGAAGAACAACAGAGAGTAGCTCGGCTTGCCTCTTTTGATTCTGATATAAAGTAGTGTAAGGAATAAATAGTGTCTTTCCAGTTTTCCAGCAGGTTCCTGGCCAGTTTCAGTGGCCAGAAAAATATGATTTCACAGGAACTGGGGTGAGCAACCACTGAGGTAAATACTGTAGAAGAATGTAATGGAGAGTCTAAGAGCAGTGGACGGAAGTCCATGCCAATGACCCCGGCATACCACTGTTTAAAAGGTACATATGATCTTGCCGGATAAGACAGTATGGAGTGTTTGTTGCAAAATCTGTTAAACATGATATACTAAAGTCAGCTATATCTGATCTTTTCAGTTCAATTCAATTTCATTTATTCCAATTTTGAAGAGAAATCTCTTCACAACATCCAACCAAATGATCAACACTCTCCAGGAGGTAGGCATATCAATATCCAAGTCTAACATAAAGAGAAGACAGCATGAAAGTAACTACAGTAGGCTTATGAGTGGCTTGGAGGGCCTCATAAGCCTCAAGAATAGAAAGGCTAGATTTGACTTTGCTAAAAACAAACAAACAAACAAACAAACAAACAAACAAACAAACAAACATCTAAAAAAAGCCAGCACAGTTCTGGAAAAACATTCCTTGTACAGATGGAACCAAGATCCACCTCTACCAGAATGACGGCAAGGAGAAGGTGTGGAACAGCTCATGATCCAAAGCAAACCACATCATCTGTAAAACATGGCAGAGGCAGTGTGATGGTTTGGGCATGCATGGCTGCCAGTCCCACTAGGACACTAGTGTTTATTGACGATGTGACACAGGACAGAAGCAGCTGAATGAATTCGGAGGTTTTCAGAGACATACTGTCTGCTCAAATCCAGCTACATGCAGTCAAATTGATTGGGTTTCATAATGCAGATGGACAATGACCCAAAACATAGAGCCAAAGCAACCCAGGAGTTTATTAAAACAAAGAAGTGGAATATCCTTGAATGGCCAAGTCAGTCACCTGATCTTAACCCATTTTAGCATTTCACTTGCTGAAGAATAAACTTCAGACAGAAAGGCTCACAAAGAAACAGCAACTGAAAACCGCTGCAGTAAAGTCCTGGCAGAGCATTAAAAAGGAGGAAACCCAGCATCTGGTGATGTCCATGGTTTCAGGACTTCAGGCTGTCATTGCCAGCAAAGGACTTTCAACCAAGTATTAGAAATGAACATTTTATTGTCAGTTATTTAATTTGTCCAATTAATTTTGAGCCCCTGAAATAAAGGTATTGTGTTAAAAATCCTTTAGTTAATCACATTATTGTGCAATCTTTTTGTTCAGCCCACTGAATGAAAGCAAAAAGTTTGCACTTCAACTGCATCTTGGCTGTTTCATTTAAAATTAATTGTGGTAATGTACAAAACCAAAATTATAAAAAAGTTGCCTCTGTCCAAATATTTATGGAGCTAACAGTAATAACTGCAGTTAACTCAGAAAGACCAGTTGAAGAAAAAGAATCTAAATAAATATCACTGGTAATGTAAAGCTGTACCTGATGTTATGTCTGTGAGTACCGTCTTCGATATGTGACAGACACCGGGGCACATATTTTTGTGGGGGCCTTACCACCATGTACCGGCACAAACACAGCATCTCACATTCTCTCTTTCTCTTTCTAATAAACATACAAATGCACAAACACACAGACATCCATACACGCAGATGCACATGAATATGAAGTGCAAAAATAGTAGCATATAGCAATAGTCAGTAATATCAGTAGGATTATTCCAGCTTTTGATGAGCACGATTGACAGTAACTACAGTCAGAGGTCCAGGGAATGTTTATCTAAATTTATCCTATAACCCACACAATTTTCTTTCACTAGGCTATCAGAAGCCCACGACAGATTTAGCTCTGCTAAGGAAACATAAAAAGAGAGAAGCACAGAAGAACAAAAGAGAGAAGCTCACTGATCACAAGCCCTCACAGACTGACTGGATGGCTCACCATACCAAAAGAACACGCTAATTTACAGAATTCCTCATTCAATGATCAGTTTATAGATCAAAATGGATTCTAGTCCATAATACCTTCTTCCAGTCTTCAGTAGTCCAATGACAGTGATTCATGGCCCAGGCAAACCTCTTTGTCTTATTCTGATGTCTTAGTAATGGCTTTCTTGCTGCATCTCGTCTTGTGAAGACTACAGCGTGAAGTCTTCCTTTCACAGTTGAAACTAAGACTTGCTTACTACGACCGCTATTAAGCTGTGCATGAAGCTGTTGTCCTGTGAGCCACCGATCACGCAAGCTGTTAACTCTCAGAAACTTGTCCTCTGGTTCAGTTTACTGCATAAAAATTACTTAAAACATAACTTAAATATATAGTAGAACTATTATAATGTGTCCACTTTATCATAACACCTATGAACAAATGAAACTACGTCAGCTGTTCACAGTGGGTCACCACAGCAGGTAGAGCTCCATATTTGATATCCAGACACTTCCAGACACAATCCTCTCAGGATCTGGATCTCCTCTTTGGATCTTATGCTGTTCAGCCAAATGTGTAAACCACTGCACTGTGGTGCTACATGAGTGAAATACATGATGTATATTTTGGAATGATATTTCATCTTCATCCTGCCTCCTTGAGGTTACTATTGTTGTGATTTGGCACTATATAGAAACAACTGAATTTAACTGAATTATCCAAAAATGTATTATGACTACGGATTATGCTGAGTAAGTTGTAATTCAGCTCTTCACTTTTTTTACCTGGTGCTGAGTGCCAACCTTTTGAAGTCGAAGTCTTGAAGCTGTGAAGTTTTGAAGCTCCCATTCTTGTTGGGGTTTTTCTGTTTGCTTTTTGCCTTTTACTTTTTTATTTGTTTCTATAATGGCTGACATCCTACGTAAACAATGGGACATGACCACATGGTAAGTAACACTCTACACCCTCTCTGTAGAATCTACAAAAATTCTTCAGTCAGATTCAGTAAGGGCTGAGTTAGACTTTGTAGTCTAAGGAATGTTTCTATGGCTTGAATATTAACCTGTTAGAGTGCACAGAAGGAGCTTGTCTTTGCTGTTGCAATTTGAAACCAACACGCTGTTTGGATTTCTTCATCACCTGAGGCAGAGGTCCTCCTCACGTCCTTACATGAATACAATTTTATTCCATTTTGAATGGAAACAAGTTATTCTCTTAATCTCGGTTTATTTTTTGTACTTTTTGGTATCTTTTCTGTTATTCTTAAGTTGGTCATAAGGAATCCATTTCTTTTTCAGTACCCATTTCCCCTACCTCATCTCTTCCTCACATACCCCTTTAGAATAACTTTGCTTAAGGATACTATGTTAATAAGTGTTTCAGAAAGAGAATGAGAAACTCATGCCATACTGTACCTCGGATCACTGCATACCAGCCAAGGAGGCACTGCTTCAAAACACTGTTGTTGTCCTCTGAGACAAACCTCCTGCCATCTGACAACAAAAATTGGAGAAGACACTTTGTGCTAACACCGATCTTCTTACATGTATGATTCTCAGATGTACTGTAAAATAAAAAAGTCAATGCTAACACAACTAATAGCTGAACTCAAGAGCTGCTATGGGAGATTAAGTGTGTTACTGATATGTTTTGATAAAAGAAGTGTCTGAAATGGGTGTTCTGGGGCGCACAAGCGAAATGAGAAGTATAGGAAGTGACATGTATAACCAGATTTACTTCATTTGAACAACCCTATCTCAACAAGTTTGAGATGTTCTTTGAATCATTCCAAAATACATTGTGAAGATTTTGTGTTACAAAAGTATACAAAATGTAATGCAGCTGCAATAACAGTAAACTGAGTGCAGAAAATTGAGACATATTATTAAAAAGTTGGGATGATTGTTTGTTAAAGATGAGTTTAAATTAGACTAACTAAAATGAGTTTGACATCCCTGATATAGAGAGTCTGAGAGAAAAAGAGTCTGTGTTGTGGTTAAACTCACGTTTGCCCTTTAAGTACATCATGGACTGAGGGCCCCAGTGGATATTCAGCTGAAGGGGAAATACACAACAAAAGTTTCCTGGTAAAATATGTGTTACAGAAAATCAGTGGAACAAGTGAGTGGCTTTGAGTTTTACCTTCTGCGCATAACAGTAGTCAACAAACAGGCAGATGACTAAAGTACATGTCCAGATAACTGCCACTTTCGTCATCTGGAAAAAACAAAAAACAAAAACAAAAAAACCCCAAACATATACTTTAATCCTCAACATTTCTCTGTAGTTATTGCTTAAAAATCTCTAGGTTTCCAGTGCTAGATTATATTTACTTCATATGTGGTTTGAATCCACTTATTTATGTATTTATGTATGTGTACATGAACAGGGGCTTCATTTGTTGTCCAATATTTTGTATATTTTCCTGAACATCACATGCCAACATGTATAGGTCAACACTATATAACAGCATCTAAACAATCCTCTCAAAACATGATTTCTGACTATTTACTCATGCGAATGACTCATGAAATGGATAAAACAAACCAAAATATTGCCTCTGACTGTTTCTTTTGCATCGTTTCATACCAAATAAACACTTTTTTTTGCCAGTTCCCGAGAACGTTGTTGCCTTTAATTAATTAATTGTGTCTATTAGCCAAAATCAATACATCTAGTAAAATAATTGAAATCCAAATATAAGATAATGCAGTAGCTAAAGGCAGCAGTAATGAAAATAGGAGTATTTGAATATGAACGTATATATATATGTATATGTATATGACATTTTTTCATTAAAAAATACTAAAAAAAAGCTGATGAATCTACTTTAGAGAGGATGCCCCCAAACAAACAAAAAACAAACAAACTAATAAACCTGCCCTCCAAAACACACACACACACACACACACACACACACACACACACACACACACACACACTTATTTCCACTTACTATATCTGCTGTAGCGATAGCATTCAATCCAGTTGCAGCATGTGTGAGTGTGGGTCAGAGAGATATTCCAGTCTGCTTATATCTCCAATGAAAAGCAGGAGTAACACGTTCGATCCAGCCCCACATGAAGCCTGGCAGGACTCCTGTTTACTAAGGGCTAAAAAACAGACTGACGTCAAGACTGTGATGTGCAGTGAGGAACATCAATCGTGGATCTGTTACATGTGGTCTATAAGTGGCATGTTTGTGTGTGAATGTGTAACATTGTCCCAGTGAGTAACAGATATTTTATATTTATACTGTTAAATTGCTATTTTCATGAAATGTTTTCTAATATCAGAAATTATTATTCCTAAACGTTTCGGTCATTCATTATCATTTATTGTGTCATTTGTTATCTGAGTTCATGGCCTTAACTTTCACCTCATACATTCTAATAAACTGGAGATGTAAATTTTATACATGTATGACTTCACAACAATTAATACATGACTTAATGTGTTTGTGACACATGAAAAGAGGTCATTTTGCCATTTCGTTGACCAGGTGCTGTGCTGGAGCATTTCTGCAGACACCATGTCCAGACCCGGTGCTTGGCCATTCTTAAGGAGTTTAATGGCGGCTGCGGTTTCTTCAGTGGTTATGGCGTCTGTCCTCACGTCCAAGTCAGTGGCTCGGTTGGGTGTACTGAAGCCGAACGTGCTATCGACTGGACACTGGTTCAAGGTCTCTTTGAAGTGTTCCAACCAAAAAAAACCCACACCAACTGTGAAATGTACATCTGAAAGGAACGGCTTTATATCAGGCGCCACCACAACTACCTAAACTTTATTTCCACACAGGCTGAAGGATGTGCACATTTTTAATGTAGAGGCAGAACAAAACATGAGACTGACTGACTGAAGGGCAGGCTAACTCAACTGGAAAACTGACACGTGGGATTGATGATGTCAAGACAATGAACTGAAGGAAACTGATGGAAACTGAGGGCTTAAATACACGGGCTAATGATGATGATGATAAGAGACTGGTGAGTACACAGCTGAACTTAATCTAACTAATAACACAGGAACTAGAACAAGAGATAATGCATGTAGACAGGTGGGTAACACAGTAAGACAGGAAACACATGGAAAATAAACAGTGAATATGAACAAACTGAAAACACTGGGTCAATGACCCAGGAACCCTGACAGACAGAGATAAAGATGACTTTATTGTTGCTATACTTCAGCATCGTACTCTCTAGTTAACTTAAAACTAATGCAGCAACTAATATATTAGCAGCAACCAGCCAACCCGGTGATGTCACTCTGGCTGCTAGCACATAATAGTGCTATACTTCCTCTACAAACTTTAGCACTTATTTCTTAAATCCAGCTTCAAAGTGTTGAGTGTCTCAGTGCTGTATTTGACAGCTGATCACAACAATTTCTATGCTGATCCCAGGAAATTTAGTGTGATGATCAGTCATTAATCTGATAAGGTCTAATTTGTTCAGTTTGCTGATTACCCTTGTCATGGTCCCTGGGTCAGAGTTGTTGTTCTGGACTTATTTTTGAAAGTGTAGGATAATGATGTCTGGTTCCTGAATATGTTATTTTCTAGACTTTCATAAGTTTTGTGTTTTAGCTTAGGTTTAGTTTTGCTGTCTCTCACACAAAATCACCATCAAAACAGCACACATCCCGCCAATGATTCAATTCCTCATAAACCACTGAATCAGGAAGTTTTGGGCATCACTGATCACGTGACTGTTCAGACGAACCAACCCTCGGCACAGTGTTTCTGAAGCAGTGTGTTGATTTTTTTTGACACATGTGCCTGAGCTGCAGCTTCAAATGGGCCATCACTACTTTAAATTGTCTTTTCAAAGAGTTCCTGAATTATTTTATAGTTAAAAAGGTAGAACACAAATATTGTTAAAGTACGAATAGGTTTTGATTTCGTCACCATTATTCACACAGGATTATTCTGACTGGTAAGAAAATAAATCCACACTATGTACCAGATACCAACGAATATCTTTATTATCTCAAGGCTAATTTATAAAGAGAAACAATACACAATTAAAAAAGATAAACATGTCTCTTACGTAACAACTCTGAAAGCTAAATCTGAAGCTTAAAATAAGAAAAGGAAACAGTGACGTGAATTCACATAAACAATAAACATTTCAGAAAGTTATTCAAATTTCACTTTGACCAGTAAAGCTTCCAGAAACCAGAGATTAAAACTTGTAAATATACAGATAAAGATCATCCAAGTCTACTTTTCTGAAATTGTAAGAAAAGGATTTTTCCCCCGTGTCTACAGTGTAGAAGTGTTAGTTTGTCTTTTTCTCAAACATGGCTTTAGCAATCTGAGAAAGACAGTGTCCAAACTCTTCCAGGACCATGTGCTCAGCCTGGGCAGGGCTCCGAGTGTCTCTCTCAGCCATCTCAGCCTGAGCAAAAAGACAGTCACCTACAGCCTCCAATATAGCTGGGGTTATCACCGATACAGGCCACCTGAGCACACAAACATTCACAGACATGACTACTCTGGTATTTTTTTTAAAATAAAAAATAAATAAATGGGCTTGTTAATTCAAGCCATATTCAAAAAATCCATAAATACCTCTAATTTTAAGTAGATGAGTACCACTTTCATAGAATTAGTGAGATCAACAACTTAAACAGAATAGTTTAGGTTATTAATCTGTTTGTTAACATAGAGAAAAGAGGTGAAAAGAGGTGAGTGAAGAAGAAACACTGCATCATAGGAATCCCCCAGCAGCCTACACCTATTGCAGCATAACAAAGGGAGGATTCAGGGTCACCTGATCCAGCCTTAACTATATGCTTAAACAAAAAGGAAAGTTTTAAGCCTAATTTAAGCAGGACCAGGCAGAGTGGCCGACCAAAGTGCTGGAAAATTTGGTTGTTCTGCCGCTACTCCCCCTTGGCACCAGTGATGATGCTCTGCAGGATGTGGGTAGGGGACGACCCCCAAGGCCTCTTCTGGATGGTTTTCAGGCCACAGTAGAGGCCGTTGGCCTGAGCAGGATTGGACGTGCAGCAATGGCGCATGTAGTGTCATCTGCTTAACCAGCCGGCCATTCAAAAAGTGCTTTGTGCCTGTTACCTTTAATGGAGGTCCTATTTGAGCATATTGGCATGGACCTCATCAGGCCATTTTACTGGGGTGCACTCAGATACCGCTTTGTATTAGTTCTGGCAAATATGCAACACGATATCCCGAAGCAGTGCTGAACTTAAGAGCAAAGCTACACATGTTGGGGAGGTTATCACATGAGAATTTACTCCAGCTTCAGGAACATCACCAACACTAAGCCCAAATGTAGCAACTTATTAGCATTAAACAATATTCAAAATACGTTATTCCCCCATAAAATGACAATTTTACTTTACCTCTTTAGTGAACATCCTTGGTTCTCATGTGGCTAAGCGTCCTGTGTTATTAATTACTAGACTAATTGCTAAACTCTGATGAAAAGGCATGGTGATGCAGCATGGTACAACACCTGTGTTTGTGACAACTGACACCAACTGCTGTCTGGTCTCTGAGAAATGCACAAGGCATCTCTGGTGTTGATGCTTTGATGCACTGATACTGGCCACAGTGAAAAGGGTGTTACTTCCAATTTGTTCACACACCAACTGTAAAAGGCACCTGTGTATCTCTGTGTTGACACAATGACACTATTTCACACCCTGGTTTGAGAACATGTTTGCCTAATCTTACCAATTCTCTATGATTTTGTTGTGTGGGCTTATCGAAAAGAAATACTTTCATGACTCACTTGTCCTTCGCATTGACAGTCTTGTCTTTGGAGCCAGATTGTGAGCCTGCGTCATAGTTCCTACAGCCAACACACTTACAGCTGGAAGTACACATGATGTTGGCCTAAACACAAATCAAACAAAAATAGGTGAATTTTTTAACAGCTGCTTCATGGTCACTGGTATTCATACTTTTGCTTCAAAGATAATGTAATTCTTAGCCAGATATCTGCAAAGACCCAAACTGACATTAATACAAACAGCATAATATCATTAAAATAATATGGTCAGTCATGGAGGCTGCCAAAACAGGTACATGGAATGTCGATGGTGGGGAAGAAGTCTGATAGCGGTAGTGTGAGGTTCACAGGTACTGGCTGGATCAAGCTCACCTCAGCACAGCTTAGGTTCTAGAATCGGTCTTGACTCAATTGTCCTGGGGGGCTTCAAGACTGGGATTATCTATCTGAATGTCAATGGTGTTTTGTTATTGGACTGTAGTAAGCACAGCTTTTTCCATAACCCACACAACATTCAGGCATATGGGTATTCATAAGTGCACTTGGCACCAGGACACCCTAGGTCACAGGCCAACGACTGATTTTGTAATTATATCATTACATCTGCAGATGTAGATATATCTTAGATTGTAGGGTGAAGAAGTACTTAGGCGGCAGCGTAGAGCAGCGATTAGCAATGTCATCTCACAGCAAGAAGGGTGCTGGTTTAAACCTGTTCTCCCTGTGACTGTGTGGTACTGCGACTTCCTCCCACAGGCCAAAGAAATGCATGTTGTGTAAAATATTTATTCTAAAGTGGCTGTGCTGTGTAAAGTGGCCCTTAAGTTAAAGACAAATGCAATAGATTAAATACGTCTGCAATACAATCACATTGAGATTATTTGATTCAAAATCCATTGTGTTGGTGGGGCAAAATGACCACAACAAAAGTCCAATAATTTCACCTGTGCCCACACTGAGGCGATATGGCAACCAGAGACCACAGAAAATGAATGACATTTTGTGACTTCTGGTAAGAATTATCCAAATAACTGCAGGTGAGGAGATGGTGGGCAGGCAAGTTAGTGAAGGGACTACCAGTGAGAGTGAAAAATACCACTGACTGACACGACACATGACGTGGTAGTAAGTACATTGCACATGCAGATTTATGGATAACTGTAAATGCTGGTTCATTCCATGCTATGCTAGTAGGTATGTCAAACTAACCTATCCACTAGAAGAATGATGTGCCTTGTCTATGTGACTTTGACTCAAATGGATATGCCCTCTCACCAACATGAAAGATTGAAAAAGGTACCTCCACATTTAAACATGCAGCTTGTTTTATGATTATGGGACCATTACAATGGTACTCTTTATGTGTGTGTACCTCATAGCATTCACAGTAGCGCTTAAGGCAGCCAGAGCGTTTACAGTTGCAGCCTTTGTTGTGCCAACCTCTGACCGCTCCTGACTTCACACCAGCAATTTTTGGCCTGAAGGCATCCGGGTTATGACCTAAA
The DNA here is from genome assembly GCF_001858045.2 of Oreochromis niloticus. Lineage (NCBI taxonomy): Eukaryota > Metazoa > Chordata > Actinopteri > Cichliformes > Cichlidae > Oreochromis > Oreochromis niloticus. Next base: position 38,279,163 of record NC_031972.2, on the reverse strand, counting down.
CACCACTACATAATGACAATATGGGTATCTTATGGTTAGAATAAGAAAGAAGCACAAGCTAATCAAAAGGGAAAGGGTTAGGGTCTTGACAAATGCAACGTGACAACATAGCATGAAATTCAATGTTAAAAGACATAATATTTTACTGAGAAAGTGAACATAAAAACAAACCAAAAAAATTATAAAGCTATATATAAAAAGGTGTCAATAGATTGAAAACTGTATTTGCATGTTTACTGTTATCAACTCTAAACACAATCCACTTTGTACGAGTCAGGTAGGTACCATCTACATACTGCATTCTGCACTGCAGGAAAATGATGCAATTTCCTGGTGGAAACAACACAGTTGGTTTGAGGAAACAACACAGTTTATAAAATTGTATTTATGGAGGTACACATCATATGCACACTGGTTGTACTGATACTACTTTTTGTGAATGAAGCCCCTGATCTTGGAAATATGCTTTAAGTACCTTGACAACTTTTCAAAAATGGTTTGATTGCTTGATAAGAATAACAATATGTAAGAAGAAATGTTCTATCCAAGAAAGTGTTAAACTAAGTCTCGACTTGGGTTCAAATCTACATACTGCCAATTTTAATACCAGTCAAGCCATCTGGCATCTCATTGACATATATACGTACAGATTTTTCATTATTTTCTTAGATGTTAAAACTAACTCACACAAACATTAATAGGGTTTTTGACTTGAACATGTTTTCAGAAAGCACTGCCAACCTTAATTGCCTTGAGACGCTTCATTTCATGTTCTGCATTGTTGTGGCAGTTAGAACAGTCACAGTTGCTGCACATCACTCCATTGGAAAAACACTCACAGTAGCTTAAAAAGAAACAGAAATACACATCAAACAAGAATTACCTTTAAAATGTAATTTGTAAGTGTCTGTTAGTAACATTACACAGTCAACTGAAGGGAAAACTTCATCATGCAAATCCCAACATTTTAAGGTAAAGACTTGGTTTAACTTACAGTAAGGTTAGGAGAGGAAGCGAAACGGGAATGCTCAGTTATGATGTAATGACACAAATTTCAAAGCATAGTTTCACCTTAAGTTACAGTCATGTTGGAGACCCACAATTATACATCAAACATGCCCCTTGAACCTCATCTGTGTGGATATCTGGGTAGATGTGGGTGAACTACTGCCATGTGTGTACAGTTTCCTCTGGGTGAACCCACTATAGCCTGTCTCACAGAAAACCCAGTATTGCGCTTTGGTACACCCACTTGGAACCTGTGTTGGATAAGTATATGTAAATTAAGCCAAACTAAATTAAGAGATGCTCTGCCCACCCTACCCACAGAGCCCCATGGTTTACCCACAGATACCCACTGTGAGCTTGCACAGGCATGTACAGTATAAAGCAAATTTTTTTTTTACCAAAGGTGGATGCTGATTAGGCTTTATTTGCGTTGCCCCACGTGAATTAGCCTCAGTTCGCCTCACTGCATAGACTTTGTATGTAATCACACAATGCAAATGTCCTTTACATTTGTTGTGAAAGCACAATGAGACTGTGATAAATTACCATCAAGGACATCTTATCGGTGACTCCCACCCAACCCCCTCAGAGTGACTTGATTTATTTTTCATATCTTTGGCAGGCCATATTTAATGAATCCATGCATAATACTTAATTTTACTAATTCAATACTTAAAGTAATCTCATACTATGAAAATTGTCATCAGCCCTCTAAACTCTTAAAGCCACATGAACAACACTTTAGTGTTAAATTTTAGTTATTGGTTAATCTTCTAATGTTTAGTGATATTGTTTTGAAGTAGAAAAGCAATAGTATGATGTCTACTCACAGTTTGAGGCATTGTGATCTGGTGCAATGGCAGGGCTTCCTGGACTTTGATTCACAAAACATGCCAACATCTCTATAAGGGTAAAAATTAAGAATTTATACCCATTAAATAATACACATATACTATTGGTAAAAATAAAAAAACAAGAAAAAACAAAACATAACAAGGAATTCAAGATTTTTTGTGCGTGATTTTTGTGGGGTTTTTTTTTTTTTTTTTTTTTTTTTTAAATGGAGGACAGTGTGCACACACACACACACACACACACACACACACACACACAGATGCACACACAAGCTTTATGTAAATGAAGCACAGACAAATCTAAGCTGAAGCCAGGGAGGCATATTAGTCTGCTAATTAACACTAATAAGTACACTCTCAGTGAAAAGTTTGGACACACCTTCTCATTTAATGCCAAAAAATTTATTCTGTTCATCAGCCGACCCAACCTGGTTCACTGGGGAAACCTGCAGTCAGCTGAGACTGAAAAAGTCACTCGGATGAGTAACAAAACGTTTCTCCCACTGAAAACGTCACGTCCAGATGAACAGAATCAACTTTTTGCGATTTCCTTACCTGAATGATTGAGCATGCATCACCTTCTCATTTAATGTTTTTTCTTTTTTCATGACTATTTACATTGTAGATTCTCATTGAAGGCATCAAAACTAAGAATGAACATCTATAGAATTTGTGAGTAAACAATTAGTTTGAAATAACTCAAAACATGTTTTACATGTTTTAGCCACCCTTTGCTTTGATTGCTGCTCTGCACACTCTTGGCATTCCCTCGATGAACTTCATGATGTAGTCACTTGAAATGGTTTTCCAACAGTCTTGAAGGAGTTCCCAGAGATGCTGGTCACTTGTTGGCCCTTTTGCCTTCACTCTGCAGTCCATCTCATCCCAAACCATCTTGACTGGTTTTAGGTCAGGTGACTGTGGATGCCAGGCCATCTGGCGCAGCACTCCCTCTCTCTCCTTCTTGGTCAAATAGCCCTTACTCAGCCTGGAGGTGTGTTTGGGGTCATTGTTCTGTTGAAAACTAAATGATGGTCCAACTAAACACAAACCAGATGAGATGGCATGTTGCTGCAGGATGCTGTGGTAGCCAGGCTGGTTCAGTCTACCTTCAATTTTGAATAAATCCCCAACAGTGTCACCAAAGCACCCCCACACCATCACACCTCTTTCTCCATGCTTCACAGTGGGAACCATTCATGTAGAGACCTTTTCTGCATTACACAAAGACACGGCAGGTGGAACCAAAGATCTTAAATTTGGACTCATCAGACCAAAGCACAGATTTCCACTGGTCTAATGTTTATTCCTTTTGTTTCTTGGCACATTTCTTCTGCTTGTTGCTTTTGCTTACTAGCGGTTTCTTATCAGCTATTTGACCATAAAGGGCTGATTCATGCAGTCGCCTCTGAAGAGTGGATGTAGAGATGAGTCTGCTACTGTAACTCTGTGTGGCATTTATCTGGGCTCTAATCTGAGGTGCTGTTAACTTGCGGTTTCTGAGGTTTGTAACAGATGAATTTATCCTCAGCAGCACAGGTGACTCTTGGCCCTGTGAGTCATGTGAGTCAGTTTCGTGTACAGTTTGATGGGTTTTGTGACTGCAATGGGGACACACAGTTTTCACAATTTTCTGGAATGACTGACCTTCAGTTCTTAAAGTAATGATGGACTGTCGTTTCTCTTTACTTTGCAGATAGAATTCATATTATGGCATGAAACTAACAGTTGCCAAATAGGGCTGTCAGCTGTGTACCAATCTGACTTCTGCACAACACAACTGATGGTCCCAACCCCATTAAGAAGGCAAGAAATTCCACAAATGAATGCTGACAAGGCACAGCTGTGAATTGAAAACCATTTCAGGTGACTACATCATGAAGCTCATTGGGAGAAGGCTAAGAGTTTACAGTGCTGTCAACTAAGCAAAGTGTGGCTACTTTGAGGAATCTAACATATAAAACATATTTAGAGTTATTTATCAATGTTTTCTTCGCTACATAATTCCCTGAGGCATATTGTATAAATGCTGTCTGTTAGGTTTTTCATCTCTCCTGGTCTCCAAACTCACACAGTATTTTAATACAGCAAATTCACACTAAATTTGCTATGCTGTTTATATTTTTCTTTTCCAATTGTAAGAAAACAGAATGACGATGAAATATGAACCTGGCCTATTATCTAAAGGGTAAACTGCTAATATGCTCAAGCCATTAACCCGAGTGCTCAATGAGAAAGGTAGAAGCCACAGTGTCTCATTCAGGTCTGTGCTGTTGTGTATTCTAGGGAATGAGCCTCACGGCTTCCTCTTGGCTAATTATCAGACATTCAGATCTTTTCTCTGAAATGAGTGGTACTAGCAGCCATTCAAGTTAGATTTACAGTTTACAGATTCTACAACATATGTGTATTATTGGACCTTTAAGACAACAGCAGTTATTGTTGTTTGTTTTTTTTTTCTACTTGGTCAGTATGGCGAGCACAATGCTCACACTTTGGTTTCAGTTTCACAGTCCTAACCTTGCGGGAAGCTGCTTTTTGAATGTCTGATCTTGAGCCTCGTATAGTGGACCAGCTGTCTGGTGCTACGGGGGAAACAAAATAAAAAGACTTTTGATACATGACTGATGAAATATTAGGAATTCAGTTAATCAACCGATCATTCAAAATGGGAAAAAATAATTTCTAAGTAATTCCTACCTGACTGGAAGTCCCCAGTACAGTCACTTCTGATAAACACAAAAGGAAAATCAGCATCTACAGAAATCCCAATTTAATCACCAACTGTAAAGTGACATAGCTGATTTTTAAAAATTAAAATCAACTATGACACTTATGGGTTACAACTGTGTTGCAAGAGGCTATAGGAACATAAAATGAGCTTGCACCATCTGTAATTACTATTATGACATCTTCGTTATGTTTAAAATCACAATTTTCTACTTTCTTTTAACATGTCCAGGTTTGTTGGTGAAAAACACTTAGTTCTATCTTTTTGCTGCAAGGAAAGGAAATTCAGGGAAAAAAAATCCTGGTTTAAACCCTGGCAAGGGCCTGTCTGTGAGGAGCTCGCATATTTTCCCTGTAAATATGTGGGTTTCCTGTGGGTACTGATGATTATAAATTGAGAAAAATTGCTTAAAGCATATAGAATGAAGCTATAATCTAAAGTGCTTTTAGTGGCCAGTAAGACCCTGAATAAGATAAGAACTTAAGAAAATGAATTGATGGATTGTTGAAAATGATAATATTTCTCGTGGCAGTATACAGGTGTATCATCAAGTATACTATAAAAGTGATTATACTTCCACAGAACAGACCAGAGATCATGGAAAAAAATACAGCCACAGAATGAAAAAAGTGATATACATACAAAGACCATTGCCAGACATAATAAAATACTTTAAACATCCACGTATCTAGTCTTGTCTTTAGCTTTGGTGGATTCTGAAGTTATAAGTTTAAAAACACCCAGTGCGATTTTCATGTTTGTTTTTTTAAGTTCTATACAAGTTAAGTATTTCTTCAGGTAGTAAGCAAAGTTAACAAGACTGGCATTGGCTTTGGTAAGCAGTGATTCTAAATTTGAGAATATAATATGATACAATATGATATACACTGTGGCAATATTTTCACAAAATCTTTGTAAATACAACAGACAAAACATACTTCTCTTATTGTTGCTAATAAGGGGCCAGCTTTTTCATGAAATAATGAAAAATGATGTAAATGAATGTGATTCGTAATTGGCCAAACTGTAGGCAGAGACCCTGGCCGCCGGCTGAATCCTCCGATACTGAAACTACCTCATGGAACATCACCTTTCCAGATGGGGAAGGAGCTTGAAGTAGTGCACAAGGTTAAGAGCTACCAGCTAGATACAGTCAGGCTCATCTCACTGCATGACTTGGGCTCTGGAAGCAGACTTCTAGAGAGGGGCTGGACTCTGCTCCAATCTGGAGTAGATCTCAGTGAGAGGCAGAGGGCAGGAGCGGATACATTTGTATGTCCGTGGTTTATTACCTGAATAGTGGCAATTCCCCAGTAATAGGAAAGTTGTTTCTCTGCACATCTGAACACAAGTGGTGCTCTGTTATTGGACTTCTGTACAGACCATCAAAAAGGATGGAGTGCCCACTCTGGGTCAGATATGAGCTGCGAACCCAAATGGAGGAGTTTAAGCATCTCAGGGTCGTGTTCATGAAGGAACCTCAAAGGCTTTTTGATTAAATTTCTTGAGATGCATTAATAGATGAAGACTGTAGTAAATTATTAAAAATAAAATACAATAAAAATAAAATTGTGCAATGAGGAAGCAATCTCAAAATACCAGCTAGGCTGGAAGCTATCTAGGCTGGAACTTGTTTGAGAGCCAATATAAGATTAACATTAAAAATGCTAATAGCAGGTCACTATTTTCAGGAGGAGGTTAAAAAAAAAGTCCTGTTAAAATGAGTCAGAAAAACCATAAATCAAGGTTTAAGACTTGCTCTTTTGTGTGTCAGACTTTTTCTTATGGCTGGCACCAACTAAACTTGAAGCAATATCATAACCTCTAGTACGTAAATTTACCGTAACCTTTCCCTTGAGTTAGTGTGTTATTTCTTTGAGCTGATGCAGATTCCATGGTAAGAAACACAGGTCCTGGCTGGTGTGGATTAACTAGCGCCAACTGCTCACCTCCGCTGACATTACACACCATCTATAGGGTGATAAAGTAATAAGAGCAAAAGAAATTTCTTATTACTTATATTTTAATTTAAAACTTCTGTCTAATGTATAATGGTAAACTGAACTTCAGAATGAATTCAGGCACAAGAAATGATTAGAAGCAACACGGCCAGAGAAAGCCATTGATATTGAGCTACTCCAAGTGACACAAAGTAGTCGAAGTTGAATTTTTCTCAGCAATAAGCGTGACTCCACACAGTATCCTCAGAGGGAAAGATACTGTTGTTTAACATGATAGTGTAGTAAATGTAGTAAATGTAATTACAGGGCTACCTAGACATTCAGAGCCTGTAATGTTGCCAGCAACCACTCCTCAGCAAAAAGTGAAATGTGGGACAATGTGACGTGCGACAGCCAAATTGTTTCTTGTGTGGACATCCCTTAACAATAGTGCTCAAGTAAATATAGTTTGCACAGGTGGTTGTCACAGAGGCAACCAAAAGCTTTGTTTTTCTTCTGATTTCCTGAGACAAATACATTTGATATAAATGCATTTAAACCTGGCGGGGACATCTCTCCTCGCCAGTCTGTCAGCTACCTATGGTAGTAACCATAACCCTCACGCGCCTTGTGATTCTCTCGCTTTCGATTGTATACTTACCTCATTTCTTTGTGTCAATAACTCTCACCAGTTCATCTTTAGCCAGCCTCAGTCTCACCCTGGATTCTACACCGCCATTCCCTCGCTTTGCTGTCACACCAATTAAATATTCATTACTTCACCTACCTGTCCTCCTGCCGCCTGTCTTGAAGCTTCCTCAACCTCAGGTTGGAGAAACAAACTATTACTCACCAGTCTGCTGCTCAGTTGGCCTGCTCCGCCCAAACCTGAAACTACCCCAGCTGCAAGTAAGCTATCACTTCAAGTCTTTCTCCAGCCTTCTGATGCTCAGTTCACTTTTCTGATCACTAACCTCTCTCCTCCTGTGTTACAGAACCACTCACCCCGGTGACTCCCTGTTCCGAGCCCTAGTGTTGTTTCACGTAATTCTCGCCAGTAAACTGTCTCCTGCGTCTTCCAAGTCCCTGTGTCTTTTCAGGCGATTGTCGTTAGTTAACTGTCACCTACCTCTGTGCAAATAAAATCTATGAAATTGTTCACTGTCTCTGTGTGGTATCTGCACTTAGGTCCATCTCTCATACCAGCCTCCGGGCCTTGTGGCACAGCTAAATCAAGTAAATATTATTCTGATGTTTTTTTAGTGCCTCCCATCACAATAAGATTATTTATGAAATCATAACTTTAGTCTATATATCTTTAACTAAGCGATGCAAAATATTACTTTCATAATATGAGAAGTTTCCAAGTTAAAAGCCCTCAAATACATGGGAAATGGGTCATAATTATTTTTCTATCCATCCATCCATCCATGCATCTTCTGCTTATCTGAGGCAGGGTCGCGGGGGAAGCAGCCTAAGCAGAGAAGCCAAGATCACCCTCTCCCCGGCCACCTCCTCCAGCTTGTCCGGGTCAACACCAAAGTGTTCCCAGGCCAGCCAAGAGGTATAATCTTTCCAGCGTGTCCTGGGTCTGCTCCGGGACATGCCCAGAACACCTCACCCTGGAGGCACCCAAGAGGTGCCGAGGAGACGTCCTTGTCAGATGCCCGAACCACATCATCTGGCTCCATTCGATGTGGAGGAGAGTAGACTCTGAGCCCCTCCCAGATGGCCAAACTTCCTAACCTATCTCTAAGGGAGAGGAAAGCTACCCTTCGGAGGAGGCTCATTTCTGCTGCTTGTATCCTGTCTTGTTCTTTCGGTCACTACCCACAGCTCGTGACCATAGGTGAGGGTAGGGATGTAGATCGACAGATACATTGAGCGTTTCCCTTTTACATTTAGCTCTCTCTTCTCCACGACAGACCAGTACAGCGTCCACATCACTGCAGCCGCAACACCAATCTATCTGTAGATCTCCCGCTCCTTTCTCCCGTCACTCATGAACAAGACCCCGAGATACTTAAACTCCTCCAATTGGGGAAGGAACTTGTCCCTGAGCCGGAGTGGACACTCCACCCTTTTCCAGCTGAGGACCATGGCCTCAGATTTGGAGGTGCTGTTTTCATTACAACCACTTCACACTCGGCTGCGAACCATTCCAGTGCAGGCTGGAGGCAATCACACAATGAAGCCAAAAGAACCACATCATCTGCGAAAAGCAGAGATGAGATTCTGAGACCACCCAAGTGAAAGCCTTCTGCCACTTGGCTACGCCTAGAAATTCTGTCCATAAAAATTACAAACAGAACTGTGACAAAGGGCAGCCCTGGCGGAGTCCATCACCCACCAGAAATGAGTCCAAGCTCTTGCACTGGTTTTATAAAGACTGAATGACCCGTAGACACCTCATACTCCTGAAGCACCTCCCACAGGACACTCCGAGTGACACAGTCGAATGCCTTTTCCAAGTCCACAACACACATGTAGACTGGTTGGGCAAACTCTCATGCACCCTCAACTAGCCTCAAGAGGGTAAAGAACTGGTCCAGTGTTCCATGACCAGGACAAAAATGGCATTGTTTCTCCTGCATTGTTTCTCAACTAACAGATGGACTCTCCTTTCCAGCACCCTGACATAGACTTTCCCAGGGAGGCTGAGGAGTGTGATCCCCCTGAAGTTGGAACACACCCTTGGGTTCCCCTTTTTAAAGATGGGAAAATATTGTAGAAGCATATCAACCAAGACAATCTTACAACATCCAGAGCCATCAGGAACTCAGGGCAAACCTCATCCACCCCAGGGGCCCTGCCACCAAGGAGTTATTTGACCCAAAACACCACTTGGGTTCAGATCTGGGAGGCTGTTCCTCCCAGTCATGCTCCTCCAGGTCTCGATGTTGTTGCCCACATGACCGTTGAAGTCTCCCAGTGGGACAACTAAGTCCCCAGGTGGAGCACCCTCAAGCACACTGCCCAGGGACTCCAAGAAGGCTGGGTACTCTGAACCGTCATTTGGTGCATAAGCGCAGATGACAGACAGGACCCATTCTTTGAACTGAAGGCGCAGGGAACAAACCTTCTTGTCCAGCGGGAGAAACCCGCAAGGGGAGGGAATACTAGGATACCCACTCCAGCCTGCCGCCTCTCACCAAGGGCAACTTCACACTGAGACAGAGTCCAGCCCCTCTCCAGGAGACTGTTTCCAGAGCCCAAGCCCTGCGTTGAGGTGAGCCCGACTATATCTATCATGGTACCTCTCAACCTCACACACTAACTCAGGCTCCTTCCTCACCAGAGAGGTGATACTGGTAGCCGGGGATTGGTCTGCCAGGCCACCGCCCGACACAGATATCGCCCCCGACCCCTAAGGCACCTCCTGTGGCTGGTGGGCCTACAGGAGGATGGGCCCATGTCCCGTTTTTGGGCTGTGCCCAGCCGGGCTCCATGGACTAAGGCTTAGCCACCAAACTGGTTCCAGGGCGGGGCCCCAGTAACCCTATCCCAGACAGGGTGAACTGTTCCTTGATCATATACTAATAGGGGTCTTTTGAATCGCTCTTTGCCTGGTCCCTCATCCAGGACCAATTTGCCCCCTACCAGGGGGACAACATAGCTCCTGGGAACCCTGGGACACACAGACATCTCCACCACGATATGGTGGTGATATGGAGGGGCTAATTATTATTTTTCAACATTTGTCAGTATGGAGGTAAACAAATTCATTATTTTCAGGACAGATATAGATATTTAAGCTTTGTTAAAAACTGCTATCAGAAAAATTTTACTGGATATCATAATCTAAATCTAAATTTCTTTTCATTCTTTTTTTTTTGTTGAGCATGATCTGTTTTTCAAATGAAAACGAGACACATACATCTATGCATTCATACAGTGCTTTATTCTTTACACTTTAAGCAGTTTATCTACCATGTCTATGGACTGTGAGAGGAAGCTCGAGTGCTCAGAGGAAGCACCCACATGACATGGACAACATGCAAACTTCACAGAGAACGAGATGTAAAGCCTGTTTGAAACAAAAGCCTTCTTACTGTGAGGTGAGGCTCCACCTTGCACTGCTGTGCACACTGTTTTACTATTAAAACTATGATATATTATGTGATACTGATGCTTAAAACTGGGTATAGAATGGAAAAAAAATCATGCTCAGTATATATGCTGCAGTTTTAACAGAGCTTAAATGTGTTTCTGAGTCCTGAAAATTACATGAAGCAAATTCCTGTATTCAAAAACATTGTGCCTTAAAGTCTGCAGTTTTTTTATTATTACATTTAATATAGGCCTTGCGGTCTACTAGAATTAAATTTTAAGATCCACAGGTAATTCAACAATACAAAGACATAAATATCAGTGTGTTAATTACATGTAAATCGCTTGAATATTGTTTACAAAATGATCCTATTAGCAAAATAAATTCTGTGTGGCTATAGAGAGCTGACATCAGGTGACGTTCTTTTAGTTTACATACAAGAAGGCAGGGATAAAGTGTATTCCCTGTAGGAACACTGTACAGGGATGCAAATTTAAACTCGGCCTGCTGAAATCTAGTCTTTCTTAGTGTATAGAGAGAAATTTGCAAAACTTACAGGCTGTGTGATGTGAGACATGGCTTCAGTCAATCCCTCCTGAAACTGTTGATGATCCATGGGAACAGGCTTGTGTAACTCACCCTGAAAATACACAAATATACACTACTATGCAAACATCTTGCATTCTTTGCTTTCAAGGAGCTAGAATTTATTTTTTTAAATGCACAACAGAACACTATCAGTCAAGACTGGAATCCCCAGAGCCCGGGCCTCAAAATTATTGAAGCAGCATGGGATCCTCTTGACAGAGAACTGAACCAAAGACAGCCAACATCCAAAGAAGGATGTCCTTCAACAAGGCTGGAGGAGAAAGCTTTCCTAACAGAGTTCAAGCTACATTATAAAAAAAGATTCTCATACCAAATATTGAATTTCAAGGTTATTAAAGCTCAAAAACTCTGGGTTGAAATGTTGAATACGCTGAAATACACCGAATTATTTACCCGAAAGCCAAAGTGAAGAACTGTTGAAAGCTGAAGTTCACAGAGAAGAAGTTTCAAAGTTGAAAAGTAGCCTAACATCCTTAAAATGTACATTAGAAAAAGCTGACTAATGACAAATGAAAACTGGAAAAAAATGAAAATAAAAATCTGATTAAATATTGAAAGCTCATCTTCTTTAAATAACTTGAAGAGTTAAATTATGTATTTTAAACTCAAGAATCTCCAATGAAGAACCAGAATATTTGCAGAAAATCTGCTGTATGTGTGTGTGTGTGTGTGTGTGTGTGTGTGTGTGTGTGTGTGTGGTTGCATGTGTGCACGTGTGTGCCTGTGTGTTTGTGATTTGGATCTCAATACTGTGAATGCTTAATCAGCATATACACTAATTATTACCGGTAATTTTAACTTTGTCTCAGTGGACAGAGCAATGGAATGTCACCTCTGTGGCAGAGAAGAACCCTGAGCTAGTGCAACTTAAGAGGTACAGGCTACATACAGTCGAATATATACCCAAATATTGGTTAATAAAGTATTTCATATATTTCTTAACTCACAGTAAATCCTAGAAAATGGTTAGTTGAACCAGCCGGCATCATGCTGCAGAGATTGGGTTCATTTGTACACCAAGAAGCAGAAACTGAGTTTTGATGGCTGCCATCTGGTGGAGACGGCACAGCGCTGAGGAAACCAGACACATTACTTTCCTTTCACAAAGGTCCAGACATAAAAGGCAAGGTTTAAAGGCCATATCTTCATACTTATCAGAGTCATTTTGAATAACACACCAGCAAAAAATCGATTGTAGTTCAAAAGCAGTTAGTTACTTAATGTGTCTATAATGTGTAAAGCTTACCCACTGACAAGGTGGTACTGACTCAACTGTGGCTCCAGGAAGCAGTCTGAATAAGTCAGCTGACACTGAGGTGACTGATATGGATCAATGAAAGAATCAATATGATAACTTAAGTTGAGAGGGTCCAACATTTCTGATTGGACAGTATGATGATGAGGATTGGGAACTATCCCTGGCAAACTGATGTTTGAAGTGGGCCTTGACCAAATGGGGATCTCTATTGAGATTGGACAGACATTACTGAGTTTCTCAGAGCAGCAACCTTTTGAAAAAGAATCAGCAGTGTCATCATGTTCCTCGTTGCACTGTGGCTGTAGCTCTGTCGCAGGGCTATTCATCCTGGCTGAATAGAAAGACCTGTTTTAATAAAACATCCATCAAATACATCAATTGTGAATTTTGGATTTTTAAAGCTGAAGATTCAGTTCAACTGCCAAGTTGGCTTTAATAATATATCTGAAGACAGTTAAACACTACATGTATATAGGCTAATTTACACCTTGAAGCCTTGCTTTCATAAACCGACACACAAGTCTCTGTCTGTGAAGCTGGATTTAAGAAATAAGTGCTTAAAGTTTTTAGAATATTTTTAGTGCCATCTTATGTCAGTGCAGAACGTTACAACACCAGGCTGGGTGGTTAATTGGGGTTAAAAGACTTACATTAGTTTACGTTAGCTAACTAATAACAGAACCAACTACAGAATGCATTTCCTGAAGAAAATGCAGTGTTAATGCTGATGGCAGAATGGTTTGAGCTGAATTTTTAACCACTGTTGAATCTTTGGTGAAATAACTTTCAAATGAGCTGAAATACACTGCATTGTTTACCTAAAAGCCAAAGTGCAGAACAGTTGAAAACTGAAGTTCACACGGAAGAAGCTCACATGCTTTAAAGCACTTGAACAGTGATAATATGTATTTTAAATGTCTAAACTCAAGAATCTTAAAAGAAAAACCAGAATATTTGCATGTCTACTCTAATGTGCTGTGTGTGTAGATCAGTGACTTCCTGTCAAACAGGAAGTCAGTAAAATAAGGCTTAAATGATGGACAGCAGCCTCTTGCCAGAGGACTGTGTGACAAACTGTTTATGTGAGGGGTCGTCAGCATATTCTATGCAGAGATGATGATGTGCTGTATTTGGCATTCTGCTTTTGTTGCTTCCTCAAGCTTGTCAGTTTGGTGAACCCATGTCACCTGACTCAAACAGATTCTCCTCACACAGTCCTTATTTATGAAGTGCTTTACAAACCTGAACATTACAGCTAACAGGTGGATTTCCCCATGTCAGTGGAGCTAGCCAAACAATAAAGAGCCACTTACTGCTTAAGAGACACACAGAGAAGGTGGACAGCATGGCTGCAACCATTTGTCGACACTACAGAAAGCTATGGGGGCAATATTGCCTATATCATCTGCCAACACTGCACTCAATTCTAACGAAGAACGTAGCGCAAACAGCAAAACAGCACGATGGAAGAAAACGAAAGCAATGATTTCATAGAAAATGTGAAAGCTTGTGAAAGTTTTGTATTTGCACATTATTTTTTGTTTAAATACTACTAGAACTTTAATTTTTTTTAATTTCACTTTTATTCTGATGGTCCTATTGAGAAATGTTAAAAATACATTTATTTTCAAATTCATATGTTTCCTGGGTCATTATTTTAAGGTTTTGTGGGACAGGACAACAGGGTGAGACAGGTGGGCAGACTTGAACAGGTGAGGTACTGGAGCCTAAAAGAGGAGGTTGCCCACAGGAAGTAGGGATAAAATGTATTGAAATAATTGCTGACTAATCAAAGAAAAATTGGCAGATAATGATAATAATAACTTTCTTTATATAGCACTCTTCACAGAATAAGAACCACAAAGTGCTTCACAATAATGTAAAACAGATGTCCATAAAACAGCACGATCGATCATACAGCACAACTCTAGTTAAAAGCCAGTCTAAGTAAATGAGTCTTTAGCTGCTGTTTAACAGAATAAATACAATTAAAGCAACGTAAAGACTGAAGCAAAGCATTCCACAACCTGGGGGTCACTGCTCTCAAAGCTCTATCCCCTCTGGTCTTAAAACGTGTTCGCGGGACTACCAACAGCCTTTGATTAGATGATCTCAGGCTGCGAGAGGGAGCATGAGGTTCTAAAAGATCAGAAATGTAATCAGGAGCATCATGATTCAGAGCTTTAAATGTCAGTACTAAGATTTTCAAATTGTAAATTGTACTGGAAGCCAGTGTAATGAGAGTAAAACTGGTGTAATGTGCTCTCTTTTTCTCATCTTTGTTAAGAGCCTTGCAGCAGCATTCTGGACTGACTGGAGACGGTCAAGATTCTTTTTGCTCAAACAATGAAAAGACTGTTGCAAGATGAAATAAAAGCATGAATAACCATTTTTAACTCAGATTTAGACAACTAGGTTAAATGTATTCTACTTTAGTAGAACTTTAGTAGCCACTTTTGGCAGATATAAGAGCTGAACACACCTGTGGCATTTGTTCTACAACAGAAATCAAATACTCTTCAGAAAGTTCTTCCCATATCTGTGTTCCCCAAAAAAGGCCTGTTTGTATAATTCTAACTGTACATTATTTTTCAGCTTTGGGTAACCTCACTGTATTGTGGAATTCAGCACAGTCAGGCGGATCAAATATTGTCATATTTGGGATTTCTGCCTGTTCCTGTGTTTGTCGAACTGGGATGAGAGCTTCCACTATTTTGTACTTTTTAAATTTATAATGTGTTCTGCGGTAAAATATCTGCGGTGTAAAGAGAATCAGTTTTATACATGATGGCGTTGAGCTCATTCTACTTCAGCTGGTATCTCGAAATGTTAACTGCTGGTTCATTAAAAGTCAGAAGTTACGTTGTTCCGATTAGCCTAGGTTAATGTATCCGTTAACCTAACGGTACTTAGAATAAATCATTTTGCGATCTTTACCTGAATATAAATCAGTTACACAATGCTAACCAAATTTTAAGTTTTAACCACACAATGTAGCTTATTGGTGACTTAAACAAATCACTGTGGGGTAAAGCAATATGAAAACTTACCTTACTACAGCTGTTTCGTGTGTCTCCTAACCTGCCAGCCGTTCAAGTCAGCCAGAACACCGGACGTTACTACGGTTACAAACGCGGTTCTACACGTATACATTACGATCAGTTACATATGTGTGTTCACCGTTTGGATTCAAGTGTGAAAAAGATTATGTGGCCATTACTGACAGACTGCTGCGCTCATAACCTACTTCAAGTGTTTTACCTTCGAGACTTTTTTCCGGTAAAGGAGAAGAACTGTGGGCTTTATGAGCGATGCTGGGGTGCAACATATCTATTCGCTGCTTCTTTTCTTTTATCACTGACAATTTTATTTTGCCCTCAAAATAATTTTTTTTGTTAATTATTATTATTATTTTATTTTTTATTTTGCCCTCAAAATAAAATTGTGAATCCCGAAATTTATTCCAGTAACCGTTTCACAATAAAGGCTTTTTGAGGAACAATGAAGGGCTTCTATTACCGCGAACGGCTACTGGGCTTTTAGTTTGAAACAGATACAGGAAGTGTTCGGGTTTTCATCGGTCGCTTAATGCACAGGTGGTCTTTAACGGAACCTAAAATAATAATAAAAATAATAATAATAATAAAAAAATCTCAAAATCGAAACAGAAATGGGCAGTTAGGTAAAGTTGATGGAATATTTAATCAATAAGTGATTTTCCAGCGTCAACGCAGTGTTGTCACTGATGGAGATTTTACACGCAAATTTAAATCCCTGAGTGAGTCTCTGGAATTCAGCCACCAGCAGGTGGAAACACTCATGGTGAAAACGCCTCGTCTCTCTACATGAGAATGTCACCCATTTCCCTGAAGAAAATAAGAAAAATGAAAGAGACTGTCAACAATCTCCAGGCCCGTTGTATGAGAGATAACCTTGTCTTTTCAGGTATGCTGGAGAGGACTCAGAAGAAACTATTAAAAACTTCATCCAGACCCACCTGAAGCTTTAAGAGGACACCACGAAGAACATCAGCTTCGATATAGTCCATTTTCTCTGAACCAGGAGGCCTGGGGCCTGGAGACCAGATCCAATTGTCGCCAAATTCGGCCATTTCAAGCAGAAGGAGCAGGTGAAGAGTCACAGCAGGGAGCTGAAAGGAATAGACTTCAGCATAAATGACCAGTTCTCTAAGAGATCGTCTATTTACTTTGGTATTTCCACATCACAGTGTCAGGTCTGTGTCTTTGTGGAGGTCTCATGTTTCCTGTTTTATTTTGATAGTTCCTTGTCCTATGTTCAGTGTATTCAGTTTTGCTTCCTCCCCGTCTTGTTATGTGTGATTAGTCCCAGCTGTGTTTCCCTCCTGTTTCCCATTCCCTTGTTACTCCCGTGTGCATTTAAGCCCTGGGTTTTCCTCTGTCTGTTGTCATGTCGTACATCCTAGCTGCTTTGTGTTTCCCCTCGTGCTCCTGTCTAATTCCTACTTCTCAGTTCCAGGTTTGTTTTCTTGTTGTATAGTTTGAGTTTATTTCCGCAGTGTTTTAATTCTTAGTTTCCATGTTCATGGTTTTGGTTTGTTTTGGGGGGGTTTTGTGAGTTTATTGTATGGAGGATTTTTCAGCAATAAACCATATTTATTATAGTATAATGTAACCAACATTCCCACCCCAATTTATAAATTGTATTTATTAAAATAACAACCAGCATTCCTCCTACTCAATTTTCACTACCACTGATCAAATTGCACCTTATATTGCACTGATCACTTGCTCGTTACACCTGCTCCTTTATATGGTACATGTAACTTGTACATATCAGTGTAGATACTTACATTATTACATACATTCCCTGTGTAGGCACCTCTTAAACTTTAAGGTTTATTTTTTCTAAAGGAATGTTAATGTAAAAATCTACATGCTGCTAACAGAAAGATGCCAAACTGTGTTTCATTGTTCTTGTAACAGTGACAATAAAGATCTATTCTATTCTATTCTATTCTATTCAATAAAGCTGCCGTTTTCAATTAACTTCCTGCGCTGTGAGTCTTGCATTTGGCTCCTACATCCTGCCTGCCACACAGCCAACCTTGACACATCACTGACAATTACTTTCAGTGACATGCACACACATAAACAGACAACAGCAAGCACCACTCTTGTCTACATATTACACTCTTATGGAACATCTCGACACATTTTTTTTTTTACAATCGACTTATGTATCGACTCATTCATTTGAGAGTCACACGCAGCATGCAATATTAGCTACACACACAACTAGGGGCACACTAAGGTTTGTCACATGGAATGTGCATGAAGCTGGCTCCAGAGAGAAGAGTTTAAAGATATATAACCAGTTTTCGTTTATACTTAACAAAAAGTTACATATTGTAAGTATATATGGCCCAATGTTGATGACCCCTCATTCTTCCACGTTTTTTTTTAGTGCACTCTCTGGACACCAAGATTGCTCACTTGTTTTTGATGGTGATTTCAGCTTCTGACTAAATGAAGAAATTGACAGGTTCAGTACAGTACGAACTCAGCACAACTGGCAATCCACACATACAAATAAACAATACATGAGTGATTTTGGATGGAAAGAAGTAATATACGTTGAAAAGCTCTATATTGATAACTTTCCTGGCACAAAGACATAACTCCTTGGCTGTAATAATGAAAAAATGACATATGTAATTAAAAATAATATAAAGAATATGTATAGGATCACACACTAGTCTTTCAGAGTTTAAATTTATGTGTATCTCGACTATGTAGTTTTTCTTTTTCTGTCATGTTCTTATATGCTCACTTTCTCCTTTATTTATGCATTATATTCCTCTTATATTGTTTTACTACTCCTCACACATCAACACTAGTGCTCATTAATGTTAAAATGTTATTCATCCAACACTGACAGTCATACATGTCAGGTACCATGTTAAAAATAACATGGTACCTACATTTTATACAATGAGAACAGCACACTCACCTCAGCACCTCATTGCTTACTGTCAAGCTGCTATAAATAAATAAATAGTAATAGCTTAATGTTAGTGTTACCACAATGGGAGCAAGTCAATGTGAAGAATCAATTTTGATAATGCTCTCATGTTTTATGAGTTGAGTTCAAATTCAAAAGCTCCCCTGTCCTTCATTTGGTAATTAATTAAAATAATCAAGCTTGTGTAGCTCCGAACAAGCTGAACGGAACTGTGAAAAATTGGCATAAACCTCGTTCACCTTACAGTAGTCAACACAGAATTGTATAGACCTGAAATCCTCACTACTAGAACTATGGGGCTTGTTGTGTTCAATTTCTTTGAAGGAAGTAGAGGAGAAATATCTTCTGTTTAAAAAGATTTAATTTGCTTCAGCAATTGGAATTACAAGTTTACAGTGCTGGACCTCTCTGTGAACACAGCCATACCCCAACAAAATCATTATTATGACTATCTTCTTCCCGAACCAACATGGCAGTCCTGATGTCTCCCTTCGAGTCCCCTGCTTCGCTCACGTCTGACCTTGTATCTGCTCCTTTTCCTAGAATGACAGAGAAGAAAACACCTCCCTGCCCAGCCTTGATTATTTAATATTAACCTACTGCTGATTCTATTTATCTAGTTTGGGACATTCTGTTCAGACTCCCTTTGCCCAGAAAATATCCTTCTAACCATTATCTGCTGTGATGTGTAAGCATGCAGCAAAAAAGACCCTCTGCGCTTCTACGCCAATTCTCAATATTTCAGTCCAGTCATACCACTGAACAATGTTTTTTGACCGTCAAAACACAGAGCGCCAACTCATTTATGAGCACATTGTGTTGTGTATATAAAATCATAAAAAACTGCTTCATTTAACCATTTTAAATCCTAACAGGCTACCCCACGCACTGTGCAACTCTTTTATTACCCACATCTTTAGCAGTTCCACCAGTTCATTCTAAACAACAGGTAACTGACAGGACTGTGAACGCAACCATCATAGCAAGGTGCATTTCAAAATGGTGCTCTTTGAGCGAGGTATGACCAGGCAGGAGGGAGAACTCACCTGCAAAACAATGTTGCAATGCAGCAACATCTACTCTCTGGGGCCGTGTGAGATGGTCATCACCACAGAGGGAGATGGGAATGGTGGAATTTGGGAACTCCAGCCCCAACTCATCTCTTTCCTTCACCAGGCTCACGAGAAAAGCGGTTTCAGCCTTTCTCCATACTTTAAGGAGAGTGAGACCATTTCATAGTCAACATCTCCCACTTGCCGTGTGACCATAAAAGGTCCTTGCCACTTGGCAAGTAACTTTGAGCTAGAAGAAAGGATAATACAAGCACTTTGTCTCTCGGTGAAAATTGTCTGAGCCTTAATCCTCCGCTGTACAGGCACTGCTGAAGTTCCTGGGCCTGTAGTAAATTTTATCATGATAACCTCCACAACATGCGTAGCTTTGCTCTCAGGTCCAGAATGTACTGAATTTCTTTTTTAGCTGGGCTTGGACCTTCCTCCCAGTTTTCTTTGATCAGGTCCAACACACCCCTGCAGCTTACTGCTGAACAGTAACTCAAAGCTAGTCAGCTAGTATCTCTTCATGGGAGTCCGACTTGAATCACGAAACAGTGCCTGCTCCACACTCATGGCAGAAATGGTGCACAGTAGCTCTGCTTCAGGATATCGTTCCAGAACTAATACAAAGTGATATCTCAGTGCACTCCGTTGAAATGGCCCAATGAGGCCCATGGAAATGCGCTTAAACGGGACCTTGATTAAAAGTAGCGGGAACAAAGGCACTTTTGAAATACCGGCCGGTTTACCAGCTGACGCTCCAGGCAGGACCACATCATTGGTGCAGATCCTCTGGTCAATTATTGGCTGGGCGTAATTGGGCCATTATTCAATCCCGAGTTTTGTCATATCCTGTATGCAGTGCCACGGGGTTATTTGGCACCAACAACTGTTGTGTTCTTTTATCGTGTGAGTGTCAAGACTTACTTGCTACAGTCTGTCTCTAACCATCACAAAATGAGTGTAGGTCAGAGCTACGTCATTGCGCACCATTTGACCTTCAGTTTTCAAGTCAAAGGCTGAGCGTAGAGAGTCGTCATGAGACTGAGAAATCTCCTATGGCGTGAGACACTGGGGCCTTCTCAGGAAGCCCCGCCGGCTCCTCCTTACCAGTGTCAGTGTCAGATGACCTCATGTCACCACTTAACACAGTGCAGACACTACATAGATAAAACTGTGAATTTAGATTATTTTTTTTTAACATACATCAAAGAAGCTTAAGCATGTTTGTTACAAACTAATTGTAGCTAAAATGTAAGAGATAAACAGTGTTATTGACTGTGAGAAGGAAATAAATTCAAATTATTCAGTGAGTCTAGTGCCATTTATTTTATTTCACTCCATTCTCTGAAAACACATAATAGTATATTCTGGTGATAATATAGAGTTGTTTTTATACAAAAGTACCAATTCTGTAGATCCACCTATAGTCAGTACACAACTACTGGCTTTAAGAGGATATAAAATTTTGTTTACACAAGAGGTGAAAGATCTGATATTGAGGGTCAGTCAGTCAGATGGTACCAGAACAAATCTACCAACCTACCAGTGTGCTAGGAGCTACAATATTGTAACATTTAGGAGCTACAATACATTTATGGCAGTTGGAGTCCAGAGAAGAGTTGAAACACAACAATTATAACAGAGAAGCAAAAGCCTTAGGGATTGGCCAGTTCATCTGATGTGACAGAAGGAGGCAGGCTGTCCAAGGCTCCCATCTCTGTAATATTGCACAAACAGTACAGACAGAACATCAATACTGAGACATAATAGACAGAAAGTTGTTTTTCATTTTATCATACCTCTGTTTGTTTGCACTCAGCAGACACTCTATTAGATTCACCTTGCTAACTGCCTTAATTCTTTGTGGCATAGATTCATCAAGGTGCTGGAAATATTCTCCTGAGATTTTGGACATGACAAGACAATTTTGACATGATTTTATCACATGACTGGTGACTGTGGAGGCCATTTGAGTTCAGTGAACTCATTGTCATGTTCAAGAAATCAGCTTGAGATGAGCTTGTGAGCTGGCACACTATCCTGTTAGAAGATCAGTACACTGTTGGTAATACAGGGATGGACATGGTCATTAACAATACTCAGGTAGGCTGTGGCATTTAAACGATGCTCAGTTGGTACTGAGAGCCCCATTCTGCCAAGACATACAGCCTGAACCTTCAGCACAAGGCTGGATGGATTCACATTTTCATGTTGTAGATGCAGAATTCAACAGGCCAACTTGTGCATCACTGAGTTCCTGCAACGTAACTGACTGATTAGAAAAACTGCACTAGCAGTCAGTTGAACAGTTTCTGACATTATATCACTGAAAGAATATTTCCATGTTTAACAAATGGACCGATATATAGACCTGAAAAAGTTCACTAATCCAACTTTGATTGGTGTGCTTTTAAGAGTTTGTCATTGCAGTGACTTCTGTATGCAATTCTATATTATTTTGTTGATGAACTCCGCTCACTTTCAAATAAGTTAGGTGAGAAATGAGAAGCATACCTTTAAGTTTGAGGTATGACAAGAAGTCAATGACAGTGTGGATAATTTCTTCATCTGCTATTCTCAGGGCGCCTGTGGAGGTACAGCAAGAATGACAGGTTGAAATGGCAAGAATTTTGATGTACACAGATCATACAGAGAAATTAAATTTTGTCAGATACTAAGGAATTATCACACAAGTAGGAGTTTTTGTTGTTATTTCTTTTCTTTTTTTTTGGATTTCTTTATTCAGTGTTTTAGATAAATGATCATAAAACACATCCCAAATTTCCAGAGTTTCCAAAATTATAAACTAGCATTTTTTTGTAAAAGACATAAAATATCAAATAATACATCAATAAATAATATGGGGTATTATTTTGTTTGGGATCTTGAGTTTCTCTTTAAAATATATGTGGCTCCTCTTCTTTTGGGCTATTTAAAGGACTTTTTCACCTAAATGACCACAAGGTCCTATTTTCTTAAAGGCATTTTAGGTCTTCCCCTCTACCATCTCCTTCCACAGTGTTCTTTTTACACTAATCTAGCTAATCAACATGACAGCTATAGATAAAACAGCAATACAAGCAAAACATTCAGTATATCATATTAAATTAACCAAGAAGATACATCATAAAATACCTTTTGATTATTGTTAAATAACACTCGAAATAAAATCTCTTTTTCCAAGAGGAAGAAAGAGTGTCCTGTTTCTTTGTGAGACATACAGACCTGTTCTGAAGTCCTCCTCCTGGCCTATGTCCCTCTTCCCAGCCAGACCCGGCTTGTCTCCTAGTGTCGTGTGTCCATGTAGTCCATCTGGATAATGAGGAGTGTTCGCAGTTGATGCGCTCATATAAACATCAGATGACCCAACTAAGCATTTAATTAATTCATTCCCATTATCAGCTCAGTTCACTAGAAATGCAGCAATTTTAACATTTTGTTAAAAATGTGATTTATGTGTAATTTTCATGTACGTACAATAATAATAATCCTTTACAGCTGCTTCAATTTTTAATATACTGGCTGTGACATTTACTTTTCTGTTTGCTTAAGGCGAAAATGACAATTGAGAAAATAAAAATAATATGGAGTAAATGGTTAAGGTTTTGTGTATGTAACAGAAAATACATACAAATATCCCACTGGTTTAGAGGCATCACACAACAGACACACACACATACACAGTGCACACCTCTACCTGATTCCTGTAAGAAGTTCTAAAGGACATTGTTCACACGTCACACAGTTTCAGCATGATATTTGGTTTGTAATTGTTTGGTTCACTTTCCAAACTCGTACAGACCACCTGCAGGGCTTGGCTCATGGAATTGCAGTAAGTAGAGGTTTGATGGAAGGAATAGAAAAAGCACACTTGTTGCAGTTTTAACACACAAGTAAATGCACTGAAACAATAGTGATGATGAAAATCAACATAAAATTACAAGCAAGCAAAGGGATTTACTTCGCCATGATAGTGTGTTGTAGATTGTCGGTGTGTCACCACATTTACATTTTAATTTGTTTTTTATGTGCCTAAAGAGCAGGTTGAGATAGCACGCGCAGAGTTCAGTGGCCTCTGGTTAAAATCGTAAATTAAAAATATTTGCATTTCCTTTTTTTCATTTGCTTTAATCATACTCTTCCCGATTCCTATAATAACGGTAACTGTACTATTGTACTACATAGTATTCTTAAGCTAGACCAATAATTAAAAATGTTATTGTGATATTTTGAAATTAAAGAACAGCCAGCAACCTGACTGAGATTTGTAGTTTAACATGTGAGGCTCACATGACTCCTGAGATGAATACATTATATTGGCTCATATTTGTATTTAAAGAATGGAAAACACGCACAGTATCAGGTCAGTTTGTTTCACTTTGCAACATTACTGAGCAGTTACGTGTTGTTATAGTGAGCTCACATACTTCAGTGCTGTCATTTACTCTGAGTGGTTATTACATGTGACAATTGTTTGACCCTAATTGGGGGCTTCCTCATTAACTAAATTAGTCCTTGAACTAATACACCCTCTTCTCTTTGTGTGCTTTTAAAAGTCTAGCTGAAGTTTTACATTTGAGACCCCGGCATGAAAAAATAAGGCTTTTAAATGATGTTTGCCATCCAGTATAAAAAGTTCCTATTGGCTCTACAGGCCCCTTTGTGTTTTGATCTTTACATAAAAAATTTTATCAGCAAATTGTTGCATGTCTTCCAGTTATTTGAAAATATCTTTGATAATATATTTTCTTGAAAGGCTTCTAAATGAAGTTACTGAGCTATCCGCTCTTGGTCAGCTGTACTGCTATTTCGGTGCTACATCTTCTCTGCAGTGAACGTGACGATAGTCTCCTAAACTGAATTTGAATAAAAGAGCTTTTAGGTTAATTTTCATTATTCTTCACAATGTTTTTAACCTCTCCTGTTCTCTAGATTACTAATGCTATAATATAATGTCAGTTAATGGTTATTAGAATCGTATTATGTGAATGCTCAGAAGACGTATTTTCTTCCCATTGTGTCGACACTATACATCTGGAGTGTAATCCTCCAAACATGCTTTATGCTAAAGCTTTCTTGATCTTGAGATCATCAATGCGTTACTTGGCTCAACGCACAGACAGAATGGCAACATTTGCATACATAAGCAAAGAAACAAAAGCAGCTAAAAGGTGTGATGTTTAAACAGAGCAATTCCTGGTGACCCCAAGGCCCTGCAGCAGCTGTATGTTTCTATCTTACATTGAGTGACCAGCTCGTCTCTGCCTCTGGCACTGGGAGAATCCTTTATCTGAATTAGGTGATCAATACGACCTGAAACACAGGATGAGGCAGGAGCAACCTTTACCTGGGCTTCACACACACACACACACACACACACGCACACACACACACACACACACACACACACACACACACACACGAAGGGACAACATTCTTCAGGGTTCCTGCCCTGGAATGACTCAAACTCCAGCTGGTAAGAATATACACCGTGATA
This sequence comes from Oreochromis niloticus, assembly GCF_001858045.2. NCBI lineage: Eukaryota > Metazoa > Chordata > Actinopteri > Cichliformes > Cichlidae > Oreochromis > Oreochromis niloticus. Next base: position 38,254,154 of record NC_031972.2, on the reverse strand, counting down.
CACAAAACTGGATACCCAACAGTCACTCACGATAATAAGAGTAATAATAAGGGTCTTTAAATAACACTAAATTAGCTGAAACAGTGAAGACACTGATTCACATACTATTACTGAGGCTTTTGTAAGCAACGTTACTGGCACAACCACAAGACAATATGCAATGGTGTGTGCATGTAAGGTTGTGTGTGTGTGTGTGCGTGCGTGCATGTGTTTGTGTGTGTGTATGTGTAGACTTACGGGGCCCTAACAAGTAGCCAGCACTGTTCAGAGTCCAGCCACGCTTTTCTTTTGCCTGCAAGATATAAAGATGGATATACTAAGCAGCTAAAGGACACAGAGACAGTTTTAATGAGTTTTTGATGTGTTTGAAATGTAAATCTAAAAGCATTTTTCTTAAATGTAAAACATCTTTATTGTCATGGTTTGTAGGCTTGTCGTATGCTTGCAGGGAGTTGTGTAATTTAGTTAGTTCTTTGAATTTTTGGTTATTTAACCTCACCTGCATCTCTGTGGCATGTTTTAGTGTCTGTTATTGAGAATTGGGACCAGTTATTGGGAATTGGTCAGTGTCTGTATGGTTTCACTGCAAATCTGGGATTTTAGCTTGTTTTGTCTTTAATCACTTGAAGATTTGAACTTTTCTACTTTAAACATTTTAGTTCTTGTCGTATTTGAACTTTATACTACTAATATCCTCACATATACACATTTTATTTTTGTGATCAGCTGCTTAACAATTTAGTTGTAAACTAAAATAGATACTTTTGAGGTATCAAATATCAATATAAAGTAATATACCTCACTTTATATTGATATTTGATATCATTTCAATATTTTTATTCTATTAGTCTCTGTTGTCTTTATGCCTTTATTGGTACGTTGATTCTTGGCACCTAAATTTAAGTGGGAGGATAACATTGAAGTTGTACTGAATTTTGAACTGCTTACCGCAACAACTAGCCCGATGGTCTCGGAAAGAGTTGCACAAAAGATGAGCGACATGCAAAATATCCCAAAGCACCTCTGCATCTAAGAAAGACAAAAAAAAACAATATCAACACAACAACAAAACTATTTGAAAGCATGCCTTTAAAGGCTACAAAAACTGTAACTTACCTTTAATGTGACTTCCTTCAGTCTGGTTCACGTTGCAGTCAGCAGCAGAAGTTGCCTGGCGTGTGGAGCACTGGATGAAAAGCCGACTCCAGCCACCTTTTATTGTGATTTCAGCCCAACCCTCCTGCTCTGTGTTCACGTCAGCAGCCCCTCCTGCACACAGCATGGGCAGGTCACGAACAGAACGCATTATGAAATTCAATAATATCACATAATGCTACCATCAGATTTTTCTTTGTTGCCCTCAGAGACTAGGCATTGAATTGCTGTATTTTTCTGTCCTAATCTGATATGCGACTGTGACTGCTTATTGCATGAGCTTCATGTACAGACGGTCAATATAAAATCTACTTGCCAGTGTTTCAGGATTTGTTGTAATTTTCTTTAATTTCATGAAAAAATTCATCTTTGCTGCTCTCACTGATTTTAGGTCTGATTTCATTAAACACTTAATTTTGACAAATTATATTTTAACAGAGCAGTAGTACCGATTTATTAAAAGTATAAAAAATAACAACGTGGAATGGCATTTACTGTCATACTATTTACAGTCCAAAGTAAAGTCACAACCCAAATGATTTACAAAGAGTGTAGTGAGCAGTAGTGTACGAGTATATCATTTTTAAGGCTGTTTCAGCCTTAGTGTGTCACAGTTATAATTTACTTTTACCTCTGAGTCACAGAAAGAGACGTCCCTTACAAATAAGAATCTGTGTTTGCACTGCTAACACTTGTTTTCCATGCTCTGAACTCAGAAACTCGATTATACACATGAAATAAAGTTAATGCTACAGTGATACGTTATGCTACAGTTGTTCTGTATAAAGTATTTTTCAAACTGCTTTATTTCTACAAGGGTAGATTTAATTTTTCTTTTATTATAATTTTATTTTGTACAACTGTTATAAATGATTTCCATCAGATCAATGAAAGAATATAATATAAGGAAGAAGAAAGAAGATCAATAACACTGAAAATTCTTTTTACACAATAATTCTTCATTTGGCTGCATTAGGGTTTGATTTAAGCCTCTCTCTCTTTTTAAATGAACTTCCAAATGACAAAATGTCCATATTAAAGGACGTGTCTGAAACAGATAAAAAGTATTTCATGTAAACTGATAATAACTTGATATGAAAGTGACTCACTAAATTCAGCATGTCAGGTTACTTCAAAACATTATTGTGCTTTTAAAACTTTTTTTCCATAATTTTTTAATAGTTTTTTTGATCATTTTTAATAGTAATTTTTAATTAAATAGTTGATTAATTACCGTTTGTTTGTTTTTTGCTGTTCACTAATGCAAAGTTGAAAGTGTACTTAGAGTATAGGAGTTTATGTAGAGTTTGTGACTTGTAGGTTTTCTCAGCTTTTTCCTGTCTAACATCTAACTCGAAATTCTTTCCAGATGTGGATAAGAATACACCCCATTTTTAAAAAGCAAACTTAAATCATTCATCTCCTGTATCCCTTTGAAGCTCTTAGCATCCCACTGTTCTGAATTCATATATAAATGTGTTCTGTTTATATTGTGTAGCAACATGTTGACAAGAAACTTATTTTGTTAAATAGGGTAATATTTCTTTTTTAAGAAAATTCTCCTAATTCTCCTGGCCATGGTCAGTAGTTTCAAGTTAGAATAATTAAATATCAAATAATTAAATAGCTCAGCTGCTGGCAAAATCTCTGCTTATTAAATAAAATTCATGATGATGTCTACATCAATGTCATGGACATTTTTCACATTCTTAGTGTCAATTAATACAAAATATCCTACGTGACCCAGTGTGATATACATTTTCTGCTCAGTTACAGCCAAAATATTCTTCAATAAGCTGCTGTACTATTTTGCTCATTGGACCTCTGTAAGGACCCACTGAAGCACTGCAATTAGACTCATTTGCTAATGCATGTCATTTGTTTGCTTTGCAGAGATGTGCCTTGGGAAGAAAATAAACAGATGGCATTAAAATATAGTTTGTTTGTTTTTTAATTAGTATCAGAGTAAGAATTCCTTCCAACCTGGAGTGTAAGCATCATCTACAGGCTCCACTGGGCCCCACTTAAAAAGAAACATTGTTTCAATTTCACATTTTTAGTCTTTAATGTGTGCTAATCATTCTGTTTTTCATTGCTGTTTAAGGAAGACTAACCTGATCTTCTATCTCATTATACTACAAATAAGAAGGTACATATTAAATAACATCAAATTTTCTTACAGTTATTTGGAAGACAATCTAGGTATCTAGGCAATTTAGACAGTAGATATGCAGGGTTGTACACTGCCAAAACATGAAAAAAATCCAGTATTACTATTTTGTAAGCACTGATCAAGACATAGACACACAGCATCTGAGGTGTCCTTTGGTTGGTAGCCTGGATGTAGATCCTTTGTGTTGCAGGGTGAGGCCTTGGTCTTGTGCCACATCCTGTGGGTTCTTGTTCTGATTAAGATCTGGGATGTTTTGGGGCGGGATTAATGCCTTGAACTTGGAAAAAAATTCTTGAAGTGAAACTTTTATTTGTTTAAGATGTTTCAATGATTAATACCATCTGTAAATGAATGTTTACTATACCTCTTGGCTAGCTTGGGAACACTCTGGTATTCCCCTAGAAAAGCTGGGAAGAGTGCCTGAGGAGAGACAGAAAGCAGTAGGGATCTCACACACTATTACACATCAAACTCTGGATGGGACCTTCCTGGAATTGAGACAGGTTGCACCTTTTAAGGTCAATAGTATCAGGCAAAATCATCAGTATTACCAGAATCGGGGCACCTGGTGATTATGATGGAGCAGAAACACAGTGGGACATGATCAAAGGAGAAATGGAAGAGAATCTAACGTGTCAAATCAAAAGGGAAAGAACACCGAATGAAGAGAATATAGTGAGTGTGTGAAAGAGAAGGGTGAGAAAAAGGAAAGAAACATGAAAGAGATGTTTTAGGGTTTACATACTGAACTGCACCATTGTTTCAGTCAGGAAATAATGTGCTCTTTATTTAGAGAACTCGAGTTCATAGATAGTCAGGTTCCTAGCATGTAAGTGTAAGTAAGTGAATTATTTTTTGAGGACCTTAACATGCTCAAAAACTAATGAAATTTTGCACATACGTCAGGTCTGGTGAAAATTTATGTAATTTACTGGTTTGACACATGGACAATTCAAAATGACTCCCGAGCCCCTCGGTGGAGAACCACATCAAATTCACCAGCGGGGCTATGAAAAATGACAGGCTGACTTAGACTGTGAGTCTACCAAAAGCTGATGTGTACTATAAAAAACACATATGGATCAGTATTTAAAGATTGACTCTCATCATCCACTGGAGCACAAACTGGGTGTCATCAGGACGCAACAACACAGAGCGAACACCATCCCCACAGATACAGTGGCCAGAGAAGCAGAAGAACATCATATGAAGAAGTCCCTGAGTAAATGTGGTTATCCCAGCTGGATATTTGTCAAAGCTGGGAAGGCGCCTAAAGAAAGGTCCAGCCCATCCAGGAGAGAAGGACAACTGCTGCCTAAGCGAAAACGCGTAGTGATCCCTTATGTGTCAGGAGTATCAGAACAGCTGAGATGCGTTCGCTCCAAACACACCTCTGTGGCTTTCAAATCGCAAAACACTCTGCGCCAAAAATTGTCCCACCCCAAGGATTGGGACCCCTGAGTAGGTTCAGCCGGATGTGGCCCCAGCCTCAGTCGGGCGGTGGGGATGTCTGGTGGAGATGTGGTCTTGGGCCTGCTGCAGAGGAGTGGTAACGCAGTGAGGTCACAGGGTGGCGTGGAGACAGGGAGGAACAGGTGCACGGAACTGGCTTGATGAGGAGAGAATCTTCTTGTGTCTTACAGTGAGAAGGAGCTAAGAGAGACAACTGGAGTGACAGAGTGGCTGCATCTGGGGCAGGAGCCAGAAACCGCAGAGAAATCACACCTGTAAATAAAACTGACAACGCCGAAGTGTCTGTCTGTGGCTTGAGTGTCACACAGAGCAATATATAGTGTACCCTGATAAATCATGGCAACCCTCCTGTCACATATTTTATAACGGTGGTGGGGATGTGATCAGTGGTCACCACTATTTGCACAATAATGATCAAGAAACTAACCTCACATCCTGTTGTTCAGCAGTGGTGCTCGTTTCAATCATTATGTAAATGTACTTATTGTACTTCTCCGAGGTTGATCATTTTCACCTCAAAAGTGCTCATAATAAACATCAGACATTGATGATGCCTTAGTGCAGGGGTGGGCAACTCCTGGTCTCGAGGGCCGGTGTCCTGCAGGTTTTAGATCTCAGCCTGGGTCAACACACTTGGATCAAATGATTAGTTCATTACCAGGCCTCTCGAAAACTTCAAGACATGTTAAGTAGGTAATTTAGCAATTTGAATCAGCTGCATTGGATCAAGGACACATCTAAAACCTGCAGGACAACCGCACTCGAGGCCTGGAGTTGCCTACCCCTGCCTTAGTGTAAAAATTGTGACTTTATTAAATGGCGCACCCTGGTGGCATTGCGATTTTCCTTGAATCAGAAAGTATTTTTTAATATGTTTGGAAAGGTCAAAAAGTCATGAAATTTGGCACACGCTTCCAATGTGATGTATTCTTTCCAGTTCCATAGCTCTCTTCAATAAATGTTGCAAACTGACTCCATAGTGCCACCTAAAATTTTTTAAAAAGCAGACCCTGTATTATGTTTGATCCTAGTCTGAAATTTGGCAGCCCTCTGTAATATCTCAAGATGCACAAAAAAGTCTCTTGGAGTCATATCCTAAACCCAACACTTAATCAGACGTTTTGAATTTAATGTGTAAATTTCACGGCATTGTTAAAGCCTTAGGCTTTAAAAACAGGCACGATTCTGTCATAAAAGACAATAGGCAGACACATAGTGGAAAACTTTTCTAAGGTCAGATTAGTTGAAATTTGAAATTCTTTGGGGAAAAACCACATGCCGAATCTTTGGAATGAAGAGGAGTGGGACCATATGCATGAGTAGGTGCTTGATTATATTTGGCTGTGGCCATGGAAGTGATTGGAACACCTGAATTAAATAAATTAAATAATTTGGATGGGTGAGTGAATACTTTTGGTGTAATCTGATTACTTTTTTCAAGTAACAAGTAATGTAAGGGATTACTGTTGCAAAAACAGTAATTAGATTACCGTTACTTTCACGTAGGAACGCTGCGTTACTGCGTTACTAAAACCGTGATTTTTTGCGAGAATGTCTCATGACAGTGACATAAGCGTGCGATGTTTGTGACAACAGCTGTTCACAGATCAACAATGGATAATATATCGAGTGCGGCAGAGAGTATGAGCGTACAGCGTTTAAAGCATGGAAGTACTGACCTTACTTTGAGTTTGATTCCATAAAAAGTGACAAAAACATTAGTGTCCACTGTTCACTGTGTGGGAAGAAAACTTCTTTTTAAACCCCTAAACTTCCAGGCAAGCGCCGAGTGCGCTACGACGTAATGTGAAATTCACAGAGAAACTCGCGGATTCTTCCACTGACCACTGCGGCACACCTGCACCAGGGTAAACCTCCGCCTAACCCACTCCTGCTTTACAGGTGAAAATAGAGCAACAGGACCGCTAGTCTTTGATTTTATTTATTTTCTGCTGTGTTTTACTTGCATCTATTTGAAAGAGTGAGTGTAAACACAAAAAAATATTTTATTTTATGTGCTGGAATGTGCAGAAAATAGGTTTAAATGTTAAACAAATTTCTTCCAGTCAGAGAATATTGCATATAATTTAATATTTGCTTGATGCATAAAGTTAAAAGATTAAAACTAATAAAACAAGTTTTAAAAAGAGACTTTTCCATTTGATTACATTTTGTATGATGAATTATGCAGAAAAAGTAGAATTGGGCTGAAAGATCTATCGCTTTATTACCTATTCAGGTTGTAAATCGTGTTTTTAAAAAGTAACTAAGTAACTAACTAACTAAGTAATTAATTACTTTTGAAAATAAGTAATCAGTAAAGTAACAGGATTAGTTTTGGGGGGAAGTAATCAGTAATTAGTTACTGATTACTTTTTTCAAGTAACTTGACCAACACTGTACACCAGTATATATATATATATATACACCAGTATACCAGTGTATATACCAGTCAAAAGTTTGGACATACCTTCTCGTTCAATGTTTTTTCTTTATTTTTACTACTTTCTACATTGTAGATACAAACTGAAGACATCAAATATATGAAGCAAGATATATGGAATTATGTAGCAAAGAAAAATAACTATAAATATGTTTTATATTTTAAATTCCTCAAAGTAGCCACCCTTTTCTTTGTTGACAGCACTGCAAACCCTTCTCTCAATGAGATGTATCACCTGAAATGGTTTTCACAACACAGGTGTGTCTTGTCAGGGTTTATTTGTGGAATGTCTTGATTTCTTAATGGGGTTGGGACCATCAGCTGTGTTGTGCAGGAGTCAGCTGACAGCCCTATTTGACAACTGTTATAATTCATATTATGGCAAGAACCAATCAGCTAAGTAAAGAGAAATGACAGCCCATCATTACTTTAAGAACTGAAGGTCAGTCAGTCTGGAAAATTGCTAAAACTTTGAATGTGTCCCCAAGTGCAGTCGCAAAAACCATTAAACTGTACGACAAAACTGGCTCACATGACTCACAAGGCAAGAGTCACCTGTGCTGCTGAGGATAAATTCATCTGAGTCACCAGTTTCAGAAATCGCAAGTCAACAGCACCTCAGATTAGAGCCCAGATAAATACCACACAGAGGTCCAGTAGCAGACTCATCTCTACATCAACTGTTCAGAGGAGGTCGCATGAAACAGGTCAAATAGCTGCAAAGTAACCACTACTAAGGAAAAGCAACAAGCAGAAGAGATTTGTTTGGGCCAAGAAACACAAGGAGTGAACATTAGACCAGTGAAACTCTGTGCTTTGGTCTGATGAGTCCAAATTTGAGATCTTTGGTTCCACCAGCCGTGTCGGGGGGGGGGGCTACCACAGCATCCTGCAGCTACATGCCATCCCATCCTGTTTGCATTTAGTTGGACCATCATTTATTTTTCAACAGGACAATGACCCCAAAAAGACCAGGCTGTGTAAGGGCTATTTGACCAAGAAGGAGAGTGATAGAGTGCTGCAACTGATGGCCTCCGCAGTCACCTGACCTAAAACTAATCGAGATGGTTTGGGATGAGATGGAGGCAAAGGGGCCAACAAGTGCTCAGGATCTCTGGGAACTCCTTCAAGACTGTTGGAAAACCATTTCAGGTGACTACATCATGAAGAATGCCAAGATTTTGCAAAGAAGTAATCAAAGCTATGTGTTCATTCATAGTCAGAGGTGGGAAAATAATTTTTAGTTATCTGTACTTTACTTGAGTAGTTTTTTTCTGACTACTTTTTACTTCTACCCCCTATATTTTTAAACAAATATCTGCACTTTCTATTCCTCACATTTACAAAACTGGCTTGTAACTTTTGGTTTAATGCTTTTGGGTGGAGTTATTTTTTCACATCACATCACTAACCACCGTCACTAACCTTTCAATTTCAGATTGAAATAAATTAGTTACTCACTGAGAAAAAAAAAAAAGTAACTTTTTAAAGAGTATTTTACCAAAACATCATAATAGTTAGGAGTTGCACTTGCAAGAATTTGAGGGAAATGAGGTATCTTGACATATCATTTAAATAAACATGGAACATTTCAAGGTCTTGACTCTGAGTCTGACCCTAAGTCTTATATTTCAAGCTTATATTAAAGCTGGTATGATGATGGTCAACAGAAAGGAGGCCTGGATGCCACATTATTGTAGAGATGGATAGACTGAGATACAGTTGGTCTTCAAGCTAGTCCTCTGAACCAACTCTTCCTGTTCTGCTTTGTCTCAATATTGTCTTACTGTTGTCAATACAAGCTACTGCTGTGAAGGTCTGAATTAAGTTAGTCAGTCAGTTATGAGTAGATCTCTATACTGTAAACTATTTACCTGTCTGCATCCATATTGACCTGTCGTCAAACAGGGCCTGGTGTTACATCGTGTGAGATTTTTTTCTTTTAAATATAGCTACAACGTTGTCATCCCTATTTCTTTCAATTTTGTGTCCAAGGAATTAGAAGACATGAGTCACCCATCATTTCTGGTAGTTTTTAAAAGTGGTCTTGAGCAACAGTTCTCCAGGTTTTCTGGAAGAATAACCCCCATCCACCCCCATTCGTTTTCAGCTCTGTCCTTATACCTGACCATTTTCAGTGGATTTTTTAAATAATTTATTTGCTTGTTTGTTGAACAACTTGTGAATACGCACATTTCTTCAGCTTCTGGTGTAACTAGTGGTACCAAGATCACCAGATCATTGTTTGTCTCGAGAACATTTGTAGGATAATGCCTTTGTTGTGGTAGTGTTGGTTCACATCTGTTATTGTCAGTAGTTATGACAATAGTACTAATCTACCTAATGTTTCTGTTTGTGGCACCCATTATCTTATTTCCATGTTTATTGCTTTTTCCTGCAACAGTGTCACCCGACTTCACATTTTAAATGTTTTGCAAGACACATTAATTCACAGATATTCACATGGAAAATTTAGAAGAATAAAAACATGGCAAATGACAAAAATACAAACTAGGAAATTGCTAAGCAAGGGGAAAAAATACATATGGACAGCAGTATGATTTGAACTGAAGGGTACTTTATAGGCATGTAGCAGACCCCATTATAACCAACCCAGGAAAAGGAAACTGAGGAAAAGACATTTTATTTCTTCCCTAATTCCCAATTATAAAGTGATAAGAGCTCAGGGGTGGGGGGCAACAGTGATCCAGCTTCATCTGCTTTGATATCTGTCTCTGCTGTCCTCAGCATCAAAGGAGACCCAGCAGCAGTAGCAGAAGAGAAAAGAACAGACCTCTGTTTTTTGAGAACGAACAAAGGTCTTGCTGTGACAAATAAGACAAGAATGTGACTAGCTATTACAGCACCATTGACAGGTCCAGGAAAAGGTAGCTGGAGAGAGGGCCACAATAGGACAGCCTCAGCATGATACAGAGACATGAACTGTAGAGCAAGTCACTCTACACTGGTTTTCATCCTGTATTTTGGAGTCTTAAAGGGAATGAGCCTTACTACATTAAAGTGTTTCAAAGTAGTTTTCAAGGCTTATTAGTGTCATGAAATAACTTCCCTTAAACCACATCTAATATTTAGTAAAGCATTAAAATATTGTTTCACTTGGCGCTCTCTCTCTCGCTCTCTCTGTCTCTCTCTCGCTCTCCATATATACATATATATATGCCCCCATGTATGGGGCAATCTGCGGTAAGTCACGAATGGAGATTTCCTGCGTTAATGTGGTTATGGCGTTAACGTCATTTTAACGAGATTAACGCTGACAGTACTAATATACATATGTATGTATATATGTATGTATGTATGTAAAACGTGCAGTTATATTATAGTATTCTTTTTTTTTGTATCTGTAAACCACCGCTGTGGATTTTAAATTAAAATCAAAATTAAAACTTAAACATCTCAAGCTTGTGATTGCGATTGGCATGAAAAGCTTCAGAAACTATAGATCAGTAATGCTTTTGTCTCTCCTGGTCTAAACCAGGGCTCTGCTGGAGGCTTTGTTACTCACCTACACATGTTATCAGCATTTAGAGAGGCTGGGACCATCCTGGGATACACACCAATACCACACTTGAAATCCAGCAGATAGCTTAATATTCAGTTACACACAGAAACAGCAGAAACCTCAGATTGAAATTCTATTTCTGTTAGATGACGAACATCTGTCACCAAGCAGTTTTATGCTCAGCCAGATCAAGGCCAAATCAGGACAGGTGCTGGATAGTTTCTTCTTTCAGTCATCTTGCCTCTGTTACACATGATAAGAATGCACCATATACACTCACACTCATCTTATCAGTCATTCAAACGGTACTGACCCAATGCATTTAGCCATGTAGACATGGTCGTGGACTGCCTGTATCATGATTTGTAATAATAATAAAAAATAATAATGATAATTATAATCATATAATAATAATAATAATAATAATAATTATTATTATTATTGTCTGGAATTATTGTAATAATAATGATTATTATTAGAGAGAGAGAGAGAGAGAGAGAGACTGGGCAGGCAGGAGTGGGGAAAACACGGGAGTAGAGCGAGTCTGTGGAGAAGGAGCGAGAGCATTAGTCTAAGGATCATTAAGCAGTTGGGCTGGAATGGACTGCCATGGATTTGTACACCCTTAATTAGTGTGAATGCTTGTAAAAGCATTCCGGAATGTTGCAAGGTTCCGGAATGTTCGGAATTCCGGAATGTTACAAGGCTCCGGAATGTTCGGAATTCCGGAATGCGCCAAGGTTCCGAAATGTTCGGAATTCCGGAATGTGCAAAGGTTCCGGAATGTTCGGAATTCTGGAATGCGCCAAGGTTCCGGAATGTTCGGAATTCCGGAATGCGCCAAGGTTCCGCCAATGTATGCTTATGTAATATTTCATCACAGAGCAAACCTTTTATTTATTTATTTATTTAACATATTTAAAATTTGTTTTAATGTTGAATTAACTGTGGGGATTGTTTTAAGTGGGCACTCGGGATGTCATATGACCAGAAATGTGGTAACTGGAATTCTACAGTATGTAAAAAAAAAAATATGCTAAGAACAAAATACACCCAAAAAACCCCAAGAAAACTCAAATTCACACAAAAATTTCCCATGTATTTCAATGGGGAGACCCTTCAAATTCTCCTTCAACTTACTCCTCTTTAAACTGTATCTACTTCCACATACATTGACGTAGAGCCACCATTCAAACTTTAAAACGAAGACAAGACATTCAACTATTCAACTTGTATTTATCTTTTCAATATCTATTAAACTTTTTCTTCAGTTCCAGTTTAAGTTTTATGATGTTTTTTCAGCCGTTTCAGAGTTTATAATGGGTGTGTATGGGACGGAATGTTGCCACTAGAGTGAGACAGCTCAACTGCTAGAGTGAGAGGAGCAAGAAAATTAATCTTAAAATCTTTTCTTAAAACTGCTGCTGTGTCCGCTGCGTTTGCTCTACAGCTATGATTTTACCCTCAAAACGTAGCCATCGCTGTCCTCTTTCATCCAATGTGTTTACTATTGTCCTAGGTGTTATGGTTCTTTCATAAATGTCACCAATGCACAGCCTCCTCCCTCCAACTCTTCCATAGACTCTAATGTTAAAATGGCTCAGAAGGTTCGGTTGAAAATCAGAAGAGCATGGTGTCTTTCCACTGTCACCACGTCCATATAATAAGCTCCACAGGCATGAAAACTGAGAATTTGGTAAACTGGACATTGCTGGCACTCACGGTGAAAGAATTTTGTCAATACGACATGTACTTTTCATTTGGGAACAATTTGTTTGTGGCTGACTTTTCTGTTCATTTTAAGCAGCAAAAGTGAGGTGCATGTCTGTGTGCGTGTGTATGGAGCCATTGGGTGCAGTCACTATAGCAACCAGGCTCACACCTGCCTGCCTAACGAGCTCTGTCTCTCACTGTGCCAAGATTCATCTTAAACACTTCTCTTTCAACTGCTGCTGTGTCCACAGTGTTTGCTCTACAGCCATCATTTTACCCTCAAAACGTCGCCATCGTTATTCTCTTTCCAACAGCGTGTCTTTCAGAGCTCAGAGATGTAAACCTTTAAAACTGTGTGGATCCAAGTGGAGGGATCACATTTTAGTCATTCAGTGATTCAAAGAATATGAACTTTTAATATTCATTCAGATGTTTTCTGACTCTAAATTTTCTTTTCTCATTTCTTAGGTTTTTCTAATTTACAATTAAAACATTTTCAGCTTTTTTTCCAACTTCTTCTTCTGTGTAACCATCAGCTTTTAGCAGTTCAGCACTTTTGTTTTCAGGTTAAATTCTGTTTTTTTTTTTTATCTCATTCAAAATTTCTAACTTAAATTCAGCAATCAATTCATTTCAGTGCATACATTCAGATTCAAGCATTCACACTGCAGTTTCTTCAGAAAATGCACTTTCTAGTATCTTCTATACAGTTTGATAAGAGGGGCACCTCAAATTCAACCATATATATTTAACTTATAATTTTAATTTTAATATACTGGGATATTTATAATTGAGCTATTTGTATATATTAGAGTTATTTTGTTAGATTTATAGATGTAACTTACGTAATATATTGTATTATTTAATTTAGTTTATTCAGTTACTGTTCTTACTGTCTTGGAGCAACTGTGACCACATAACTTCCTCTGAGATAAATAAAGTATTCTGATTCTGATTTCATTCTCATGAACTGTATTCATTATCTTACCTGAGGTTTAGAGGGGAACAGAAATGGAAGATACTTGCAGGGGGAAGCAGACGTTGACCGGGAGGAGCTGAGGTGTGGGCAGGCAGGTGAGTGTTTGGTGAAAAGCATCTTCCAGAGTTGTATCAGGAGTGTGAATGGTGAACAGGAAATCCAACAGGCTGAACAGGTAGATCTTTGAAAGCTTTGCCACAGGAAAAGGGCCAGGGCTGGACATGAAAAGAACATTAGTTACCACACCTTGTTTTTCAAAAAGGTTAATGGACTAAAGGTAAGGCAGAATTACCCAATTGGAGACAATATTGCAGCGCTCCTTCACCATACCAGACCCTACATCTTCCATCTTCTTTGATGGAAGAACCACCAAAGTCGACGACTATGGTCAAAGGGGAAACCCGCAGAGCAACCATCCAGCACCTTGTTGGTGCTGGATGCACCTTGTTGGTGCTGGATGGGGCGCTAAGAGTATTTTAGAAAGTGTTGATCTGCTGGGGTTTTCCTACACAAGGGACTCCATCTCTAGGGTTTACAGAGAATAATGGAAGGAAAACAGTAGTATATCTGTGGTATAAACGACCCAAGGCATACAGCATTGTGGACATTTTATTTACATTGTTACGGAACGTTTTGCTGCTTGTGCAGCTTTCTAGTTGTCTCACTCCAGTGCAGTACACAGCTCTGTCGTCAGGCCCCGCCATCCTACCCATATAGGGGAGGCATATTAAGATAATGAGAACAGCTGTGTGGGTCAGCCTCCTCTGACATCATACTCTGAACTCACGGCTCCCAGCCCTCGCCTGCAGCTGAGCCACCAACCACACCCTACCACAATCACCTTACAACCAGCATATGCCAAAGAGTATCTCTAAATTCACAACACACTGAGCTTTAAAGCAGATGGGCTACAGCAGAGGAGACCACACTGGGTGCAGGTAATGGGGTGGGAGTTATTTTCCTGCCACACTTTGGACCCCTTTGTGCCAAATGAACGTCATTTAAACTACTCATACTCCTTAGTGGAGGTGCAGAAACATAACTTTAATAATTATAGTGGCTCTCTACAAGCTCATTTAGGACACTGATCTCTCATACCCACACAAGATTTTTATAACATTACAGACAGGCTACACTGGATAGTGGAGACAGCTCTATGTATTTAAAGACATTGGTGCAATGATCTTTTGATAGATGTCACTGTAGAGAGAGTTTAGAGCTGCATGGATGGGAAAATGGGTGTGGGAGAGTAGGGACCCCAACCAGTCACTAGATTCTTTATCCACTACTTTAAATCTGTTCAATTATGTCTACACACAATTTTGGGTGCCAGAAAAATTTTTTACTGCAGTGGTTTCAGCTCATGGCAAGAAAAGATATATTAGTCATCCATGGGATCAGTATGCTGCGCTAAAGAAATTGCACACACATAATTATACAAAAAACATTAAAATGTTTTTTGTATAAAAAAAACATCCATTTAGCAACATCCAGAATAGTATTTTACCACCATGCGCCTTGTGACAAATAAAAGATGTGTGAGGGTCATTGAATTAAGCATGATCCTTACCCCCTCATACTCAAGCACCACACAATCTCCCAACAGCCTCCTCATTGTCTCTGTCGTTATCATCTGCTTGCTTCCACAACACTTCACCCCTCATCCATTCTGTCCTGAGGATTCAGGACATATGACGACATTTTGGGGGTAGTTGACTGAATAAAAGTCACTTCAGATTCAAAGATTCAAGATTCAAAGTGTTTATTGTCATGTGTACAACGAAAAGCCTTTCTCTGTACAATGAAATTCTTTCTCTGCTGTCCACACACAGATGCCGGTTAATGTGTACAATTAGATAAATACAAATAGTATGAATAAATAAATGGAGACAAAAAATTAAGTATTAAATAGATTTATGTGCAAAAGAGCAATGAGCTTAATATGCTGGTTTAATATGTGAGATGACCTAATGTGCAAAAATTATTATTACTGTTAAAGTAGGTCAGCTGTTCAAGATTCAAATTCAAGAGTCTGATTTAAAATACATGGATAAAAATATGTTTATCAGTCTTCAGAATCATAAAGGCGTCAGTTTTGAGGGGGACTGCAAAGCCTACATAGTAGTCTGTTATGGAATACATGCCACTTGATGAGCTGTCAAATTTTGTATGTACTACATAATGTTTCAGTTTGTTTGATGCAAAAGTGCCCTATGTCTGACTGATATAAAGTTATCACTTTAGTATTGACAAACACAATATTGTTCCCATGTCTAAAAAGCCACAAAATACATTTTGTAGGTTGTTTAACAGAGCAAAATAATTGGTAATGATTCATGCGGCTCATGACTAATTAGTAGGGAAGGCATGATTAAAGGTGTAAGATTCCTCTTAAGAATCACATTTTAAATACATAGAAGAAACACTACAAAGATAGAGGAAAGCCTAGAACACCTCTTATAGATTAATTTAAAACATTATTTCCCATACTGATGTTTCACCAGGACATTTAAATGTTTGCCAAGTGTCTATAAAGTTAGTAACTCAGAAGACTAGAATTTGTTTCCTGTGCAAATGTCTTGGAAAACATTCTGGTTTATAGTAAGAACACAGTGTATCAGACAGCAAAAAGTCTAAGAAACAAAAAGAGAAAGGCTAGAGCAGTAATCATTATACCTTCTTTTCACAAATAATACATAATTGCCTTTCCAGAATGTAATGTGTTTATATGGTAGGCACACAGCTCCATTTGAAGATGACCTAAATGACTAGTGATTAAGTGTAATTTGCACATATTATTAATAGCATGAGGTGACAGAGTGATGCTAGTAATCTGCTGGGTTTTGTAGAGCTCAAATTCAATTAGCTGTGTGATCAAATATCCAAAACGAGTATAATGACTTGTTTCAATGTGATGACCATTACATGAAAGATAGCACAATGATCAAACTTTGAAGACTGATTTTTTTGTTCTTCAAATGTGACATTGTCCTTTCATTAAAAAAAAAAATCTAAAGCCTTGCATGTATGCAAAATCTAGCTCAAAGTGATATATATTTTGAGGCCAAAAAACCACCATGATAGAGTTGATAGTTTAACAATTTCAGCAAAGCAAGCAAGAATTATGCAAGAGGAAATTTTGTAAATTTGTGCATGTGGTGTCACTGTTACGGCAAATGTAATGGGACACACAACTCAAAATGTTCATCTTTTGTCTCATCAGTCAGGTTCACTGTGGTTTCATGTTTTCACCATTTGTTGACAATATCTCTCTCATTGTGCCAAAAAGTTGATTCTGTTCATCTGCACGTAGCATTTTCAGTGGGAAAAATATTTCATCCTCCAAGTGACTTATTCAGTCTCAGCTGACTGCAGGTTTCTTGATCATTAGTAAGCAAATTCTCATTGATCAACAACCACTGATGACTGATCAATGACCATGAGTCCCATTCACAGAGAGTTGGGGAATGGCTGCAATCACAGCATTGTAAGATGGTGGAAGATTTACCCTTAGGCCCCCTCCTCGATTCAGAGATGGTCTTTCCCTTTTCATATCCTCATGTCCAGGATGTGTACATCCTTATCATTGAAAGAGTTTCTGATGACCTGTAGGTGTAAATGGACTGCAGAGTCCTGGCCCCATGAGTTAGCTTTTCATTGTTGTGCCTTCCACTTCGCCAAAGGCTTTTTGTTTCCCCAAAGTATAAGTCATGGCAATCCTCCTAGTACTTAAGAAAAATACACTATATTACTCTGCCTCTTATGGGGGACCTGAGCGTTGGGCTGGACCAATTTTTGGCGCAGTGTGTTTTGGGGTTTGAAAGCCACTGAGATGCAGTGTTTAGAAAACTGTTCTGATACTCCTGACGCATACTGGATCATCATCAGAGTTTTTGTTTAGGCAGCGGTTGTCTGTCTCTCCTGGATCACCTGGAGCTTTCTTTAGGCGCCTTCCCAGCTTTGACAAATGTCCAGCTGGGATAACCACATTTACTCAGGGCCTTCTTGATATGATGTTCTTCTGCTTCCCTGGCCACTGTGTCTGTGGGGATGGTGTTCGCTCTGTTTTGTAGCGTCCTGATGACACCCAGTTTGTGCTCCAGTGGATGATGAGAGTCAAACCTTACTGATTCATATGCGTTGGTTTATGGTACACATCAGCTTTTAGATGTCCCCCATTACTGATGGAAATCTCACAGTCTAAGAAGGCTAACCTGCCACTTTTCATATGCTTCCTGGTGAATCTGATGTGTTGGTCCACCGAGTTAATGTGATCAGTGAATTTGTGGTACATCGTGAGATTTGATTTTCAACCCAGGTGTGATCCACACACCTGAAGTTGGCCACAATGGGTGAAAATGGGGAACCCATAGCACACCCACATTTCTGTGTGTAGTACTGACCCTTATATATTAAATATGTGGAATGAAGACACAGTTCCAAGAGCAAACACACTTGGTCAGTGCTGGCAATGGTCCTGTCGCTGAGGTTGGCGTCATCCTTTAATCTCTTATAACAGGGGTAGGCAACTCCAGGCCTCAAGGGCCGGTGTGCTGCAGGTTTTAGATATCACGCTGGATCAACACACCGGGATCAAATGATTAGTTCATTACCAGGCTTCTTGAGAACTTCAAGACATGTTGAGTAGGTAATTTAGCAGTTTGAATCAGCTGTGTTGGATCAGTGACACATCTAAAATCTGCAGGACACCGGCACTCAAGGCCTTACAAACTGCCTCCACTACTTCAGTGACTGGAACACAAGTGAAGAAAGATGTAACATCATACGAGACCATTGCTTCATCTGCCTCCATAATGACATTTCTCACGTTCTCAACAAAATCCAAAGTGTTCTGAATGTGGAGTTCAGAGCTTCCTACCAACGAGTTGAGATTCGAAGGCAGAAATATTAACTGCCTAGGACCTGTGTCCACATATGTGGACATCACATTTACTAAGTTACTCATTTTTTTTAAAAAAAAGTTTATTTTCTAAAAACAGATGGTGATGACAGTGATGATGGGACAGTTGAGGAGAAACCCACAAAGGAAGACAATTCAGAAGAGGAGCAAGAACAAGTGAGAAAAGGGGTTCCTCGAAAAAGAAGCCACAAAAAATAAAGCTGGTTGCCCTGTGCTACAAAAAGAGGTGAGATTCAGTTCAGTTCGGTTTCAGTCCTTCCACACGTTAGAATCTTTCCATCCAAAATGAGCAAAATATATTGTTGTCTTCTCTAAAATCAGATAAGTTAAGATAACTCTTTATTGTCATTGCACAGTCATACTTAGTACAGTAGTACAAGGAAATTGGAAAACTGTCCCACGTCAGCACTGGCACAACTAAACACAACACAGTAAACTTTAAAAAGGATAAAAAGTGCAAAAAAGGTATGAATAATAAATTAAAGAATGTTCATTACACATTATTGCCCCCCAAAACGTTTGAGGGGGTAGCTAATCAGGTCAGCTGATTAGGGCTATTGCCCTGTTGTAAAAACTATCCTTGAGTCAGTTTGTCCGCAACCTCAGCAACCTGAATCTCCTGCCAGACGGCAGCAGCTTGAACACTCAGTGTCCTGGGTGTCTGCAGTCCCGTAAAATGCTGTGTGCCCTCTTGAGACAGCGAATGCTGTACAGGTCCTTCAGTGTTGGGGTTAGGAGATCATCTGAAGATGATGGTACAAAAGAAGATGAATCTAAAGATGATTTAAAAGACAAAGACGAACATTTAAGACGAATGATTCAGAAGATGGCCAAGGAAAAGACAGGTGAGTGCATGTCATGTAAAGAGAGGTAAGAACTGTGCTCAGTTTCAATGGTTTCAGCATAATATGACTTTGTATTCTTTTACATCAGATGGTCAGCTCATCTGAAATATGCAAGGAGCAGAGTTAGTGAAGGTAAATGAGTTTAAGGAACCTTGGGTTAACCTTTCAAAGCAACGGACAGTGCACAAGAGAGGTGAAGAACAGAGTGCAGGCAGGGTGGAGTGGATGGAGACACGTGTCAGGGGTGATGTGTGACAGAAGGATAGAAGTAAAAGGGAAGATTTACAAGGTGGCAGTGAAACTTGCTATGGTGTATGGTTTGGAGACAGTGGCACTAACAAAAAGACAAGAGGTGGCAGAGTTGAAGATATTAAGATTTTCATTGGGAGAGACCAGAATTGACATGATTAGAAATGAGTACATCTGAGAGACAGCTCATGTTGAGCAGTTTGGGGACAAAGTTGGAGAGGCAAGGCTGAGATGGTATGGACATAGGCAGAGGGGGGATAGTGAATATATTGGACAAACAAGGTTAAATATGGAGTTGCCAGGCAGGCGGAAAAGACCTCAGAGGAGGTTCATGGATGTAGTGAAGGAGGATGTGAGAGGGTTGGTGTGACAGAGGGGGAGGCAAGGGACAGGGTGAGATGGAGGCAGATGATCCACTGTATAGACCAGGGGTAGGCAACCTTTCTGATGGCGAGTGCCATCTAAACTTTCCTCAGAGGTCAGTGTGCCATATGATTGCATTAGCAATAAATTTAATAACGCTCTATATTAACAGTTACACACTATATAGAACCACTTTATAGAATTATATTTGTTCACAGATGTTGGCAGCTATCAATGAGTAGTTATCAGCTATTTCGAAACAAAAAAAAGACATTTATCAATAACAAGAACTTCATGACAGCAAATGAACTGTACAACAGAAAATACAAATACTATTTATGGTCTCCTCACAACAATGATAAGTAAAATAAACTGGGCCAATATGGCATGTTTGATAATACAGGGATACACATGTTAATGTGATCTCTCTCCCACTCAGAGACACAGGTCTCCGAGCGGCTAAGCGAGGACACTCTTCATGTGAGAGAAAATCTGCTCACACAGATATGTAGAGCCAAATACTGTCAATAAGGCCTCTGCAATGTTCTGAAGACAGTTAAACTTGTCAGGTAGTGATGTCCAGCAGGTGAAAATGCAGCTCCATGAACACGCACAGCTATGGATTCCAGCTGCTTCGATGTTGCATTAACTGGCATTAACTCAGCCAGTTAATGCGAGACAAATCTAGCTGCTCATTAAAGATTTCTGGTTTGATCAGAAAATAAAACATTGGTCCATACACCTGAAAGTCCCAAAAACGCATTGGGAATTCTGTCACGAGTCTACGGATGTATCCGTGTATCTCCGTGGTGCTGATGCTGTGCTGAGCGGAAAGCTCCTGAAGCTTTTGAAGTGTCGGAATGTGGAAAGCTAACAACGTCCCCCCTCAAACAAGAGAGACGGACTTGCGCCAGAAAAGCCGATCAGCTGATCATTGATCAGTTTCATGATTGAAGTAGCAACAGGAGGGGGAGGGGGGAGAATGAGAGAAGAAGATGCAGCTGTGCAGCGTAACGACAGAATAACTCCAGCTTTGTGTCTTTTTCCATTGTAGCTGACAAACTGCGTTCCTTTTAAGCTCAATACGAAACGCGTAATATTTTTCTCTGAATACGAGACGATTCCGTCTTTTTACGGGACGGTTGGCAACTCTACTAACTAACCTTATGAATAAAATAAAGTTCACTACAACAATGTTGATGAAAACTCCGTCATGCTAGCTAGCACGCAGTACGAGTTATTGTAACTGACTGTAAAAAGTCAGCACAACGAAAATAAACTCCACCTAAACTTGGTTTATATCTGACCCAGATAGACTGCAGGTCATAACTTCTTACCTGAAGTTCAGTTCACCTGACGCTCGGACCGGTGCTGCCTCGGGTCTCTGCTCCTCCTGCCTCCCCTCTCCCTCATCCACCTGCTGGCCTCCACCACTTGCTAATGTTACTGAATCAGTGGAAGCTACGCCATAGCCACCACCAAACAACTGAGTTATTTTTACACACCGGCCAGAATCTGGCCAATCCACCACCTTTCATTGTTTATACCGCTACAAAAAAAAAAAAAAAAAAAAAAAATCATCGGCCCACCGAGCGTGCCATCAGTTAACCCTTCGCGTGCCAGCTGTGGCACGCGTGCCCAGGGTTGCCGACCCCTGGTATAGACCCTCAGAGGGAGCAGCCAAAAAAAGAAGAAATTGCCAGGTCATCTGAAAATGATAGAACAGGTGATGGAAAACCCACACAAGATGAATCCAAAGACAATTCAGAATAAGGATAATTGGGGAACTAAGTGCATTCCTGCCAGTTTGATTTGTTTTTAAACCATAAATACCAACACAAAAGTGGTTTATTATTTTTGTCTTCTTGCATATATGTTTTTATATTTAAAAAAACAGGCAAGCATTGATGAGCTCATTATGAGTCAACCAATACCAGCCATTCTGCTGAATTCAGTCACTCTCAAGACACCCAAGAGCAACAAGTAACAACAGTTGATTACAAATGTCAACGAATAAAACATAATTACATTTTCTTTTACAATAAAGGGACTGATGTTTAGAAATTGTATGTTTGCCTTTGTGTTTAACTGACTAAAGGAATTATCTGTGCATGTCAAAAAAAAATCCAAAATACGTTTTTGTAGTGAAGTGATCTACAACTTTTTCATCCATCCATTCTCTTACGGTTATCCTTTTTCAGGGTCGCGGAGGGCTGAAGCCTATCCCAGTCTTAGGGTGAGAGGCAGGGTGCACCCTGGACAGGTCGTCAGTCTGTCACACGGCTAACACATACAGGGAGTGCAGAATTATTAGGCAAATGAGTATTTTGTCCACATCATCCTCTTCATGCATGTTGTCTTACTCCAAGCTGTATAGGCTCGAAAGCCTACTACCAATTAAGCATATTAGGTGATGTGCATCTCTGTAATGAGAAGGGGTGTGGTCTAATGACATCAACACCCTATATCAGGTGTGCATAATTATTAGGCAACTTCCTTTCCTTTGGCAAAATGGGTCAAAAGAAGGACTTGACAGGCTCAGAAAAGTCAAAAATAGTGAGATATCTTGCAGAGGGATGCAGCAGTCTTAAAATTGCAAAGCGTCTGAAGCGTGATCATCGAACAATCAAGCGTTTCATTCAAAATAGTCAACAGGGTCGCAAGAAGCGTGTGGAAAAACCAAGGCGCAAAATAACTGCCCATGAACTGAGAAAAGTCAAGCGTGCAGCTGCCAAGATGCCACTTGCCACCAGTTTGGCCATATTTCAGAGCTGCAACATCACTGGAGTGCCCAAAAGCACAAGGTGTGCAATACTCAGAGACATGGCCAAGGTAAGGAAGGCTGAAAGACGACCACCACTGAACAAGACACACAAGCTGAAACGTCAAGACTGGGCCAAGAAATATCTCAAGACTGATTTTTCTAAGGTTTTATGGACTGATGAAATGAGAGTGAGTCTTGATGGGCCAGATGGATGGGCCCGTGGCTGGATTGGTAAAGGGCAGAGAGCTCCAGTCCGACTCAGACGCCAGCAAGGTGGAGGTGGAGTACTGGTTTGGGCTGGTATCATCAAAGATGAGCTTGTGGGGCCTTTTCGGGTTGAGGATGGAGTCAAGCTCAACTCCCAGTCCTACTGCCAGTTTCTGGAAGACACCTTCTTCAAGCAGTGGTACAGGAAGAAGTCTGCATCCTTCAAGAAAAACATGATTTTCATGCAGGACAATGCTCCATCACACGCGTCCAAGTACTCCACAGCGTGGCTGGCAAGAAAGGGTATAAAAGAAGAAAAACTAATGACATGGCCTCCTTGTTCACCTGATCTGAACCCCATTGAGAACCTGTGGTCCATCATCAAATGTGAGATTTACAAGGAGGGAAAACAGTACACCTCTCTGAACAGTGTCTGGGAGGCTGTGGTTGCTGCTGCACGCAATGTTGATGGTGAACAGATCAAAACACTGACAGAATCCATGGATGGCAGGCTTTTGAGTGTCCTTGCAAAGAAAGGTGGCTATATTGGTCGCTGATTTGTTTTGTTTGTTTTTGAATGTCAGAAATGTATATTTGTGAATATGGAGATGTTATATTGGTTTCACTGGTAAAAATAAATAATTGAAATGGGTATATATTTGTTTTTTGTTAAGTTGCCCAATAATTATGCACAGTAATAGTCACCTGCACACACAGATATCCCCCTAAAATAGCTAAAACTAAAAACTACTTCCAAAAACATTCAGCTTTGATATTAATGAGTTTTTTGGGTTCATTGAGAACATGGTTGTTGTTCAATAATAAAATTATTCCTCAAAAATACAACTTGCCTAATAATTCTGCACTCCCTGTAGACAGAGACAACCATTCGCAGTCACAACTGCATGTCTTTGGACCGTGGGAGGAAGTCGGAGTACCCGGACAGAACCCACGCAAACATGGGGAGAACATGCTCCACAAAGAAAGACCCCGGCCTGATGGTGGAATAAATTAATAAAATAAATAAAATATTCTATTATGATAAAATGGTGTATTAACCCTTAAGAACCCAGACCTATTTCTACTTTCATGAAAATTACAGGGGTTGTAAGTTATATCAAATGAATCACATATAACACATTTCTGAAGTTTTTTTTGTAATAGCTCCACCCACTGCCCCAGATCTGAAATGTCACATATGCGTCACATTGGGCATACAAGGTACATTTGTTCCATATTTAGAAAGTAATTCTGTAAACACTTTCTTGCTTTTAAAAACAGAATTTCCTTTTTATATATATGTATGTATATATATATATATGTATGTATATATGTATATGTATGTATATATATATATGTATATCTATGTATATGTATGTATATGTATGTATGTATATATATGTATATATACATTTATTTATTTATTTAAATTAAATTCTATTATCTTTTTCTTTGGGGGAAGGGGTGGCCTTCAGCTATAGTTTCCTGCCTGATGGTGTGTGGGAGATGGCGATAGCAAACACACCCCTGTTGCCAGTGTACTGGACACACAACTGTGGCAACAGGAGACAGGAGACCTTCAAGCAACCCTAAAATAGATTAGATACACAAAAGGCTTTAAGTTACAAAAAAGAAAAACTGTTAAAAAAAACAAAAACAACAAAAACACTTAACAAGTAAAGAAACTGTATAGAGGCTATAAATAAGGGAAAGGGCTGAGTAAGCCCATTCTCAGTCTGACCACTGAAGGAGCAACGTCTCCAGCCATTTACAGCAAATAATCTTGTGTGCTGGAATCAATATCTCCCTATAAAATAGAAAAATTAGTACATTTATCAATACAATAAAACAAAATTTCCAAGATGGGTGGTTGGAATGACAATGTCCAAGGATGGGCAATGGTACAGTATGAGAGAAGACCTCGACCTTTCCATCAGCGTAACCAACAGTGTTGGTGGGTTGGAACGAGCACCTCCTGGACCCCCTTGGGGGGAGGTTCATTTCCCTAGTTCTAAAACCTAATTCATTAAAATTCATTAAACAGGGTTTAATTAGATCCTTTTTGGTTTTAAAAGGGTAAAAAAGTAGTATTTGGGGTAAAGGGGCAAATTGCATTGTGGCAGGAATGAGGCATGACGTGACCACAATTCTGCATACTGAAACATGCTTTTATTTACTGTTGTCGTTTACAACTCCTCCGGCTGCAGTTTCCCACCTGCCAGCCGCACACAACTACAACAACAACAACACCACTCAACAGGCCAGTGGGGGAGGAGTGACGTGATGATTCCGCTCAGGTGTGCCAACCTCCCCCACAGCCGCGCCACGGACCACATCCATGTTAGACGATAATAAGTTAAAAATATGATTACAATTTTTAAAAGCCAATTTGAAATGTAAAATAGACGAACGAGTATGAAAGGCAAAGCACAGTCAGGAGCTCACTTTTTGCTTGACCTTCAATGAAAGTACATTTCTGCCTTAGTCCAGCTACTGTCAGGAATCCAGCTACTAGCTTTTTGTTTATCTGAAGACCCTCTGAAAGTCGAAACGTCGTTGCTGTTTTGTTTTTGCTGGCACGCCTTCTTTTGTTGATGAAAATATTGGATTTTTTTCCTTTCCTGTTTTTTGGAAAGTGTTTTTTTTTTTTCACATTAAATTTTTTAAGTAAAATAATTTATTTTGAAAAAATACATATAAAAAAAAATAAAACTAATGATTTAAGATGCGTTGTGTGATTTCCGCTGGCCTTCAGATTGATATCCCTGTCGGTTGTTACAGGGTGGCAGTCTCCCCCTCCTCTCCAAGGGGGCCAGATGAAGGATATCTTAATTAATTTTTAAGGTTTCAATAATCATGGCCTTAAAATATAATATAATCATGTGTATTCTCTTCCTCCTTGAGTAGGAAGTCGTAAATGGGCCCTGAATTGGTCTACTGGCTGTTGATGCAGATATTGTGCATTTGCTCATACTACATAAAGAGTGTGTATGTATGTGTGTGAAACAATCACGAGGCATTATGACATATGTATGATGTCTTTCTTTAGATATTATAGCTTAGTGTTCATTTGCTCTTGCTGCAGTTTGTGTGTATGTGGAAACTGTGCTTTTGAATGTGAACCAGCACCATGTGACGTAACGTATGACTCATGGTATACACTGGGGTCTCGGGTGGGTCCTCAGACACCTATTGGGGAAGGCCTGCTAATGTGTGTCTTCCACAAAGCGTTCACCTGGTGCCTTACTTCTCTCTATTAATGTAGCAGCTATCTGCACTACCTGTGGTGCACACGACACACAAAGGCATTACTGTGGCTTCACAAAGTTGTTTGTTCATCCAGTGAATGAAGAACAATCAGATTGTCTACAATAAGCCAAAGTTTCCTCACAGTAACCACCAGCAGAAGCCATGTTTGTGTATCTGCATCTACAGCCACATACTGATGGCATAAAAAGGTTTAATTAGCAAATGTAAAACAGGTGTGCCAATGGCCTCACTTGTCTGCTTCCTAAATTTTATGGGACCCCTAACTTCTGAATGTACTTCCTCCATTAAGAGCCTCGGTGTTACTTTTGACAGTGCTTTTAAATTTGATAAACAAATCAGCTCCGTAGTCAAGGGATCTTTTTATCACCTACGGATTTTAGCTAAAGTCAAGTCCTACCTGTGCAGGAATGATCTAGAAAGGGTGGTCCATGCTTTTATTACTTCACGGCTGGACTACTGTAACTCCCTTTATGCTGGTTTAGATCGTTCCTGTCTGCATCGCCTCCAACTGGTGCAGAACGCTGCTGCCCGCATGCTGACTGGTTCCAAAAAGAGAGACCACATCACTCCGGTCCTCTGCTCTCTCCACTGGCTCCCAGTTGCTTTTAAAATTTTACTGCTGGTTTTTAAGGTTCTTAACGGTACTGCACCTCCTTACCTGGCAGAGCTTCTTAGCATTTACTGCCCCAGGAGATCTTTGAGGTCAGCAGACTTGATGCTTTTAGATGTTCCCAGGTAAAGACTAGGGGAGAGAGGGCTTTTGCTGTGGCTGCACCCAGACTGTGGAACAGTTTACCCCCTCACATCAGATTCTCCACAAGCCTAGGAACTTTTAAAACTGCTCTTAAAACTCACCTCTTTTCATTGGCTTTTAGCAAGGTTTAACCTATTGTTTTAATTTATTGTTTTATCAGTGAGGTATTTTATGTACCTGCGTTTCATAGTATTTTATATTTGTATTTTATTGTACAGCACTTTGGTCAGCCTTGGTTGTTTTTAAATGTGCTTTATAAATAAACTTGACTTGACTTGACTAAATCACTGTCTCACTGCTCCACCTGAACCTGAAGCCACGCCCACACCAAAATGTAAACCATCTTGTTTAAATGTTTTTGTAGGTAAGAGAAACTATTTTTCTGGCAGAGCTCAAATAATTGGTGGCATCTTCTTGTGACACCTGACAGTTTTGTTAATGCCTTTTAATGTCAATAGTTTTGTGTTATTTTGTTGTTGGCTAGAATTTATAAAACAAGTTTATCATGTTTTTTTTTTAAATTTGGATTTCAAGTTATTAAAATGATTTGTTAAAATGTTTATAGGTTAGGTCCTCTGTGTTAAAATAGTATGTCAAAATGTAAAAAAAATAAATAATCTAAAATCAGACATAGGTAAAATAAAACACTGAACAGAACAAACCATCTTTAAAGGTGAAATATAAAAGAGCTCCGGGCTCATGAAAATGAATCAGCTTCAAACTTTTTAAAATGACTTTTTTTTTTTAATTCCAAAAACTGAAAACAAAATATTTTACTGAAAAATAAAACAGTAGATTACTGTCAGGATGATATAACTCATAATTTCACTAATGACATCACTCCGACAGCCACAGTTTGAAGGTCCGATCGTAGGAACAGGTGGCGATGAGTTTCCCATCAGGTGACATGTCGACGCCCATCACCTGAAAACACAAACAGGTCAGAGATCGCCAGCAATCAGGAACGCCCGAAGGGACCAATCAAAGCATGCGCTCGTACCTTGCCCTCGTGCCCGGCAAGTGTCTTCAGCGGCATCCAACCCGGATGACTCCAGACCTTCGCCGTGTTGTCGTACGCACCCGTTAAAAGGAAGTGCCCGTCTGTAGCTGCAAACACAGGAAGTAAATTCACATTAACAGGAAGCAAGGTCAGTAATATTTAGTTTTGTTGAACAATAAAGTTTTTTACGTTGAAAGCGGACAGCAGACAGCAGGTTCTGGTGGGCGGGGACTGTGTAAAGACACTTCCGGTTTCTCAGCTCCCAGACCTTACAGGTGTTGTCTCCACTTCCTGTTGCCAGATGATACCTGAGAGGAGAAACATGGTTCAAGTTGTTAATTCTGATCAAACCGTGAAATTGATCATTTTAACATGTTTACAACAAAAACAATAACAATCTCTTCGCTTCCTGCAGAATCCCGATTATTGATTATAGATAATTTCTCTCCATGCTGGAGCTGGGATTCGTCAGGTGAGTTTTAATGTGGTAGTCTCTGATTGGCTGTGTGTTTTGTGTGATGCTTTGTGATTGGCTGACCCGTTGGGGGAAAAGTGCAGGCTGTAGATCTCCTTCAGGTGACCCTCGAGGAACACCACGCAGCGTCCCGTCCGGAGGTCCCACACCCTGCCAAACGCATCCAGGCCTCTGATTGGACCACAGACAGAGAGAGCTGATTTGTTAGTTACAGAGACGTGCCGAGATGTGCTAGATGATATTGTAGCGTTTGTTTACCCTGTAGCAGCCAGAGAACCATCAGGGTGAAAGGTCAGGTCGTGGACACCTTTGCTGTGACCTTCCTGATGGAGGATTTCCTCCTGAACCTCCAGATCCCAGAGACGCCACGAGTAATCGTAGCTGCACTCCGCACGGACAGGAAATACATCACACACGGAAAAATATACTTCTGTTGTGAACTTGAAGTAAAACTTTCAAAGTAAAATAGAAATTTTTTTAAGAAAAAGTAGGTGATGCTTAGTGTTTGAGCATGCTCCGTCTCTACACGTTACACAGGTATTTTGACTCATTACAGTAAGAATGAAAACATGAGTAATCTGATTATTCTGAGTAATTTCTACTTTACCAGGTTGTTCCCAGGAACCGTCCTGATGGATGCCAAGACACCCGAGAAACTCGCTCGCTGTGACCTTCAATGTCTGCCACTGGCTCATCACTACAGCAACCAGAGACACAAAGCCATTAATTACCAATAGGATATGAATCAGACCCCGCCCCCAGTTACCTGCCCCTTGCCCTCACCTTTCCAGGTTCCACAGCTTCACTGTGCCGTCAGCGGCACACGAGGCCAAGCTGACATCTGATTGGCTAAGAGAAACTCCGGCCTGGGGGCGGAAGACGACGGCGCCCACATTGGTGTTGTGACCTTAAGCCAATCAAAGAGCAGAACACAAAAGGGTGGATCCTCAGACAAATGATTCACAGGTGATCAAAGTATTGATCAGTTATTATTTAACCCTCTGGGGTCCAGCGTTTTTGACTACTTTTTGATTTCACATTTACCTTCCCTTGTTTGGTATCATTGTTTTCAGCACAACCTCACATGTTTATCAGCTATTTGTTCATTTTGACATACTGTATTAACACAATTGATCTAAAAATCAGACAAAAAACATAAAAGCCGAACAACTAGGTGTTCTCCATAAAATAAGATTGTTACATGTCTGCAGGCTGCATGTTTTCTTTCCCTCTCCTTTTGTTTGCCATTCCCCTTGGTACGCAGACTGCAGGCTGATGTCAATTTGGGGATCTCCAACTAATTAGAGGAGGGAGACCCTGATTGGACAAACCAGGAGTGCACACCTTGATAAGGAGACTCACCTGTGGCTGGGCGTGGCTCTCTTCCCTCCTTTGAATTGTTTGGCTCATGTGTGCCTCTGCTGTGTTTCTTTTGTTTGATGGTTGTGGTGGGAGTAAAAGTGGACTAGGTAAGTTTGGGGACCCCATACACTTACTCACGAAGAGTCTTTTTGTTAGAAACACTAGGTAAGTAGGTTGGTGCCACCCATGTAATTTTGAGCTTGTTTTGAGTTGAGGTTTAGGGTCTTTCTGTTTTTGTTTTCTAGGATAATAGCTCAGCCAGGCTTTGGTTTTGTCTTTTGGTGTTTTTTTTGGCACAACCTAACTGTCCCTTTCTCCCCCACATTTGTTGTTTGAATTTGGGTTATTTATTTTGTGAGAGCGCTGCCATTAAACCTTTTTCTTAACACCTGTACCGAGTTTCCGGAGTTGTTGTGTTATTCCCTCCTGCCCGTGAGGAGACGTAACAGATGATACAAATTGTTTGTACCACTCCAGAAAATAGCTTCTTCCACTATAGGACAGAGGAGCATATCACAAGCCTGTTACCAGCAGGCTTGACAGCAGGAGGCGTATCACTCCTGTTTTCCACCTGGAGACCACGTTTACACTGCAGTCTGCCTTTGGTGTCTTTTTGGCAGCAACTGTGACATTCAGCAGTCACCTCATTGTTTTGACATGCAAGACAATCAACTACACTACACAAGACACACACAACTATTTTATTACAAGCCCTTTAAAATATTATTGTATATGTACTGATCATATAATAGCTGACATTTCTTTGGTAATAAATCTGAAACCTTTAACTAATGAACTATAACTAACTAATCAACATATAGATTTCAATGTAACTAACAACAACAAAAACAAACATTAACCACTGCCCACCTCGGAGTGTCCGAATCAGGTTGCAGTCGGGGACGGACCATAGCTTACACAGACCGCTCCTGGAAGTGTTAGCACATTAGTATTAGCTTCAATACAGCAGTTAGATAAGCTAACATTCGCTCATGCTAATGCTAACTGTATGCATTTTATCCTAGCAGTGGGTGGTGCTTGTTACCAGGAGGCTGTAGCCAGCATTTTGGAATCGGGGCTGAAGTGACAGAAGCTGATTGGTCGATCGTCCCCAATCTGACTGCAGAAGTTGTTCAGATTCTGAAGAAGCAGAAGGGGGGGGCGGGTTAGTGCTCTTCATGCTCAGTGAGAACGAGAACATCTGTTGTGACGCTCACAGTGATGTGTTTTTTGGCGTGCTGCTATCTGCAGTTAATAAAACTGACTTACCCTCAGGCTCTTGTGCAGCTCTTGTTGTCGGATTGTTTTGGTTGCCTCGGTAACTTCCTTCTGAGCGCGTGCAGCCTCCAGGCGCCTCATTGCTCTGATGGACCAATCACAGAGATAAGGAGCTATAGCCAGTGAGAATCAACCAACTGACATGATGTTTTTATTATTTCTTCTTGACGGATCCTGGCGGCTCGTTTACAAAGTCTCAAATACTTTAAGATGGCAGTGGATTCTATGTATGGAAAGTCTAAGGGCCAAACGCGTTTCTGTACAAGTGAAGACTCTGTTTTCGTCCACAATAATACGGTATGAATTCCTACAACAGGGATATTATTGCCATAGCAACACTGTGTGTTTAAAACTAGGGGAGCCCAGCCATGTCTGACGGCGAGAGCCGTGTGCCCGCCTCTGAGGATAAGTTAGTAAACAGGAAGTTGTCTTGATGCATGCTCAATTATCTAGGTAAGTATATCCCCCCCAAAATTATTCTGTTCATCTGGACGTAGCGTTTGTAGTGGGAGAAATATATAGTCATCCAATGATTTCTTCAGTCTCAGCTAACTGCAGGTTTCCCCAACCTTATAAGCAGTACACTTGCACAATGACTGAAACTAGCCCACTGAATGAACAATGGGCTGTGAGGTCATTTTCATAGCTGAATAGTGAAGTGGTAAGACTACACAACTTCAGAGCGGGAGTCGCAAGTTTGATTCCCACCCGGTATCCAGTAAGGGTCCTGGCTACACCCCCCATGCTAAAAAAAAACCAAGCCCTGGAATGCTGCGGCTATGTCTGCAGCCTGTCCGCAGTTCAGACACAAGCATTTCACTACATGTTCAATATGTTGTACTGTGTATGTGACAAATAAAATTTGTATTTTTTTTTATTTGTATTGTATTTAGTTTCTCGATCATTAATATGCAAATTGTCATGACCATTGATCAATGGCCAAGAGTACCATTCACAGAGAGCTGGGGAATGGCTGCAATCACAGCATTGTAAGATGGTCTAGTACAGCATGAAAAGTCTAAGACTAGGCAGCAAAGGAAGTTTGAATTACTTGCTGCACGTCAAAAACCACAGCAAATTATGGAGAGAGTCAGGAGATACCCAGGGAGAGTCCTCACCAGCGAGAAGAGAGAAGGATGCCACACCAAGCACAGGGACAAGTGGGTGAAAAATTTGTCTGACAGACAACTCGCCCAAGCAGAGAAAAATATCATTGCATTAAGGGTTGAACTTTGTTGTGACACCAAGACAAAATCCCACTAGTGGAACTGATCGCAGCCACAGAAACAGCGATTCAAAACTACAACATAGCAACTGCCGATGAATGTTTCAGCAATGCAAAGCCCGCAGCATCCAACATCAGCATGGAGGAGAGGAAGGCACTCACATCACTTAGTAATGACAACAACATTATCATCCTTCTGGCAGACAAGGGTGGGTCCACAGTTTTGTTAAACCATAAAGACTATGATGAGAACATTTTGTCAGTGCTCAGTGATGAAAATACTTAGGAGCCCCTGAAATGAGACCAAGGAAGTGGTTACAGGAAGAGGGTGATGGATTGTATGAAGTAGTTAGAAAAAGACAATGCTATTGACCGGACCTCATACCAAAGGCTATACCCAGGGGAATCTACACCAAGTCTGTATGGTTTACCGAAGATACGTAACAGAGTGTACCTTTAAGATCAATTGTCTTTATGATCAACTCGGTCACCTATAACATCTCAAAGTTTCTGGCATCGATCCTCAACCCGCTGGTAAGCAGCTCTGAACATCCAGAACTGGATGTGATTTAATTCCACCTATTTCACATACAAGGGTCAGTACTACAGGCAGAAACATGGGTGTGCCATGGGTTCCCCAGTTTCAACCATTGTGGCCAACTTGTACATGGAAGAAGTGGAAAAGAGGCCTCTGTTATCCTACCCTGGAACACCAAGTCATTGGTTCAGGTATGTGGATCACACCTGATTGAATTCACATCAACTCTGTGGACTAACACATCGAATTTACCAGGGAGGATATGAAAAGGATATGTCACCAATTCAGAGTAGAGCCGCTGCTCCTCCACATCGAAAGGAGCCAGTTGAGGTAGTTTGGGCATCTGACAAGGATGCCTCCTGGGCGAGGTTTTCCGGGCACGTCCCACCGGGGGGAGGCCCCAGGGCAGACCCAGGACACGCTGGAGAGATTATATCTCTCGGCTGGCCTGGGAACGCCTTGGTGTTCCCCCAGATAAGCTGGAGGAGGTAGCAGGGGAGAGGGAGGTCTGGGCTTCTCTGCTTGGGCTGCGGCCCTGGATAAGCGGAAGGAAATGGATGGACGGATGGATATGAAAAGTGGCAGGTTAGCCTTGTTAGACTCTGAGATTTCCATCAGTAATGAGGAAATTTAAAAGCTGATGTATACCGTAAACCAATGTTGGGTGTCATCAGGACGACACACCATCCCCACAGATACAGTAGCCAGAGAAGCAGAAGAACATCACATCAAGAAGGCCCTGAGTAAATGTGGTTATCCCAGCTGGACTTTTGTCAAAGCTGGGAAGGCACCTAAACGCTGCAGGACTCCGCAGTCTATTTACACCTACAGGCCAGTGGACACTCTTTTAATGATAAGGACGTACACATCCTGGACAGGGAGGAACGCTGGTTTGCGTGGGAAGTCAAGGAGGCCATTTACGAAAAGCGAAAGACCATCTCTAAATCAAGGACGGGGCCTAAGGGTACATTTTTCCCCATCTTAAAATGCTGTGATTGCAGCCATTCTGCAACTCTCTGTAAATACTACTCATGGCCATTGATGAATGGTCATCAATGATCAATAGTCTTTGATCAATGGTCATGACAATTTGCATATTGATGATCAAGGAACAGACCTCACATTGTTCGTCAGTGGTTCCAGTTTCAGTCATTGTGCAAAGGTACTGTTTATAAGGTGCCCGTTGTGATTTGGCACTATATAAATAAAACCACCCCTCTGAGGGCGGAACCAGGACACGCTGGAAAGATTACATCTCTGAGCTGGTCTGGAAACACCTCCCTGTCCCTGTAACTGGATCCCGGATAAGCAAAAGAAAATGATGGAACGAAATGAATCGACCCACACACGACATCCTGGCAGGAAATTTCTCTGAGTCCGTGAGCGTGTTCAACAATTATTTGACAGTTTTACTTTAGATTTAAAGGGGAAACCCAAGCTCGGTTACTCTGCTGCTTACATTTCTTCTTTTACCCGAGCATGTGGAAAGACTAAATTTAATATTACCGATTGGTTATTGGTTGTCATGGTGACATGGCTGCACATGAAACATAAAAGACAGCGTTCAGTGGTGAAGGTTAATGTGGATGTTTATGTATTCATCAGGCGGGTTTGAGACGGAGGGATTTTTAGCGCTTTTATCCTTCTGTAATACAAGGACTCAGTGTGGTGCCCTGCCTAGTATCTGTGAGAGGAGTCTGGAAGAAGCGGTGCACTCAGTGGTTCTCTTTGCTCCTCCTCCTCTCACGCTTTGATGATGACTCACCGGGGAAGAGAATATCTGGCCAACCAGAGCCGAGCATCCTTTAGGGAGGGGGAGCCTTCGTGGTACCATGTCTGCTGGCACTATGATTGGTCAGAGAGAAAATGTTTAGATCATGCGACCAGGTGTTCTGAAGCCCCACCCACAGTCCAGGTCAGCTGACCTCATCCTGCGACCTCTTCGCTCGCTCTTCGTCCTTCCTGGATTTCTTCAGAGCATCTGGACCGACCACGGACAGCACGCTGCGCAGCCTGAAGACATACACATGCATATGCATACACTTTTACTTCCTGTTTGCTTCCTGCTTCCTTCCTATCACACTGATAAAGTTTGACAGGGTTTTTTTTTTTTTTTTTAATTACTGCCCTAAAATGTTTCCAAGATGACTGCTGAGAGTGTTATTTTGCCCCACCTTTCGCGGCGGTCAGCTGGTCCCTCTCCAAACAACGTGATTGGCTCCCCGAGCGCACGGAGGCCAGCTTTCACCTCAGCGTCATCAGTGGACACGGTGATCTGTCGGGCTCGTCGCCGTCGCTCAAACTCAGCAAGCGCTTCCTGCTGCCGCTCACTGACCCGCTCTTCAATCTCCAGAGTCTCCCCTGCAGGGCATCATGGGAAACAGAGTTAACCAACTTCCTGCTGTCAATTAATCACAGATCTGATTGGGCAGATGTTATTGATCACATGATCAATCAGAGCCTTGACTGTCGGCACTGTGGTCAGCAGAGGGTGGAGGTTTTTCTAATGTTTTTTAAGAGAGATGTTATCAGAGAAATGGTGAACAAACAGCTAACCTGATGAGATGTTGATGTTTCCCGCCTCAATTCCCGCCCTGACTGCATCGCTTCCTGTTGCTGTGCTGCTTGCCACATTAGCGCTCAGACGCTCCCGCTCTTTCTCCTCCAGGCTTCCATAGAAAACTCTGCTCTTCTTCACGGCCGGAGCCACATCCTCCTCATCGGACATATTGACTTCTTTTTTCCGGAGAAACAACAAAAACACATGAGGAAGATACAGGTGACATTTTTAATGACAAAAAGAAAAACTGCTCAGAAGAAAAAACATTATTGATATAATGAGCAGCAGCAGAATGGCTGAAACTCAAACAATCACCCTGATCAGTAATAAGTGATCAATCAGCAATGTGAATCAGACACAATTCATACTAAACTTGAACACCTTTATTTTGAACTTCGTTTTTGAGCTGCTGTAAGTTCCTGCTCAGCTTCACTTGATGCTGTCGGTCAGACAGAATGACACGCTCACAATGATCAGCATCTGTTACAATGGTGAAATGATCTTAATACACCTGCTGACATGTTAATCTCACCACAGAGCTCCACCTCACTGATCTCCAGGTGTGGGTCACAGACAGGTGTTGCACCTGAGGCATGGATTTCCTCTCATCCAGGTAACTTCAGGTTATGCTGGGTTTCTGTACTATTAAGGTCGGAGACTTCCTCCTCATGCAAC
Organism: Oreochromis niloticus; assembly: GCF_001858045.2. NCBI lineage: Eukaryota > Metazoa > Chordata > Actinopteri > Cichliformes > Cichlidae > Oreochromis > Oreochromis niloticus. The sequence goes on along the minus strand of NC_031972.2, from coordinate 38,218,209 downwards.
TCACTGTTGTAACTGATGGGATTTACCCCAGGTTAGAGATCAACAGGTATGAAATCACACCTACTGACCAATCACTATTCCTGGATGATCCCTCAGAGCTCTGCAGGGAGAGTTGCAGGGTGTTTTTCCCTGATCGTCAGTAGTACAAACCGGATTCCAAAAAAGTTGGGACACTAAACAAATTGTGAATAAAAACTGAATGCAATGATGTGGAGATGGCAAATGTCAACATTTTATTCAGAATAGAACATAAATCACGGAACAAAAGTTGAAACTGAGAAAATTTATCATCTGAAGGGAAAAATATGGTGATTCAAAATGTCTTGGTGTCAACAAATCCCAAAAAAGTTGGGACAAGGCCATTTTCACCACTGTGTGGCATCTCCCGTCTGGGGACCGAGGAGACCAGTTTCTCAAGTTTAGCAATAGGAATGCTCTCCCATTCGTGTCTAATACAGGCCTCTAACTGTTCAATCGTCTTGGGCCTTCTTTGTCGCACTTTCCTCTTTATGATGCGCCAAATGTTCAAAAAAGATCTGGACTGCAGACTGGCCATTTCAGTACCCGGATCCTTCTCCTACGCAGCCATGATGTTGTGATTGATGCAGAATGTGGTCTGGCATTATCTTGTTGAAAAATGCAGGGTCTTCCCTGAAAGAGATGACGTCTGGATGGGAGCATATGTTGTTCTAGAACCTGAATATATTTTTCTGCATTGATGGTGCCTTTCCAGACATGCAAGCTGCCCATGCCACACGCACTCATGCAACCCCATACCATCAGAGACGCAGGCTTCTGAACTGAGCGTTGATATCAACTTGGGTTTCTGCGCAACATTGTGGGAATTGGTGATCCTCTACCCATCTTGGCTTCTGAGAGACACTGCCACTCTGAGAAGCTCTTTTTATACCCAATCATGCTGCCAATTAACCTAATTAGTGTTAATTGGTCTTCCAGCTCTTCATTATGCTCAAATTTACTTTTTCCAGCCTCTTATTGCTACTTGTCCCAACTTTTTGGGGATTTGTTGACACCGTGAAATTTTGAATCAACATATTTTTCCTTTAAACTGATACATTTTCTTGGATTAAACTTTTGATCTGTCACCTACGTTCTATTCTGAATGGAATATTGACATTTGCCATCTCCACATCATTGCATTCACTTTTTATTTACAATTTGTTTAGTGTCCCAACTTTTTTGGAATCCGGTTTGTAAACACTCAGTTTTATTCTTTTCTAAGCATCAATATCTGAGCCTAAAGCCCCTTTTCCATTAGTACGACTGGTTTTCCATAACAATCGAGTACCACCTGATCTGTGTGATCGTCGTCACAGCAACGACGCCGAGTTTCCTGTGAAGTAATTAATAACCAACACGAATGCTACAACAAAGGTGGACATGGAGGCGACGATATACCTGCTGCTCGGTCTCTGGCTTTCAATTAGACTCAGGGAACGGGGCATTGTTTTTTGTAGCCATTTCATTTCGTTGCCTGGTTTCAATAATGGCGTTTTTGATTTCATGAACAAGACGCTTTCATGACTCATCGAGTGGTACCACTGAGCAGCCAATCAGTGGCATGCAGTTTGACGACGTCACATTTAAGTACCTGCTTGGAACCCCAGCCCAGCAGGTATTATAAAAGTACCTGGTACCAGGTACTATGACCTGATGGAAAACCCTTGAAACCGTGGCGAGTACTAATGGGAAAAGGGCTTAAAACACCTGCGCTGTCCCTGCTGACGTCAGGTCAAGTCAACTGAGAGAAAAACACTGTGTTAACGTTTCTGGATTAAATTATGTTAAGAGTCCACGTCTCACGACCCACAAGGATCTGTGTGATGGCCACACTCAGAGCTGTTCCAAACACCAATGAAAGGAGCTTCAATGCTTCCTTTACTGAACAGATGAGACACTGGAGCATCCTTTATGAAAGGGAAGGAGCGACAGACTTATCTGACTGTTCATGAAAACAATCATATAAAAACCAAAGTGGAGCAGAGCATGAAAATGTTCATCATAACTTTTCCATTTCATCCATAAGCTGCTGATATATTCATAGTTTTTAACAGAAGCTGATAAACTCACAGCTGAACTCAGAACATCAGACTGCTGGAGAACTACCTCCTGTTGAGTTGTTACTGCATGAAGAACAGATTTACATAAACACTCTAAACATTAAGATCTCTATGAGCTGCTCACTAAGTTTTAGCTTGTGAATATTCATCCAGTTGTAGTACACTGTGTACCAGAGTTGCGCCTCTTTCAACGTTTAAGGCATCTTCAGTAAATCCAGCAGACTTTTAACCACCATCAGTACATCTGAGCCTGAATCTTTGTTCTTTAAAACTCCACGCTGGGTTTTTTTTAACAGGCAGCTGACCTGGCACAACAAAGGCCTTCGCAGAATCAGGCTGAGAACATGCTGTGTTGAATTCAAATTGTATTTGTAGTCCATCCTCTGAACTTTTGAGTTTCAACACCGCGGACATGTTTACAGGCGCCGCTCTAGGTGACCTCTGACCCCGTCCCCGTGTTAGGGTCAATGATAACGAAAACAGAGATTCGTAGTTCAGACCTCTAAGCCTCCTCCTGCAGCTCTGCACCGATCAGTAATCGGTAACTCCTCACTGTTTCTCACCTGTGAGTGTTTCAGGTAAAGCTGTGCAGTCAGCGGAGTCAGCGCGACCCCGGAGCCTCTTCGAGGGCTGAGTGGCGGTAACACGCCGGAGTACGAGCTAACGGATGAGGGGGTAGAGCACAGTACGGCTGATCTACGCTTGGACGTTTGCCTCACCTGTGCAGTTGAACGCAGCGGCTCAGAGTGCCGTTAAACCGTTGAATGAGACATACTTACCGGAGGAAACGAACGACGCGCCTACGCGGAGCTTCGTGACCCGGAAGTTCTGAAGTGTCTCCGGCTCAGAGGTTGCACACTTCCGGTGGACACAGCAGCTGCAGAAAATAAACAGAGAGAGAAACGGCGGGAAAGAGCATTACAACTCGTATATCAGGTACCTGCACACCTGTTCACACTGAGGGTATCCGCGAGGACTGTCCGTTACCGGTCACTGTAACGTCACTGCGACTTCACTTTAGCGCAGCTTAGCTTAGCTTAGCTTAGTTTAGTTTAGTTTAGCTTAGCTTCTGTGAAATCCATCTGCGTGCGCACAGTGCGCATGAGTGGCGACTTAAGGAGCGGAAAGGTCAGGGGTCAGAGGTGAGACTGTTATAGCCAAGGTATGTCAGCAGCCAGTCAGATGAGACCTTTAAAGGTGTCTTTATAACCTTCAGGGCATCCTTTAGAAAAGCAAGCGAGCTAATGACTGAGTGGTGATCAGTCGCAGGAGATATTGCTCCAATTGATCATTGAATCACGAAGTGACTTCTGTGCAGGAATAGGTGTTCTCATGGTTTTTCACAGTTTTTCAGGCTGCTGGTTCTTTTCTGGTGTTTCCTTCTGCTGCCATCACAACAGCAGACCCATAGTACCATCCACACTCATTTGACTGACCAATCTGAGAGCAGATCATGCTACTGGTTCCTGTCTAAACGGCAGGTGTAGTTTAGTTTCTATTGCTTTAGAAGCAGCTGGATGCCCTGAGCTCCGCCCTGAGGCCCATACCCCGGGTATCTCTCGGTTACCCTGACGTCAATAATCAGGAGGAGACTTCAGGAGTCAGTGTTGCCGTGGTGATAAGTTACCTGGACTCCTGCTGTGGCTTTATATCAATACGTTCATCATCAGGATCAAACACAGACATCAAACAGTGTGATCAGTGATTCTGATAACAAATATCAGGAAACATTTTTTAGATCTGATCGATCCTAATTATTGATCTGATGGAAACGATAACTGATACTGATTGCTGTTATTTATCAGATTTCAGAATAAATTAAAGCTTCTGTGTCTGAGCAGAAATAAATGATTTATTGATCCTTTAACCTTCATCACTTGACTTTTCTCCTTCCTCTGAAAACTTTTGAAGTCAACCTGCTCAATATAGGCATCATCATGACAACAGGAGTTGTGGTCTTCTAAGGTTTTATTTTGAAATTACAGGCGGCTGCTACGGCCTCATGATATTCACAGTAAAAGCACAACAGCTTGTTTCTTTTTGTGCCACCATCAACTTTAGAGGCTGTAAAGATAACATAACATAAGATAAGATAAACCTTTATTAGTCCCACACATTGGAAATCTTTTGGTCACAAAAGCATCTGGAAACAGGAGGGGTGACTTCAATAGAAGCGTGTGATATTTTATTTTGAAAAGGTTCAGGAAATGTGTGCAGTAAATCATATTCATCAGTTTTATAGAACATTGAGCTTGGAGGTGAATCATTTTCATCAGTTAGGATGTCAAAAAGCAAACAGATACTCTGTTGTAATCTGAGTACTCAATCGATATATTGATCATCTGCTTTCAGCGTGGACACAAACTGAAAATGTTGAGGAGGAAACCGACTCGTCTAGAGCTTAAGATCGACGACACTGAGGAGTTCGAGAGCGTCAAGAAGGAGCTCGAGGTCTTCTCACTTTAGTACCAATCAATCAGTAACAGTCAATGAGAATGAATAACAATCAGTAACATCTGAGACTTTAAAGGAAGTAAACTGCAAACAGGACATTATCAGGTTTTCTTTTTCTTTAGGCCAGAAAACGTCAGCGAGAGGAGGCAGAGTCGGGAGGTGGAGTGGGTGGGGGCTCTGTAATTGGTGTTGATGTCATTGGGGGTGGAGCCTCTGCCTCCGCATCGTCCTCTACAGCCACATCAAGGGCAGAGCTTATCAATGAGCGAATCGGCTACAAGCCCCACCCCAAACCGGCGACCCTGCCAACCTTATTTGGAAGTTTACAGTTTTAATGATGAATAAAGTTTGAGCAAAAAAATCTTTGGAGTATCATTTTTTTTTACATGAGCAAACATAAACAATGTCAGAGTGAATCGGAACTGTAAGAAAAACATCGTGACCAATACAGGTGCTGTGTTGTACAGCGGTGAGGTGCCAAATTATGTTTATGGGGAGGCACAACTTTAGACTCATATGTATTCACAGTGACACGAGGCCGTCTCTGGTGCTGTTTAAGAGTTTACATTTTTTGCTCGATTATCATTCAGTGTACAATCCACTAAAAAAAATGTTTTTTTCCAGTCTGGAATCATTTTGATATTAAAATGCTAAATAGGGTCAATATTTTTCTTTCCCGTTTCCTCTTTTAACTCAGATGAGAACTGAGCAATTAAGTTCCAATTGCTTTTTTTTCAAATGTATTAACATTATTTTATTTGCACATAAATGTGTCACATACAACACCAGCACTAACATTGCACATTTTTCACTTATACTTTCTCGTAAATTCTGCATTTGCATCATCTTTTTCTTACAATCAACTTAATTTAAATAAACACACTTCTCTTTAATTCAGTTAGCACTTTGTAAACAGGACCATTCATCACTGATTTGATGTCCAGAATAAACCTAGTTCAGACCCTCTCCACCCTCTTCATCCAGGTTACCTGCAATGTTTTTTAAATCCAGCAGATGTTGCTCTTGAGCAACACATCACCACAGTGTATCAGGCATCATCTACCCATCATTAGGGTTCAGATCTTTACTCCTTAACTCACCTGCTTAAAGTCTGTATAGAGGCATGGCCTCTTTGGCTGATAGGTGAATAGCAACACAGTGGTGTTGCTGTAAATGCTAAACTACACCTCTGGACAGCATTTGTGCTGTTGCAGCATTTTGAATGGACATCAAACACAGACTTATTTTCATACAGTTTATTTTCATAATAAAGGTACAACAATAATATTTTATAAAGACGATTAGTGTCGGAACTCAGAAAAACTTGTATTTACAGTAACAGTCAGTAGGTGGAGCTCTCAGCTCTGACGTCCAAGAAGTGATGCTTACCAAACACTACTCACAGTTCTTTTAGTGTGAACACATGGCAACCAGAAAATATACAAAGTGCTGGTGATAAAAATCCAAACTGTTTGGTCAAAGAAACTTTCTGGGGAAAAAAACCAAAAATAACCTTGTGGGCGTGGTCTGTGTGATGAAACTGTGCATCATGCGCTATTAACAAATTAGCAGTGATGTGCAGAGAAACCTGGCCCCCTAAAAATAAAGACGTAAAAATTTTTATTTTTTAGTGTTTTTAGTTTTTGTTGGAACACATTTTTGTTTTGTTCGCGTTGGTGTTTCCAATTAAGTTTAAACTGATTTCAATGACATATGGGGCTCAGTTATGTTTCCTGAGACAACATCGACAACAAGCGGTTTCTGTCTTTTAGATCTTTAAGATTTTAAGATTTTCCACACTAAAAGCTTCTTCAGATTAATGGCAGAAATAAAAAAAATAAATTAAATAAAACAGATTTAGTGTTCAGAGCTGATGGTCAAAGGGAAGGATGTGTGGCCGTTGTAACAGAAGGGGATTTCACATCATTTCAACTAAAACATAAAAATATTTGAGTTTATTAAAAAAAAAAAAAGCTTGCACAAACATTTTAGCAGCTTCTGTTTGTTTGTAGTGTTGTTATTGATTCAGTGTTTGTTTACTCTGTTTGTTTATCATTTAGTGTAGATCGATCGATCAATTACTGATTCAGTTTCTTGACTCAAGGCTGGCATCCTTCCTGTAATGCAGTGTTGTGTGTTTTGATCTCGGAGTCTGCGATTGGTGATCTTAGACTTTAAGGGAGTGTCCTCAGATAGGCCACACCCACCACTGTGTCTGTGATAACCTCATCACTTCTTCTTAATAGCGGCAAGGTCACGCTGCAGCTCGGAGAACTTGGGCCGGTCCTCGGGGCTGTACTGCCAGCAGCGCTGCATCACTTTGTACACATCATCAGGGCAACGTTGAGGGCACGCCATCCTGTAACCTAGCAACCAGGAACACATGGTCACCGCATGATGACATCACTGATTGTGTGATGCAGCTGATTGATTATCTGAGCGTTTACCTTTCTCCACCTGCTCTCGAGCCTGCTGATTGGTCATCCCCGGGTAAGGACATACCCCCAGACTGAAGGTCTCCCACAGGAGGATACCGTAACTCCACACATCGCTCTCTGAGCTGTAACGACCTGCAGCGGCCAATCAGAGCACAGCACACAGTCAGCAGCCACTCTGTGCTATGTTCTTATTAATTACTGTCACACACTTAACAGCTTCTTTAAAAATCAACTGGCATCTCAGGTACAGGTGTGTGTGTGTGTTACCATAGTTGAGCGCCTCAGGTGCAGTCCATTTTATGGGGATCTGTTTGAGTCCAGAAGAAGAATAAATGCCATCATCCTCCTGACGACTCATCCCAAAATCACTGATCTTCAGCACGCTGTTATCCCCGACAAGACAGTTCCTCGCTGCCAGGTCCCTGAGACACACACACACAGACATGCACGCACACACGATGTTTAAACTCAGAAAATACTTATACTTTGAACTCACTCCAAGTTTGATGGCAAGAACAATTCTCTGCAAAGTTTTGACGGGTTTTATAACCCCGCCGTAACCGTGGTTACCTATGGATGCAGTTTTTGCTCTCCAGGTACGCCATCCCAGCCGCAGCATCAACTGCAAAGCGAAGCAGCTGTTTGGTCTTCAGCTCATCCTTCTTCTTTCTCAGGAATGACAGAAAGTCTCCACCTGGACTCACAAGACACACCTGTTAGAAACCGACCAGTAACAATACAAGTTCACTCAATTTAAGCTTCACCCACCAGGAACAAGCTCCATGACAATGTAGATTGGCTGTCGCTGGGTACAAACACCAATCAGCTTCACAATGTTCGGGTGGTCATACTGCTTCAGGATCCTGCAGCCAATCAGAGAGGAGCAGAATGAGTGTTCAGCCAACCAGAGAGGAGCAGAGTAAGTGTTTAGCCAATCAGAGAGGCCATTTTTTTATATTTCTCACTCTGTGAATGAGTTTCTGAGTTTTATCATCACCTCTTTCTCTGGTTAGAGGTAACTATCCCACGCTCCTCTTTCTGGAACAAACTCCTGGAGGAGCCAGGTCTCTGGGCAGGTGTGGGACACTCACAGTGCCTCTGGGGTCACTGACTGAGGTCAGATCACAGGTCAAAGTGCCCGATCCCCTCAGAGTCTTTGGGTGAGATCCACAGTAACCTGTAGGTGTTACGGGGGTCATCAGCCTGTTCTAAAAACAAGTGTTGTTGGAGGTATGGACGGCCACCTCGGTCCCCGAAAGCCAAAGGTCACTGATTGCATTGTATCAGCTGATCTAAGGCCACGAGTAATACGCTTGGCTGAAAACGAGCAGAGGCAGTGAAGCCTCAGCAGAGTCCTGGCAAACTTAAACAAGGAGAGAGGGATGAACGCTGGGTGGAGCTCTGTTTTGATCCACCTCTTTAATGTCATGTGGAGGTCTGAGACAGAACCAGTGGAGTGGCAGAACTGCATGACAGATCCTTTCTTTAACACAAGGACCAAAGCTGTGATCAGGTTTCACCCTGCTCAGCCTCCCTTATGGAGAAGAGGTGCAATGCAGTTTTCGCCTTTCTCTGACTGTCCCATCTACAGTTTGAGATGACCCTAATGACCATCACTTCTTGGACGTCAGCGCTGAGAGCTACACCTACTGAGTATTATCCAGTCAGATCCAGGAGGATCTGACTGGATAAGCGCAAGTTGACCTTGGTGTGATGAGCCTTTTTCCAAGTTTTTAAACTCACATATTTCTGTTCCTGAGGCTGATAGATATGCTGAACCTTTTGAACTTGCTTTATAATTCTCTCTTCTTCTCTTCTGCCACCGTGGATAATGATTTGGGGTTCAGGTTTGGTCACCAAAGTCAAAACCGTGTCCTCAACATTCAGCTCGGACTCAGCGGGTGTAGAAAAGGATTTCCTGTTTTCTGTTTTCCACCTCCAGGGTTTCCACCAGAAGGTGGAAAACTCTGGACCTGTTGCGATGGGAGGAGACTCAGGACTATGGAGAGATTACTGCTCTGGGAATACCGACATTCCAGCAGAAAAGGAGAAAAGGACGTCTGACATCACCCGATTAGATGCTGACATAATAACTCAAGTTTGACATGAAGTAAACAGACATGGTAAAGTAAACAGACATTTGGCTTGTTTCCCGATATGTAGTGTATTAACTGTTTTATTGATTTGCTACTGACTGATTTGTTGATGATGATGATGTTGATGGTGTTTGCATGAAGGGCTCACCTGGCCTCAGACAGAAAGCGGATCTTCAGGTCTGGAGGTAAATCCTCTTTACATGTTTTCACGGCAACCGGTGTTTTGTCTCGCTGCAGAGTCCCTTTGTACACCTCGCCAAAGTTACCCTGTAAAAGATGGCAACAAACCATGGGAAATGAAGGCGGAGAGTGAAGGCTGAGTATAAGGACAGGTAGATGCCTCACCTTCCCCAGCAGGTCCCCCAGCACCACATCCTCATGGTTCAGGATCCACTTCTTGTCCTGCAGAGAAAAAACTCCAGTAAGCACCAAACACCATCACGATAACTAACCTGAATGTACAACTGTATGTGGGTGTAGGAGGAGCTACCTTTACAACGGGGTTTTGCAGCACGACTCCAGATTTCTTGGTAATGACTTGCTTGGTGGTGAAGTGATGCTCAATGAGCTGAGGGATGGTGGTGAAACCCGTCCCCTCAAAGCGGTACTGATTCTACCAGAGAGGGTGAGAGACATTAGCTTAACATATGAGAGCGAGCGAAAGAGAGAGACACACGCAGGGTTACTGTGTGTGTATGTATGTCGGCATAGTGGATGATGATGATGAAGTGTGTGTGTGTGTGTGTGTGTGTGTGTGTGTGTGTGTGTGTGTGTGTGTGTGTGTGTATATAATCGCACGTACATCAGCATACTGGATGATGAAGTGGCGTCTCTGGTCGTCAGAAAACACAGACAGGACGTACTCGCCCGGTTTGCCATGGCTTTCCCTAACAAGAAAGTCTCCCTGTTGCCGTAGTAACTCCTGAGCCTCAATGCGGGGGATGGCGCCGTGGTACCACTCTTGCTCCGCTAGAGGGCGTTCCGATGTGGGGATCACATCAAAGAACTGCTGCGGAGATGCAGAAGAAGAAAAATCTCCAATATAATCTGATCCTTCCACCTCTGATTAAGACCTCCCTCTCGCCCCACCTCCTCCAGCTCTCCTTGGGGGAAACCAAGGCGTTCCCAAACCAGCTGAGACTAACGATCTCTCAGGTGTCCTGGATCTCCTCCCAACTGGAGATTAAACACCTGAGTAAGGATAAGCACAGCATCCACATCCCTACAGCAATCGCTCCATCAGTCATTTTTCCACTGTGTTCTCCCTGAGATACCTAAACTCCTCCACCAAGGACCCTAACCCTCCAATACCTAGAGTGAGAACATAGCCTCACACTTGGAGCTGCTCTTTCTCATTCTCTGGAGAAGCTGAAGGTGACGTATCGTCAGTTGACCTGTGATGCCAGAAACGCCAATGAGAAATACAAAGAGGTCGTGGCCAAAGCCAAGTGCCTGAAATTCACGAGCGCTCCCTTTGTTACCCTGTCTGTATCCATAAAAGTTTTGAACAGCATCAGTAACAAAGGGCATCCCCAGTGAAGTGCAGCACCACCACCACCAAGCCCTCATTGAGGCCGTACAGGAGCTGAATGCCCACAACCACGAGCTAGAAGGCTCTTACTTCCAAAGCACCCTCTACAGGACTGCCCAAGAGACGTAGCTAAATGAGTCCACAAAGCAAAGGTAAACAAGTTGGACAAACTCCTTCCACACCTCAGTTACTGCTTCAGCTAATGCCAGAGTCACACTCTGATTGGCCGCTTCCTGTCAGCTGTATCTGGACTCCCACAGGCTAATGACTCCTCCGTCCTCTGGAGGCTTCCTTCACCTCTGCTGTCCAGGAAAGGCAACATGACAAGTGCAGCTACATAAGCCCATTTTCCATTAGTACCTACTCGGGTTGGCTCGCCACAGCTTGCCACTGTTTTCAGGCTTTTCCATTACAATATAGTACCTGGTGCCAGGTACTTCATGTTCATACAAATTACATCACAGGATGCTCGGTCACATTGCTAATAACGACCTCGTGCACATTAGGTGGTACTCCATTGTAATGGAAAACAAGTCGAGGCAAGTCAAGCTGACCCGAGTAGGTACTAATGGAAAAGGGGATATACAGTCTCAGGTTTTCTGAAGCTCTCCCAGACCAGAGACTTGGTTTTAAATGACTTGTGTCAACAGTGGGTTCAGTGATGTGACATATAAACGGGTTCAGTGTTGGAAAGTCTTACCGAGGTAGAGGAACCCAGCATTGCTTTGGGAGATCGAATCATCCCGGCCAGAGAGTGACGAAGAGTGTCGAATCGAGATCCCCGGTCCTTCACTTTGTCCTGAAAACACACACACACACCCCCACACTATAAATCCAGAGCTCTACACTCAGATGTTAAATGTGGAAAAAACGCTTGTGAAAAGGAGTCTCCTTCTGTCAGTTCTAATCAATTAATTAAAACTAGTAATTGAACATTTACAGTCGATCCAACAGAGCGAGTATCGTCCTCGTATGGCAGTGCGGGGGGTGGTGGTGGCGGGGGAGGGGAAGCGGCAGCATCTGCCATCTTGGCGTCGAGCAAGGCCTTCTGGGAGGCAAGGCTTGCCTCTGAGCTGCGCAGCGATTGGACGGCCTGCCGTAGCTCAAGGAGAGAGAGTTTCTGACTGAGCAGCAGGACGCAGCTGAGGGTGAGAGACACAGAAAGTCAGAGAGACAGAGAGAGAGAGAAAGCTCTGACTCCACCTCCTCGCACTCACTCGCTCTTCCTCTCCGCGCTCTGCTGACTTGTCTGGATTTTGTTGTCCAGGTCGTCAGCCAACGCCTCCTTGCCCTGCAGATTCTGCTGAGTCAGCTCCAGCTCCTCTGTTGCCGACGACAACCTAAAGACAATTAAAACAAGGGTTAGTAGCCACACCCACATACACACAAAGAGAGTGCTGTAACTCCACTAAGTACACTGCCCCCCATCACACTGACCCTGAAGCCAAACAGGCCAAAGCAGGGAGAGTGGTGTTCAGGACCCCAGGCAGAAATCACAGGGGTCTACGCTCACCAAAATCAGATACTAACAGGTACAACAAGCTTTTACTTTGGTGGGTTACGGCAAACACTGAAATGAAATTTTGAAAGAGCTCACTTGGCTCTCAAGCTTTCGGCTGTCAGCGTGTTCCACAGAATCTCATTGGGCAGGTTGTCTGTCTCCTCCAAAAGAGACGCGTCAAACTCCACAGTTGCCTCCGGCGTCTCCGGCGACCTAAGAGAGGTAGGAGGGTGATTACCAGTGCAACCCGGACAACGAGGTGTCCTGTCCAACAGGTGTGAGCTCACCTGTAGGCGTCGATGAAGTGCTGATACTCGGCAAGAGGATCGATCTGCTCAACTGCCGCCGCAATCTCCTGATGGACCTTCACGATCTCCTCAGAGAGAAGACTGCTGATCTCACAATACTCCTCAAGAATACTTTTCCTGCAACAATACACACACAAAAAAGTAGCTCACAGTACTCTTCCAGAACACTTTTACTGCAGTAACAGACAGGTATGAGATAGTGTGACAGTGGTCATGTGACTCACAGGGCAAGTGTCATGTCTTCCTGCATCCTCTGCAGAGCGTCCAGTAGGGCGGGTGCGGCATGACACCGGTGTTCATCCTGCTGCGTCCGGGCGCTGCACACGGCGAGCACGTACTGGTTGTGAAGGTTGTGGAGCTTCCCCATAGCCTTGTCATAACGGTCACGGGCACGCTCCACCTCACGGCCTTTAATTGGAAGTGAGAGACGGTGGGGGAGGAGTCAGAAGGACAGTGTAACAAAGGGAGCGCTCATTGGATTTCAGGGACTCACCTTTGGCCACAGCCTCTCTGTATTTCTCTTTGGCATTGCTGGCATCACGGCTCAACTGACGATACGTCACCTTCAGCTTATCCAGGTCAGTCCTGGTTACCTAGCAACCATAACCATACCAAGAAGTAATGAATGAATCTTAACCACATGCCTATGAATTTCAATGGTGGATGAAATCATAATGATTTGTTTTTTAACTAACTGAAATTATTTTAAAACTGATAAAAACTAAGAGACGTCCTCAGGTGACCTCACTCAGTCCATCATGCTTGTAAAAGCCCTGGCGTGCTTATATTATGCACCAACAGGAAACTAACTTTTAGCTGAGGCTCTGCCTCAGTCTGATGCCCCCCCCTGCACACCTTGTGGATGTGGCTCTCCAGCTGCTGATGAAGACTTTGGTAGCTCTTCTTCACCTGCTGCTTGTCCCGGATCAGCGTGGCGAGACGGTGCAGCGGCCCCGAGTTCAGATCGTCGGCGTGACTTCTCATTATCCGACCCAACGCCTCTGTCTGACGAATCACCTGCGACCACGACTGGGACACACACACACACACACACACACACACACACACACACACACACACACACATACACTCTTAGACTGGTTCACATGCTCTGCCCCTCCCACTGAACCGACAGCTGAGCCGCTCACCTTACTCACAGTGCTGACATAGTCAGCAGTTTCTTGTTTCTCCATCTGCTGTGTCATGCTGAGCAGCAGAGCTGCGTACTCTTTATCACTTTTCACCCGCAGCGTCATGAAGCGCTTCACCGTCTCCAGCAGCTAGAAGGCAGGTAGCAAGAGTGAACCAGACAGGAAGTGAAAGTGAAGAGGAGGAAGCGCAGAATAACACAATAACACAAAAGACAGATGTTTGACACAGAATGTAGATAAAAGATGGACATGGCCACTGTGACACACTGATTTTTTGAGTCTCAACGTTAGCATTTTGGATGAAGCCATGTTATTTCTTTGATTAAGGAAGTGACCATATTTGTCCGAGAGGGCAGATTTACCTAATGCTTAATACTTACTCAGCGCTGTGTGATATCAAATCAAAATCTTCAAATTTCACTCACAAAACTGAAGATCACCTTTCTCAGGCCTGTTAGTACAGTAAGCTCACAGCAGCCATATTAATTAACATAATTAAAAATGTTCCAAAAGGCTCCAACAAACTTTAATATACAAACTTTAAAAAGGTGTTATATAAACATTCACACTCATACAGGTGTTTAAACCAGTAAATTATCTATAGAGACCCCAAATAATGTGCATCAGGCTGTAAACATGTTTATTTCTGCTGCAAGGTTTTAACATGGAAGTCTGTGGGGACTGACTCACTGCTGCCCCTGCTGGACATGAGAGGAACTGTATCCATCTTTAATTACAGTCTGTATAACCAGGGCCCCCCCACAGGTCAGACTGTGAACTACACCCCTCTGATAGTGATCTCCGCAGGTGGAAACATGTTGAGCTCTGTGAGTATTTGAGGCTAAATCAGACCTTTAACTCCCAGTCCTGCAGCTTCAATAATCCCTCGTGGGAATTCCTTAGATCCCGACCGAACCCCATCCTGGATCTCAGTCTTTGTGTTTAACAGCGTGGATTAGCGGACACTGATAGCATGGCCGTCTATGGAGAGAGAGAGAAATACGTGCAGGTTCATAACAAATAGATGATCTGAAACAAACTCTTCAAACCTCGACATCTCCCACAGTCACCTCTAAACCTCTGAACAAACTGAGCAGGAAATATTTACTCTGCTAAAGCCACAGCCTGAAACCTCATAAACCATTTTATAACTCTCTAACAACCCTCTAAAAACCTTTGAAACCATCAGAAACCAGAAGAGGGTGATTTCACCTCCAGCACAGAAAAACTCCAACTGTCCGTTAACAGAAATGAAACCATCAGGTGTGAAACACTCACTTCTTCCTGCGGCTTTAAACTGATTTAAACTATAAACATTAGCTTCAATCTGTCAAAGCTAACTCCAAAATCTTCCAAGAATTTCCAAAACACGTTCCAAACATATTTCCAACATCTTCACTACTTCCTTCCAGGACGCTTCAAAACTTTTCAGACTTCCTTCAAACTATCTAATCACGTCACAAAACCTTAAAACACATGAAACGGTTTAAATATGGTTTTAAAACACTTTAAGATCTTTAAAAACTTTTTTTTTAAAAAGTTGTTAAAACGGTTTATGGCACTTTAAGTGTCAAACTATGCTAACGCTAGCCGCTGCTCCCATATAAATTAAAGGGAAACGAGGCTAGCGTGCTAAAAAGATAACGGCAGCTTCCTTTGGAATTGCAGGAAAACTGACTTGCTAACATACTAACAGCTGCTGTTAAACTTTGTTCAGAAGTCTTTAAAACTGAAGCCGAACGGAGAAGTCACACTCAGAGACTCCGTGTCCGCTTCTCCGAACCTTTTCTCCGGGTACGAAGCTCCGATGGAGCGGCGGAGGAGCGCCGGGATACTCGCAGGGGGTTCCCAGTTTTTCCTGCGCTCCTCGGACGCTTTCTGCCGCTTTAACGCACCAGGAAGTGAGTTAATGCGGCAGGAGGCTCGCTGTCCGGTCACCGCGGTCCTCTGTACTCCTCGGCCGGTATCATGTCCTCCAGTTCTTCTGGATTCTCTGCTCCGTTTCCCGGCTTCTCCAGCTGCTGTCCGGCTACCGAGCTAACGGCTAACAGGGAGGGGCTTCCGTGGGAAACGGAAGAAAGGGGGGAGGAGGGGGTCTTATTGTGTGGCTGAAGACGTGAACGTGGAACATGCATGGGACATACGTTGGAGCTGTCTGGACACAGACAGAACATCTGGATCAAACACTCCGATTTCACACACCTGGATTAGACACACCTGGGCATCATTTCTTACCGCTGCACCCTGTGGTGGAAACTATAAAAATAAACCTGAGAATATGCACACCTGTACCTGAGCCAGGTAAGCATCTTGGTGACCCGCCAAACTAAACTCAAGCAATAAAACCCATTCAGCTTGTTATGATAGTACTTACTAAACCAGTCTATCGGAAATATCCAGAGCAGCAGGGAGCCTTACCTGTACTGTTACCTCTCACTGTAGCAGGTATTAGCCCTTCGTCACTCCCATTGACTGTAGTCAATGGTCACTCCCCACATCCTTGTTATGAAAAATTTTTTCTCTCTGACATCATCAAAGCGCTCACATTAAGGTAATCTCCAGCGCACAGAAATACACGTAAACTTTCTGCTTCAGACTCATGCATGCTCATATCAAAGCACCTCCTCCTCCAATCAGAGGTGTTACCAGAGCGCAGGTAATAGAGCTCTATGAAGAACGCACCTGAAAATATGACTAATGTGACATGAGAGAGCTTTTATCTGTGAATTATTGAGTACATGTTTTTATTTTCTGATATATTTCTCATGCAAATGGAGAGTCCTCTTCACACACTAAGGTTAATTATAAAGTTATACAGGGCCCAGTGCTATAACCAATTCTGTTTACATTATAATCCCTTGGGGAGTATCTCCCTTAGGGAGTATCATTAGAAGGCATAACATACCTTTTCCCTGCTATGCAGATGACACCCAGCTGTATCTATTCATGAAGCCAGATAACACACACCAATTAGTTAAAATGCAGGAGAGTCTTAAAGATATAAAGACCTGGATGACCTCTAACCTTGTGCTTTTAAATTCAGATAAAACTGGGATTATTATACCCAGCCCTAAAAATCTTAGAAATATTGTATCTAACTAGATGTTTTTATGATGTTTTTAACCAGTTGCTTTTCAATGCCAGTTTAAAAGCATATGTAGGACTGCTTTCCTCCATTTCTGCAATACCTCTAAAATTAGAAACACCCTGTCTCAGAGTTACGCTCATTTTTTTTAAATAGCACCAAATCACAACAACAGTTGTCTCAAGGCACTTTATATTATAAGGTAAAAACCCTACAATAATACATTGTAAACAGAGAAAACCCCAAAAATCATATGACCACCTGTGAGCAAAAGCTTTGGCAACAGTAGGAAGGAAAAATTTCCATTTAACAGGAAGAAACCTTCAGCAGAACCAGGCTCAGGGAGGGGCAGCCATCTGCCACACTGGATGGGTGTGCGCCAGGGCTGGACTGGGACAAAAAATCGGCCCGGGCATTTTGACTAGAGACCGGCCCACCAGGTATTAAAGCCATAAAGCCTTTGAATGAAAACAAACGCTGTTGTGACAGTGATGTACACTGTCTTGTTGGTATATGTATGATTTCTGTACATTTTATGTCAGATAAAAACTTTGTTCGCAAGATTCAGATAATTATTTAATAAAAGCTAGATATTTTAAATGAGAATAAGAAAGAAAAGTATGTCTTTGTGCCCCCTTTTCCCTGTTAATGCCCTACCTGGCCCCCTGGCAAAACTTTCCTAGACCCGCCCCTGCACAGTTACCAGCTGTCAGCTACATAAAAAAGGATCCTGGTGTTATTTGTCTCTCAGAAACAGTTCATAACTTCCCTTCAACTCATCCATGTCACCTAAAAGGTGAACCTGTTTCTCCATCACCTGTTCAGCTCTGATGATTCAGTAAGGACATCTCCTGGTTTCATCTTCATCTTTCCCTCTCACCACATATCCAAACCGATATCATGACCAGCAGTTTTTACAGCTGTGGCTCCAGCAAACATCAGCTGATACTAGAAATTACTATTAAATAAATTCTAACAACAGCTGATCAAGCTTAAACGTGCTGCTGTTGTTTAACGCGACATCTGCTGGTTTCTTCTTTCTGGCGCAAAGTGGGCGATAAATAAACAAGAGAGAAAAGCCGATCAGCTGATCACTGATCAGTTTCATGATTGAAGTAGGAACAGGAGAGGGAGGGGAGAGAATGAGAGAAGAGGAGGCAGCTGTGCAGCGTAAACACACAGAATAACTCCAGCTTTGTGTCTTTGTTTCATTCTAGCTAAAGTACGGGACAAACTGCGTCTCTTCTCAGCTTAATACGAAACGCGTAATATTTTCTCTGAATGAGGGACCATTCCATTTTTTAAGGAGCCGTTGGCAACTCTACTAACTAAACTTATGAATAAAATTAAGTTCACTATCAGTAACATCATAGCACCCGCCCAGCTGTATACAAACTCCGTCATGCTAGCTAGTACGCAGTACGAGTTATTGTAACTGACAGTAAAAAGTCAGCACAACAAAAATAAACTCCACCTAAACTTGGTTTATATCTGACCCAGACAGACTGCAGGTCATAACTTCTTACCTGAAGTTCAGTTCACCTGACACTCGGACCGCCTCGGGTCTCTCCTCCTCCTGCCTCCCCTTTCCCTCATCCACCTGCTGGCCTCTGTGGAATCTCTGCCATAGCCACCACCAAACAACTGAGTTATTTTTACACATCGGCCAGCATCTGGCGCATCCACCACCTCTCATTGTTCATGCTGTTACAACATGAATAAATAAATAAATAAATAAGTCATCAGCCCACCAGGCAAATGCCCGGTATGCCCGATGGCCAGTCCAGCTATGGTGTGAGCAGATAAAGACAGGAGAAGGACATGCTATGGAAAAGAGCTAGAGATTAATAATTAATATTTAAATGCAGAGAGGTGTACAAACATGTGAGTGAAGAAGAAACTCACTCAGTGCAGTCCCCCAGCAGCCTACACCTATTGCAGCATAACTAAGGGAGGATTAAGGGTCACCTGATCTAGCCCTAACTATATGCTTTATCAAAAGGAAAGTTTTAAGCCGAATATTAAAAATAGGCATAGTGTCTGTCTCCTGAATCCAAACTGGACACTGGTTACATGGAAGAGGGGCCTTGAAAGCTCAAGGCTCTCCCTCCCATTCTACTTCTTAATACTCTAGCTTTCATGGGGTGATACAGTATTATAAGGTCATTAAGCTAAGACATGTATGTGACGAGCAGCCGGATTTTAAATTCTGGATTTAACAGGGAGCCAATCAAGATAAGCCAATATAGAAGAAACATGCTCCCTCTTTCTTATCAGTCTCTCTCTGTCAGTAATCGTGCTGCAGTATTTTGGATCAACTGAGCTTTTCAGAGAGTTTTTAGGACATCCTGATAATAACAAATTACAATACAGTCATAAATACATAAACTACTTTTTCAACATCACTATGAGACAGGATGTGATGCTGAGGATCTAATTTTAGAGATATAGTGCAAATGGAAGAAGACTCCAAGATTTCTCACAGTGTCACTGGAGGCCAAGATAATGCAATGAAGAGTAAGTATATGGTTAGATACCATATTTGTAAGATTGTCAGGCCAGAGTACATTAACCTCAGTTTTACCCGAATTTAGAAGCAGAAAGTTAGCGGCCGTCCAAGTCTTTATGTCTTTATGACATTCCTTCAGTTTAACTAATTGTTTGTGTTATCTGGCTTCATGGATAGATAAAGTTGGGTGTCATCTGCATAGCAGTGAAAATGTATGCTATTCCTTCTAATAATACTGCCTAAGGGCAGCGTGTATAATGTAAACAGAATTGGTCCTAGCACTGAACCCTGTGGAACTCCATAATTAACCTTAGTGTGTGAAGAGGACTCTCCATTTACATGAACAAATTGGAGTCTATTAGATAGATATGATACAAACAACTGCAGTGCAGTACCTGTAATACCTAAAGCATGTTCTAATCGCTCTAATAGGATATTATGGTCAACAGTATCGAACGCTGCACTGAGGTCTAGCAGGACAAGCACAGAGATGAGTCCACTGTTAGAGGCCATAAGAAGATCATTTGTAACCTTCACTAAAGCTGTTTCTGTGCTGTGATGAGCTCTGAAACCTGACTGAAACTCTTCAAATAAATCATTCCTCTGCAGATGATCTGTTAGCTGTTTGACAACTACTCTTTCAAAAACTTTTAAGATAAAAGTAAGGTTGGAGATCAACTAATAGCTTTTTAAATAATAGTTTAACTACTGCTAAGTTGAAGGCCTGTGGTACATAGCCGATCATTAGAGATAGGTTGATCATATTTACGCTTGAAGCATTAATTAATGGTAGAATTTCTTTGAGCAGTTTTGTAGGAATGGGGTCTAAAAGACACGTTGATGGTTTGGAGGAAGTAATTACTGAAGTTACCTCAGAAAGATCAATTGTGGAAAAAGACTCCAAATGAATATCAATGGTACTGAAAATACCTGTAGATAAAGTTACATCTGTTAGATGATTATGAGTAATTTTTTCTCTAATGGTTAAAATTTTATTTGTGAAGAAGTTCATGAAGTCATTACTAGTTAACGTTAAAGGGATTGTTGGCTCAGTAGAGCTCTGACTTTTTGTCAGCCTGGCTACAGTGCTGAAGAGAAACCTGGGGTTGTTCTTACTTTCTTCAATCAGTGATGAATAGAAAGATGTTCTAGCTTTGCTGATGGCTTTCTTACTAAGCAGCACACTATTTTTCCAGGCTACATGATGATTTCTAAATTAGTGACATGCCTTTTCCTCTCCAGCTTACGAGTTATTTGCTTCAAGGTGCGCATTTGAAAAGTTATAGGGAGTCAAGTACTTCTGATTTGAGGCTCTGTTTCACAGGAGCTACAGTATCCAGAGTCATACGTTGTGAAGAGGTAACATTATTAACAAGATAATCGACCTCTGTTGGAGTAGCATTCAGATAGCTGCTCTGCTCTATGTTGGTACAGGTCATTGAAGAAGATAACAGTGGGTGGATTATATCCTTAACCTTAGTTACAACACTTTCAGAAAAACATCTACTGTGATGACATCTATTTCTCACTGCTGTCTAATCAATTATTGTAAATGTAAATGTTCTCATGTTCACTGTTTGCCTGCTGTATCAGGAATAAATGAAAATAAGATGAATTATCTCAGCTTTTTTTAGCTCAGCAATATTAATGATCAGCTTTGAATGCCAAATAAGGTTTTGGAGGGCCAGATACATTAATTGATTTATTTAATTACTTATTGATTCTTTGATTTTAAAATTCATCGTCACAGTTTGGAAATATAAAACATCTTGCAGGAGCCAAGAGTCTTCGTCAGCAGTGAAAACACAGGGCGTCATAAGAGGAATGAGAAAAATGTCAAATCCAGCCAATGGAGCAGAGTTTGGGCGGGCCTTTCAGCAGGAAACTGAAGGAATGAAGTGGTTTCTGTTTAACCGGTCAAGGCGCACACGTCTGCTGAGTTTACTGACTTCTGTTAAACACAGTTTCCTGTTTGTTTTTTAAAAGTTTACCAGAAATTAAATGCACGACTTCCTGCATGTGATCACACGTATTGATCACATGCACGACTTCCTGCATATGATCACACGTATTGATCATCTGGCACACTCTCTCTCTCTCTCTCTCTCTCTCACACACACACACACACACACACACACACACACACACACACACAGAAAAACACATGCACAGCAAAAAAAAGAAATTAAATGGAGTCAAATTCAAACACAGAGGAGAGAACTTATAGTTTGCGTGTGTTGGGGGGGGCCACAGAAACCACAGCGAGGAGGTGGAGGTGGTGTCGGGTTTGCAGCGACAGTGGTCGAGTTACATAGAAAATGAACAGAGGGAGAGAGAGAGGGCGTGTTGGCCGGTAGAACAGGTTTGGGCGAGGCAGTCAAGCGAGCTTCACACACACAGTGAACCAGAGGGAGAGAGAGCAGAGTCAGATTTGTTTCCTTTTCAGAGAAGAAGACGAACACGGCGGCGGCGACCAACGAGCATACAGGTGAGTCCCTGAAACCACTTTAAATCCTGTGTAGTACAAATACTACAGTACAGCTACTTCAGCTGAACACTGGAGTACTTCATGTTATAGACGCAGTAAAAGTAACTCTGTACTTGGTTACTAGAGTACTTCTAGTTTATGAGTACTTTGATTCACCTGAGAGAAACTTTAAAATGTGACTGAAACTTCAGTATAATGCAGTATTCTGTGATACACTATAGTACACTGTAGTACAGTAAACTCTGCCATCCACTACAATGCACTGTAGTACAGTACAGTAAATCAAAGTAAAATACACTACAGTACTGTATTTACCTGCTCTTTACTCCATCATATGTGGACTCAGACCTCTGGCTGTGTCTAAATACTAAGAGAATCTGCAGTACTTTAACTTGTAACCTGTGGTACTTTTTACTTCAGGTAAAGTTTTGAGTACTTCATTGCTGACTTCATGTGATGACTCAGAGTATGTACACCTCACAGCCACATTCATCCAGGTAACATGCCTCACCTGTGGGTCCAGGAGTGTCATCAAATGGTGCTTCACTTAAAGCAGGAAATCTGGGCCTCGGTGAATTAGTCTTCAGTGTTACTGCACGAGCTAATCAAATTCAATCAATCAAATTTAAAGGCCAGCTGCTGTCTGGGGCTGGGGCTTTTGCAGCATCACTGAGTACTATCACATACTTCAAGGGTCACAAGTAAAAGTATACAGCAGAGGAGGAAGTACTGAGATCCTTAACTTTGTTTTGCTCTGTGAATGTACTCAATTACTCAGTGAAAGTACTCGGTTACTTTTATCATTCATTCAGTAATCAACCACTCCTCTTATTGGTCAGATCTGATCAGAAGTCACTCTAATCGGAACATCAGTACTGCAGTAAGGGTACTCATTGATCACCTGTATTGATCTGATTCCTTTCACAGAGGTCTCTGCCTGCACTGCCAGCTGCCTGATTGGACATAATTTTAGCCTCGCCCTCTTGTGACGTGTCAGCATGTCCTCAAATATCAACGTCTCCCTGGAGAACCCCTACGGTCAGGTAGCCATTCCACGGGCTAAGCTCCACTCCTCCAGTGACTCCACAGTGATCGCCAATCCGATGGTTATAACCAGCAATGAGAACCCGTACCAAGTGTCGAGCTCCGCCCCCCCACCATACACGGTGAAGGAGGATGGAGGGGGGATGATGAAGGGGGGAGCTGCCGTGCCTGCTGCTACCGTTGCAGGAGAAAGAAGTGACATCATCGCAGCAAATCGTGATGTCATAACAGTAGAAGGATTGTGACTGGCTCAGATTTATTTATTTGTTCTTCCGGAGGAAACAAGGATGGAAGGAAATGAGGAAACAATGAAGGAAGGAGGAAAGGAAACTTCATGAACTGGAGGACGTTTTCTCGCTGCGGCCATTTTGTGTCTCAAAAACTTCATGTTTGTGAAGCTCAAACCTCCGCCCCTCACCACCATCCCTACCCAGAACTGGGATTTCAGAGGCCATGGGGACTTCTGTGGTTACGAGCATTTGAGGGGTCATGGGGTCTTTGTGGTGCCCTGCGGACTTTGGGGGTCATGGGGACTTCGAGGGTCACAGGGACTTTTGTGGGACTCGGAGTCTTTGTGGGGTCCTGGGGGGTTTTTTGCCCTTGATGGTATTTTTATTTTTTTACTGGCAGTTTTTTGATCAATAAATAAAAAAAATATTGGGGAGATTATTTTTAGACACAAAATGGCCACCACTGAACCGCAGTTTCACTTCTGTGCTGTTGTCAAGAAACTTATAGTTTTGATGTTTTTCCTGTAAACATTATTAGGCATGATTTTATAGTGTTACTAGATATAATCAATAATGTGGATTATAACTGATTATATCTAATACCAGACAGAGGATTGTTCTACAATCTTCTACATCATTAAATAGTGATGTTTGAATTCAGAATTCAGCTGAAAAAAATCTTTAAAAGATTCAGTTTATTGATTGAAACATTATTGATTATTACGAAAGTTGTTGATCATTACGAACTCCAAATGAACTGATAAAAAAAATATTTTTTATCAGGTTGTAACAAAGCAGCTGTAAATTATACTGTTTGTTTTTGTTGATGATGATGATGAACATTTGTGTGTTGTTGTTGTTGTTGTTGTTTTTTAATATTTGAGACATAATTGGGATTATTCTTGTTTTTTTTCCGTTTTCATCACAGTGATGATGAAAATCAAATTAAGCAATCAGAGCACAGGTCATGTGAAATAAAATGTTACATTTAAACCTTCATCTCTGTTGCTGCTCGCACAACATTAAAGTCTCAGTAACTGCGAGCCGAACATTTCTCTGATTTTTAGATTCATTCTTATGATGGGAATTTTTGTAAATTGTCATTAATTATTGTTAAAATGTAAAGTCAACATTTAATTATTTTACTGTTAATAATGAAACAATTATTGATGATGTAGTTGATCAAATATTGTGATCGGAGCTGATAGGAGGCAGAGCCCTGCTCAATTTGGATCTTGGACCTTTGATTTGATCCACAAGCATAAACTAAGATGTATAAATCTGTACAATGGCTTGTGTCACAAATGTGTCCTCCAGCACAAAACATAAACACAAATAAAAAAAATAATTTGAAGATGTGAATTATTTTAGAATGTGTAAATCTAAACCTGAGCAAACAGCAATATTTTAATTTACAAACATCATTCTCACTTTCAGAGCTTCCTGTTGGTACAAATCCCTAAAATTTTTTCATTCGCTTTCATCATCAAACATTGGCTGATGTGCACGGATCATGCTGCATGTGTGCAGTGCGTTTGGGGGGGGGGTGTAATGCATTTATTGAATAACAAAAACACGGCACAGTACAGAAAATCATTCATACTCAGTGTTACAAGCAGACAAGCGCAGATGAAACAAAGCAGAAAGAAAGAGACATACAGTTTATACTGACAATAATCAAATTAGATATATTAAAAAAATAATAATAAAAATAAATTATCAAATAAAATGAGATGAAATGTGCTAGGGGTTAACATTTAGTTTATATTTTTCAAAAGTGTCACTCAAAATTGAACCTTTGGACCCTTTCATGAATTTCAAGGAGAAGATGTAATAAACCAATTTTCTATGAAAGGAAACCTTCAGGTTGGGAAACAGGTCATTCGACTGTGTCTCTTGGAGTGTGCTGTGGGAGAGGCTTCAAAAGTATGGGCGAATGCCCTCATGCTATGGGCCATTCGATCCATGTATAACTGTTGCAGGAGCTTAGTCCGCATTGCAGGCAGTTAGTCAGATTCATTTCCGGTGGGTGTTGGACTCTGCCAGAGCTGCCCTTTGTCACAGATTTTGTTCATAGTTTTGTGGACAGAATTTCTAGGCATTGCCAGGTGGATAAAGGGTTCCACTTTGGTGGCCTCAGAGTCTCATTTCTGCTTTTTGCAGATGATGTGGTTTGGAAAGGGTGGGGTGCTCACTCTGGGTTAAGGATGAGGCCATGACCCTCAGTGTGGTAAGGTGTGATAAGGTGTAGAGCTCAGCCATCTGGAAGGGGCTCAGAGTAGAGCCACGAGTCCTCCCCAGTGAAAGGAGCCAGACATTCCTGGACCAGTTGGTCCAGGCATGTCCTATCTGGAGGAGACCTGGGGGCAGACCTAGGACACACTGGAGATATTATATCTCTCAGCTGGCCTGGGAACGCTCCAGTGTTCCCTCAGATAAGCTGGAGGATGTGGCTGGGGAGAGGGAGGGCCTCTGCTGCCCCTGCTGCTGAGCCCCGGGTAAGCGGAAGAAGAATGGGCCAGGCTGTTAGAGAACTGCTTAGAACTACGTCGATGTGGATGCTTTCCACCTCCCCCCGACTTTCTGGGAGCAGTTTACCTTTAGGTTGTTCAGGCATCGATGGATTCGCCATGTTGAGTCGCAGGCCTGCCGTGCCACCCCGGTAGTTTATTCACCGGCCCAGTGTTGGATTAAGGCTCCTAAAGGTGGCGTGTGTTACGGCAACCTATGCCGCCCGAGACGTGCTTCCAACTGTGACTCGGCGTCTTTGACTCGGATGATGCTATTAAATGTTACGTCGCTGATGAATAAGACTTTTATTGTGAGCGATTTTTTTACTGCTACAGGACTGGATTTACTATTCATGACAGAAACTTGGATTCGTCCCGGTGAGTCTTTTCCTTTTTCAGAGCTCCTTCCTCCAAATTGTGCCTTTTTTTAGCTCACCGAGACCTTCAGGCAGGGGTGGAGGACTGGCAGTGGTCTTTAGGAATAAATTCAGAGTACGACACCTGCCCTCCCATATGTTCCCTAGTTTCGAAGCTCAACTGCTGGAACTTGCTGGCCCCCCCCTTGACTCTCTGTGTTGTAATTTACCGTCCCCCGAAATATAATAAGACTTTCATTAACGACTTTGCTGACCTTTTAGCATCTCTTTACCTAAATTATGATCGTGTTCTTATCACTGGCGATTTTAACATTCACATTTGTTGTAAAGATGATTTGTTTGCCAAGGATTTTCTAGCCTTAGCTGACGCTTTTAATCTTATCCAGTGGGTTAATGCAGCTGCCCACTTCAAAAGGTCATACCCTTGATTTGATTTTTTCTTCTGGACTGGACATTTGTATCAGGAATATCAGCAACATTGGAATCTCCGACCACTTCCCAGTCATCTTTGATGCTGAGTTATGCAAAATGGTACAGAACTTTGAGGGTCCTCGACATCTTGTGTGCATAATCAATCCTTGGACTGTGGCTGAATTTTAGGCTGCTTTCTCCAAATCTGTTCTTCCTGACACTGATCGTACTACACCCTCTCCAGCTGATGATTTTGCTAACTCCTTTCTCTCTGCATGCTCCTCTTTACTGGACGTTGTGGTAAAACGGCTTAGAAGCTGCTCTCAGCCATGGTTAAATGACTCTTTACATGCTCTATGATGCGTTTGCCGCCAAGCTGAAAGACGGTGGTGTCATGTGAAGGCTGTGTGCAGGCAGGAAAAGGACCCAAAATGCAGACTCGCAGAAACCAAAGGTGAACTTAAATATAGCTTTAATGCTGAACTTAAAAAGCAGCAAACTTCCAAATAAACTTACACAGACAGAGAGAACACACAGCATGAATGAGGGTAGATCGCAACACGGACAGACGAAAACACAGGGCTTAAATACACAGAGGGAGCAATCAGGGAATAAGAGACAGGAGGGAAACACAGCTGGGACAAATCAGGGCTGACGAGACAAAGGAAGCAAAACTAGATGCATTAACATGAGACACGTACTTTCAAAGTAAAACAGGAAACGCAGACTGAACTTACAGACACAGACTCACAAGCAGGCACTGCAACAGAGGGAACAGAGACGTGGGACCAGAGCAGACACAGACACTGACTGGACACAGAATAGAGGGAGTAAGGAAACCAAAACTTGAGAACCACAATAATCACACACCAAGAAGAACTGGGGAAAAATAGAAATGCAAAACAGAAACCAAAACCTTCACAAAAATAAACTAAGATAAGAACACAAATAAAACCGTACCAAACTGAAACCACTGGGTCAACTACCCAGGTACCCTAACAGGTGGAAAAAAGATAAGCTCCAGGTGTCTTTTGATATCCTATGCAGGACCCGCCTGCAATTTCAGAATCTGTGAAGTTGGCTAAAGCGGTTTTCCTGTCAGCTGTCATTACGGATAACAGTCACAACCCACGTTTTTTATTTAAAACTTTTAACTCATTGATTAATCCCTGTCCTGAAACGCCTAGATTGGCTTCCTTAGCTCTTTGTGAACAACTTTTAAATCATTTTACAGGCAGAATCTTATCTTTAAGTGTCTCACACCCCCCCGTGATGAGTCAGGCCCTAGCTTTACGATGCTCCACTAACCTCAATAAGTTTGATCCAGTTTCGCTCCCTACTCTTAAGGGTATAATTGATCACTTAAAAAACTCAAACGCTGTTCATGACATCCTTCCATCTCACATTATTAAAGATGGATGTAACGTTGTTGGGCTTTGTATTTTATCATTAATAAACCTGTCATTGTTATCGGGCTGTGTTCCGGCTGCCTTTAAACACGCTGTAGTGCAATCTATACTCAAAAAGAGCTGCCTCGATCACAATGATCTCACTAACTTTAGACCGATTTCCATACTTCCGTTTCTGTCTAAAATCCTAGAGAAGATTGTTCATTCCCAACTTCAAACTTATTTGGATCCAAATAATATCGGGGGAAATTTTCAGTCAGGGTTTAAGCCATGCCATAGCATGGAAACTGCATTATAGAGTCTTTTATGACCTTCTCTCAATTACTGACTCAGGGCGCCCTGTGGTCTTAGTTTTCCTTGATTTGTCTTCTGCTTTTGATTTGGTGGATCATGACGTCCTTTGACAATGAGGCTTGAGCATCTGGTGGGCATCACGGGCTGTGCCCTTAGCTGGTTTAAATCCTATCTATCAGAAAGGTCCTTTTCTTATCCTCCTCCATTGCCCCTGTTACCTCTGGTGTCCCCCAGGGGTCTGTGCTGGGTCCTATGCTTTTCTCTTTATATTTGTTACCCTTGGGCCGAATCTTTGAAAAATACAATATTTCTTTTCATTTTCATGTGGATGACATTCAAATCTATTTTGAACTGGCTGAGGATGTCACATCATCGTTGCAACAGTTCTTCGATTGTATGAATGAAGTTAAAAACTGGCTACTGAGCAATTCCCTCATTCTAAACGATAAGAAGACAGAAATTGTAATCTTTGATACTCCCATCCCTCGGGCTGAACTAACTGGTATATTTGGGCCCTTTGCTGACTCCTTTTCCGATACTGTGAGGAACTTGGGTGTTGTCTTGGACAGTTCCTTCAAGCTCGAAAAACACGTGTCCTCTGTAGTTAAATCTAGTTTCTACCACTGGCATGAGGCTTCCTGCCATTCAGGACATTTATCTCCAGCGATGCCTCCGTAAAGCACACAGCATCATCAAGGACCACAGCCACCCAGCACATCAGCTCTTCTCCTTGTTACCATCTGGCAGACGTTACAGGAGTCTGTCTTCTCAGACTACAAGACTTAAAAACAGTTTTTACCACCAAGCCATACGACACCTCAACCACAACACTTAAACGCACACAACACAGTCCACAGGACGCACTCAGAAGCTACCCTGCAGCTTCACAAGTACTCTGTTTAATCTGCACTGGTCACTCCACTTTATTGTTATTGATATTTATATTTAAAAGTGTAATACTGTAATTTTCTGCTGCTCATTCCTGTGCAATATCCCATCTCATCTATTTAGCCTTGCCTTCCCCGCCTCCCACAGCCCGCATTTTTAAGTGTACTGTAAGTTCTCTTTTTTGCTTTGATTAATGTTTATAATGATTTAACCTTCAGCCTTTCGGCTTGTGCCTACTACTATGCCTGGTGTATTATTGGTTAGTTATGTCTCCCACCTGTCAGTATATTTTATTTGTATTTAATTTATTTTTATTATTTTATTTATTTGTATTTATTATTGCTCTTAATTGGTTCTGTGAAGCACATTGGCATACCTCTGTATTTTAAATGTACTATATAAATAAAATTGTATTGTATTGTATTGTAAATGATAGGTGTTGTCACTTTTCAGGTAATGGAAGACATTTGTTACATCTGACTCGGACCTGGACTCAAACAAGACGCTGAGTTAAAATGTTAGGTTTTATTGCAGGCAAAGAGGATAAACAGGTAAGGCAGAATTTTCAGAGTGGCATTTGCAGAGGAGCAGACAGGTTATCCACTGAATTCTTTCCACAGTTATTTCCACTGAAGCCTCACCTTCAGATTGTCCTGAGTAAATACAAAATGCAGTTTTTAAATGATGATTTCATTAAGGGGGAAAAGGGAGAAAGAACAGTTTAAAAGTGATTGCCCCTCGTGATGAATCATAAATTTATGGCAATTAAACATATTTTTTTTGGAAAACCGAGATAGGTTTCACTTCCACACCCAGGCCTCATTATTGTCAGACCTGCCAGACTGCCGATTTTGAATAGTTTTCTTGTTTAATAAAACCATCACTCAAAGATTGTATTTTTTTCATGGTTCTGAGTCTCTGACCCAGTGTTTCATGTTTTGAATCTTGTTAATTCATTATTGTTTTGATTTTAAGAAGTGGGATAGTTTCTATTGATTCTAATTTAATTACGTTTGATTTCCTTGTGTTTAGAAGTCTTTCAATTACTTTTTTAGTATATATATTATTTGAGATCTATATTATCTCACTTGAGATCTTTAGTTTAGTCATAAAAGACTTTAGGGTTATTAGTTTATGTCCTGTTCCCTTCGTCTCATCTTTGTGTTTCTTATATGGGCAGAAATCTGTGCCATCAGAAACTGAATTTGAATAAGTTAAATTTGAATTTGAATTGCTCGGATTGAATCTGAATTGTAACTTGAATAAAAGCTTTTGAAAACTGAATTTGAATTACTGTAATTTGAAATTGAATTTATGGTTTGAAAATGATCATCACTAAATTGAAATTGAATTTTATATTTTGAAAATGAATTGATTTGCTTTGAAACTGCATTTTATCCTTTAAAAATTCAGCTCTCGAATAATTTCAGCTTCACTTCTCACCATTCAGTTTCAGTTCTACAATTCAATTTCAGTTCCAAAATTCAGTTTTTTGGGACTTACATCCGGTTCCGGGTCAAGCGCAGATTAATAGAACTACGTTTTGCTAGCGGACTGAAAGTGTTACTGACGGGAATCTACAGCGTCTTGAGCTGAATTAAGACTTCAGAAGTCATTCGTCATGTCGAATGACCAGCGGAGAAACTCTCAGGTTGGTAATAAATGTATTACATGTATAAGAACAAGCGTCATGTTAACAAATGATAGCCGTACAGTAACTTTTATGCTTATTGTAGCTGCTAGCTAAAAACGCTAATTTAGCGTAGTTTGCCCTGAATTCAGCTTTGACAAACAAATATGATCGACTGTTTCTAGTAGAAATCCAAAGTTGTCATCTTGTACCCTGTCAGAGCCCTGTATGCTTGCAGAGACCCCTACAGTAGGGAAACATGCAAAACAGTGTCCAAACCTTTGTATTTGAGCTTTATTTATGTCTTACACAGCATCCCAACTCTTTAGCTAACTTAATAACTTTAGCTAAAGTGAATAGTTAGTCTAATTCATTAGTGCAGCATTACTGGATTACCTCTGTTTGAAGTGATATATGATATACAACTATCACTGAAACAGCAAACTTTGTAAATAAACAAACAACACTTCTCATTCTCTAAACGTTTGGCCACAGCTGTAGATTACACTATGTGCTTGTTCACTCTTGACAATAATTGCATTTCTAAATTCTTTGTGCATTTACAGGTAAACAATATCTAATATTTTATCTAAATGACTGCTTTTTCTTTGAAAAGGTGAAGAGCCTGAGGCCGGTGACAGTCCAGTTCTACTCTAAGTACATCCTTACGGTGGCTCACAGGACAAGGCCACATTCCTGTCCTGCCAGGAGAGAAGAGAAACTTCAGAGTCTTCATGCAGTTCAACCACACCTGTCATATGGAATATGACAGGGGTCTCAAACTCCCTGCCGTATGGTGTTCATGCAGTTTTCTACCCCACAGTTACAGCATGTCTGACTGCCTGTTCAGCATATGCAAAAATATATGATGAGTTTAAGCATGTGATGACTAAGGCCTTCCATTATTGTGTTTGTCATCACATGTCACAGACATCTGGATGATCATTTGGAATAAACAAAAAACTAAAAACTTGTTACTTCATCTTTTATCTTTATTATTGTTCTTATTTTACATTTTTCATTGTTAAGCATTGGGTTTATTTGTAGTAGTCCTTTCCAACTTCTTTCCCTCTTCTTTCCCTCTTCCATGTTACTGTGTCAGCTTGTCAGCATCTATTTGAGGTTGGGAGTGGAACAGAAAGTGCCAATAAAACCAGGAGAGGTTCTTATATTTCAGAAGAAGGGATTAATTCAAAAGAAATGACCTCAACGCCATATTTTATTTAGGAACCCTAGAGAGCACTTTGCAAAATAACACATTCTTATAATTTCACCCTCAGATGAGCCAAGCTACGACTGTCAGGGAAGGTGATGTAGGTACAGAGCATGTGAGAGTGGTTAAGTTGATGTCTCTTGTCTAGATGAAGGCACAAGAGGGATCAATGGCACGGCGTAGAGATTCAGTATCTTCAGTCTTCAGTGGACACTCCATTTCTGGCACAAAACACCTGTAAAAGATGGTCGATTTAGGAGGTGACATGACAACTTCAGCCTGTCAAACATAGTAATGGAGCAGTATGGGTTTTTTTTGGTTTTTTAAAAGACTAATTAAGCATGCACTCAGTACCCTAAGAATTATTATGATAGTTAAACACAGTGATAGTTGTATATCATATCACTTTAAACAGGTGATCCAGTAATGCTGCACTAATAAATTAGACTAACTATTCACTTTAGCTAAAATTATTAAGTTAGCTAAAGAGTTGGGATGCTGTGTAAGACATAAATAAAGCTCAAATACAAAGGTTTGGACACTGTTTTGCATGTTTCCCTACTGTAGGGGTCTCTGCAAGCATACAGGGCTCTGACAGGGTACAAGATGACAACTTTGGATTTCTACTAGAAACAGTCGATCATATTTGTTTGTCAAAGCTGAATTCAGGGCAAACTACGCTAAATTAGCGTTTTTAGCTAGCAGCTACAATAAGCATAAAAGTTACTGTATGGCTATCATTTGTTACCATGACGCTTGTCCTTATACATGTAATACATTTATTACCAACCTGAGAGTTTCTCCGCTGGTCATTCGACATGACGAATGACTTCTGAAGTCTTAATTCAGCTCAAGACGCTGTAGATTCCCGTCAGTAACACTTTCAGTCCGCTAGCAAAACGTAGTTCTATTAATCTGCGCTTGACCCGGAACCGGATGTAAGTCCCAAAAAACTGAATTTTGGAACTGAAATTGAATTGTAGAACTGAAACTGAATGGTGAGAAGTGAAGCTGAAATTATTCGAGAGCTGAATTTTTAAAGGATAAAATGCAGTTTCAAAGCAAATCAATTCATTTTCAAAATATAAAATTCAATTTCAATTTAGTGATGATCATTTTCAAACCATAAATTCAATTTCAAAATTCAAATTTAACTTATTCAAATTCAGTTTCTGATGGCACAGATTTCTGCCCATAAGGGTGTCCCGGTTCGAAGGCTGCTCCAAATACAGCAGACAAATGCGTCCTTCATTTCCCTGAATTTGCAGGATGGGTCGGATGTATCTTTCATGGCCCAACTTATCCCCGAATTCATAGCGAGACCCAACCAGTTCCAGTTTCCAACGATAATGGCAGCTACTTAGTTGCAATATTACTTTTATTACTCTTGTCAATACTTTATTAATTTAATTATTATTCATAATATTTTTATACTAATATAAAAATACTGTTCAAACACGGTAATGGCAGAGGAGCGTGACTAAAAAGTTTTAATACTTTTTACTCTTTCTGGTTAACAAAATAAACTTTTAACATATTTTCAGGTGAGAATGTAGGTGTGTCAACTTCAAATATCTTTTCAGTTTATCAAGACATCACATATTTGCAAAAGTGGTCCGACATTTTCTGAGACATCTGTTACCCACCAGCTCGATAGCTGACCAGGTGGTCAAGGCTCTTTAGAGCCGGCGAGAACACCGGACACCCGGCACATCGTTTTTGGTCTTTTGCTACTCAGGTTAAACATGATATATAAGTCACTTAGATAACTTAAAAATGTTATTGTTTGGGTTTTTTCAGTGTTTTATTTGTTCGTGAGTAAATTGGTTTGGCTTAGATTAAAGTTATAGTTTTCACACAGCTGAATAAACATCAAACAGAAAACTGATTAAACAGAAGTGTGAGATGGTCGAGAATTTACTCTAATGTCCTGTTATATTTTACATAGCAAGGAGCAGAAGGCTGAGTTTATTAAACCCCACCAAGACAGCGGTGCACATGCAAATCTGAAGGCTAGACTGTCCCATTTCACAACCTTGCACTTCCGGTCTTCTCGGTCTTCGGAGGACCCGGCCCACGTAGACCACGAAGGCTGGGTCCTCCGAATGATGCAGCCCCTGAATTGAGACACAGCTTACTTTTCTGTTTTAGTATGATAGTCTTCTTCTTCTTCTTTATATTGTTTATTGAGCGGTTTGCAAACAGCAAAATGATGCATTACTGCCACATACTGGTGTGGAGTTTGGATCAAAATGTCAAAAAATTAAAAAAAATTCAAATCCTCCCAAACAAATTAGTCTGCATTAAAAACCAAAATATGGCCTAATAACTTTCACTTCTCGAGTTTTTATGAACCAAGTCCAGTTTCGCTTTTCATATCACCAAGCTTTTTGATCAATTGTCTTCTTTCAGCATCATATTTCTGACAGTGCATTAAAACATGTTCTATTGTTTCTTCTTCTTTTATATTGCAGTCACACTTTCCTGTACGGTGTTTTTCTATTAAAAATAACGTGCTATTCAAACCAATGTGCACAAATCTAAGTCTAGATAGAACCGTCTCCTCTCCTGTTCCTTCTTGTGCTTCTCATTTCTCCTGTTTAACTTGAAATTGGCAAAACCTTTTTGTGATAGTCCTTGTCTCTTGTGCATTATATTTAGTTTTGCTTCCCCTGTCTTGTGACTCGTGATTTGTCCCTGCTGTGTTCCCAGCTGTTTTCACTTACCTGATGACCTTCTTGCCAATATATTGTCTCAGTCTTCCTTTGTCTCCTGTTGTAATGTCAACTCCCCCTCCGCTCATGTTTCCCAGCCTTAGCATTATTCTCTGTTTAGGTTCAAGTCAGTTCCTTTTTCTAGTTTACCTTTTGTATTTTATGTTTTGCTTATTGTTGCATCCTAGTCTTCAGCTGGAATAAAAGGCTTGTTTTCAGTTTGCCCTCAGCCTCTGAATTTTGGGTTCTCATATTCATCTCTGCCATAACGAGGTTTAAAATTGTGTAGGTGATGGCAGCAGACCTAGCATAATCAGGTTGTCCCTGACTGGCCGGAGTGAGAACAATGTGAAATTAGGATTTAATAAAAAAAGGGATACAACATGCAATTTGTCCCATTTCAATCATCAAATACTCTTTAATACACCATCACAGAACGGAATACTGTTTTGGGGGATTTGGGGGGAAACAATAATACCAGTTTGTTCCTTTTATTTTGAAAGTGAGGACAGTTTATTAGTTTTCTATTAAATTTATGTACGTGCATGTGTACAAACCCAGAAAGTTTATTCTGTTAATCTGGACAATGTCTTTTTTAAAAACGCAACATCCAGATTAACAGAATCAACTTTATGGGATTTCTTTACCTGGATGATTGGGTGTACATGAAGATACATGTGCGGAAGCAAATGCAGCTTCACTGTAAATGCATTTCTGAGAGATGAGAGCTTGCAAGCCCTAAAACATGCCAGCTCAAACAAACGACTGATGCAAAATGTGGAGCTTTAACCAGACATAGACTTCTAGGTATTGATTCAATGAAGTCAGAAATGAAGCTGAGTGTTTAATTTGTGAAGAACAGATTTCTGTGTTTAAGGGATGACAGTCTGAATCTCTATTATGAGACCAAACACAAAGAGAAAAACAAGAACACTTTTCAGGCCGTAAACAGATTAGATTTCTCTCACTGAACAGAACAAAGAGCTTAAAAACTGCAGATAAAGTCATTAAACTACTAGCAGAAGAGCAACAGCACTTTGTAAAAGGTTAAAAACAATTTAAAACACATTTGTTCACAGTTGCGATGATTAAATAGTGACAAAATGTTGGTGTTTTTGCAGACTTCACACCAGTTTATTCACAGAGCTCATTTTATATGTTCACCAAAGTCAGTAGAAGTGTTAGAAAAACACACACAAAAGGACAGTTGAACCAAAGGAGTCAAAGTTCTGAGTTTAAGGTCAAAACATTCATGAAACTCATTTAAGTCTGATGTGAAATAGTTAGGCCTAATCAGAGTCTGTAACAAGTTTCCTGCCTTGTTTATTTGAAACAGTGTTCAGGTGACACCCACGTGGATTTAATCTACTCTAAACCTACCTGTAGCCACAATCCTGTTAGAATCGCATCTCTTCTGTCGATCTACAAGTGAGGGTCTGAAACACTGGGCTATGACCCTGATCCTAAGGTCTCTCAGAGTCACCTCAGGTGACTAACGCTAAAACAAGAAGTCCAGTCTGAGAATCAGATATATATAGAAAAGTCACTTTAGTTTCTTTCTGAGATGAATAAAGAAAAGGAAACAGTGAAAGAAGGAGTCCGGCAATCAGTCAGGTGAGCTCCTTACCTTCACTGGATTTATTCACACACTCACACGGTTCCAGTTTCTCTCTAAACCTCTGGATGAGCTGCTGAGGTGAGACCATGGTATTGTTTCCTGTAACATCAGAATGTGACTGAGGAGATGGTCAAACCCAGAGAGACCTGCAGGGGGCACTCCAAACCTGCTCACTGGAAACAGGTTGATCTGAAAAGAGCTCTGATCGTATATTTTTCTGTCTGGATGAAGTTACAAGTATCTGTCTGTGCAACGTTTTTCTCACTCAGAGAAAAACTCATGTGGTCGTAAAGGTGTGCAGACAGTGGATCAGAAAAAAAAACTCCAGGTGAAACATAAACACTCCTCTGTACACCAGCTGCCTCCTCCTGAGGCTCATCCTTATATGTGGCTCCTCCTCTCATCTCCAACTCTCTCTCTCTCTCTTGCTCACTCTCTCTGTTGCTAGGCGACCATAGTTTATACTGAGCTGTAACCTGATAGATTGAGACAGAAACCTGAAAATAGCTGAATTTTCTATTGGCTGATCAGGTTACAGGTGAAATTGTTGATTTTTTTCATGATAGAAGTTTCAGTTTGTCTCTTTCCTGAAACTAGTTTTTAGTTTCACTGTCAGTACTTATTGATGAGTTTTTAGATTTGAACTGTTATATTGCCTACGTGTATATGTTCACTGTGTTACTACTGAATACTGATTTAAACAGCTGTGCAGTCTTCATGCTTTATGCTTTTAAGATTGGTGTGTTATTTGACTCTGAGAGAGCTGTGAGTCGACACCAAACTGGATGAATTATTGATAGAGACGAGTCTCTCTCTAAGGCAGGAGAAAAATGACACAAAGACCAAACAAAGGAGCAGAGAGAACGACAAGAGAAAGCTTAAGAAACAGGAATAAAAAATAAAACTACACGAGGAAGATAAAAACCAATAAAAGACAACAGAAGAACTGAAGAGCAACACCAGAGAGAAGACAAGAGGATTAAAGAGTTAAAGACAAAAAGTAAAAGAGGAGAAGGAGAAGATGTGAAGGACAAAATCAGGCAAAGGCAAAACCAGGTGGGTTTCTGTTCCAACCAATCAGAATGTAGGAGGTGAAATGCAAATAAACCCAAAAATTGGGCTCTTATAGTAAGTACAGAGGATATGCAAATGTGGTTTTTTTCAGGTCTGAAAAACACATGTAAGCTCAGTTTTACTTTCATAGCAACAGTCACAATGTAAAGACTAAACCTGGTTCCTGTGAGCGGCTGAGAGCATCAGTGTGTTAGATCTGTTGATCTGCAGAGGAGCAGTAGGCAGAGTTGGTGCCCTTATGTCTAGAATTAAAAATGATAATGCAGAGAGCGTGAGGTGTACTCAGGTGTGGTTTGCAAATTTGGCCTTTTGCTGGAGGTATGAGTTATACAGTCTGCCTTGATAATCATGATGTGATGAAAATACAGTTATCACACATGGTCATTGTGAGCATTTGAAGTTTAACTTTCACGCAGTCAGTGCAGATATGAATATGACTGAAAGAGTTTAATTTAAGCAGTCTAAAGCATTATGGATCTGGATACCTGTGTGAATGGTGTTTTCACCAGTACATGTACAACACGGTGCTGCACAACCTGCTGCAGAAATCATGGCTAAAACTGATGGTAAGGACCTGAAGGAATGATTAGACACTTTACAGCCAGCTGGAATAGCAATCACATCCCAACCCCATGGAAACTCTTTGAGTGGTCAAACTCACAACTCAGAAGTCTCTCAGCTCTGAATTTCAGCCAGTGATGCTGATACAAACGCAGCAATGCTGACAGAACGTTTTTAAATCTAGGACAAGGATCCAACCATCCCACAGATTTCACAGCTTTGCTCTAGTCAAGCAAACCAAATCATCTAGCAAAGATGATGTGTCAGGCCTGGATGGCCGAAATACTAAGTTAAGACTGGAAAGCAGACCATTATTTCTACGTGCAAAATGTTTCTGAACATGGGAATCACTATGGGCAAAGTCGGGCTGGGAGAGGTTCATGGGAGTGGAGTCCACTGCAACAGAAGGAGACCTTGCCAGGTGGGTGCCAGCGAGTGTGACTGAACAAGTGAAAGAAGATGTCCAACTTTTCCTCTCTTTTCAGGGGTGTCGGGGGTCAGAGTAGGTGAGATTTCTGACCTTTCTTTGTTTCCAGAAAGTTCAATGAGGATGAGCAGCAGAAGCCAGCAGGTGAGTTTTTTGACAGACAGCGAGATGGCAGAGTGCAGCATCAGAGGAGCCAAGAAAGTGACTGGTGAGTATGAATGTTGAGCCAGAGGTGCAGATAACTGGATACACAAGAGCCAAACGGTTAACATGAGAACGATTTAAAACATGAAGGCCGATTTACCAACATCAGATAGCTGACAATCTGGCAAAGAGTGGCGGTCTGAGCTGGTCTTAAGTACAGCATGGCTGATTGCTGCCAATGAGTTGCAGGTGTGGAGAGGCAGACGTGGGCAACAGGAACTTGCCCCAGAGGCGGAACCAGAACTTCTGGAGCCGGAGTAGAAAAATACACACACAAAATATGAGACTCAGCATGGATCCTGGCAAGATGGTCCATTTTACTGCGACACCAGTAGAGATGGGATGACACTGGCCATTTGGGCTGCCATCTGTGACATTGTGTGCTAATGCAGTTGTTGGGAATAAAATTACAGATTTCATGAAGAAGAAACCTTCTTGCATCTTTCTGTCATTTTCCTGATTCAATTCAGTTATTTATATAGCTCCAAATCACAGCAACAATTGCCTTAAGGAGCTTTGTATTGTAAGGTAAAGACCCTACAATAATGCAAAGAAAATAGAGAAAACTCCAACAATTATATGACCCATATGACCAAGTGCATTGGTGACCGTGGGAAGGAAAAACTCCCATTTAACAGGAAGAAACTTCCAGCAGAACCAGGCTCAGGGAGGGGCAGCCATCTGCCTCAACCAACTGGGAATGAAGGGACGAAGACTGGACAAAGACATGCTGTGGACAAGAGCCAGAGATTAATAATAACTAATATTTACATTTAAATACAGAGAGGTGTATAAACACATAAGGAGTGAAGAAGAAATGTCCAATGCATCATGGGAATCCCCCAGCAGCCTACACCTATTTCAGGTTAACTAAGGGAGGATTCACGGTCACCTGATCCAGCCCTAACTATATGCTTCAAAAAGGAAAGTTTTAAGCCTTATTTTAAAAGTAGGGCAGGTGTCTGTCTCCTGAATCCAAACTGGAAGCTGGTTACACAGAAGAGAGGCCTGAAAGCTCTCCCTCCCATTCAACTTTTAAATACTCTAGGAACAACAAGTAAGGCTGCAGTCTGAGAGCAAAGAGCTCTGATGGGGTGATATGGTACTATAAAGTGATTAAGATAAGTGGGGCCTGATTATTCAAGACCATGTATGTGAGGATCGGGACTTTAAATTCTATGCTGGATTGAACAGGGAGCCAATGAAGGGAAGCCAATATAGGAGAAATATGCTCTCTCTTTCTAGTCCCTGTCAGTACTCTTGCTGCAGCATTTTGGATTAACTGAAGGCTTTACAGGGAGTTTTTAGGACATCCTGATAATATATGTCTCCAAATGTGCAATTAAAGAACATATCCTGGTCAAAAATGACTTCAAGGTTCCTCACAGCATTACTGGAGGCCAAGGTAATGCCATCCAGAGTAAGAATCTGGTTAGATACCACATTTCTAAGATTGTCAGGGCCGAGTACAATAACCTCAGTTTTATCTGAATTTAGAAGCAGAAAGTTAGCGGCCATCCAGGTCTTTATGTCTTTAAAACTTTCCTGCAGTTTAACTAATTGGTGTGTGTTATCTGGCTTCATTGATAGATAAAGTTGTGTGTCATCTGCATAGCAGTGAAATGCATGCTATGCCTTGTGATGATGCTGCCTAAGGGAAGCATGTATAGTGTAAACAGAATCGGTCCTAGCACTGAACCCTGTGGAACTCCATAATTAACCTTAGTGTGTGAAGAGGACTCTCCATTTACATGAACAAATTGGAGTCTATTAGATAGATATGATACAAACCACTGCAGTGCAGTACCTGTAATACCTACAGCATGTTCTAATCGCTCTAATAGGATATTATGGTCAACAGTATTGAACGCTGCACTGAGGTCTAGCAGGACAAGCACAGAGATGAGTCCACTGTCAGAGGCCATAAGAAGATCATTTGTAACCTTCACTAAAGCTGTTTCTGTGCTGTGATGAGCTCTGAAACCTGACTGAAACTCTTCATATAAACCATTCCTCTGCTTTTTTAAGCAGCAAACTATTTTCCACACTAAATATGATCTTCTAAATTAATGACACACCATTTCCTTTCCAGCTTATAAGTTATCTGCCTTAAGGTGTGTATTTGAGTTATACCAGGGAGTCTAGTACTTCTGATTTGAGGCTTTCTTT
This sequence comes from Oreochromis niloticus, assembly GCF_001858045.2. NCBI lineage: Eukaryota > Metazoa > Chordata > Actinopteri > Cichliformes > Cichlidae > Oreochromis > Oreochromis niloticus. The sequence continues at coordinate 38,177,794 of NC_031972.2, read as the reverse complement.
TTCACAGGAGCTACAGTATTCAGAGTCATACTGTGGTGGGGCGTGGTTTGTGGTGCCACTCAGGGAAGCCGGATGCCCCCCGCACGGTATCCGCAATTACGCCCTCCGACTTAAATAAGGGGATTTAGGGTTTGTAGTGTTGTGTTGTTTTGGTGTGAAGTATGTGCAGCTGATAGCTTGTGAGCTGCCGACGCAAATAAAATGGCTCTGAAATCCGACATGTGGACTCATTCACGCCACACTTGTGCCGAAACCCAGGAAGCGGCATGGCGGGCCTTCGACAGAGCCAGGAAAGGGAGAAGCTGCCCAGATGGCGGCCGAGGTGGCAACCGGCTGGAGGAGCCGCTGGCGGAGGAGGTGCGGGACCAGACCGAGCGATAGCTGGGGAGCATCACAAATCTGGTGGCGCTGCTCTGGTCCGGGTCGACACCGCCAACACCATCAACACTGGTGTATCCCGATGGTGGGGAAGAGGTGGAGGAGCCGGGTGGGGCACCTCGGCAGCCGGAGGTGGTGGACAAGGCGCGCGGGTCCGCGCCTGCTGGAGAAGGGTAAGCAGCCGGGTGAAGGGCTGCTCCAGCCAGGAACCGTAAAGGAGCCAAGATGCTGAAAAAGATGATTGTCGATGAATTAAATCCTTATCTTAATTACAGCACTTTCAGAAAGTGGTACTGTGATGACATCTATTCCTCCTTTCCCCACTGCTGTGTATTGTAAATGTAAATATTCTTAGGAAATGATCAGACAAAAAATGGCATTTAGGAAATACCGCTAAGTGTTCAGTTTCTATGCCATATGTCAGAACAAGATCAAAAGTGTGATTAAACCTAATCCAAAATGGACTGGTCCGGACTGGCTTTTGCTGGGAGACATTAAAGATACTGTGAATCTTCACATTTCACAGCAAATTCAAATAAGCAGTGACAGGGTTGACCACTGAGTCAAATTCAAATGGGTCAATGAAACTAGGAGCTAACTTTTTCAACTGAGAGTCTCACATGGATTGGTGGGAAGAGACAATACAACAATGGAGGTGACTGAGAATTTGGCAACTCGGATCCGGTCCGGGTCACCACCGCCACCACCCCCGATGGCATTCCCCGATGGCGTAGGAGTGGAGGAGGTCCAGCCTGTTCCGGCGCCCATGCCGACCCCCAGGATGAGGCCAGCCTGCCTCCGCGCCTGTCCCCAGTCCTCGGGCAGGAGTGACTGGTGGCCGACAGGGGCCTGCAGCCGTTCCTGCTCCCCGGAGGAGGGCTGCTGAGTATCTGCTGGGTGCAGAAGGCACCTCGCGAGCCGGAGGTGGAGGACGGGGTGCACGAGGCACCTTGCCAGGTGGGGAGGACGAGGCGCACCAGGAACCTGCTCAGCCAGAGCTGGCGGACACAGCGTAAGGCAGAGTAAATCGATTTATTGATCAATTATTAATTCATGTACGAACAGAGATTTGGAAGAGAGAGACCTAATGTTTAATAATCCACATTTCACTGTTTTTGTCACGGTACTGGGTCTGCAACCCAGTATTTGTCCTTCTGACTCTATAATTATATTATTTGATTATTGCGATTCATAGTTTTTTTTCTTTAGTTCTTAGTGATTGTAGTTCTTCCTCACTCAGTAGTTATCTTAGCCTGTGTTCAGTCTCTGTTCCCATGTCTACTCTTGCTTTTCCTATATCCCATGTTTCATGTCTAGTCACTCTTGTCCCCATGTCTCCCCAGTTACTGTGTTAAGCTTGTGTGTCCTGAGTCTGAGTTTTGATCTGTGCGTTTACTGTTTAATTTTGATAGTCCTTGTCCTACGCCAGTGTGTCTAGTTTTGCTTTCCCTCATCTCATTATATCTGACTATTTCATGCCATGTTTCCAGGTTTCATCTATTCATGTCCAGGTTTGTTCATGTCCATGTCAGGGCTTTTCATGTTCTATTTTTGTTTAACCAGTTTAGGTTAATGTTTAGTTTTGCATTAGTTTGCCTTGCCCTTTGTTTTTTACTGTTAAAGCCAGCCTTTAGTAAACGGCTTGCTTTCTGTTAAAATTAAATTTTGTTCTCTCGTGTCTGCACTTGGATCCTCCTCCTCACTCCATATAGTCAGCTTCCCTGACTGTGACACTCTGAATATACCCTGTATACCTATGCTGCTTTAGTCAGCCCAGAGGAAAAGGGCAGGGTGGAGGTTTGGCTGTAGTTTTTCACAAATGGTTTGAAAGCTCTCCTGTTAAAGTGAAATAGGTGTGTAGTTTTAAGGAGCTGGTTTTTAAAGTAAAGTGTGAAATGTCGACTGTCTGTGGAATCTGTTCACTTCCAGTTCCAACATTTTATTACAACAGGAACGTTGATCAAAGTGCTTTACAGGAGTACAAAATAACTTATTCAATTCAATTCAATTTTCAAACACTGGACTAGGTGCAGCTAGGTCCCCTAACTTTCAGCAGCTGTTGAAAGGATAAAGTTGTGGTATGTCAGTGGTTAGAAATATCATTATTACTTTAGGATTAGTTTAACACAAAGTCAGGGCTGACCCGGGACCATTGTTGTGAGTCACAGTGCGCAGCATAAAGGTCCTTTCACATCAGACACAGCATGTGCTGCTAATGCTAACTAAAAGCAAAGGATCCAGAATTTGTTGCGCTGGCTGCTGAGCTCTGTGGGTTTTTGCAGCAGCTCTACCTGTACTAGATGCACCTGCTCCTTGTTGTTTCTATCTCTGACTTTATGTCCTCTACAAGAGTTTCAGGGGTTTTTTGCTGGTTCTTCAAATGTTCAATAAAAATATGTATGCTAATTCATAACGAAGAAAGCTTTGTAATGAAGACTGTCATTTCCAAAACACTGTCCCCCCCCCCGCGGTCTGCAGCGCTGTTGAAAAGGCTGTGGAAGTCCCTGTATTAAACACATAGACCTGTGACACAAAAATCACCAAACTCGGACGACCACAGACTGTTTTCCTTTGTGGTGACGAAGGAAAGGGCATTTATTCCCTTCAAAGACCTGCAATTCAAAAAAGCGCCCCTCCGACAGCCAAAGCCATCTGTTCTCTGATTGGATTGTTACATTTGTGATTGACATGACATTGACCAATCAGATGAAAGGAAGAAAAATCGGGTCAAAATTCGTACTTGTAACTTGCAGGGGGTTTTTGGCTAAGTCCACACACAAATCTTTTTTACGCACACACAAATTCTTTTTACACATACAAATCCTGATTTACAAGTACAAAATATTTATGACCACATTTTGAGCCCATAGAAGGAAGACAGGATAAAAGACATGCTGTGGAAGAGAGCCAGAGATTAATAACAAGTGTGATTCAATGATTATAATATCAATATGAAATAACTCTCATACTGTATTAAATGCCAGTGAACACAAACATGCTTTTAGATTAGATTTGGAAAGATTGACAGTAGGAGCCTGTCTGATGTGCAGGGGGAGATTATTACACAGTTTAGGCTACGAACCCAGATGCTTGATTGAACTAGCCTAGACCTTGGTATGGCTAAAAGAAAAAGATCATTTGATCTTTTTAGATCTAGAGGGCGCATAAGGCTGCAACAGGTCAGACAAATACCCAGTAGCCTGTCCATTCGAAGTTTTGTAAGTCAACAATAAAATTTTAAAATCAATTCTGAAGTGAACAGGGAGCCAGTGAAGAGAAGCAAGCACTGGTAAAATATGTTCATGTCTTTTAGTTCACATCAGACGACGAGCTGCAGCATTCTGGATTCAGGTCCGACTAACTCCAACATATAAGGAGTTACAATAGGTAACTCCTTATCCCAGACGGCTTTAGTTGTTGCACACCTGGAACAACAAGAGGTCAAAGGTCAGAAGGCACAACAGTGATTCAAACTTTAAAGTTTACCCAGAATGCACTGTTGTCCAGGGTACGTGAAAGATCAAACACTTCATTAAATAAACTAAAGTTTTGGTGTAAATCAGGTGTTTCTGAGGCTGAGGTGGATTCTGTGATTGGTTTAATTTGGATGGCCTTTTCTTCTCGTCCAATCAGATCATAATGTCTGATGACAGAAAAGAAGAAGATGAGGAGGAGGAAGTCACCTGTCAGTCTCTTCCCCCTCCTCCAGCCTCTGTTGCCTTGGAGACAATGATGTCACTGAGGAGGCAGGATCTGGTGTGCATTGTGTGTTTCGGAAGCTACGACCTGGTGAAGCGGCTTCCTAGGCGACTGCACTGTGGCCACACCTTCTGCCAGGCGTGTCTGAAGAGACTGAACACAGTCATCAACGAACAGGTGACTGATGACATCACAGACACTTATATAGTCTGTGAAAAATGAAGGATGTGTGTTAAGAGTAACAGGCATGCAAAAATGAGCAGCAGCAGTTAAAAATTAAATTAGAGCTGCATCCACGGGTGATGTTGAACACACCTGAGAGGTCAGGGGTGAGCAGCTAGGGTAGGGCAGTGATGAGGTGTTAATCAGACAGACCTAAAGTGCAGGGATCAGTTACAGAAATTATGTGTCTGCAGTCACTCCTGTGTCCTCCACAGGTGTGGATCCCGTGTCCTCAGTGCCGACAGAACACACCTTCACCTAAAGGAGGTGCCGCAGCTCTGGACCTGGACCTGGCCTCCTTCCTGGGAGTGAAGGCCTGCACCTCCTCCTCCTCCTCCTCCTGGAGCTCTGGTCGCAGAGAGGGCCTGTCAACAGCAGACGCAGCCCAGGATGGGAAGCTGTGGCTGGGGAAGGAGGCTGTGGATGATGGTTGGTCACACGGAGGGCTGGCTGAGCCCCGCTTCCATCACTATGGCAACTGCTGTCCACCACTTTCCTATTGGTTGTGCTGCTGGTTCTGTTGCCCAGGGCGAGGCTAACAGCAATGGGTGGGGCTAGAAGGGCTCAATGATGGAGGTTTGGTTCACTCTTTATGGTCCCCGAGTTCCTCCTTAATGCAATTTAACCAGGATATTTTGACCATTTCCAATGAAGAGGTAAGCAGGAACTAAAGATAATTTAATTACCATGGTAACCAGGTAACAGCTCGGTGTTACCAGTCTGCACACCTGACAAAGAGTGACGCTTCTCAGCTCAGACTGTAGTATTTTAGTCGCACCATGGTAAAAAAAAACCAAACAAACAAAAAACAAAAATAAAATGGATTATATTTAGTTCTGGCAAGTAAAAATAAGAAAAAGATTATTTCTATAACACCTTTTAAGATGAATATCATAAAGTGCTTCAAAACAAAATACCAGAACATAAAAAAGAGATAGCCAGAAACACAAATCTAAGAAATGACTTTTTAGCTGTATTTTAAAAGTGACCACTGAGTCTCCAGATCTGACACTCTGCGGGAGAGTGTTCCAGAGTCTGGGGGCCACTGTTGCAAAAACTCTGTCTTAGCCTTGTATGATGCACAGCCATTAGGCCCTGATTACATGACCTCAGGGACCTCCTGGGGAACTATGGAAAAGTTTACTGATGTAAGTCAGTGCTTGTCCACGAAGAGCTCTTAAAGTCAAAACCAAAATTAATAAGAGTATTTGGAATAATGAATTACAGTAATCCACACATGATGAAAAAATGCATAAATAACAATCTCCAATTCAGACTGTGACATGATGGGACTTAACTTTGCAATAATTTTTAAGAAATAGAAACAAGATCAAACCAGAGATTTGACTTGAAGATCCAGAGTGAAAACATAGTCAAAAGTTAACCCAAGGTTCTTCATAGAAACTTTAGCAAATGAGGCAAGAGGACCAACAGTTATACAGTATAGAATCTGTCATAAATAAGGACTTTAGTTTTTTGTCAAGTTGTTGAAAATTGTCAGTCATCCTACTTTTATCAGAGTCTAATCACCTCTGCAAGATCTGTAGCTTAGTAATGTCTTGGGGCTAAAAAGAGATATATAACTGAATGTCATCTGCATAGCAGTGGTAAGAATTGTCCTCAAAAATGCTCAAAATAAACATATTTGTTATAGTTTATCTTCAACCTTATGTTTAAGGCTGGAAATCACCTGTTACAGTTTCTGATTGCTCATAGGGGGTCATATGATTGTTGGGTTTTCTCTGTTTTCTCTGTAGTATTGTAGAGTAGTTACCTTACAATATAAAGCACCTTGAAAAAAAGTTAAATTGAATTGAACTGGATTGAATTTGAAATGAATGAATCACTAACCTGTGATCTTCCCTCACCCTTTGATGGCTTAGATAGACTCCAGCTTACCCAGGACGCCGAACTAGACAAGCAGTAAAAATATGGAGGGATAGAGAGTGGCTGAGAGGATGAATGGATGATGGATGAATGGATAGTGACTATGAAAGTATAGACCTGGTGAAGAGTCTCTGCTGTTTGACCCGATAGTTTCAATTAAGAATGGAGCTCTGTAAAATGTAAATAAAAGCAGAATGCAATGATCTGCCAATCATCTAAAGCTTTTATTTTCCTGAGAACACATGAATCATGTAAAAAGGTATAGAATTTGATGTCAGCACATTTCAAAAAAGATAAGCTACAAACGACCTGAGATGTTTTAGCAAAACAGCAAATTAACATCTGCCATCTAATGATGATAATCCGTGACATGATTGGGGTAAAAAGGTCTTCCCAGAGAGGGTTAGAGATGTTTAAAGTCACTGATGAAATGAAGATTTCTGATTGTGTGTATCTGTAAGGATTGCCTGATACACAGCTGCAGATAATTAATAGCTGACCCACAATGTTTCACAGGGTCTTCTAAGGAGCTCTCCCTTCCAGTCCAGTTGCTTTTTTTAACGCACCAGTTCCTTAGACTACGATGACCTGGATGACAGAACCTACACAGGCATATTTAAAGGGTCTTCCGATTGGCGGTAATGGCTGTGTTCTTCCACTGGGTGGAGCTGTAATGGTGCTGCAAACCTATCATCTGATAAACTCCTAAGGAACTTTCATAAGGTGATAGTGAGCAGCTGTCTGAGAGACTTTATTCCTAAACAAAAAAGGAAAGCATCCAGACACACACACACTCATCTGAATGGATTAACAACACTTTACTTAATCTATTTTACACATTCATGTACACTAGCAGTCAAACGTTTGGACACACCTTCTCATTTAATGGGTTTTCTTTATTTTCACAACTATTTACATTGTAGATTCTCACTGAAGGCATCAAAACTATGAATGAACACATGGAATTATGCATCCGTTACACAGCCTGGAGGTGTGTTTGTGTTCATTGTCGTGTTGAAAAATAAATGATGGTATAACTAAAGATAAATGGGGTGGGATGGCATCCTGTTGCAGGATGCTGTGGTAGCCATCCTGGTTCAGTGTGCCTTCAATTTTGAATAAGTTCCCAACAGTGTCACCAAAGCACCCCCACACCATCACACCTCCTCCATGCTTCACTGTGGGAACCTTGCATGTAGAGACCATCAGTTCACCTTTTCTTCGTCACACAAAGACACGGCGAGTGGAACCAAAGATCTCAGATTTGGACTCATCAGACCAAAGCACAGATTTCATGGTCTAATGTCCATTCATTGTCTTTCTTGGCCTAAACAAATCTCTTTTGCATGTAGCTTTTCCTTAGTAGTTGTTTCTTAGCAGCTATTTGCCCATTAAGGCCTGATTCGCGCAATCTCCTCTGAACAGTTGATGTAGAGATGAGTGCTACTGGAACTCTGTGCGGCATTTATCTGGGCTCTAATCTGAGGAGCTGTTAACTTGTGATTTCTGAGGCTGGTGACTCATAGGAATTTATCAGCAGCAGCAGAGGTGACTCTTGGTATTCATTTCCCTGGGCGTGTCCTCGTGTGAGCCAGTTTCGTCATACAGCTTAATGGTTTTGTAACTGCACTTTCACATTTAAAGTTTAGTTTTCTGGACCGACTGACCTTCAGTTCTTAAAGTAATGATGGGCGGTCATTTCTCTTTACTTAGCTGATTGGTTCTTGCCATAATATGAATTCTAACAGTTGTCAAATAGGGCTGTCAGCTGTGCACCAACCTGACCTTCGCACAACAACAGGGTAATGGATTTGGGGTCCCAACCCCATTAAGAAGGCAAGAAATTCCACAGATGAACCATGACAAGTCACCTGTGTCATGCAAACTGTTTTAGGTGACTACATCTTGAAGCTCATTGAGAGAAGGCGAAGGGTTTGCAGCGGTGTCAAAAAGGAAAGGGTGGCCACTTTGAAGAATCTAAAATATCAATCTGTCATGGTCTGTGTGCAGGCGGGCAGGAAACAGACCCAATATGCAGGCTCACGGAGGGGGAAACTTATATTCAAAGAACCTCAGCTTTATCACTGGCGAAAATCAAAACCGAAACCAAACTGGAAAACTAGGAAACAGAACTTGGAACAGAACACACAGGCTAACATGAGGGAAGACGTGAAGACGAACGGGAACACACTAAATACAGGTGGGGAACAGGGCAGAGGGCAAACACCTGGGAAACACAGCTGACACTAATTACAAAGACGAGGTGAGGAGGAAGCAAAACAGAATACATTGACCTTCAAAATAAAACAGGAAACAGACTGGCACAGAACTGAACCCATACTAACACTAGAAATCACAAACCACAAAGAAATCATAAAAAAACAATAACAATACACAAAACACTGGGTCACCAACCCAGGGCGGTGACAAAAACATATTTGGAGTTATTTATCAGTTTTTTCTTTGCTAAATAATTCCATATATTTTCATATATTTGATGTCTTCAGTTTGTATCTACAATGTAGAAAGTAGTAAGGTGTGAGAAGGTGTGTCCAAACCTTTGAACAGTAGTGTATATTCTGTTGGGAGTCTGATTGTACAGAAAAGTGTGCTATTGAACACATCTTCCACAAAATGATGAAAGTGCATGACAGATGTACACCAACATATCTTTTATGATTAAAGGTTTTTTTCCTCAGACAGACACCTGCTTGTGTTTAAATGGAGCAACTAATACACACCATCTATGTGAGTTTTTGTCAAGTAAGGTGTGAACCAAATCAGTAAAAATGCAGGCTGATAGAGCAAAGCATTATAAAAATAAAATAAAATAAGCTAATGCGAATGGCTGATATTAAACAGAGGGAATGGTTTACGACAACAGCTGTCAACCACCTACAACGCAGTTTGGAGATTCCTTCCCAAGAGCTTCAACACCCACACACAGCTTGTGTCAGCTGACTTTCAGGTCACATGACACGTGATAAGAGAACCAGAGGAGCCAGGCCTGGAGGATAAAGTCTGACTCATCAGTTGGGTAATCGGTTTACTGCCTCCATCGGGACGGCCAAATGTGACTACTTTTTGACCTTAACTAAAGATGACCCCAGGAGATTTTGGCAAACTATAAAGTCTCTGCCAGCTCTCATTCCTCTGAGCTACCTCCTCACTTAATTATTGACTCCACTCCTGTGTCAGACAAAACTGAAATGTTTAATTCTTTTAACAAACACTTTGTTGCTTCTTGTTCTTTGTTTAGCACAGTATCAGATGGTAAAATTCTTGCATACAACTTTGCTAGCAGTGCCCCAGTTACTAATACTTTTTCCTTTAAACCTTTTACAGCAGAAGAAGCATGCAAGGCTTTGAAGAACCTCAACACTAAAAAGTCAACCTGTCCAGACAGTCTGTCTCCTTTCTTCTTGGGCCTGGCTGCAAATATTATAGCTAAGCCAGATTTTTTTTTTTAAACTTTCCAAAGGACAGAATACTTTACTGGAGATGTGGAAGTGCACCTTAGTGCTCCCACTACTGAAAAGTAATGATTATTCAATGGTCAGTAATTACAGACCAATTTTAAAACTCTGTGTCTCAACTGAGGTTCTTGAAAGGCTTTAAAATAATCTACTTAAGAGTTACCTGGATGAAAATACAATGTCTCCTTCCCAGTCTGGTTTTAGGAAATCGGACAGTAATGTAACTGCTTACTTTAAAGTTCTTAATGACATGGATGAAGCCTTGGATTCAAAGACTTACTGCACTGCTCTTTTTATTGGTCTTTCAAAAGCCTGTTAGTTGTCAACTTTTATGTCAGAGGGACAAAATCTAAATGCATCTGCTTATTTGTACGCAGATCATAAAATTATTTATTATTATGCTTGTTAGTCTGCATTCTCAGCAATTCATTACACTCACCGTTCCATCAGTTTATACAGAGCTTGGAAAGGCGGCCTTCTCCTTTTTCTGCCCCGTCTTCATGGAAAACATTGCGGAAGGATTTGCAGCTCTCTCAGCTGATTTCACTAGCAGACTCTAAGAGACTTAGAAATTATTTTTTGAAATCATCACAGGGAACTTGGTCTTGTTTTTGATATGACTGTGTAAACATTTGACAATTTTAGCTGTTTTATTGTTTCTTTTATTGTTGTAATTTTAACATGTTTGTCTGAAGCAGTCTCTCTTCTAAATGAGACACTAAGTCTAAATAGGACTACCTGTACAAATAAAGGTTAAATAAAACTAAAAGAAATTTACAATGTAACAATTCACAGCAGATAACTCTGGTGTCATCTTGTTTAATAATACACACCCACTTTTGGAAACTATACGAAGTACAAGCAAGTCTCTACTGTGAGAACGAATTGCTCTGTTGGCATAATATGGTATTGTGATGTCTTTAAAATTTAAGATTTAACAGAAAGCTGTCAGTACTCTCACTGTAATACTTTTGATCAGTTGAGGGCTTTCCAGGGAGTTTTCAGAACAACCTGATAATAATGAATCACAGTAGTGCAGGCTCGCCATAATGAATGCATGAACAAGTTTTTCAGCATCACTCTAATGTGAATTTTCTAATTATAGTAATACTGATGTGAAATAAATCAGTCCTGAATTTTTAAAGTTGATGCACTTCCTGTCAGAAAATGCTCTCTACCCAGTCTACAGGATATTTACACCTTGCGCTGCATTCATAAGCCACTAGCATCATGGCTGACCCGCATCACCCTTCCCACCAACTGTTTACTCCTCTTCCATCCGGAAGTGGACTCTGCAGTATCAGGAGCAGGTCGGTGAGATTGTATAATAGCTTTCCGGCTCCTCCACACTGGACTCTCTTCTCCACACACTTGTTGGACCACATAACACTTTACATAACACTCTCCTGTCACTTCCGGTACTTACACTTTGTCCTTAATGTAAATATGTAAGAAAAATTGTGTATGTTTCTGTTCTGTGTCCTGTTTGTTTGTATATGTGTCTTTTTGGCTGCTGTTACAACCAAATTTCCCCTTGTGGGACAATTAAAGGATTATTCTATTCTATTCTATTCTACACTATTCTGTATTGCACTGTTCGACTCTGTGTGTTGTATTTATTTATTCCTGTTCTTTTCTATTCTTATTCTATTTTTATTCAAGTGCAATACTGTTGTACTTATTCTTAGTTTATCTTATTTCTGTATAGTTGCATATATGTATATCCAGATTTTTTAGTTTGCACCTTTGGAGGACGATATTTCATCCCACTGTATGCTTGAGTACACTGTGATTTTTTTTAAACAAATCACAGTGCAGTCTGCATTTCGACTCATTTTTTAAATTTCTTCGCCGCCACAGCTCAGCAGGCTATCCACTGACTGAAGGGACACCATCCAATTGCTGCCACACTCACAACTCTGCCACCCCGACCACTAGAAGGTTAGAAAGAGCAATGTGCGTGCAGGCTATTTAAAAAGAAAAGAAAAAAAAACTTTATTCATAATTAGATCTTTTACAAAAGCAGAGAAAATGGAGGAGGTGTCACATTTAAATCCGACAAACAAAAAAAAAAAAAAAACAAGATTAATGAAACAAATTAGTAATAATAACCCTTCGACCAATCACTGGCCTCCTGCTGTGTTTCCACCAGTCAGATGTGAGCTAGCCGATGCTAACAAAAACCTGTGAGCAATAAAGTTTGAAACATTCAAACAGAAATGTGTTCAGCTGCAGGTCGAGTCTCTGACTGAGAGGGAGAGAGTGGGAGGGGTTTGGCGTTTCCCGCTCACAGGCACAAGGCATTCTGGGAGTCTGAGTGCTTGTCGTAATAAGCATCCATTTCGAGCCCTCCGCAGAGAAAAATACCCAGAATTCCTAAAACTCCTCTCTTAAAATCTGTCTCTGATCAGGCCCTGCCCCCTGACCCTGTAGGTCATCCAATTAGAGGCTGCCGAGGCCTTCTCCCACTCTGATTCGTTGGCCAGGCTGCAGGTTGAAGCTGAAGTCTTTGGGAGCCTCGAACAGCAGGACGATGGTGGAGCCCAGGTTAAACTCTCCGACCGCCTCCCCCTTCTGTAAGGTCACGCCCCCTTCACCTGCAAAATTCACCGTCTGGTCAGCAATGTAGCTGCGATCATGAAAGGAGCCTTTACTGTAACGAGGTGTGTTGGTCTGAAGCTCCTGAGGAATTAAAACAGGAAACGTTAAAAACCAACCATCAATCGATCAGTCAGTCAGTTAATCAATATTTCAATAAACAGAGTGAACAGGATAAGAAACACCAACAAGAACTGATCAAAAACAGGAAATCTTTTTTTTTTTTCAAATAATAAAAAAAAAATTCGTTCACACACGTTTAGAAAATCCACAGGAACACAAAGTAACGTCACCTGGTCAAAGTAAATTCTGATCGAGCCGACATTCGTGGCGCCGACCGCTGTTAATGAGAAGAAGCCTTGCTGCCATTGGCCGGTGAGCACCACACGCTCGTTAAGGCAAAAGAGCTCTTTGATCCAACGAGCGACGCCCGGGTTCACCGACATTAATGAGCCTAACGAGGAAGGACACACAGGTGGGTCAGAGTGGGGGCGCAAAGACCACATAGCTGCACAGGGGAACACACTCTCACCTGGAAAGTGACGCCGAAGTTCCACCCTCCAGTCTGTGGGCGAATGGAAGCAGTGGTAGTCACCTGGAGCCAGGTAGATGACAACATGGAAAAGGTCGCTGTCAGGAGAGGAGAGGATGTCGTCCCTGAAGGAGGAGGACGACGAGGAGTCTGAGGACGGAGAGAAGCCAGGGTTAAACAGGTAAACATCAAACAACTAACAAACCTCAAAGATGCCCTCAGGGACTCAACAGGTGTGACTGCATGAAGGAGGAGAAGTGTCAAACTTCAGTAAGGAGGGGAGGAGTCACACACCTGCAATCAGGTGAGGTTCACAGAGATTCGCTGTATCTTAGTTTAGACAGAAAGACTTTTATCAAACCTGCTTAATATAGCAGAACTCAGCAGGTTATCAAACCTACAACACCTCAGGTGATTTTCACCTGCACGGTAGATAAATGTCATTATTGGTAATTTCCAAGAGAAATCTTAAAAATGTAAAGCCAGCTGGTCGTTGTGGCAGGGGTGTGGTCTTTGGCTCCGCTGCTCTTCTGTGTAATGAGAGCTTTCCCTTGTTTCAGTGATGCCTGGACCTGGAGAGTTGTGTGGACGGGTGGGCCGAAGAACTTTTTCCCAGTTCCATTATTTTATTTATTATTATTTATTAACCTCCTAAGACCCGATCTCTTCATGGCATGCATTTTTAATTTCTCTTTGCTATTTGGGCTTCATACTGTCGATAGAACAATGAATTTTTCACTAGTTTTTGAGCTTTTAAAGGGTACACCTTTTAATGTTATTAGACATTTTGGAGGGGAAAATAAAAGAAGGTACTTTCATTTGCCATGTATGTTAATATATTTTGATGCAATGTTTTATTGGGTATATTACATGACATAAAATATACCTGACGTTAGTGTTACAAAACCACACTATGTGAGCTCTACATATGGTCACCGTTACATGGAGGCGGTCTGGTCTTACCTTTGCACCGCCTCTTCTGTGGTCCGAGGAAATTTTCCAGACTGTAGGTGACCCCCTTCACCTGCTCCACCTCTGAGTTCTTTACACGACCGAAGTGGAGGATCCTTCCATCAGCCGGAGAGGTCTGGAAGAGACCAGAGACCCCCCCCAAAAAAACAGGTTAACCCCCAAGTTTAATCAGTCTATTGCCTAGTTTAACGTCATCTCACAGGCTAACCCCTGGCCTAGCTCCAAGTTTAACTTCGTCTCCCAGTATCTTCCAGATTAACTTCAGTTGAACTGGGCGATAGAATTGATTTTATCTTCCATCTCAAACTTTATTGATCTTTAATGATTCACAGAGCTTCACTTGTTACACATGTTGTCATGCTACAGCCCTATTCCAAAATTAATTCAATTAATTTTTCACCTCAAAATTCTACACACAATAGCCCACAATGACAAAGGGAAACGTTGGCTGAAATTATTTTTTATTATTAAAAAGTAAAAAACAAGAATATAACATGAACATAAGCATCAACAGCATTTATTTATTAATTCAATTCACTTTTATCTATACAGTGCCAAATCACAACAACAGTCACCTAAAGGCGCTCTATATTGTAAGTTAGGCCTACAATAATGCAGAGATGGCACGATACCACTTTATGTCCTATAACGACACCATAAATTTGGATATTTACCGATAAGAATCCGATATAGTGTATTTTATAATCAATAAAACTTTCTTTTTAAATGTCTTGCTGCATTTTGCATAAGTTCATATTAAAATTTTAAAAAACAAAACACTAAAGCTATTCTATTACACTTGTATGCAAAAAATACACTGCACCCAAAATATTACGCAGTTCCCCAATACTGATCTTTTTATTTAAACTTTTAGCAGAACTTAAAATCTAAATATTTAAAGAAATATTCAAAAGGTAATTTAAAAATGCAATTTTATGCAGATTCTGAAAAAAAGAAGTGCAATATCAGCACAAAATAATTTTTATACTCAACAACAAAACTTAACATAAACACACAACAGCCGCTCTATCATTTGACGCATACTGCTCCGACGTGCTAAGGTCACTACCTGCGTTACACCATGTCACAAGTTTTGTGAGGTGCTTCTGTGATATGAATCAGATTACATTTTTTTTATTTCTCCCTGATATCCGATCCAGTAATTTAGGTCAGGATCGGAGTGATACAGATACTGCATATCGGATCGGCCATCCTTACAATAATACATACAGAATAAAAACCCAACAGTCATATGACCCCCTATGAACAAGCTCTTTGGCGACAGTGGGAAGTAAAAACTCCCTTTTAACTGGAAGAAACCTCCAGCAGAACCAGGCTCAGGGAGGGGAGGGGCCATCTGCTGTGTTGTCCTGTGAGGAAGACAGGACAAAGACATGCTGTGGAGGAGGATGATGCTACTAGCTTGTCACCTCTATTTTTGGGCAGTTTCTCCCGTTCTTCTTTGCAGAACCTCTCGAGCTCCATCAGGCTGGATGGGGAACATCAGTGCACAGAAATCTTCAGATCTCTCCAGAGATGTTTAATCAGGTTCAAGTCTGGTCTCTGTCTGGGTCCTCAATAGGCATGGTCCTAAAGCCTGTCCTTTGTTATCTCAGCTGTGTGTTGAAGGTCATTGTCCTGTGGGTGTTAGATGTTAGATGAAGATTGCCCCGCCACCCCGAGTCTGAGGTCCAGAACACTCTGGAGGTCATCATTGAAGTTGATTCTGTGCATTGCTGCATTCATCTTTCCCTCTACCCTGACTAGTGTCCCAGTTACTGCTGCCAAAAAACATCTCCACAGCACGATGCTGCAACCACCATGCTTCTCTTTAGGGATGGTGTTGGTCAGGTGATGAGCGATGCCTGGTTTCCTCCAGACATGACACTTGGCATTCAGGCCAAAGAGTTCCATCTTTGTTTCATCAGATGAGAGAAGTTTGGTTCCCTGGTATGAAAGTCCTTCAGACACCTTTTGGCAAACTCCATACAGGCTGTCATGTGCTTTTTACTGAGGAGTGGCTTCAGTCTGCCTGCTCTTACATACAGGCCTGAT
This sequence comes from Oreochromis niloticus, assembly GCF_001858045.2. Taxonomy (NCBI): domain Eukaryota; kingdom Metazoa; phylum Chordata; class Actinopteri; order Cichliformes; family Cichlidae; genus Oreochromis; species Oreochromis niloticus. The sequence continues at coordinate 38,161,975 of NC_031972.2, read as the reverse complement.
TTGTGGAGTGCTGCAGAATTGGTTATCCTTCTGGAACGTTCTCCTTTTTCTACAGAGCAATGCTCTCAGTCACCTCCGAGGCCCTTCTACCCCGATCGCTCAGATTGGCTCGGCGGTGGTTCTAGTTCTAGTCGTGGTGGTGTCAAACTTCTTCCAATTACAGATGATGGAGGCCTGTGTGCTCATGGAGACCTTTCCTGTACCCTTCTGTAGATCTGTGTCTCCATACAATCCTGTCTCAGAGGTCTACAGACAGTTCCTTAGACTTCCTGGCTTGGTTTGAGCTCTGACATGTACTCTCAGCTATGGTACCTTACAGACAGGTGTGTACCTTTCCAAATCATGTCCACTTTACTGAATTTACCACAGGTGGACTCCAGCCAAGCTGTAGGAACATCTGACGGATGATCAGTGGAAACAGGAAGCACCTGAAGTCACTTTTAAGTCTCGTGGAAAAGGCTGTGAATACTTATGTATATTTTACATTTTTGTTTCGTTTTTTTCCATTTTTAATAAATTTGCAATAATTTTAAGGCAACTTTTTTCACTTTGTCATTCTGGGGTAATGTATGTAAAATGAATTTGAGAATAGGACTGTAACATGACAACATGTGCAACAACTGAAGCTCTCTTAATAATTTCTTGAGGCACAGCAACTTTATCTCCCAGTTTAACCATGTGTATCTCCCAGTTTAGGCCCTGTCTAAAGAGGAGGAGGAGGAGGAGCAGGTTACCAGGCAGGAGGCGGCGCAGAGTGGTCTGACTGCAGGTTTCAGGCGTCGCCTGAAAAATTCTCCTAGATTCCTGTAATGATGTAAATCCTCCACCGCTGCCTCCTGGTGGACAAACAGAGGAACAAACAAACTTTATTTAACAGTAATAAACAAAACAAGATGGCCAAATAAACAAACTGAGCATGTCCTGACCTGCATGTTCACGCCGAAGGTCCAGATATACAGGGAGTAGATGGGTTTCCGAAGCCAGGTGGGGAGCTCCACCCCATTCAGACGACCCCACGCCCGAGAGAGAAGTCGAGTAGGAAAGGAGCGGTACAACGCCACCTGTAGGAGAAAACAGCAGCTACACCTTTGAATTTATTTACATGAGTGGATAAAATGAGGAGTGGACTAATGAAGAGTCATTCTATAGACTGAAGTTCATGGAGTAAAAAGAGAGAGGGTAAAGGAGGAGTTGTTGGGGAGTCGTGTTCAAGAAGAGAACGGGTAAATAGGGGGAGGGGACTAAAGTGAGTTGAGGTGTCTAACAGTAATTGAAACCAATCGATGGGACAGATCAGTAAGTTTGTTATCAGTGATCAATAAGGTGTTCTGTTTGTGTTTCTGCTTCTGATTGTTTCACGCTTTCATTTTCAAAATGCAGGCAGTGCTGAGTCACTGCATTAACTGGTCGATTGATCAGATATTGATCAGAGGAGACAGGAAAGGAGGTGAAGCAGGATGTACGAATATGGCTGCTGCCCGCCTTGCACTTCTTACCCGGCAGGCCAGCGGCCGCAGAGCGCTCACAGAGAGGATATAGCACAGGAAGGAGATTGGCCGGTGGCGCCATGTGGCGGGGCGACTCACGCCACCCTTGAGCGCGGTCAGACGGCGACGGAGAGCCAAACGAGGGACCTGAAGCCTGATTATAACGAGATTTAACGTGAACATGAATAAGGAAAGAATATTTTTCAAATACAAGAAAAAAATAAACCAGAACAATTGATGAGTCCACGTCATGTAAGGCAGGCACAGGCAGGTGAGGAGAAGGCAGAGTTTGTGGGTGGGGAGAGGCGGAGGAGGAGCAGACACTAAAAGATAAGAACACTAAAAGCAGCTAGAATGCTAACAGGGATGGAGACTGATGTCACAGTCTGATGACATGATGTCATTCACTGCCCCAAAATAAACTCTCAGCAGCTGGAGGGATGCCATTTATATTTATATTCTTCAGCCAATAAGATTCAAGATGCTCACCTGGATACACGAGTCTGACAGAGTGTGTGTGTGTGTGTGCGTGTGTGTGTGTGTGTGAGAGAGAGAGAGAGAGAGAGAGAGAGAGAGAGAGAGAGAGAGAGAGAGAGAGAGAGAGAGTGTTTGTGTGAGAGAGTTAGTGAATGAGCAAGTGTGTGAGAGAGTGTTTGGAAGGGTGGTTTCTACAGTGACTGCTTGCTTAGCAGGTCAGCTATTTTAGCTTTAGCCTAGCTTAGTGTGTTAGCCTCTTTCCATTTGATCCTGTGCTAACCTGCAAACCCAGTTAGAGATAACCACTGATGCTAATCCTACTGCAACACACACACACACACACACACACACACACACACAAATCCTCTTTAACACACACACACACACACACACACACACCTTTCACACCTGAGACTTCTCAGTCCTTCGTTTTCAAAGGGTCAAAAGTATTTGGACACGTCAACATCATTTTAAATGTAAGAACGGTTTGACTGCTGAAGAACCCACAGACCACATGCTGTGTCTCCTCCTTCAGTTGGTTTCTGCTCTCTGCCTTCAGTTTTAATTACTGAAACGCTGGCCTGAGATCAGCTCTCATCATTGTGGTTCAGCTTCATGTTGTTTGTTTGTCTAAAGACCATTTTTCAGATGTTTTAAAGTCAGATCTTCCTGAGTGTACCCAGAGGTTAGTAAGCGCCGTCTTTCCCTCCATGACGGCATCTCTTGATCACAGACTTTCTCCTCACAGAGACTTCTGATGATGTGAAGTTGTTTTTCTGAACATGGAAATAATTTGGTCATCACCTTCAGTGCCCTCTCTGCTCTCTCAGGTCTGTTGCTGAGCTGATCAGTGATTCCTTCTTTTTAACAGTGATCGAGATTATTGATTGCGACACTGATAAAAAAGTTTCTGCTCTGTGACTGGTATATTTTGGCGTTTCAGATCAATGATGGCCTCTCTCACCTGCACTAACGTCTCTTTGGGCCTCACATTTTGAACATGAAAACCATAAAAATTCAGAGATCACATCTGCTTCGTGAGTCCTGGAATAACATCAACCGTCCGATTACTTCTGACCCTGTGAAGACGGCGGCCGGAGTATTACCTGCACTTCCTGATCTGTCGATCTGATTCGTTAAATTTTAAGCTTTGAGCGGCATCCCGCCTCTGTCCCTTCCTGTTGTACTTCTAAATGAAACTGTACTCACTGTTTGTGTAAATAAAGTTTTTCTGTCCTTCCTCTCCCACCTGAATCGTGCTGTCGTTCTCCTCCTCACTCCTCGCCCTCCTCCATCTTTCTCGTTCTCTCTCTCTCCTTTGGGAGTTCGCCTCTGCCGCCTCACCTGCCGCAGCAGGGCACTCTCACCGCGCCTGCTGTCGCCACGGCGACCAGAGAAAAACCTCACCATGAACGAGCGTTGGGCGAAGACGCCGTCGCAGGAGAGCGAGCCGGCCGACGACACATCAGGACGAAGAGTTAGAAAGGAGAAGGAGAGAAAGAGGAGTGTCCGTGGAGAGCAGACGGAGAAATGAGAGGGAGACGGAGGAAAGCATAGAGGAGGAGGAGGAGGAGGGCATAACGCTGAACAGCTCCTCCTTTGTTTATTAATAGCATGAAGGAGGAAGAAACTGTCAATCATTAATCACTGATCATCCATTCACACTGAAACTTAAATAAAAGCTTTTTTTTTTTATTCTCAGAGTTGAAATCATTTTTATTTTATTTTGGAAAACACTCATGCTGATTATAAAAAAGTTAAAAACTGAAACTTTGTTTTGTTTTATTTATCCTCTCTGTAATTTTTCCATGTTTGAGGAATTAAAACAAAAATAAATGGTTAAAATACTTTTGTTGAGGATCACATTTAAACTTATTAAACTTAAAAAAACATTTTAAAAACAAACAGCCATTGTTAAATTATTGATCATTATTATTTGACAGTTTTTATTCTTTTAAATGAGTGCTTAGAATTAAATTATTATTTAATTATTTAATTATTGTTTTAATTATTTTTTTGTTTTTAAATGACAAATCTGCACCAAAACAAATAAAATAATTTAAATAAATTTATATTTCAATACTTTATAGTTTATAAATAAAGCAAATACACAGTTTATTATTATTATTATTATTATTATTATTATTATTATTATTATTAAGATTAAAATTTATTTTGTCAGTATTATTTAAATATTTTTATTCTCTGATAAAAAAGTATTAAAATTATTGTTTTTTTAAAAGCAGAAGTTAAAAAAAACTTCTGATCATTTTCAGAGATGATCAATAAACCTGCAGATAAAGACTTTTGTGCCAGTCACAGGCCAACCAATCAGAGCGAGACAACTGTGAGGAGAGGGGCGGGGCCTGCCTGAGCAACCGAGCTGTGTGACATAACATCACCTTTCACCCAGATAACCAACAACAGGGCTCAGGCTGACCTGCTGTGATGTCACCATATGTTGAGGTCTGGTTTTTGTTTTATTTTTTGTTTTTTAAAAGGTGAATGTGGCAGCTTCCAGGTGAGGCAGGCGTGACAGGTTAGCTGATCTTAATAGGAAGTGAGGTGTCGTGTTCTATCAGCCAATGGTTTGTTAAAGCACAAACTTTTAAAGAAACTCAACGGAATCGCATCATCATAACATCATCATTACATCATCACCCTGAGCCTTCTGTTGGGATTTAAATATATATTCTTAATGCTATTTTCTGATTATATTGTTTTATGTATTTTAATATGAGAGGCCTTTAGAAACTGACCTCAGAGGAGACAAGACTAGGTTAAGGGTGACAAGTTGCCCTGGCAACAGACTTTAGAAAGGAGAAGTAAAGAAAAGAGGAAGTTTTAGTGCACAGGCATATTAATCAGACACAAAAAAGAGGAACTGGGTAAACGGAGTGTGTGTGTGACGTGCTGCAAAATATATAACGAGACTGCCCGCTGCTGCTTCAGACCTGAGCTTGTGTTCGTATGCTCAGCTCTCCGTTCCCGGGAATGTCAAATAAAGATCATTTTTTGAGTTAGACCACTTTGAGCCGTTTTTCTTGGCCGTTAAAGAATACAAAGAACTGAATTTAATACTTCAAGCGCACAGGTGAGGTCTTACTGACGCGTGAGGTCAAAACTAGTATTTCATTGTTTAAACTCGGTAACCACAGTGGTGAATAGGAGGAGGAGGGTATATGTCAGCGGTTCAGAGGAGGAGGAGTCAGTCGAACAGGTGACAGTCCAGTCTGAGCTCAGCGTGGGAGGAGGAGGAGGAAGGGTTTATGGGCTGTTTGTGTCCTTTGATTGATCCCCTATAATAACTGATAACTGACTGTTGTGTAACGCTAACCGCCATCACACCACGTTTCATCTCACAGCAACCTTTGACCTTTCCTCAGCTGCTGACACAGCTGGCCTTCTGACTGACACATTTCAAAGTTTCATCGTTTCTGTCACGGCTCCACAAACCCCCTGCATCTCTTTCAAAAAAAAAGCACGCATTCTTACTGAGCCACTATAAGCCCTCCTGTCGTCAGTGAGAGCCCACGGGCCCACGGCACCAACGCCAGCGGCCGCAAAACACTTCCAGAGGCCTCAGAGCATCAAAGCCTTCACAAGCACCACTGATGATGTCATCACGACTATGCTGTAATCCTCCAGATATGATTTTAGACACAGAGACACTCACAGTCTCACACACACACAGACATCGTAGTTACATCGTAAAGTTTTAAAAACTGAGCTTTAAAATGAATAGTGGCAATAAAAACTGAGAGAGAGAGTTTAAGAATGAGTCCATTTACAGGCTCACTCTGATTCACCGTAGGGGAAATTTGGGGCTCAGTTTTGACCTGAGGACTCTGCCATGCAGACCAGGAGAGCAGGGAATCAAGCCAAGGACCCACAGCGCCCCCCTGAGGCCCATGAATCTATACGTTTGTGTTAAAAATCACGTAAATAATCAAAAACGTAAATTTATCTTCTTCAGTTACTGTAAAAATAAAAGGCTTCTTTCTTCTGTAAACATAATCAATGAACCGACGCTCTGACTGTAAATAAAGTTTGGAACAAACCGAAGGCCCGAGGAACTAAAAAGTGTTTCAATCATCGAGGAGCTGAATCAATATGAGCCCAGTGCTTCCTGTCACCGCTGTTACAGAAATGTTTAAATGTCTGTGGAGTTGTTGTTTAAACGTTGCGTGAGTAGGTCGTCCTGAATGTGAGCGTTTCTGAGTTTTTTCTTTGAAATAAGGTGAACAGATTTTATTGAGTCGATTTTTTCGGGGAGAAACACAAAACATTTCAAGTGTTTTGTTCCTGATGACGAGAATCAGCATCTTCCACCTGACAGTCGAACGTCTCAATTTTACATCAGAGACAATTTTTCCCCATGCTGCCACCGACCAATCACAGAAACGAGAGCTACAAACATGTTGCAGGTAAACGAAAGGACTGACGCCACGTTCATCGAGAGTCCGACTGCACGTGCTCAGTGTTACAAGGCAAGTGAGGAGACATCAGAAAAAGTTTCCACTTTACCTGTGTGGGTGTAGCCACAGGGGGCGGGGCTCCATCCTCTTGCTGGCCCCACTTCTGGTACTGCTTGTAACCAAGGTAACCACCACCAGTCACCAATAGGAAGGGCAGGGGCCGGGGGCTGGGCAGAAGACCACGTCCTGAAGAGACAACGAGAGCCGATTGGACTACAGAGATTACATCATCCACAAACAAACAAAAGCTGAAGAGCTCCGTCTTCTCCAGTTTGGGGTGGGGGGGGGCTCACCTGTGCTGATGCATCTGCAGCTCTGAGAGAAAACTCTGAAAAACAGGAAGGACACTCAAACTGATCAATCAGATCACATCAGTGATCAATACCTGAGACGTTCAGCGTCAGAGAGCACAGGTATCACCCCCAGTGGACACCTCTGACCTCTAACCTCTGACACGTTCAGTGACTTTAAATGAACAAGACACTTAAAATTCTGGTCTCTCTGAGTTTCAGAAAACAAAGATGCTGATTGGTTACCGACTCATTACCAACGGTGACACTGAAAAGCTTAAAAAGAAGTTATGTGTGTGAAGGTTCTCAGTCATCCAGGTCATCGTAGTCCGAAAAGCTTCTTCAGTTAAAGAGAGGTGAAATGTCTTCAAGCAACTTAAAGAAGTCCAGATGCTTTTCTTTCCAAGCTCCTTACAAAGAACGCTTGACATCACAGCAAATATGCTGCCCTGATCGTCTCAGACAGTGACTGGTTTGATGTATCAATGAGCTATGATGCGTTTTGGCTCCAACATGGCCGCTGGGCTGATAGCACTCACCAGCATGTGTCTCTACGGGGGAGGAGCCTGTTTGAGGCCACTGCAGGTGAGGGGCGTCACTGAAACATGCTGTCATCTGAGGTGATGATGTCAGACAGAAAGAGGACGTTCCCATAGACATGATGATGTCATGTGACCCTCAACATGTCACCTCAGCACCATCAGTTGCCTTCGCTCTTTATGATAGAGGGCAGGTATATGACAGTCACTTCTGTTATGTGATGTCGTCATCAGGTTACGGAAATACACAGCTGTTCTGAGGAGAATCGATCACGTGCCTTAGGTAAATAGAGTGCACCTGGCGCATCGTCCCTAACCCAAATCTGTCTTCACGCTCACCCTTAAGCCGACCACCTGTGTGACGTCACCACCGATACAAGATCTTGACGTAAAACTCGATGAAATATAAATTTGACACAAACAATGAACGAGGTCTGGAGCCCCGCGTGACAAACACGGTATCTGTGACGTCGGAGCAACGCGGCTGTCATGTGACATCATACTAAGAATAACCTTTATGAACAGGTGAGATGAAGAACAGATAAATACCTGCCGCTGCTCCATACCCTCCGAAAGGCCGCCGCCATCTTGTGTTTCCGGACGTGACGTATGACGTCGTGCGTACGCGCACTGCTGGAACGAAGCCCCGCTCTCCTTTTGTCCCACGTGAGGAAACAAAAGTATTTCGGTTTATTCTGGATTAAAAAGCTTAAACGATCATAGACGATTTATTGATTTTAAGATGTAATTATTGATCAATGACGTAACATCCTGATAGCCAACCATGCTCCCTCTCTGGACCCCACCACTTCGCAAACGGGTCGCCCGAGGACGCTGAACACCTGGAACAGCTGGGACAGATATGTAAGCGGGCTCTTCATCCACTACAGCTCCGCCTTCAACACGCTCCCCTCTCCCCTGCTCCAGGAGCCTGCTCATACTCACCGACCGCCCACAGAAGGTCAAACTGAGCCCACAGCTCCACACCTGCTCACTCTAGCAGCACCACAGTGGATTCAGCTGGGGTTCATCCATAGACAGGAAGTAAACCAGAAACCTCTGAGGGGCTTTAATGTGAGGAGAATCAGCTGATCAGAGACGTTAACCTGTTAGCCTGCTGGTGTCTCATGGAAGTCACATGGTGTGAGTCACGTGGTGTGATGGTGTAGTTTATTTTTGGTGTGAAATCAGTGAAAATCTTCACTAGCAACCAGCCAACAACATAATCAGTGTAAACAGACTGAGGATTATTGATTATCTGGTTATTATTTTGTGTGGGACCTTGAGAGTTTATGAAAACTGTAAATTTAAATTACTTGTTTGTTAAAATCTCAGTACATACAATGAGGGAAACAGTGGTATCAAACATACTGCCTGGGTAGCAGGACCGGCCGGCAGGATGTGAACTTTGTAGAGGAGGTCAGAAGCCGCAAAGACCTCATCCCTCTCTGGCCGCGGCCCGTCACATCAGTCGTCTGTCAAGCCTCAGATTGACGACACAAAGATTAATCTTCAGTCTGTGTGTTTGTGGACCGCTGCGTTTCTAGGGATCCTGCAGGTGCGCTTCAGGATTACGCTGTCTCTGAGCTGATGTGGTGGCTGCACAGCTGCACTCAGAGCTGCCGAGCGACTCCAATCATGACTCTTATGGACAGAAGCCCGGAGTGGAGGTGTATGGAGGTTTGGTGATGTTGTGGTCTCTAAGGTAGTTTTGCTGGATACTTCAGGTGGCGACCTTCAGCTCTGTGAAAGCCGAGGTCCTCCGCAGGAAAAGGGTGTTGAGCCTGTTTTAGATGGAGGCGGTAAAGCAGGTTGTTTTCATGCGTGATAGAGGTGGGACCAGAGCACATGCGTGGTGCCATGTGAGCACACAGGTAGATACGTACCCACACTCACACAAGCACCTATTAGTGACTGACCAATCAGGTTGAGAACATGAGGCCCCAGACATGCTGGAGAGACCTCTGAAAGATTAGACGGATGATGAGTAAATTTGAGGGTTTCCTGCTTTGTCATGGTAACGAACTGTCTGACCTCCCATCAGTTTCATCAGTTCAGTTTCTGTTTGCCTCTGAGCTACACAGCAGTACTGATCTGCAGCATAAGGTCATTTCCCATCTCTCTGTTAAAGGAACCAATCAGATCAGTCCAAAAAATAATGATCGCAGTAACTGATCCTTCACAGCCACGACTGATCGATCAGGAACCACAAACTCTGACTCTCCTCTATGATCCAGCATTGATCAGGAGTGTTGATCGACTGTATGAGCAAACACAAATGTCCTCTGATCCAGGTGCACACTAACGAGCTCAGGTAAGAAAGTGAGTCCTCCAAGTAATCAGTCTCTTTAAAAAGGAACAAAGGGGAACTTTACTGATAATCAAATATCATTATGTTAGCAAGTCAACAAGCATATACACAGGAAGTATTCCTCAATGACCTCTGAACTCAGAAAAATCAAAGACGTTCTGAGACCAAAAAAACTTTATTGATTCAAAAATAGACTCAGCACACAACATACACACCGCAGGCCTGCAGTACACACAGTACTGCACACAACTCTACCCCGTACCATAGAGTACTGAGGGTGGGGGAGGAGAGGGGGTCATCTTTAATATTATCAAAAACAAAAACTTGGAAAAAAAAAAAAAAAGGAGTTAGGTTTCACAGTCCAAGTCACAAGTCTTATCCAATCAGCAGCTTAGTGTCTATAATAAGCCCCGCCCTCTTAAAAAGGCTCAAAGGACGTTTTGTCATATTTTCTCAGGTGAGCCTATAGAGGGTATGGTCAGCAGCAGGGGCATGGCCTTACACACTATAAAAAGTTCAAAGCAGGTTCATGTTTCACATCTTCATTGTAACAAAAAAAAGAAATCCAAAAAAGCCCGCCCACCACATCGCCTGATGGCATTACTATGGTGACACTCAGTCAGTGGGCACAGTAGCAGCTCAGTTTTTTTGGCCTTTTGTTAGCTGATAAGTGATGTCAGAGCTCATACTTCCAGACCCTGCCGAGTCAGGAAGTCTTCGAGCGCACTCAGTCGCTCCACCAGCATCACGTCCAAGTCCATGTCCTCGCCACCGTTGCTGTGGCAATGTCGCCGAGCAGCTGCCCTTTTCCTCGGTACCATAGCAGCAGGAAGTCCTGCCGCTAAACACAAAAATTTTTCTTCAATTTCACAGTTGATGACAAACAGTTAATCAATAATCAGTAACCACTCTCAGTGTGCCTAGGACAACCTCCCTATTGCAAACTACATTTCCCAGTGTACCTTGTGGTCTCTTCCTCTTTCTGGGCTGCGTGAAATCAGGAAAAAGGAGGAGCCTGCGCCTCTTCTGCTGGCCAATTAGGAGCAGTGCTCCATCCTTCTCCCGAGGCTCCTCAAAGATAGTTTCCAGACTTCTGCAGGAACAAGCAAAGCATGCTGGGAGACGGAGTTTGGATATGGAAGCATATTAACATAAAGGGCATGTACAGTCTTCACCTGTTGTTAGTAGGGATTTGTAGTCTTACCTGTTGTTAGCAGGGGATCTGTAGTTCTTGTTGGTGTAAATCTCCTCTAGACTGAACTCTTTCTTCTTTATTCTGAGAAAGTAAATGTAGGTACACATTTGAAATAATGTTGGCACTTTTATTGTACATGTAAGTTTTTAGTTTCCCTCCTGACCTTTTGACCTTTGGTAGTCCCATTGGTGTAAGCAGCATTTCGCGCGGTGGCGCACGGCGGATTCTGATCTGTGAGACCCGTTTACCATGCTGCTGTAAAAAAAACGAAAACAAAAAAGAAAATTACTGATAGAGTCCCTGTTATTTAATATTTAACCTGGAAGTGGTCTAGGTTAAATTAAGGTCTAACATTATGGTGTGCATAAGGCTTGAAACACTTTGGATAGGATCCCAGGACTTCACTGTGGGAGGTTGACAGCTGGTGCCATGGGCCACCACCTCTGTTCAGTGATGGACGTTTGCAGTGGACGTAAAGGCATCCTTTACCCCTCTCAAACCACGTCTGCTCTTAGTCCAAAATATTAAATTTAGCATCTTCAAAGAGTAACCTTTGACCTTTTGGTGTAGGTGTTCAGGAGGGTCCAATGACTGTAGGAAACATGGACGATTCGACAGCACTTCCTCCAATTGTGCAAAAATGAAGCCAAAATATCCCGCTTCTGGAGGCTGCCATCTTGCACAGCTAGATAAAATAGAATAATCCTTTAATTGTCCCACAAGGGGAAATTTGGTGATTTTTGGTAACTTGAGGTGGAGGGACTGTGTCCCGCTCCCACACACCCGCGGGACATGACCGCAAACACGCCCCCCTACACTTTTTACGTAGCCCGGCTGCTCCAGTTTATTTGCTGATGGGTTTACCGCGACTTATGACTCGGTCAATTAAGGTAAATACAACCACGTCAGTGTTATAAAAAAGACACACAGCTTATCATCTTATAGTTCTACAACATCTACAATCACTCTGTTGTTAATTTGTTTGCTAGCTTAGCTCCTAGCATACGCACTGTGTTGGAGGCTTGTTGCTAGCTAGTTAGCGATGCTACACACCTGTTACTCTAATAGTCTATGTTATTGAACGATTCAGCACTTCTTAGTTTTTGTTATCCGTTTTTAGACAGCGATGAGATCAGTTACACACTCCACAGAGGACCAGAGTTACTGTTAATATCAGAAATGTAATGCTGTCCTTTGAGATTTTAACATAAGACTGAGTTTAATGCATGTAAACCTGTTTAAATCTTCAGAGCCGTCTACATCCTGGTAACATGGAAACTTTAAAAATTGCAGCTGAAGGTTTCAGTAGTGTAGTGTAATTTGTTCTTTTCATTTAATAATTGAGTCCATATTATATCCACAGCTACATTCACCCTGGGGAGAAACTAATGAGGGAGACCATCAGGACCAAGCTGTTTTTCTGGCCCAGAGGTTTAGAGAAACTTCTTCCCTTTCTTTCATCACAGCTGTCCTGTGCCAGAAGTTCTGTTGACCCAATTAGAGAGGCATCATTTCAGAAAGACTGAAGCTCACGGCATTGGTCAAGGAGGACCTCATGATCTTTACCAGCAACTCCCTCACAGGGAAATCTTCAGAGCTCCACCGTAGGCCCGCCCCAGAAGTTGGATAAACCAGCATTTCATGAACACTGTGAAGGAGACCTTTGCTTTGTGTAATGTTATAAATACTTGGATAATCCTCAGAGGCTCTGGACTTATATTTAAAAATATATTATCCTCTCTGGTTACTCTGGAATGAATAACTCTGAATCACTTTATGATAAATACCACACTACTGGCAAACAACAGTGAAAGAATTCCAGATCACCAGTTTTGTAGTTCAACATACAAGTGATAACCTTTGACCTTCATCAGGTTTTATTTAATTGTGTCAGAGAAAATCTCATGTGCTCTTCATGCAGCTGAGTACATTCAGTGTTTAAAACAGAAGCTCTGCAGGTCTGAGACCAGCAGCTTTCTGAAACACTAAATTGAGGTACTGTTAATGCTGATATATAGTGACACAGTTACATGGGTGATTAATTCTTTTGACTTTTTGTCTGTAACTTTATCAATAAAACAGCCGCAGCTTTCACTGACAGCACATCATGTGGTACTTTAACCTTTGTACTGTTTTCATCAGTTAATTTTGGAGTTACTACAAAGAGTGAAGATATAGGATGATCTGTCTGCTGTCACTGGGTGGTGCTGAGGTCTGAATCTGAGGGCAGCTCCTGTAATCACAAAGAGAACAGAAACATCAAACTCAAATATAAAGTTTATCTCTCAAACCTGAAACCAAACTGATCCTTCTCTGTCCTCACACACTCAGGATCTGAAGTTCTTCGCTTACATTTTTTCAGCTCTACAGTTTAATCCATAGTTACTTATTAATGAGGAGTTACTGGAGTACAAGCTTTAAAAAAAATGGTGTTACTGTCTTTACAGATGTGGCAAGAGACTGAAAACATGCTGCTGTTTGTCCATATTTAATAATCAGCTCTGTGCAGGAGCTGAAGCCTGTTGCTGTTATAGTATAGTACTCATAAAATTACAGTAACGGTAATTAGTGACTGAGCAGCCCGGGGCGTTTTTCTTGATTACTTTAGTCAGGGTAAATTCATTGACCTGCACGGATTAGCTAAACGAACTTTACAAAACAAGTTTTGCCGAGTGCTCATCTTAGCTAGCTAGGTTTCAGGACCTAGCTACGGACGTTAGTTACGGATTAGCTTACAAACACGTTTAACTTACCGAAAGAGTGCAGCGGGGCCTCGGGTCCTTCTGTCGGGTAGTCCAGTTTACTGAAGAACACCTCAGTCTGTTAGGTTAAAACAGTCGGTCGTCGTTTTGTAACGTAAACGCTGGCCCTCCTCTCAGAGCCTACGCTCTATCTGCTATTCCCGAACAGAGATAGACAAGTTTCTCCGTGACTGCAGCTGCCAGTCAAAGCTGTTATGATGACGTTGCACCCCAATTTAACATCCTTGTGGTAGTAATTAGAATCAAACTTATGGGAAAGGAGACCCCTTGCCAAGAGGTCTCCTTTACTAACCCTACATATATTCTATTTGAAAATACTAAAATCTGTATATTTATTTGTTTTTGTTTGTATGATAGCATTTATTTTAAAAAAGTAAAAAATAAATCAGACATTACAACCACAGAGAGGAAGTCCTGAAGTTGGCAGCATGGTGTTCAGAAAACAACCTGGCACTGAACACCAAGAAAACCAAAGAGCTCATTGTTGACTTCAGGAGACACAGCACCGACTTAGCCCCCCTCTACATCAACGGGGAGTGTGTGGAGAGGGTCCACACCTTCCGGTTCCTTGGTGTCCTCATCTCTGCTGACATCTCCTGGACGGAAAACATCTCAGCGGTCATCAAGAAGGCCCAACAGCGGCTGCACTTCCTGAGAGTCCTCAGGAAGTACAAGCTGAACTCCAACCTGCTGCTGACCTTCTACCGCTCGTCCATTGAGAGCCTGCTAACCTACTGCATCACGGTATGGTACGGCAGCTGCACCAAGGCGGATAGAGTGAGGCTTCAGAGTGTGGTCAAGACAGCACAAAAGATCATCGGCTGCCCTCTCCCCTCCCTGATGGACATTTATTCCTCCCGCTGCCTCAGCAGAGCAGCAAACATTATCAAGGACAGCTCCCACCCTGGCTTCAACATGTTCAGCCTGCTTCCCTCAGGGAAGCGCTACAGGTGCATCAGCACAAAAACCCACAGACTCAAAAACAGTTTCTTCCCCAAAGCGATAACCACCCTGAACTCACACATGCACCGATAACACAGCCCCCCACTTCCCACTTCTTCTATGGACCACCACTATTTATACCAATTCTATGTGCAATAACTGTATATACATAAACACTATTTATACCAATTCCATGTGCAATAACTCAACTGTACATACATAACACTATTTATTACATATTGTTTACGGTTTGTAAATTGTACATTTTATATATATATATATACACACATCTTCTTCCCTATGTTAATACTGTCCATATGTATATAGCGCTGCAGAACTGTACCCCCCCCAACATGTTTACACTGAGTAGGAGATGCTCTGTATCTCATTGTACAGCTGTATAATGACAATAAAGGCATTCTATTCTATTCTATTACTCAGTACTTGAGTAGTCTTTTCACCAACTACTTTTTTACTCTTACTTGAGTAATTTGGACAACTACTTTTCACTTTTACTTGAGTAATAATATTGTAAAGTAATGCTACTTATACTTGAGTACAATTTTTGGATACTCGACCCACCTCTGCCCCTTGGCGTTAAATCAGCGTGATGAGAACTATTGATAATAAAAGAAAGAATCTTTGGAAAAAATTTATCTGAGGAGAATTTATTTATTTTAGTCTGACCCCAGTCCCATCCCCCAACATGGAGGAGGTGGGGTTTATGACCTATACTGCAGCCAGACACCAGGGGGCGATAGAGACGTTTTGGCTTCATTTTTGGGGAGCTGTCACGTCGTCCATGTTTTCTACAGTCATTGGGTGGGTCTCCTGTGTTGTTGTTGTTTGATGTATGCTATGTAGAGATCTGAGGACTCCTCACTGTGACTCTAGTGTTTAGTTTGTTTTCACAATTCGATAATTTAATAAAGGCCAACATAAGATAAATAAGAAACACCCTTTACTATTTGAAATATTTTTTTTAAGTAATAAAAACAAGAAAACAACTTCACCTCTCCATTTGTGCTAAGAAACTCCGAGCTGACTGCTGATTGGCCAGCTGGGAGTGAAGCAGGCAATCCATTGGCTGAGCAGGCAGGGAGGGGCCGGGGTCGTCGCCGGGGTAGGTAGAGGCTCCGAGTGCTGTGATTGGACCGCTGCTTCTGCTGTCGCCAGGCAGAAAAAGCTGGACTGAAACACACAAGAAGCACTTTATTTATTAGATTTTTATCCGACTAAGAAACACAAGTTACACTACTTATGATGTTAATAATGATGATGACATTAAAGATATTAAAATATAACTGGTTAAACTAATTATATCAATACAGACTGTCTAGTTTCACTGAAGAAAAGATTTATTTGTATAAATGAAAAGTTAAAATTCATTACCTCAATATTAGCGTTTGAACATAACTGTGAAGATGAAACAGAAAGACGCCTGTTAAGTAAATTCTGTGATTTAAAGATTGTTAATTAGCCTCATTTGAAAACAAAGCTCGACAAACCAGTGGTCGCTGCTCAGGCTGGGTGGGGCTGTCCAGTCCTTCAGGGACCGCAGTGGACTACAACAAGCTCCACCCCTCACTGAATCCAACATCATTTCCATGGCAGCTGCTGGGAGGTGAAGCAGGGGGACTGGGCTAACAGAATAAGAGGCGGAGCAAACCCTCAGGTGGAAAGCAGTGCGATTGGAGGATGGGGCAAGGGGCTGTGTGAAGCCTGAAAAACGCCACTTGCCAGAAGGGACAGTGAAGAGTTCTGATTGGCTGCTGGTCAGACTCTCAGCTGACTGGAGGATATACAAGGCATGCTGGGAGGACAAGCTGCAAGTACAAAAAAACAGTTAAATCACCTAAAATGGATTAGCGAGGCTAAAGGCTGCTGTGATTGGCTGTTACATCATCAGCCATCTCCCCCCTCACCTGTGTTGCAGCAGCGGCACTCTGTAACCGTTCTTCCTAACAAACACATTGATGGCCCTCTCTGACTGGCTGGAGCCTCCAGTCTCTGGTCTTCTGTTCTTCCCTTGGCTGAAGTTATACAGTGTGAGCGGCTCCTCCTTCTCTTTGTCACCTCCTCCTCTAACGCAGACAGCCATCTGCCCCACAAAGCGCCTGTCTGCCTCTCCCTCCACCTTCTCTTCTTTCTTTTCTGGACAAACACTGAACTCTCCTTGATGGTTCTTCCTCCTCTTCTTCCTCCTGCTCACTGTCTCTTCTTCTCCTCTCCTCCTCCTCCTCTTTTGTGATTGGATGGAACTAGAAGAAAAAGGAGACGAGGACGACTCCTCACTGTCGGATGATGATGATACTGATGATGAAGAGGATATGGTTACAAGTGGCAGAGGCGGGGTGCTACAGGAAAAAGAGGAAGTGGAGCTGGACGCAATGACAGATGGCCCTGAAAGAAACCGGAAACAAGGATCACTTTTTGTAAGAAGATTATAACCCTTTAAAGACCTGCAGGAACCCTCAACAGGAACCCCCAGAAACTCTCTGACATCTGAACACTCAAAGACCTACATTAACTGTCAGAGACTGCCAGAATGTGCAGGAAACCCCAGAGACCTAAATTAACCTACAGGAACCCGCAGGAACTGTGACAGACCTACAAGAACACTCAGAGACCTGCAGGAACCAACAAAGGGAACCCCAAGAGACCTGCAGGAACACCCCTCAGGAACCTCCAGAGACCTGCAGGAAAAGAACTTGCAAGAACCCTCTGAGACTGCAAGAAACTCCAAAGAGAACCCCCAGAGACTTGCAGGAACTTCTTGAGACTTCCAGGAACCTCCAGGACACCTCTGAGACCTGAATGAACATTCAGGAACCAACAGGAACAACCCCCACCCCCATGCCCGAGACCTACGAACCTGCAGGAAACCTCAAAGAATTTGCATGATCCCCTAGAACCCTACCAGAACCTGCATGAAATCTCAGAGACCTAGATGAACTTACAGGTAACTGCAGGAACCTTATTAGACCTCCACTAACCTTCCGAGACCTGCCAGAACCTGCAGGAAACCTCAAAGAACTTGCAGTAACCCTCAAAAATGACTCACCAGTCAAACATGATGCTCCTTCTTTTTGTTTCCGGCTGTTCTTCTTCTTCCTCCTTGTTTTTCTGCTCCTCCTCTCCAGAGAATTCAGACGACGGCCAAGAGATGCTAGAGCTCCCCGCAGGAGGCGTCGTACCTCCATCCGGTGGCTTGAGAGGAGTCGAGGCAGGAGAGACGCACAGGGGCAACAGGGAGGAGGAGGAAGAGGAGCTAAAGGAGATAAAGAAGAAGCTGGAGGAGGAAGAGGATGAGTTGAAGGAGGAAGGGGGCTAGCTAAATGTACAAAAGGAGGAGCTGAACAAGGAGGAGGAGGATGAGTGGCTACTGGAACTGAAGGAGGTGTAGGAGCTGAAGGAGGAAGAGGAGAGGAAGGAGGATAAGAAAAAGAATGTGGATGGGGAGGAGTAACAGAGGAGGAGAGACAGGCTGTTAGGCTTTGTAAATCATCAGGAAATAAAAACATAAAAACAAATGCACACCTGTTTGTGTGTCCTCATCCTCATCAGCCAATGGGAGAACATGGGGCAGAGACATCACCACTAGGTCTTGGCCCCTGCCGTCACTCTCTTTTATTGTAAGTGGTCGAGAGAGCATGGTGAAAACTGCCAGAGAGTGAATAATGAATACAACCAGAAATTATGTTTCATGTGATACAGATCAAAACGTTGTAATGATGTAATTGTCCTGAACAATGACTATATAAAAGATGAACAACATTGCTGCACTTCCTCCCATTGTAGAAAAATGAAGCCAAAATTTCCCGCTTGTGGGAACTGCCATGTTGCATGTTTGGAGCCAGAGGCTGTCTCATTTGAAGGCCGATTACATCAAAGCGACGCGACGAAGGCTATCCCAATACGATGGCAGCTCCAAATGCAGTCGACAAATGCATCCTTTATATCCCCAAATTTGAAGGATGGGTCGGCTGTATCCTTCGTGACCCAACCTATCCCAGAATTCATAGCGCGGCCCAGCCAATTCCAGTTTCCAACAATGGCGGCAGATACTTAGTTGTAATATTACTCTTATTACTCTTTTCAGTACTTTATTAATTAAATTATTATTCATAATGTTTCCATAATAATATAAAAATACTTTTCAAACGCGACAATGGCAGAGGAGCACAGCTAAAGAGTTTGAAATACTAGTCTTTCTGGGTCACAAAATAAACTTTTAACATATTTTCAGGCGAGAATGCAGCTGTGTAATTTTCAAATATCTGCTCGGTTTTGCAAATATCTGATGTCTTGATAAAGTGCGCCGACGTTTCCGGAGACGTCTGTTACCCACCAGCTCGATAGCTGACCGGGTGGTCAAGGCTCACTAGAGCCGGCGAGAACACCGGATTCCACGGCACATCGTTTTCAGACCCTGCACAGTCTTTCACTACTCAGGTTAAACATGCTATATAAGAAACTTAGATAACTTAAAAATGTTATTGTTTGGCTTTTTTCAGTGTTTTATTTGTCCCTGAGTAAATTTGATTGGCTGAGATTAAAGTTATAGTTTTCACACAGCTGACTAAACGTCAAACAAAAACCTGATTAAACAGAAGTGTGAGATGGTTGAGAATTTACTCCAATGTCCTTTTATATTTTACATAGCAAGGAGCAGATGGCTGAGTTTATTAAACTCCACCAAGACAGCGGTGGCGCAAATCTGAAGGCTAGCCCGTCCCATTTCACAGCCTCGCGCTTCCGGCTTTCTCGGCCTTTGGAGGACCCGGTCCAGAGGTTTGGAGAAACTTCTTCCCATTCTTTCATCACAGCTGTGTCCTGTGCCAGATGTTTTGTTGACCCAATGAGAGAGGCATCGTTTCAGAAACATCAGGAAAACTAAAGCTTATTGCAGGGATCAAGTAGGACTCATGATCTTCAACACCATCTCCCTCACAGGGAAATCTTCACAGCCCCACCGTAGGCCCGCCCCAGAAGATGGATAAACCCAGCATTTCTTGAACACTGTGATGGAGACTTTTGCTTTGTGTAATGTTATAAGTATTCAGATAATCCTCAGAGGCTCCAGACTTTTACACAAAGATATTATATTCAGTCCTGTAGAAAGTTATATATTTAAAAATGCATTATCCTCTCTGGTTACTCTTGTATGAATGACTCTGAATTACTTTATGGTAAATAACACACTATTGGCAAAAAACAGTGAAAGAATTCCAGATCACCAGTTTTTAGCTCAACATACAAGTGATAACCTTTGACCTTCATCAGGTTTTATTTAATTGTGTCAGAGAAAATCTCATATGCTCTTCATGCAGCTGAGTACATTCAGTATTTAAAACAGAAGCTCTGCAGGTCTGAGATCAGCAGCTTTCTGAAACACTAAATTGAGGTACTGTTAATGCTGATATATAGTGACACAGTTACATGGGTGATTAATTCTTTTGACTTTTTGTCTGTAACTTTATCAATAAAACAGCCGCAGCTTTCACTGACAGCACATCATGTGGTACTTTAACCTTTGTGCTGTTTTCATCAGTTAATTTTGGAGTTACTACAAAGAGTGAAGATATAGGATGATCTGTCTGCTGTCACTGGGTGGTGCTGAGGTCTGAATCTGAGGGCAGCTCCTGTAATCACAAAGAGAACAGAACCATCACAAACTCAAATATAAAGTTTATCTCTCAAATCTGAAACAAAGCTGATCCTTCTCTGCCCCCTTTTCTAATAATGTTTACCTTTGAGTGGCTGGTGCTTTTTAAGTGGAGATTTGGTAAGATGAGATGATGGAGCAGGTTTCAGTCCTGGTTCAGTCTGCTGTTGCTTCATGGCCACCAACATACGGACGTGTTATCAGCAGTGTTTGAGCTGTTGCCGGAGTATTGGACAAATATTAATGCTTTAAATTATTTCCCTCAAAGGATGTAAGCTGTACATAGTACTGCAGAAGTAACTTGAAAAATATCTCATTAAAAATCATCCTGTTATTTTAACTGGAACATTTGAAACAAACCTAGTGAAAAAAAATCTTCAACTTAAGCTGCCAAACGGCCGTAGTTGGTTTCAGTACAAGGCTTTGCTATTTTCATCCATAGTTAATGATTAATAAAGGGTTACTGAGGTGCAAGCTTTTTTTTTTTAATTTGGGGTTACTGTCCTTACAGATGCAGCAAGAGACAGAAAACATGCTGCTTTTTGCACATATTTAATAATCAGCTCTGCACAGGTGCTGAAGGAGAGTCCAGCCTGTTGCTCTAAGAGTATAATGCTTGAATAAAAGTACAGTAACGGTAGTTCCTGGTGCTTTTCTTATGATTTCTTTAGTCAGGGTAAATTCATTCACCTGCACGGATTAGCTAAACGAACTTTACAAAACAAGTTTCTCTGACAGCCGAGTGCTCATCTTAGGTAGCTGGTCTGGACCTAGTTACGAACGTTAGTTACAGATTAGCTTACAAACATGTTTAACTTACCGAAAAAGTACGGCAGGGCCTTGGGTCCTTCTGTCGGGTAGTCCAGTTTACTGAAGAACAACTCAGTCTGTCAGTTTGAAACAGTCGGTGCAGTTTTGTAACGTAAACGCTGGACCTCCTCTCAGCTCTATCTGCCATTCCGAAAGAGATACGCAAGTTTCTCCGTGACTGCAGCTGCCAGTCAAAGCTGTTATGATGAAGTTCCACCCCAATTTAACAGCATTATGGTAGAAATTAGAATCAAACTTATGAGAATGGAGACCCCTTGAAAACAAATCAGAGTCATGAGAACTACTGATAATGGAAGATAGTATCTTTGGAAAAAATTTATTTGAGGAGAACGTTTTTATTTTAGTCTTACCCCAGTCCCATCCGCTAACATGGAGGAGGCAGGGTTTATGACCTATACTGCAGCCAGGAACTAGGGGGCGATAGAGAGACGCTTCATTTTTGGGGAGCTATTAGGTCGTATCTTGGCGTATTATGATGACGTATTAGGACAGATCTTGCAGCTGTGTCCCTCCACCATCCATCACAGCACATCTTGGAAGCACCTTCAACAACAGCTATACTCAGAGCTGGACCAATCAGCTCTGAGTATATTAATGACAAGAAGCAATCATCAATGGAGCTCTGATACTGTGATTCACCACGGCAACAGGTAAACAGACGTCAGAGCCTCTTTTTAAATTCAGAGGACACGCATCAGTACTGACTGAAATCCACTGTTATCATCACAGACTGAATAAAGTTTCATTTAAATCTGTCTGTGCTCATCATTTAGAACAGATGAAACTGAATCCTGGTTTGACCTTTGATCGTTACATTTAAGGTCAGAGTCAGTTTAGTGATGATGGAGTGACGCAGCAGACTCGATATCAGTTCATGAACATTTCATTTCATCATTATTCACAAACACTGGCTGTTTTTCAATATTTGTACTTGTGTTCCTATGGTCTTGTGAAAAGCCATCACTTGTATTCTTCCAATTCAAAGTACGCATCAAGTCAAGTACGCTAAAAATGCACCAATGTGGTTTTTTGCTCCGCCCATTTTATCGAGCATTCTTAGGCTACGTTCACACTGCAGGTCTTAATGCTCAATTCCGATTTTTTGATCAAATCCGATTTTTTTGTCTGCTTGTTCACACTACACATAAAATGCGACATCAAACGCGCTCTAGTGTGAACGCTCAAAGCGGCCCGCATGCGCAAAAGAAGATGTCACACACAACTCGCTCTGTTTAGACCCAGAGCAAACAATATTGTTTGACTGATTGCCCTTAATATAAAGACTTCGGACTTTATGTTTCCAGATTTTTGCTTTAAGTTATTTTGTTATTTACATAATAATGTAGATGACCTAATAATGATCCTTTTTGCTGTTTTAGAGGAGCGGTGCTTCAAAGGATGTTGCAGATTTCTGTCAGAATCTGCAGAAAATACAGTAAAAATAAAATGTTCACATTTCTCCAACGTTGTCTTCCCAACAGTTTCACCGGATGGTAGGAAATCGTTCGCGATGTCTTCTCGGGCGCTTCTCCGGCGCTGATAATTGGCGTCTGTCTTGTGTCAGTGACGTAAAAGACGGATTTAATGCGACTTGATCGTTCACACAGCAGTCGCTTTCTAAAACATCGGATACGTATCGGATTCAGTACCACATACGAAAGTGACCCAGATCGGATTTGAAAATATCGGATTTGTGCCGTTCACACTGTCATACCAAGATCGGATACGGGTCGCATAGGGGCGAAAAAATCGGATTTGATGCGCTTTCGCCTGCAGTGTGAACTAGGGATGGGTATCGAAAACCGGTTCTTGTTGAGAACCAGTTCCCACTGTTTCAATTCCTTGGAATCGTTTGCCATTTTTGCAAACGATTCCCTTATCGATTCCAGTCGCCCCGAATGACGTCACCACGTTGCAGAGCGTCGGAGCGTACCTGGCAGGAAACACGGCGCCTAAGCGGCTCAAACGCTCAAAAGTTTGTTTATACTTTACGAGAACGGATTGTCATCCGTTCAGGGCAACTTGCAATACTTGCAAAGTAGATATTTCATTAAGGGAGGAAACACTATGAATACGCAAAAGCATTTGCTCACAAAACACGCGATGAACTTAAATGAATGTCTTTAATTCCGCTCCGGACTCGTGAATCTCAACCCAGCAGCAGCGGTAACGTTTGCACGTCATCTCCCGTTAATGCGGCAGGTAAATAATCAACTAACAGTGCATATTATGTTAGCGCGATCTGCTTTATTACAAAACCTGCCATTGTGCATTTAGGTGACCATGATGAGACAGACAGAGTCTGGCTGGCGCTCGCTGGCAGTCTACCGGTAGCGTCTCTTTTCAGGCCCGCATGTCACCGAGCAGTGACTAGTTTGTGGTCAAAACCTTGCAGCCATTTGCCACAGCAGATGGTAAGTGAATGTGTTTAATTGTAGGCAGGGACATTACTGGATATTCTTGTGTAATTGCTACAGAATAATTTATGTTATACTTTGTTATTGCTACAGAAGAATATTTATTTTATTATTTTACGTTTACAATTTTCCCCGGGGACCCTGTGACACCCCATTGAAGAGCTGTAGGCTGTGGATCTCTTAAGATCTCACTGTTGGGTTTGTAAGGCCATGTTACTCCTAAATTTCTATCTTGTTGAAAGAGAAGATATAAAACAGTTCTAAGCTAATCGACCTTAGTGTTCTCCTTTTTCAAAACAAGAATCGATAAGAGAATCGAATCGTTAAACAGAATCGAAAATGGAATCGGAATCGTTAAAATCTTATCAATACCCATCCCTAGTGTGAACGTAGCCTTAGTGATGACTTATGTGGACTTGGTGCAGCAAGTGTCCCAGAATGCATTTCGTCTGAAACTTAAAAGCAGCAGTGATGGTGGAGAGCAGATAAATCTGTGAGTTTAATATATGACTGTTTCTGTGACACGAAATAAACTTTTAAGATATTTTTAGGTGAGAATGTAGGCATGTAAGCTTCAAATATCTGCTCGATTTATCAAGATGTCACCCATCTGCAAAAGTGCTCTGATGTTTTCAGGCAATGTAATCACCCCATCAGCTGTCAGCTGACCGGGAGGTTGAGAGTCACTAGAACCAGCCAGAACCCCTGACTCCTGGCACACTGTTTTCAATACTTTTAAGAATACTTTATAAATCCCTGAGGAAATTGTGTGGTTACAGTCGCTCCAAGACAATAACAGTAACAGAGTGAACTAAATTAAATAATACCATATATTACAAAGTTACAAATATAAGAAATAGCTCTAATATATACAAATAGCTCAATTATAAAGATCCAGAATATTACAGAGATTAAATATATATCATTGATATTTTTCTCTAAACTGTAAAACTTTATTTTCACTATAGAAGATGTGCAAAAGGGTCTAACTATTGCACTGTGTAATGTGACATTTTCCTGTGACTGGCCAGCACATCATGGAGTGGGTAGGAGGCATTGTCCATCATTGTCCTTATGTTGGGCAACATCTGCCTCTTTGACACCACCTTAAGGGAGTCCAGCGCCATCCTCACAACATTACTGACCTTGTGGATCAGTTTATTGAGTCTGTTGGCATCTGTGACCCTCAACCTGCTGCCCCAGATCTGTCTGTACACAACTACGGTCTTGTATACTTGGGTACTGTGAAATGGCCACTGGGGCTGTCCTGATGGGCTAGAAGAGGAGTGCAACATTTATGAGATGACTGCATTGATCATTAAAATCGCTTTATCATAACCATCGAGTATAGGTTGCCATGGAAATATTAAGCTGTCTGCACGTAATTCACAGATTTTTTTTTCTCCCACATGCTGCAAATGCATCATTAATCCCCCTCCCAACTGGAAAATTTTCTACCCAGCACACTGCGTTGAGCATGTGTGTTTATATACTACCAGATAGGGAAAAATATGGCGACAGTGGGAATTTCAC
This sequence comes from Oreochromis niloticus, assembly GCF_001858045.2. Lineage (NCBI taxonomy): Eukaryota > Metazoa > Chordata > Actinopteri > Cichliformes > Cichlidae > Oreochromis > Oreochromis niloticus. Next base: position 38,137,045 of record NC_031972.2, on the reverse strand, counting down.
ATGAGTGAGAGAATGAGACTCGCTGTTGTTTGGATTTCATAGAGATATCAAACAAAATGTGGTAATTTGCAAAACATGTCGTTAAACTATTGCCGCATAAGGTAGCCGACCACAAATTTATTCCACCAGCCGGAAAGTCATCCACTGCAAAATTGAGAATGTTTTAAACTCTGCACGTGAACATCTCCCCACACACCAAAGAAAACTTATATAAGTTTATATAGATAAGCCAGCTGTTATATGAGCTACATATCGGTGAGAGAAACAAAGAAAAACTGCACGGTAAGCCTGTTTCCATGTTATTGTTTATCGAACGTGAAGTATACTTATGGTCTTCTTTTGCAGCTGGTTCAGTGAATTTTGGTCGGAGCGTGACAAAACTTGCAGTTTTGGAATCTGCGAGATCTCTGCTTTTAGACAATGTGCCATTTGCTTGGTTACATGAAGTTGAGTGAGTTTGTAGCTTCATTGTTTGTGTTTGGGCACATTTTGCGAAATTACATGACTGCTCTTTTAATTGTTTGTTGTTTTCGCTGTGTTTGGTGGTTGCAGAAATGGTTTATATGAGCTTTTAGCTGAGATTCTGAGGTTTCTGTGGATACCACACATACAGCTATTTACGTAAAAAACCTAAATTCATGGAGGCTTAAACTGCAGCTCACCCCCTTTGTACCTGGTACCAGGGGCGCTGGGGCTCAAGACATATCGCGATATACATATATACCAGGGGTGCCCAATCCCAGTCCTCGAGAGCTACCGTCCTGCAGCTTTTAGATGCATCCTTGTTCCGACACACCTGAATCAAATGAATGGCTTGTTATCAGGCCTTTGCCAAACTTGATGGCACGCTGAAGAGGTAATCAAACCATTTGATTCAGCTGTGTTGGAGTAGGGATGCATCTAAAAGCTGCAGGATTGTAGCTCTCGAGGACTGGGATTGGGCACCCCTGATATATACATATATGTATACACACACACACACATACATATATATGTGTATATATCATATTATATTTTCCACATATTGCCCAGCCGTACCGTAAATGCATGGCTAACACTCCATCAGAGAGCACAGGTCACATGACCACAGCCTGCTTGAAACAACCTCCGATTGAACTGATTGACCTTCTTGGTTTCATTGATAATCTCCAATTGATCCATCTTCCCCTGATACATAAAGGCGGAGCTTTATCTGCCATTCTGCACACACTCCACAAATCACTTCACTGTACCCGTCAGTTGAATTACACTTTATTCATACACCCAAACAGGAAGCTTGGGTAAATGTTACATCAAAGATGTCCCCTTCAGCATTAAATTACCTCACTTACACTTAGGTTTTAACTGTAAATGTAAAGTTCTATTTTGTGGTAGTGTGGTGAACATCCAATCGGTAGGTGGAATACAAATAATCAGATGTCACAGCTTCACGTTCTCTCGCGAGACTTACAGAACACCCAGAAATATTCCTGTTACCCGTTTTCAGTCAACTGATTAACGGCTCACCTGACGTTTTTCTATTTCGTCACAGCAGAACTCATGTGACGTAACATTAGGGAAGTCACGAAACAGTGAGGGTCAAAGTGGGAAAAAACGGGATTTGGGAAAATTAGTAAAGTGTTTGAGCTAACAGCGGCTAGCTGCGTTAGCAGGCTTTACTGTGAGGGAGGGTGTCAGCCCGGGACAAACCGGGGCATTTTTAACCGCTGTGTTTACCTGGCTTTAGCCCGGCGGATCCTTCAGGTTCCGTTACGTCCTCTCAGATCCCATTTTAGTCGGTTAAAGGGAAATGCGGAATCCGTCCGCTCTGTCCACTTTCGGAACCTCTGTTTGCACCATACAGGTCGGCAGGAAGCTAGCAGCAGCTACACAGAATAACTTCCGCCGGAAACTTCTAAATAAAAGCTCTTGAAAGAACAGGAAGCGAAAGAAGAAAGGTTTTTCAAATTAAAGACAACTGAAAACAAAAACAAGCACCAACTCCCAGCGGTTTCTCCAAAGTAAGAGTCACAGCTGTTTCTGTCCTGTGACACTTACATTCAGACCACTGACACTCAGGCCTTCTCGTTTGGCTCTTGACGAAGGTGGTCGCACTTTTCTCCTCTCCCTCTCCCTTATCTTTCCTGCTTGGCTTCTCAATGTCCTTGTCTAGTCTAGTCTGCTTTTTCTACTTTTGTCCTGGAACACTCTCACTGTGTGTTCTCTAAAACCTAAAAGAGGAATTATGGATTTGATCAACTGGTCCCTGAATGCAACTGACACCCTCTTCTCAACGAGAAGCCTGGGCTCGGGTGAGCCCGAGTGTCCTGGAGGGACATTCCCTGCCGGATACACAATGGACGGGTGGAAGAACTGGAGGGTCGTGTGCCTTGCAGGACATTGAAGACATCTACCTTTTCAGAACCATGATAACGGGGTTCTTGCTGATCGGAACTGGCTTGGCCCTGGCTTATCGAAGATTAAAGAAAGTGGAATCGGCTGTTCAAAACCCCACAAGGCTGCCCGCTGTGATTGCGTTCAATGAGCTCATTTTGAGAACTTATCCCAATAAGTTCTCAAAATGAGCTCATTGAACGCAGCACGGATAAGATCTTAGAGAAGCTCGAGGCTGTCGTGACCACTTAGACTATGCTCTCTGAGCGAAAATTGGATAACATCTTGGAGAAGCTCACGGCGGTCCCGAATACTCAGACTATGCTCTTTGAGCGCAAGATTGATAACATCTCGGAGAAGCTCACGGCTCTCCAACGGGAGATTGAGAGACCAGTGACGGACATTTAGATCGACTGTGAAATTGACATGCAGTTGTTCGCACTAAAGGAAAACCACCATCATTTCATGCGGCTACCATACTGGCACCAGCTGTGGTCTCAAGGCTGGAGCTGAACATAACAAATTCTCAACCTGATAACAAACAGTGTTTAGACTGTTCCAAACGCCTTCAAACGCTTATCTCCAAGGCTGAAGTCAGACGGCGGATCTAAGTCCCAGCGCTGGATTAATAGCGCTTGGCTGGATGGCCGTGGCTACTTTGGCTCATCTCTCACCCCCTTACCCACCCCAGTTGCTTGTCACGTGGTTTATGGTGTCGTGATGTGGATATGTGTGTGCTCTCTGTGCAGAGGAGTTTTATTTTTGTTTTCTGTTCTCGTGCTGATCTCCCATAAGGAGCCCAGCATGACTAGAGGTCTCTTTTTTCCCTCCTCCACTTGCCCAGTGTATTCTACATTTCATTGGGGTTTTTTTTCCAAATTACTACCTGTCTCCAATTTCTCAAATTTGGGTCCAATTTCACTGCAGGTGTAAACATTGCATGTGACAAATAAAGGTTTGATTGACAGAACTACTTGTACAACAGCTCAGGAGGGAACGCAGGTCCTCTGCTAACCACGAGTTTTCAATTCTCAGTTCTTCCAGTCTTCATGTTGAAGATTCCTTAGGAAGGATACTGAACTTTGAGTTTCTGTGATAAATCATTTGTGTGTTTGTTTGTGTGTGTGTGCACGTGTGTGTGTGTGTGTGTGTGTGTGTGTGTGTGTGTGTGTGTACACGTGTGTATGTGAGATGCCTGCAGTACGGCACTTTGAGCTCTCAGATGCACTGTCTTTACTTATCATCCATTTTAAAGCAGATCAGAAAAAAGAGTGTTCATGAAAGCTGCAATGTTGAGTTTCTGCAGATCAGAGTGTGATTAAAGCAAGAGTGTGTTTCATGTACAGTCTGACTCTTGATATTTAATATTCTCACAGACTGAGAGATGAAAATATAAAGCTGCTCAGGCTGTGGTTAAAGTTTTAATTTGTGATACGTGTTACTGTGTTATTTCACCTGAGCTGACTCTAAAAACTGTGAGTGAAGTCCAGCAGGACAATAAATAAACAGGTTTCTGTGTTTACCTTGAAGCAGGCCAATCATGTTGTCCAATCAGAGCTCTCACCTTTAGCTGACCTCTGAGCAGATTGGACTCTGGACATGCAGTTGCAATCTGACTGGATTTGCTCACAAACTCAAGATCTTTTTGTTGTTTCACACATGATGCAGGTTTCCACGTCTCCTCCTCTTCTTCTTCTTCTCCCCTTCGCCCTCCTGCTCCTTCATCCCGTCTCCCCGGTACATGGTGGCAATGTTCTGGCATTTCCGGGAGAGTTCAGCCATTGGTTGAACATGCGGACCATCATAGAGGAGCTGGTGAAGAGGAATCACTCTGTCACCATCTTAGTGCCTGATGCATCGCCGTCTGTCAACTACAACAACAGCCGCGACGCCGCCAAGTTCAACTTCCTGGTCTTCAAGGTAACACTGGCGTTTATACAGCGTGTTTGTAGTCACCCAAAGAAGATCCCTGACAATCACTGTGAAGTAATGGTTCTGAGTTTGTTTGTTTGTTTGTTTGTTTGTTTGTTTGGGCGTAGCTGATATATAATCAATGACCTGATCAGGTGTTTCCTCCTGCAGGTATCGTACAGCAGGCAGGAGTATCTGGACCTCATACAGGAATTAATGCGTTTCTCCATGTATGAGGCGCATTTGTCCTCGCCACTGCAGAAGTTCCTAAAGACGGCTTCCTGGATACTGCACTTCCTGGACTTCGGGAGGCAGCAGTGTGAAGGAATGCTAAGGAACAAGCAGCTGATGGCGACTCTGCACCACGCCAGCTTTGACGTCATCTTGCAGGACTCGATGGCAATGTGTGGTGACCTGGTGGCAGACTTGCTCAGTGTGCCACTCATCATCTCAATGCGCTACAGCTTTGGCAGTGTTTTTGAGCGACACTGTGGCCACTCCCCCGCTCCACCGTCCTACGTCCCGTTAGCTCCTCTCTCATACAACGACCGCATGACACTCAGTGAGAGGCTGATCAACATGGTAATATATGTGGGGTCGTCAGCAGTAAGCGAACTGACCTGGAAGCTGACGCTCGATCAATACTACAGGGAGATCAAAGGTCAGAGGTCCAGGGTTATGTCTGCACCTCTGAGGGCATCACACAGGGTTTAAATAAACCATCATTATGTGACTGAAGGCAGACTTTCAGCTTTGATTCAGAGTTTAACTAAAACAACAGCTCACAGAAATTTCTGGATGCATGCTCAATATTCAGGTACGAAAATCCCAAAACGTTGATTCTGTTCATCTGGACATTTTCAGTGGGAGAAAGACGATTTCAGGTGACTTCTTCAGTCTTAGATGACTGCAGGTTTCCCCAACCTTCTAAACAGTACATTTGCATAAGATCTGAAACTAGCACTACTGACAAACAATAGGCTGTGAGGTCAGATTCATACCCATTAATATACAAATCGTCATGACCATTGATCAACAACCACTGATCAAGGCCATTGATGATTCATCAATGGCCTTGATCATTGATCCATGAGTACCATTCAAAGAGAGTTAGGGAATGGCTATATAAAACCTGAGGATTTATATCTGAACTCTTTGAGGTCATAAATGTCTGTAATTCATGAACTGTTAATGTTAGACTGAAGTTAAACGCTGAATTAAAGCTGAAAGATTGCACTTGGTCATATCTCAATGGTTTGATGTAAAGTCCGTTATATTGGTGCACAGAGGCAGAATTACAGAAACCATCCTTGTCCGAATAACTATGGACCTGTACAAACCTTTATTTTGAAGTCATATCCCATCTTTCCTGTATGGACAGGAACTCCTAGCAGTGTGTGCGAGACTATGGGGAAGGCCGACGTGTGGCTCATCAGGACGTTCTGGGACATCGAGACGCCACGGCCAACCCCGCCAAACTTCAAATACGTGGGCGGTCTACACTGCAAACCGGCCAATCAGCTGCCAGAGGTGTGAGCTCTGATTGCACACACTTTTATTCTGAAATGGGACAGGTGAGTGTTGATGTAATCATGATGTCACATCTTCCAGGACCTGGAGGCATTTGTGCAGAGTTCAGGTGATGCCGGCATAATTGTGGCTTCCTTCGGCTCCATGGTAACCAACCTGACGATGCAGCACGCTAACATCATCGCCACCGCCTTCGGTCAGATCCCACAGAAGGTCAGAAGCTCCGCCCACTCACAGACGAACATTCAGGGACTGCGTTACCAGCAGATATTGATTACATCATTGATTACTTTCTGGAGTAATAAATAAAAAAATACATGCAGGCAGAGGAAGCTCAGATGGTTTGTTTGTTTGTTTATCTGGATGTTTGTTTCGTCTTTACCTGAGGAGAGTTTTCTTCCTTTCAGGTGATTTGGCGTTACCGTGGCGAGCCTCCAACTGCATTGGCGCCAAACACGAAGATTTCTGATTGGATCCCTCAGAACGACCTGTTGGGTATGACTCATTCGTGATGTCATAGGATTTCAAAATAAAAGCTCAAAGAGGCCTCTTATTCACTTGTTAAGTGGCAACGTACCAAGCCTCCTTCCAGGTCCAGACTCCTCCTGCGTTCATTGAAGCTGTTGTCTTTTTAATGTGTTGTAATGCTCTTTATCTACTTTTACTGAAGATAAACAAGCCCCTAAAAATAATCAGTGGTCATCGTCAGCCTCTCTGGCTTTTTATTAGCACTGTTCATGTGCAGCTCATCTTTAAGCTCAGTTTTTAAAGCCTTACATTGTAACTACAGCTCATGGGCTCATGGTAGGCCAGACACCAACTATTTGAACAGTTCTACAAGAATGACTGTGAGGCTAACTAAGATATCAGTGAAACTAAGGCTCAGGAATTTTTCATAGCGACTAATCTAAACCTGCAGCAGATTAAAGACTGACCTCGTATTGTGGATGGATTATCATTTATGTCTGAAGTGATAACAATATATTTTATGTTTTTGGTAGGGGGGGTTTAGAAATCTCTCAGTCAGTGCATGGTGTATCTTTACATAGAAGCTAACTAGCTGACTTCCCGTTAACTTTAAACTCTGTTAAACTTTATAAATCTTGTGTTTCTTGGATGCCTGTATGTTAAACTTTATTTAAACAGGTGTGAGAGAAGCCAAACAGATCATTTCATTAATAATGAAAGAATTTGGGCTGTTTTTAACTCTCACTGATGCCCAAGTGTTTATTTGACTGTGGGAATCTTTGGGAAGTTTTGACCCAAAAATGGCGACTAACGTAAGATTGAGGAGGCAGATTTTCAATATTTGCAAAAAGATGTTCTTTCACAATAAAAGCTTTGCATTTGTTTGTCCTCAGGTCACGCAAAGACAAAGGCATTCGTGACACACGGCGGCACTAACGGTCTGTATGAAGCCGTGTTTCACGGCGTGCCTCTGGTGGGTGTGCCGCTGTTTGGTGATCAGCCTGATAATCTCGCCCGTATGAGCCGCCTCGGCACCGCCATCGTCCTGGACTTCAACCATCTGACAGCTGAGGAGCTGGCAGAGGCGCTGCATGTCGTCATAAACCAGCCAAGGTAAAGGTGATTTTAGTGTGGTATTGTGTTTGTATATTTCCTGTTAATAGTTTGGTCTTTGTACATTTGGACCTGTTTAATAACATTTTATTTCCTGTCTTTGACCCCAATCCTTCACAATAAAAGTGTACTACTGTTTAACAGTGAAACAGTCATGTGACTTCATGTTTGTTTACCATGACAGCTACAGGACCAACATGCAGCGTCTGTCAGCGGTGCACCGCGACCAGCCAGTAACGCCACTGAGTACCGCCGTCTTCTGGGTGGAGTTTGTGATGCGACATGGTGGAGCTAGGCATCTGCGGTTGGCATCATACGACCTCAACTGGTTCCAGTACCACAGCTTGGACACCAGTGCTGCCCTGCTGGCTGCTTTGATGACCGTTGCTGCTTTGTGGTGGGTGGGGATACGCTGCATCCTGCGGCAGTGCAGACGGCGAGCAGGAAGAGAGAAGAAGGACTGAAGAGGGATTTCCTGTTTGCACCGTCCTGTTGGTATTTACAAAGGAGAGACTAGTAACAAGACTATGTACGAAAGATGGGAAACTTTATCAACTGACCCTGTTCAAGGCACAAAACATAGGGAGGAGAATATTTAAATTAACCCATGACCTGATTTACAGACATTTGCAAGACACTATTTACTGCTGATTGCAACAATATTTAACACATAAAAACAAACATGGTTGTTTGTGCCTGATATTGAAATGAACTGACTGAGCCAGTGTTTAGAAAACTCTTTAAAAATCACCCAGAAAACTAACCTCACCTGAGTCCTATTTGGGGATTGCATTTAATCTGTGTTTAACAGATTAAACACAGATTAACTGGTTTCATGTTCATTAAGAATTAATATCTAAACTTTTCAAGATCCTTTTCCATCACTAAAGGTGTTCCACAGGGATCCATCCCTGGACATGCCTAACATGTTCTGATTAAACTGAGAACATGCTGTTCACGGGGTCACCTGAGGATTTCAAGCCTGTGGTTTATATTTATATCTGAACTCTTTGAGGTCATAAAACTGAATTTTTAAAATCTCTATAAAGATTTAATGACTTGTTGGATACTAAATTTTATCACAATGCTGAGCACATCAATATGACTGGAGGTAAAATTGGAGTTTTATGCAGAAACAGTCTATGTTGAAGCTTCAGTGTTTTTGTTTTTGTTTTTATTACAAGTGATTCTTTCCGTGCTCACCTTTATATGTAAAAAATCGCAATGGTCTGCCCTCACAAGCAGAAGAGAGCAGCATTGTGCAATCTTTACAAGTTTACTGTACTGATTAACCAATCACATCCACGTACAGTCAAACACAGTGCTCACATAAAGCTCTCCTATTCCACTGGAACATTTTCAAAGATTATATTTCTGTATCAGAGGTCACACCTGCACCAGCATTTCTTAATCGCTGTATCTGTGTATTCTGGCTATGCCTTCTCTAAACATGTTGATTGTGCAGAAGTCTCCTTGGACAGAAAGCTCCTGATCACAGTGAGAAACCTGTAAAAATAAAGGATGTCGAAATAAACTGCTGTACTGGAGTTTTTCCTGGGTGCTGTGCGGTTCACTACTCTAAATGTAAATGTTACTTAGAGTCGGTCACACTGCAGAGGGTTTTCAGCAAACACAGTTACTGTGAGTGGCTTTATTTATATTTTCACAGACTGAGTCTGATAATGAAAAAATTTGCAGTTCTGAGCCTGCAGCTAAAGTCACCTGCTGTAAAAAATGTTATCTGAACTGAGCACTGACTCTGATGAACCTCTAAGAAATTAGAAAACTTGAGAAACCTTGAGTGAGGTTTCTGTGTTTGTATGAAGCAGATCAGAGTTTGCACAGCTCAACCTCAGGCTTTGTGTTGTCGTCCAATCACAGCACAGCCTTCACCTGTAGCTGACCTCTGAGCAGATTGGACTCTGGACCTGCAGTTGCAGTCTGACTGGATTTGCTCACAAACTCAAGATCTTTTTGTTGTTTCACACATGATGCAGGTTTTCACGTCTCTTCCTCTTCTTCTTCTTCCCTTCGCCCTCCTGCTCCTTCATCCCGTCTCCCCGGTACATGGTGGCAATGTTCTGGCATTTCCGGGAGAGTTCAGCCATTGGTTGAACATGCGGACCATCATAGAGGAGCTGGTGAAGAGGAATCACTCTGTCACCATCTTAGTGCCTGATGCATCGCCGTCTGTCAACTACAACAACAGCCGCGACGCCGCCAAGTTCAACTTCCTGGTCTTCAAGGTAACACTGGCGTTTATACAGCGTGTTTGTAGTCACCCAAAGAAGAGTCAGCAGATCAATCACAGACAATTACTTCCATGGATATTAGTGTCCTTTGAACATTGCTACACATTAGTTAATGGTTTGTAGTGCCTCCCATGAAAAGTTTGATCATCAGACACTTTCACTTTCTTTATCATGAAGAAATCATGTATTTTCTCAGATAACATCCATTCATTCATTTTATTAACTGCGTAGCTAACTCAGGATCACAGCTAGGCTGTCACAGGGAAAGGGTGGGGTACAGGGTCAACATCAGGTGGAAAATAATGTGTTGATGCTCTCAGGCTTTCTGCAACAATTTTAGATTTTTATTGTTATCTTTTCTTTGTTCCACCCTGTAGTGTCACAGTGCTGAGGTCTGTTAATATTTTGAGTCTTGGTTCAAGTTTTGATTTCATTATTTTTCTGATGGCGATTTTCCTAGAGACTTTGAATATTTGTGATATTGCAGATGTCCCTATCCTAATTATTCCTAGTAATTGTATGAATTTTCCCTGTAGTATGCTGGTACCTGTTTCTTGTTAAAACTTTAGCCCACTGTGTGTTTACAGTCCTGTGAGAAACTTAGCAGGTTAAAGGTGTAAGTTCATGACAGCACAAAAAGAATATTGCAGCGTGATTTATGGTTGCAAAACTGCATCTGGACAAACCACAAGACTTCTGGATGCCATGGCCTGTAACCTACTGCCCACCATTCTGTGTTTTTGAGTTTTAAAGTTCTGTTTAGATTGTTTGCTTAAATTTACACTTCATGTATTAGTCTACAACTTCTGTTATATCCTTTGTTGGTTGATTTTGGTATTTATAGTAATCTTTTATTTTGAGTCCTACTAGTTTTTGCTATCTACCTCCATTCTTGCTTATAGTAGTTTGTATTGTATTCATGCTTTAGTTTATCCTGCCTTCCTTGTGTTCCCCATGTTTAGTTAACTTTTTGCCACTCTCTA